>NC_060076.1:70342704-71039178 GCF_922984935.1 Meles meles
GAGCATAGGATTTCTTTTTTTTTTTCTTTTAGTCATTAAAATTTGCACGGAGTGAATGAATAGAAGTTACTGGAATTTTTTATAAGTTTTGATAAGTTTTGAAACCTGCCAATGAATGCTAACAAAGCAAAGGATGTGTAACAAACCAAAGTTAATGGAAGAACTCAGGAACTAAAGTTTTCTTGCCTAATTTTACCTAGTTTTGACAATTTGTGATTGTGATTATTACCGTGCATATGTAGAATATAGTCCTTTTCTGCTTGTAAACTGTTTCTAGCACAGTAGATCACATATAATAAAATACTGATATTTCCCAGTGTCCCCAAATAATACCATCCAGATGTTCTAACACCCGGTTCAAGATCCCCAACACTATCTCAAACTTCTGCCAATATGTGAATTAATAGGGTAGGGATGGGTAAGGCTGAAATGAAAGTGAGCTCAAGATGTCGTTCAAACATTTCCTTTCACACTTAGAGCAAATGTTAGAGCAACTTACAACATTTGGGGTACATCCTTAAGTCCTTTAAATTCAATGTCACTGATTTGAAATTTCATATCACTGTTGCATTTCTGTAATTAGGAGCTACTCTGCTTGACCAAGTCATTGCAAATCTTACCATTTTATGGGTGTGTTGTATCAGAGGAAACCCCTATACCAAAAATCTTAACTTCCATCAATAACAGAATGTTTTATGTTGTTATTAATAAATCCATCCCAACTCTGACCTCAAATGACAAAATGTATGGAATCGGCACTTGACCACATAGGAGGAATGTGTGGGATAATTATAGATTCAAAGAGTTAACACACACACACACACACACACACATACATATACATTGGTCCATATATATATATATATATGGGCTTTCTGGGGATGGTAAGTGGCTGGTCAGTAGCTGAACATGTCAGCAAGCACTTAGCTCAGTCAGCCGGGTCTACTTCCTCCAAGTGGGATCTGAGACCTTTGAGTCAGAATATCCTCAGTGTTACGTGGCTGCCGAACCCCTTTCACAAGAGAAGACTGCAACGACACAGCCCTCATCAGCCAGTATGGGAAACCATCAGTCAACACCAGATGAATTGCAAGCCTTCCATTCCTCGACCTAGGAAGTAGCTACCATGCATCCAAGTGCAAGGTCCACACCAACCTGCTTAGCAGGCCTCCAAGTGCAAGGTCCACACCAGCCTGCCTACCATGCATCTGAGAGCAAGGTCCACACAATTCCACATAACACAGTCCCGCTGAATGTCTCACAACAGAGCTCTGAGGCTAGCATGGCCCACCTACACGACAAATGGATCCCTGAGGAAGGCAGGCACGTGGCTGACGTTAGCTCCCACTTTCAAGAAGAATAAACTTTATTGACTGTTTCAGGGAATAGGGAGGCAAGGTTCTGGTCCACTGCAAGGCTAGGATCTCCTGTTCACCCATCATCTGCATGGCTTAGCTCATGAAGACCAAGTAGGTTGCCTGAAAGGGGCCTTATATTACATCAAGCAGGGGAGTATGATCTTACCCAACTTTGGCCTCATGGGCCAGGTCCAGCGGGATGAATCTGGGATCCTGCCTTCCACACCCACCTCCAGACAAGGGGGGACAGCAAGCAGGCTCTTCATTTACAGACCATTTGCAGTCACTGAGCCCTGACGTGCAGAGTTCGTATGGCACACACGCTATTTTAGTACCTCACCCACCTGATGGGAGTCCATGGGCACAGGCACATTCTGCTAAAGCCGGGGTGGGGGAGGGGCCCCTGGGTGGCTCAGTCAGTTAAGCGTCTACCTTTGGCTCAGGTCATGATCCTAGGGTCCTGGCATGGAGCCCCGTGTTGGTCTCCCTGCTCAGTGGGAAGCCTGATTTGCCCTCTCCTCCCTGTTCTTGTTTTTTCCCTTGTTCTTTGTATCTATCTCTCAAACAAATAAATAAAATCTTAAAGAAAAAAAAATAAAGCTGGGGTGGGGCAAAGAGCCCAGCCCTAAGAGCAACTGATTTTCTTTTTGGTTCATGTACTTTTCATACCTGTGCCATGCTAAAGACCTCACTCTGTTCCCCTACCCCGGGGGGAGAGTGAGCAGTCACCAGGCTTGCGGATGAACTTCAGACAAACCTGTGGGGTAGGTTCTCAGGGCCGAAGGAAGTCCAGGCCATGAGGAGAGCACAGTGAGTACCGACTCCTGCACTTTCTGCCTTCTCAGGGCTTCTCAGGGCTGCCTTCTCAGGGCTGCCCAGTCCCTGCACCTCAGAGCTCCCCTTTCACTTGGAGCCTTGGTAATAGACCCATGCAGCAACAGGGGAGACAGCAGCTGCTAGCCTGGGGGAAGACAGGCACAAACGCAATTCTTTTTTTTTTTTTTTAAGATTTTATTTATTTATTTGACGTGGAGAGAGAGAGCACAAGTAGGCGGAGAGGCAGGCAGAGAGAGAGACAGGAGGAAGCAGGCTCCCTACCGAGCAGAGAGCCCGATGCGGGGCTCAATCCCAGGACCGCAGGATCACGACCTGAGCTGAAGGCAGAGGCTTCAACCCACTGAGCCACCCAGGTGCCCGCCAATTCATTTTGAAGGAAGCAGTATTTCCATCTCAGTTTTTAACGTTGGCGGCCTCAATGTCTGTCTCTGTTGTCTCAGGACACACATTCATCACCACACAGGAAAATAACCCTACAGGTTTTGTAGGGACACCATATATATGCTGATTTGACCCCTCAAATTTTTTGACGTTCCCTCTTGAGTCCAACAGAGACAGTTGGTTGAAGTAGCAAGATATTGACATTCTGAGTTTCCTTTTCCCTGTAGGTTCTTCCCTGACCTTGACCTTCAGCATGATTCTTATTCACACTTGAACATTTCTCCTTGCACAACTCCTCAAAGACACTCTGTGTCATTCGAATAACATTTTTCAGACCATAGACCAAAACTCATCCCTTTGAAGTGGTGGCACTGGGTACCAAGAGAAAAAGGGCACCTTACTGTGTACTCCGGGTCAGTGGTGTTGAAAACAGAAGTGATCCATTTCTACAGCTCAGGGTCCATCTCTTGCAACAAGCGTGTTTGCTTCCCTACCCCAGGGGTCGTCTTCAAGCCACTGACTTCTGGCACTCACACATTTCACAAGGTGGTACTGCTTTTTTGTCTGTAGGTTATTTCTCCAGGGGGAAAAGCAGTGCTTTCCTAAGATCTGTATGAATGGGAAGAAAAGCACTGTTATGGTTTCTTGTTTTCCATAGGGCAACATAAAAATAGTTCAAGAGGAAATATATATTTATAAATTAACCATTCCATTGTCCACATACATAACTGACAGGCAAAATTTATACATTCATATATGTGAATCATTCAGAAAACACCTCTTTTTATAACTTTCTACTTTGCTATCAACTCAAACTTATAGAAAAGTTGCAAGAATAACATAAACTCCCATAACTTAATCAGATTCACCATGACCACATCGCCTCATTAGCTTTTTTTAATTTTCTCTCATACTCATACACGTTTATACATCATTGCTTTTTTCCCTAAGCCATCTAGGAATAAATTAGAGACATCCTATCCCTCTATTTATAATTATCCAATGTTTACCTAAGGATATTCTCTTGTATAACACAGTATAGTTATGAAGATGAAGAAGTTTAACATTGATACGCTGCTGAGACCAAATTCCAAATTTGGTCCACTTGCCCCCTCTGGGGTCATTTATAACAAACACTGCCCTTGGTCTAGGACCCATGCCCGGGTGATGTGGTGCATTTACTCATCCTGTATCTTTGGTGTCCTATAACCTGAAATGGTCTCTCTGTCTTCATCACCTCCCACAACCTTAAGAGTTTTAAAGAAGACAGGCCAGTTATTTTGTAAAATATCCTTTGATTGGTTCTAACGTTTTTACTATTAGATTCAAGTTACTCATTTGGGGCAGGAGCACCACAGAAGTGATCTGTCCTCCTCTGTGTATGGTTTCAGGAGGCACCTGATGTCGCTTTGTCCCATTCTTAGTGACCATTTGCTTAAGAATGCATCTCTCAGGTTTCACAATTTTAATTTCAACATTATAAATGCTCTTCTTATCAAAACTCTCCGGATAAGTTTTGCACCCATTCGTGATTTTTGCCATGATAGTTATGAAATGATGAAGAAAACATATATGGGTGATCCCTTTCCCAGAAATAACAATGTTTTATTTCTTCGTCCCCAGTGACAGCCTTATTTAGCTGACCATCCAAAACCACCCACCATTCCCTCATGAGCAGTATCCTATTTTCTCATCCATGAAAAGGGACAGTGAGTGTTTCCCCCAACAGAATGACCAGCACTGTGGCACTTAGGAAATGATGCCTCAGTGTTTAGACCTTGGGCTGGGTCCATGGACCCTGAAATCACATAAGATCCCACTGATCCCATCAGAAGAACACAGCTGTCACTCTTTTTTTTTGGAAGGTTCTTATTTATTTGACAGACAGAGATCACAAGTAGGCAAAGAGGCAGGCAGAGAGAGAGAGGAGGAAGCAGGCTCCCTGCTGAGCAGAGAGCCCGATGCGGGGCTCCATCCCAGGACCCTGGGATCACGACCTGAGCTGAAGGCACAGGCTTTAACCCACTGAGCCACCCAGGCGCCCCCACAGCTGCCACTCTTGCTAAGCACTCTTGTGGGTAAGAAAGGGGAGGAGTTTGTACCCAGCCCAGCCCGGTATGAAGATTTTCTGTAGATCACTTTCATAGCAGTTTTCTTCTCTGAACATACAAAATAAAGGGGAAGGTTTTTTATCTCTGGGAACCTCATTTTCTCAGCTTCAAGAACGGGCTTCCTGGAAAGCCTTTGTTCCTCCACGAGGATTCTGTTGCCATGACCATAACCCAGACCAAACCCATGCTTTTTCTTCATTCCCTTTGTTAACCTTATTTAACTAGGTGTGGCGGTAAAATACTTGGTCTACTAGACACTTCCAGAGCCCTAGAAGTCCACTCTGGCTTGCCTCCTGGGCAGTGGCTGGCAGGTTTCCCTTGGACTCTCAAGTGTGCACACTCTTACTACCCAGTACCCTCCACTTTCCACCCAGTGCTTCGGTTAACCCCCACAGCCAGCCTGCTGTAAGATCAGTGCCCCTATACAACTTTTTTTGCTGGGAACGGATGTGTAGAGAGGTGACTGCTGAAGTGACTTGCCTAAGGTCCCAGCCAGTTAGTGTTCATCAGAGGCAAAGCCTGGATTGGAAGCTGAACTGAGTCCAGAGGCTGTACTCATCAGGCCTACATTACACTGGTCCAAAATAAACTCAGAGACTGTTCTTGGCAGGGCCCGGGGTAGGGTGAGCTGAGCCAGGCACCTAGGGGGCCAAGTATAAGAAGGCCCTCACTGCCAGGGGCTGTTCTCGCATTTGCACGGCACTGAGACACGTGGCCCCTGAAAATCTGCACCCTCAGACCAGCCCCGGTTCTCAGGGAGGGCTGGTCAGTGTGAACTGATCTCCCTAACCACTCACTGTGCGACTCACACAAATCTCCAGGCTCCTGGGAATGCAGGGACTTCAGTTTTCTTCCTTTGATCAATGGACAAGCTATTCAGCCTCAAGGCGACTCTGTTCGAGAGCCCTCAAGAGAGAGCAGAGACAAAGATGGGTACAGCCCCTCCTAGATCTTGGAGCCCAAACATTCATTTCCCGTGGAATCAATACATCAAGCCAATACTTGGGCCTTCTTACAAATCCCCTCAACTAAGCACTGGCACATTTTTTGAGGATTTCAAAGTACACTGATGGATGAAACTCTGCTGTCTTGCCAGCCCCATCATTTTTCCATCTATTGACCTTTTTGCCTTTAGCTTGGTGGTGGTTTGCTTTCCCCACTGACAGAATGAGTACTTCTGGGTATTAACTCAGTAGTGCTTCCCCTGGGCTGCATTTCTTTCCAGAACTCAGAGCTCTTGTTAGGATGAGGTTTCAGAGCCAGGGGCTCAAATGAGACTTTGCCACATACTAATTACATTCTTGGAAAAGTCAATTTGTCTCCCTGAGCCTCAGGGGTTTTGTCTGTGAAATGGGGATGTTAGTATAGCATTTGCAGAGTTGTTGTGACAATAAAATGGAAACAACATTAAGTACTTAAAAGACACATGGCAGTGCTCCACAGACTAGTTCTCTCCCCTTCTTTAGTGGCCCGCCCTTGGCCCAAGATCATCCTTCCCAGAATTCTAGCTAAATTGGTGCAAACAGGGGCACCTGGCTGGCTCAGTCAGTAGAACATGTGACTCTTGATCCCTGGGTCATGAATTCAAGCCCTCAGGCTGGGCATAGAGATAAAATGGGGCACCTGAATGACTCAGTCCGTTAAGTATCTGTCTCTTGGTTTCCACTCAGGTCTTGATCTCAGGGTCCTGGGATGGAGTCCCACATTGGCTCCCCACTCAGCACAGAGTCTGCTTGTCCCTCTCCTTCTGCTCCTCTCCCTGCTCTCTCTCTCTCTCTCTTGCTCTATCAAATAAATAAACAAATAAATAAAATCTTTTTAAAAATAAATAAATAAAAACAAAAACAATAAAGTGATACCAACTGCCAAGCCATCTTAAATCACAGTTAGGTATTACTCAGGCCACAGATCCTCTGACCCATCTTTGACTATGGGAAATGCCCTGACTGGCCCCTCCTAGTACAGTGGGAGTACTGAAAAGTAGGGGGGGTTTTTTGTTTGTTTGTTTGTTTTTGTTTTTTGGAAAACCTCCCATAGTATTTATGTCAAATACATGTTATTGTATTGTTGGTTTTTTTCTCTTGAATGATCTGAATAGAATTGGTTAAGCTTTGTAAGCATCCCAGGATCACATTTTTGGTTTATTAAACTACAAGACGTATAAACAAATGTTCATCTGTAATACATGAAGTTTTCCTTGAGGGGGAAACAGCAAGGAGCAGATAAAACTCATGCTCTTACGTATAATACATTGTTGTTAACATGGGACATAGGTTATACATAATTTTTTTTAAAAATTCACTTTACTCATTTTGGAAACAATGTCACCAAAAGCAAAAGAGTGACCTTACTGTAGAATTACATGCACAAGGCAAGATCTATTGTCATGTATTGAAATTGTTTTTACTTTCATATTTTTAATAAATTTGGAGGGACTTGGGGTTTTTTTAATTTATTTTTCTTTAATGAGCTTATACACACAGTCCATGAGTTTTCAGTCTTCATAAGCTAATTCTTGGGGAATGGAATATAGAAACTATCTGATTAAAAATTCCAGCGATTAGTTGCTACACAATGGCTGCAAAGTTTAAAATTGAATTTGAGGAAAATTGCAATGAAAATAGCTTAGACTCAGAAGAGATAAGGGGCCATTCCTTTGGTCTTGGTACAAGCTATTCCTTATAAATAATGATTCTGCACGACTAGGGAAGGATTTAAAATGAAGCCCTATAAAGTTGAAAGGGTCTTTCACCTCATTTTCTGATCACAATTTCTATTTCCAAATTGGGCAAAATGAGCCACAGCTTCTACCAAGGTACTCATCATTTTAAGTGATAGTCCCATAAATCAAATTAATTCTTATGCTGCAAAGAAAGTCTGAATTTTCGTTACTTCTTAAAGCTCTTATCTACAGGTTTCAGATAGCATTTTAAGTTAAAACTTCTCTGCAACTTAAAAAATAAATCAAAAATAAAATAAAATAAACTTCTCTGCAACTGACCATTACTTTTTCATTTTTAGATTCATTGTTGTACATATAATTTATTCTATTTAGGTCTCCATTCTCCTTCTCACTGGTATAGGTGGTGAATGGAAGGGGCCAGTCACTGTGTCTTTTAATCAACACTACAGAGTGTTCTTGCTTGCACAGTGATATGTTCTCAAATATGCTTGCGCTTCAAACTTAAGTTTAAAAACAGCCTAGGGGCCGAGAAAACACTGGGTTGTGCCTTGTAAAAGGCTCATATAAGAGTATTTGCAGGAATGTCAGGTATGTGAGTCAAGCTTCCTGCCCTTATAACCACAAATGGCAGAATAAAGGGGTTTTGTTCTTTGGGTTGTTTTTTTTTTTTTTCTCTTTCTCCCCCCCTTTCCAGAAAATAAGAATCCTCCATAATCTTTAACTAGACTGGGTCTTGAGTTCATGATGGTTTTGATATCTGGTCACAGCAACTGACTTCTTCCAACAACACAATTTTACAAAGAAAGCTCCTCAGGGTTACTGGGTGGCTCAGTGGGTTAAAGCCTCTGCCTTCGGCTCAGGTCATGATCTCAGGGTCCTGGGATCAAACCCTTCATCAGGCTCTCTGCTCCGCGGGGAGCCTGCTTTCTCCTCTCTCTCTGCCTGCCTCTCTGCCTAGTTGCGATTTCTCTCTGTCAAATAAATAAAAAATACTAAAAAAAAAAAAAAAAAAGAAAAGAAAATGCTAACATTAAAAAAAAAAAAGAAAGCTCCTCATATTATCTGTTTTCTGTTTATCTGCACCTCTCTTGAGAACTTCCAATTGGACTTTTTGCCTTTGATAACATGGCGGCAACTTACTATGACATATCACAATTATGGGAAAGAGCTGATAAAAAAAAATTCCCAAGTCTTCCATTTATCAGTGAGAATCAATAAAGAACAAAAACATAAAGAAAGCTCTGATGGTGTTAATAAATGGTGAGGATTTGGAACAGGGGTCCAGGATCACGCAGTGAGAGATCACCTTTCCCATCACCAATATGGTGGGGCTTTGGGGAGAGACCAACCCGACTGCCAGTCCAGCGAGGGCACTGTGCCTTCCCGTGTAAGTACAACATATCACCTGTTCAGCCATAGGTTTACCTGGCCTCAGGGAGAAAGACTGTTGCTAAAACACATGCAAACTACTATTTAGAGATCATCATGCTTTTTTTTTTAAACATTTTAAGATAAGTATAATCTTATCACAACAAATTCACTTTTTGTCCAGAACTCTTCCGTGTGTGTGTGTGTGTGTGTTTTTAAAGCTTTTTTTTTAAATTATTTTTTTATTTGACAGAGATCACAAGTAGGCAGAGAGGCAGGCAGAGAGAGGAGGAAGCAGGCTCCCCACCAAGCAGAGAGCCCCATGCGGGTCTCGATCCCAGGACCCTGGGATCATGACCTGAGCCGAAGGCAGAGACTTTAACCCACTGAGCCACCGAGGCGCCCCTCTTCCATGTGTTTTTAAGTGTACTAATACACTTCGTCATCTCAGTCATATAGGGTAAAATGGGAAATATTATCTCCGTTTTTTAGATGAAGTATTGAGGCACAGAGAACACAGCACCTTGCCCAGATTCACATGGAGTGTGAGTCAGGGATCAGCACACATTTTCCATAAAGAGTCAGGTAGTGAATATTTTTTACTTTCAGCCACCAGTCTCTGTCACAATTACCCAACCCTGCCCTTGTGCACCACCAGCAGCCGTACACGATGCATACATGGATGGGCATATCCGTGTTCCAACAAAATCTTATTTATGGATACACTGAAGTTTGAGCTTCACATAGTTTGCATGTGTCATGAAGTATCTGTTCCTTTGATTTTTCCCAGCTATTTAAAAATCTAAAAATTATTGTTAGCTCTTAAGTTGTATGTATAAAAATAAGCACCTTGGGGAGCCTGGGTGGCCCAGTGGGTTCAGTTACAGACTCTTGGTGACACTTGTTTTCGGTTCAGGTCGTGATCCCAGGGTCGTGAAATCAAGCCCCACATCGGGCACCGTGCTCATTGGGGAAGCTGTTTGAGATTCTCCCTCTCCCTCCGCACCTGCCCCCACAGCCCACTGCTGTGCCTGGACATTCTCTCTCTGTCTCTCTCTGAAATAAATAAATGAACCTTGAAAAAACTAAACAGCTGGCTGGGTTTATCTCTCGAGCTATAGTTAGCTGCAGTAGGCAGTAGAGTCAGAATTTGAATCCAAGCCATGTGTTTCCAGTGAGCTCTTAATCACTATATCCTCTATATCATGATAATAATAGTAAATCATGCTCCTTATAGAAAACTCAGCAAAGTCTGTAAGAGAAAATAAGAACCACCCATAAAACCACAGCCCAGAACTAACCATTAGTAATGTTTGATACTGTCTTCCATTCTTTCGTCTACTGTATGATGCAGTATTCCATTTATTAATTTAAGCTTTTTCACTTATCATAAGCATATTTCACATTTCTGCAGAGGCCCACAATTGTAGCTCATTAGAAATGTACTAAGGGAAACTGCTATTTTGAAAGAATCCTATAGCTAATGATTTCCTAAAGAATCCTTTTATCAAGTGACAGTTGGTCACATTCCATTTATCTGCGGCATATTTGCATTTCTGGGAGTAGGATTTTTACAAGCAATCCAGTCTGCAGTCAGGGATGTAGTAAAAAGGCTTCAGAATCATCTAGACATGAATTTGACTTCTCACCATCCCTTTACTAACCAAATGACCCTGGGCAAACCATTAACTTTGCCACACCTCCGTTTTTGCTTATATGGAAGATAAACCACAACCATAATATACAATCTACAATAGGCATGAACCTAGCACAGAATTGTGGTCGATTGGTAGCTACAAGCCCTTACATTCCTTGCCCTGCCCTCCCGTGATTCCTAGTCCCCACCACCATCCACAGGAAACAGATTTATCTCCCTCCTGACCATCTGGAAAGCATCCTTTTCTGTTCTGAGCCCTGTAAGAGTTTTCCTGAGTAAAAATGGGCCAGCAGTTCTAGGGCTAATCACGAAGATAATGAGATGGGAGGATCTGAAAGCCTCCACGCCTTCCCCCTATGGCTCCTGCTCCGCCCCCACAGACTCGGGTTTACAAAAGTAAGCCGTGCCCAGGTTCCCACAAACAGCAGGTGGCATTCTGACATCAGCAGAGCCTGGGATCCTCTTCAGAGCTAACGAGGAACCTCTAGAGCAGACGTGGGAAAAGAATGCAGACCCCAGCCAATTCCAAGAGCAGCCACGATGTCCTGGAGCTGAAGAGTACTACAGCACCCCCAGCAGAGGGCTACAGCAACATGGGCTTCCAGGTGAGCCGACGCTTCCTCTTGTATATGACAAAGTCATTGGAAATAATGCTCTTTCTAACCACCTTGTCAAGTTTCTGAATGAAAGCGGCAGGGTTATGGAAATGCAGTAAGATTTTCTCAGGAAACTCTTTAAACCTATTGTTTTTTCCCTCTTGGGTTCTTCTTGGGCAGACAAACCTGAAAAGTCTCTTTTAATAGAACTTGTTTTGATCCCTGACTTGTCCTGTCACTTAGAAACAAGTCTATCCTCTCCGGCTTTTGTTTTGGGCTCACCGGCTCTGCCAGTATTTCCCAAAGAGCTGGAAAAAATGGAAAGAATGGGAAGAATCCAGATGTTGGATGTAGGGAGTATCTGAGGGATTCTTCCTCTTACAGCAAGTCCCAAAGTCCCTGTCCCATGGTGGCCGCCCCAGTGCAGCCAGGTTAGGCAAACCAGTTGCATGTCATCAACCAAAACTCACGGAGTGATTAATGCCTCTGACCTCCGGACTGGTGCTGCAGAGATCTAGAAGGTGTCCTGTCCTAATGATCTAGAAGGACTCCTGTCCCAGGAACACATTGGGCTCTTCTGACTGGCTCTGGGATGGGGCTTTTTCAGGGATGTCCCTAGCTGTGTTTCCTTCCTTAAGCTGACACAAAAGCCCACACCAACAGGTATCAGAAACCTCTTGGGATTCAGGGTCACCTCAAAGGCAAAACAAACTTTTAGACACTAGCAAAGAAACAAACAAGGAAGGTAAAATGTCTTTGGCACAAGTTCTAAGTCTTCCACCCACAAATTACTGTAACTTCCCTGAGCTTCAGTTCAGTTGTCTATACCAGTAGTCACAGTGATCTTCATCTCATAGGTTATAAGTGTAAGGGAAGAAAAGTCTCATCCTCTATCCTCTTATATTCAGTACCTGGGGTCTGTGAATTAAACTGAGAAATGGCAGATTAACCAGAGAAAGATGTACAAATTTTATTAACATTTTTAATGTGTTCATGCAACTTCACAGAAAAGAAGTGAAAAATCCAAAGAAACTTCAAGACGCAGGGGTTTATATACCCTTTTAACAAAGGACAAAAAATTGTGGAGAAGTGATTAGACAAAAAAAGAGAGAGAGAGAGAAAGAGAGCTTAGGATTTTAGGGCCAATAGTCTGTGGAGAAGTGAGTAGGAAATACATTGGAGAAACTTACGGAATATAAGGTTTGATATGAGGTTTATGCAATCTTATCCCAGTACCATCTCTTTGTCCAGTGACAAGGGTTGTTGTCTTCTTTCTGTACGGGAGATGGGACACCTGTATAAGGGAAAGTCATGTCCTGCTTGTAGACAGAGAGACAAAGACTGAAGAGATCTTTTGGTGTCTTCTTTTTCTCAATTGCTTTCAGCTCAGAATAGCTATCAAGCCAAAGTGGCATATTTTGGGATGGCATATCCTGATTCCCTTCATAAGAGTTAAATGCGAAAAAAGCCCAACTCTGAGGGCCTTTATGGTTCAAGAGAATGGAAGGGATAGAATGGAAGGGATAGAGTCAAAGCGAGTATGACAGCAAGACAAAGATGTCTGCAGAGGAGGGAGGTCCACATCACCCACAACTGACAGCCTAGTCAGTGGGACACACATCCACCAAAGGTAGCCCTGACTTCTATCCCTCATTTTCTTCTATCAAAACAAGACATCTCCAGAGCTCAAACCCAGCATCTCCAGGTCTCAAACCCAGCAGAATACCACACACCAACACCAACAAGCAGTGACCAGGTTATTTCTTCTAACTCTTGCTGTTTGACAAGAATTTCCAGAGACACATATTTACTCAGCAAAACCATTAACTCCTCCCAGATAAGGTCACTATTGGAAAGGGATACCAATTCAAGAAGGGATAATACACTATTCTTGCCCTCCAGGAGTAAAGCAGGCAGAATTGTAATATGATGTAAAACAAAAACAAAATATAATGCTAATACCAAGTGCATTGTAAATATATATGCAAGTGGAGTTGGGCTGACCTGGGAGTCTCTCAGGTAGGGCTTCAAGGATGGGCAGAGATTCCCCAGTTGAACTGGGAGGGGTGTCAGCAGAGTACTACAAGCAAAGAAAACTGTCTGCATAGGCCCAGGAGCCTGAAAGAACATGTGTGCTCAGGATAGAGAAGATGAGCCAGGGCTGGAGAGTAGGGAGAGGGCCACGGTGGCCCCAGATCACACGGCCTCCATGTGTGCGAAAGCATCAGGAAAGAATCAACCAGGATATACACTGTCGAGTTATTAAAGTACTCTACTAGCCCTGCTGAGAGTGGACAAAATAGAAAGAGATTTGTGTGTGGTTGGGACAGCATTTAGGAGGTTAGGATGATAATCATGGTGGAAACTAGCTCTGGGCAGAAGTACCGATACTGGTAGGAGGCCCCCTTGGCCATGGAATTAGCATTGAGTCAGGGTGACGTAAGGGCTGCTCTGGTTATTAATATTTCCATTTTCTTCTCTGTACGGTAGAATAACAATATCATATCTTGAGGGCAAGAGAATCAAATGAGGTAATATATGTTAGAAAAAAAAAGCATGTAATATTTGTTTTAAAAAACTGTTCTGTCCTAGTTTGTTCAGGTCATTGTAACAAAATACCAGACTGGGTGGCATATACGCAGAAATTTATTTCTCATAGTTCTGGATCCTGGAAGTCCAAGATGGTGGCCAAAGCAGATTCAGTATCTGGTGGATGCCACTTCCTCATAGACAGTCATCTTCTGTCCTCACACAGCAGAATGCACAAGGGAGCTCTCTGGAGTCTCTTTTATAAGGACACTGATCACCTCAAAGGCTCCACCACTTAATACTGTCACATTGGGCATTAGATTTTCCAAAGAGAAAATTTGGGGAGATGGTGGAGAAACATTCAGACCATAGCAAGTGCCTAGCACACAGTGTGAACATAATAACAGTAGCTCTTGGTGTTGGGGCAGGTTAAAGAGTGACCAAGTCAACATTTCTAGCTTGAGAGCTCAACTTAGAGGTTCCCTTCATGTAGATGGGAAATCCAGAAGTAGGGTTGGAGCAAGGAAGACCATGAGTTTATTTTGAAGCCTGTTGGATGAAATTAGGGTGATTCCCTACCCCTAGTTGAAGATGGAGAGGAGGCAGGAAGCTCTAGACATGTGTACACCTGGGTCTGGAAGAGAACATCATGTGCTTGGGGGCCATTAGCACAGCGATGAGCCAGTGGCATGAATGAGACCAGTGGGAGGGAAACCTAGAGAGCCCCAGTGTTTTTGGAGCTGGGAAGTTGGAGCAATCAGAGAATGAAGCAGAGGGGCCATGGGGAGAGAAGGAGGAGCAACATCAGGAGAGAGAAGCATCTTGGGAAGCCAAGGGAAAAGAGAACCACAACATCAGCAGCAAAGACAAGTTCATTCGATTTGCCAACCAAGAGGTCACTGGTGACCAGGGGTGTGGATGGGGGCAGTTTGTGTTACGAGTGGGAGCTGAGAAAAGGGGAAACAAGGGAAGGGAGGACATTCCTTTTCCTGATGGAGAGCAGAGTGGTGAAGAGAGAGACAGGCTCAAGGGAGGAAAGACTGGGGCTGTAAACAGGGGACTTTTCTATTAAAAAAAAGAAACCTCATTGTGAAATATAACATGCAGAAAAACACACAAAATCAAATAGACAATTTATTATAAAGTGCCATCCATGTCAAGAAACAAGGCATCGCCATCCCTCAGCTCAGACGCCCCAACCCCTCACATCTGCCAAGCTGCCACTCGCCCCTGGGGGTGACAATAATCCCAACTTTATAGTAATTACTTCCCTGCTTTGTTTAATATCTTAACTTATAATTATGAATCCCCAATCATTGCTTTTTGTCCATTTTTAAACTTTATGTAAATAGAAAATTACAAGAAATTTCTTTGCTTATTTTAAAACATTTATATGGAATTGGGCAAGAGGAATCATTCTGTATCTGACTTCTTGTGCTCAGTTTTTTGTTTCTTAGACTCAGCCATGCTGTTGCATGTAACTGGAGTTCATCCAATTTCATTGATATACAGTATTCTCCATAAACATTGCACAATTTATTTTACTGTTGGTGGACATTTATGTCATTAAGCTTGGAGCTTTTAGGAGCTTCTACAAACAAAGGCAGCTATAAATACTCTTTGACATGTCTCCTGTTGCTCATGTAACCAATTTATTTGGCGTTATATTTAGGGGTGGAATTGCTAGGTCATTGGGAATGCATATATATTTTCAACTTTAGCAATAATGCCAAACTGGTTTCCTAACTGGTTTTACCAATTTACACTTCCATCCACAGACTGGAGTTCCTTTTACTCCAGAGCCTCACCATATTTATCTGGCTTTTTAATTTCAGTGATTCTGATAGATGTGTAGTAAGTGGTGTTTAACAGTGAGGTTTCATTTTCATTTTCCTTTGTTACTGGCCACTAGATGCCAACTTTATGAAATACTTGTTCAAGTCTCTCGCCCATTTTCTCTACTGGATTTTGCCTTTTCTTTACTGATTTAGAAAGAGTTCTTTAAATGTTCTGAATACAAACCCTTTTTCAGTTATATGCTTTCCAAATACTTTCTACCACTCCTAAGCTGTCTTTCACTCTGTAATAGTTGGGTACACAAAAGGTAATTCTAGTGTGGTCCCATTTATCAAGTGTTTCTGTTTTATATATCCTGTTTATATATCCATCTTTTTCTGCCTTGAAAGATCGTAAAAATACTCTCCCATATTTCCCAAAAACACGTTGCTGCTTTCTACATTGAGGACTCTAGTCCCCCTGAAATGAGATCTTATGTATAGTGTAAGGTGGACATCAAGTTTTTGTTTTTCTATACAGGTATCCAATTATTTTGGCATCACTAAAATATAAATATAAGTAAATATATATATATATGTATATATATATATGTGTATATATATATGTATATATATATACATATATATATATATACATATATATATATATATATATACACACAATTTTCCCCACTTGACAAATACCACATTTATCAAGTGTCCATATTTAGGGTCAGTCTTCTTAGAACAGGGCAACTGAAAGATTTTTCTAAACTCCAAGTTGGGGGAAGGATCCAGAAAAGAGAGAGAGTGGAAAGTTGGCAGCAAAAGAGGTCAGATAAAGCTCAGAATTTCTAAGGGTGAACATTCAGGCAATTTTTGAAGGAATACTTTTACTAAAGGGTGTTCCTTAGAAACCCAGCTGAAGTTGCCTTTGCCTATGAATCAGCATCAATTTTGCCACCAGTGGCCCTCAGAGCCACAGAGCCCAGGCTCACTCTGACATCAGCTAGGTGGGACCCACTTATGCAAGACCCGAGACAGGACTAGTTGGGAAATGTGCTCCCCTCTACACACACAGAGAAAAGCTGACCTACTCCTTGAATTGCCTGATAAGCCAGTCCAGTTTGAAGAGTTTGTTCAGTGGAAGTCAAAATTTGGGAGGTGATCTAAGTGCAAGAATTATTTGGCACAGACCATTAGAATAGAGAAGTTCTGAGATTGTAAGTAATTATGTAAAGTAAAGAGGAAGAGCACTGTTTCCCTCTAACCCCCTGGGGGAGGGCCACATGAATCACACCAGGTGGTTGAGTAGGTTTCCACTAACGCAACAGAGAAAACACATGGCAATAATTGCCTCTGTGAAGGAAGTTTAAAAAAAAAAAAATTCTCTCTCTTTTCCTCGAATCAGATCATACCTAGACTTATTTCTAACAGCCTAGATGGCTAGAACCCAAGGCTCTTGCATGACACCTCAGAGGGGAGGGATTTAGGGATTCAGTTTTTTACTTTGCTCCATAGTCCCTTACTTTATTTACATTATTTTCAGTCTCTTAATTTAAAATGAAGTTGGTAGCACCTACTGACCCATTTCATCCAGACACTGTTGATGTTGATGAGAAGCCCTGGATGCTAGCTGAACTGTCATTGGTCAAAATGAAAAAAATCAAAGGTGGGAATATTTGGAATTTTATATAGAACAGATTATTGTGAGCAGGAGCCCCAAGTCTCCATCAGGCTACAGAAGTTTGGGATTCTGTCTTCAGACTGCAGATTTAGACAGACATAGTACGGTATGATTTTCACTCAAACCAGAGATCTGAATTTGGAGACACCTAATTCTACTCCACACATGGCCTAAGGTATTTGACCCAGAAGCCGCTTATAGCCTTGGCATGCCTAATTGTACTTTCTTTTTCCTGGAAGGGAAATTTAAAAAGAGAGAGAGAGAAAAGAAAAGAAAGGGGAAAAAAAGAAAAAGATGGTATGCATGTCTTACAGCTTCTGGAAGTAAAATAAAGGCAGAGGTTTCTTAGGAAAATGCTGTGAGTCACATGGTTAAAGACCCTCCTGTAGGTGTTCAGGAGCAAAGTAGATGATGCCCAGGAATGGTGCCACTGGGAAGCAGGAAAATGTACCTGAAGACTTTTCAATGTTCCTTTCAGTCTCCTGATTCTGTAAATTCAAAGCTTTGTTTGTTTCCCTTCCAAGAGTCAAAACTCTTTGACATAAAGCATGACATTTATTGATTCAACAAAAATGTATCAACACTGTACCAGGCATCATGCAAAAAGCTGGGTACAGCAACCATTTGGTTAAAATTAGTTAACAATGGCAAATCAGCACAACATAGTCTGTAAAAAGTGCTATTCGTGACATGAAAAAGTGGTCTCACCTAGATTGGGAGGTGGGGAATATTTCCCAAATGCTTGCATTCATTCATTCATTCAACAAATGTGTATATGTGTGTGTGTATATGTGTGTGTGTGTGCATATATATATATATATGTATATATATATATAATGTTTTTTAAGATAAATTTATTTATTTGAGAAAGAGAGCTCTGGGGGCAGGGAGGGGCAGAGGGAGAAACAGAGAGAGAGAGAGAATCTCAAACAGACCCCCTTGAGTGTGGAGCCCTACACTAGGCTCAATCTCACATCCCTGAACTCACAACTTGAATCAAAATCAAGAGTCAGACACTTAACTTACTGAGCCACCCAGGTGCCCCTCAACAAATATATATATTGAGCACCTACTGCATGGGTGTTAGGCAGAAGGAAATACCGAGTATAGCACAAGTAATTCCCTAAGCTACCATGTCAAAAACTATTGTTTCCCATATCACACTGTGTGAAGAAGCTGAAGCCCTGAGTGGGAAGGTATGAGATGCATGTGCAAGGGGACAGAAAAAGTGGTAAAGAAAGAGCCAGACAGACGAGAGGCCAGTTCTGATTCACCTCAAGGCTCTTTGCTGATTTCAAAATCTTGGTCCCAAGAATCTAAGGCCAATGATAAGTTTAGGTTTAAAACTGAGTTTTTATACTCTGCAGACTCAGGAACATTCTAGAATAAACTATCCAGCCAGATTATAAGGAATGGTATAACTCCTCCATGAAACATGGTCAGAAAACAACCCATGAAGATGAGGCAATGCTTTTTGCACCATGAGACAGTGTCAGCTAAAGCTTAAAAGGGGACAAGACAGGCATATCTGCTCCCCTCTGGACTATCTAGCTGCTCTACTCCATCCACCTGCTCAACTTCAGGAGCATAGCATAGTTCCAGACAGCATCATCTACAAAGTTGTGCAGCTATCCAACCCCCCACCCCGTGGGTCCTACTTCCCTGTCAGCGTCCCTCCCTTTGAATTATATTACCTTTGACAACTTTTCTAACTTTTAAAGAATTTTTCTTTTTCTACTTCAAATTACTGCATCCTAGTTTCTCCTCCATCTGAATCCATTAGTTTAGAAATACTTGCAAGGAGGAAGTTGGTTAAACCTCTGGTCTAACTTGCACCATCAGGAAGGTTTGAAATAGAAATTATGTAATCGAGGGCCAGACCCATTCAGAAAGAGCAGGTGGGAGCAAAGGTCTTGGTCCATGGTATGTTGGATCCAGCGAGGAAGGGAGAGAGGGACAAACACACACACAAAACCAATAAGAGACATTTCCAGGAGCCAGCAAAATTAGGCTTCCTGTTGACCCACATGGCTACTTCCTCATTCCTCCTCAGAGCGTGAGGTCTTGAGGTCAGAGAAGAGGGAAGAAAGAAGTAGGAGGGGAGGAATTTAAAAGGCACAGGTGTAACAAGAAGTGGTCTGTAATAGTCCAAGAACTGACTGTACTGCGTGTGACTTTGAACTTGGCTGAAGATAACAAGGGGCCCCTTCTTAAGGAGGAAGTGGAGAGGGAAGAAAGGGATGAGCTTTTGAGAAAAGCCACACTGGGGTGGGGTGTGGGGTTAAACACAGATACTAAGGTTAAAAGTCACATATTGAATCATGATGAGAAGGGTGAAATATAGGTTCTTTGGGTGAAGAGTTGAGGTTTCCGGGCCGCACTGCTGGGGACTGCCATTTAGGCAAGTTACCTAACTTCCATATCTATTTCCCCATCTAAAAATAGGCTCTAATACCCTACACCCACAGGACTACAGGGAGATTGGTGGAAAGCGCTAGCACCTTCCAAATGCTCAAGTATAAGCAACCATTAACCAAATCATTTAGGTGCTATTTTGGTGCAGGGGCCAAACCAAGCTTTGAAATCCAGGTGCGAAGTCTGCCTCTTCATATAGCAGATACTGGAATCTACTGATGGGAAACTACGGAAGACACCAAACTTCGGAAACAGGCAATTTTCAATTGTTTTAAAGTCAACCAAATGTGAACGTCAAGCCCCTTGGGTCCCTGCCAGACTGAGAGACCTTGGCTCCCAGCATCTGTGTCTCTTCAAAAGGCCTTTGTAAAGTTATTGTTCAAATACTTTGGTTCATTTTTATCCATTTTTTATTTAGTCAACTGCATCTCTAAAAAATATTTTACAGGCTCCAAATTTATTCCATGTGTTTCTAATTAATTTATATTCATTTAGTCAGTGCTCTTTGGAAAGATGTTCTTGATTTTAGGAATCATCAAAAAGCAACGTTTTTCCCAAATGTAAGCAAATTCAAATGTGTATGACACCGTGATGTATCCTCTTTAATACCTCACACCAACTGTTCTGGCATGAAATAGTCGGGTTCGAGGTAAGACTAATACTTAGGAAGTGACCATAATTTCCCAAAATAGCACAAGAGTAAGGCAGGCCTGAGAAACCAAGGCTTCATCTGGAGGTGATTCAGGCTTTGGCATCAAATGCATTTTCATAAAAAAAAAGAGCTCTATTATCTACTGTCTATTATATATTATCTATTATTAGACAGACTAGAGATTTGCCTACTAAAAACAAATCAAAGCAGGAAATGAGAATAAGAAGAATTTTAGTTTCAATTGATA
The DNA here is from genome assembly GCF_922984935.1 of Meles meles. Classification (NCBI taxonomy): domain Eukaryota; kingdom Metazoa; phylum Chordata; class Mammalia; order Carnivora; family Mustelidae; genus Meles; species Meles meles. Next base: position 70,363,001 of record NC_060076.1, read on the forward strand.
GAGTCAAAGGAATTATATCCTTGTTTCCTTATTTTTTTTTCTTAACTGTAAGAAGACATTTAGCTGTTAAGAACATTTCTGTTTCTCCCTTGACTAAAGGGTTTGCATCTTTGGAATTTCAGACACAGCTAAGTTCATTCTAATTAATCTGTAAAAGCATTACAATATGTAGGAGCTGAACTTTTTAAGTCTTTATCATGACTGTAATAAAATAATTAACTGTGTAACTTATGGTTGACAGCTTCTCTTCTAAATTCCCTAAGAAAAGAGATCATATATGCAGCACTCGGCAACAACATTCTCTAGCCCATAGTAGATGCATAAGAAAACATTTGTTAGAGGACTAAATGAGAATGCCTGAGACAGAACCCTGAGGAACTGTATGTAACATTAAGGGTTGAGTAGAAAGGCTGATAGGGCACAGGAAAGGGAGAGGTCTGGGTGGGAGGAGGAAACTGACAATGTGTAATATCACAGAAGCCAAGAACAAGACTATTTTAAGGAGGAAGTGGCCCATCATGTATGACGAAAACTGGATTTAAGGACATGGAAACCATCCGTGACTTTGGCAAGGGTGATTTCCATAGAGTAGTAGGAGTGAAAGCCGTATGGGAATGGGTCAAAGACCAAATGAGGCAAGAAAATAAAACCTTAGTCCATTGGGGCTTCTACAACAAAACACCACAGGCTGGGCAGCTTATAAACAACAGACACTTATTTCTCATGGTTCTGAAGGCTAGAAGTCCAAGATCGAGACACCGGCATGGTTATGTTCTCGTGAGGGCCCTCTTCCTGGTTCATAGCCAACGTCTTCTCCCTATGGTCCTCATACACTGGAAGGGGCTACAGTCTCTGTGGGACCTCCCTCGTACGGGCATGAACTCCCATTCCTGTGGGCTCCACCCTCATGACTTAAGCACCTCCCAAAGGCCCCATCTCCTAACACCCTCCTCTCTGGGGGTTAGAATTTCAACATGATGAATTATAGGGGCACACAAACATTGACCATAGCCACCTGTAAGTTCAGACAGAAGACTGGTTTTTAAAAGGAGGAGAATTTCTCTATGAATTCTTGGTTTCACAGCAATAAAAAATTTGATACAGTTGCAAATATAAGAGAAGCAAGGGAAGGAAGTGTTAAGTAGAGTAGTGTAAGGAAAAGTGCAGAGCATTGTGTCTGACCTAGTAAGTAAGGAGTCCAGGCATTGTCATATTATTGCTCTAAGAATAGCTTGTCCAAGCTGAAATCACACGTTATCAAATACAAAGTAAGAGATGCACCAGGAGGAAGACGGGCAGAAAAGCCTTCTCCCCGACTTGAGATGGACAGAGCACCTTCCAGTCAACCAACCAAGAGCAGGTAGAACTGCTTCTTGAAATGGATATGAAAGATGCAAAAGAACCCTCACTACACTGAGTTAATATATACAAGTACAGGAAAAACTGGGTATCTGTTGCAAATACCTCCAAATACGATTTACATCAATGGCACTGAAATGAATGTAGTTATTAGAACTTGCCACTGGACCCTGTTGGGTTGTTTTTTTTTTTTTTTTCATATTCTTTAAAGTGTTGATAAAGATGCATATAAATTATCACAAATTAATTTTAATATTTTAATAACTGGATTTCAATACCATTGGCTCCCTTTTAGTATTACATATGCAATTTTATGTATTTTAAAACATTCTGAAGGAGCCCACAGGCTGCACCCACTGTCCTGATTTAGGACACTTCCCCAAAGTTGCACGTAGCTTCAATCACAGTGGCAGAATTTAATTATAGCCACAGGGAGGTTAGAAATGCAACTTTTTTCTGGGAAATCTTGAGCCCCACTAAAATTCAGAGCCCTATATTTAAAGGAAATAGAGAAGGGACACCTGGATGCCTCAGTTGGTTGGATGTCCTACTCCTGATTTTGGTTCAGGTCATGATATCAAGCCCTGTGTCGGACTTCCTGCTGAGTGTGGAGTCTGCTTGGGGACTTCTCTCTTTCTCTCCTGCTGCCCCTCCTCCCTGCTCTCTCTCTCTCTCTTTAAAAAGAAAGGGGGGAAGGAAATAGAGAAGAACAGGTATTAGGGACAACTAGCAGTCTTGGTAATATTTTCTACTGAGGTTATAGAATTCAATGGATGTTAATCGTATCATATTATTTATTGTTTGGGTCTTCCTTATCCTTACTTTTGCCCATTTGATCTGTCATAGACTGAAAGAGTTCTATCAACCTCTTTCTAGATGTGTTTCTAGGTATTTCTCCCTCAGTTTCCTTTACATTAATCTATGCCATTTGTACACAGAGAATCATGCTTCTCAGAGTGTGAGATTATACTCTGACCATTGTTTCTCTTGGAACATGTTAATTGCTTTTTTTAATCCTGTATTCAGACTTGGTCAGTTAAGATCATGGACATTGCATGTTTTATCTTTCTGAGTCACTGAATCATTTCCAGCACAGATCCTCCTCAGTTTACAATGGGGTTATGCCCCAATAAACCAATCATGAGTTGAAAGTATTGTATGTCAAGAATGTATTTCATATACCTAATCTACCAAACATTATAGCTTAGCCTAGCCTACCTTAAATGTGCTCAGAACACCTACATTAGCCTACAGTTGGGCAAAATCTTCTAACACAAACCCTATTGTACAACAAAGTGTCGAATATCTCATGTAACATACTGAATACTGTAAAGTGAAAAACAGTGGTTGCATGGGTACAGAACAGGCTTAAGCATATCAGTTGTTAACCCTAGTGATCTCATGGCCGACCGGGCAAGGCCCAGCATCACAGGCAAGGATCATACTCCATATCACTAGCCCAAGAAGAGGTCAAAATTCAAAATTCAAAGTACAGTTTATGCTAAGTGCATAATACTTTCACAACATCATAAATTTGAAAGACATCACAGGATATGGCTGTGTTTATTTGTTATTCCCTCTAATTCAATCAAACCTATTGATCTGCCAGATGGGTTTATTTGTTCTTAGTTCCTCTCAGCATAATTGTAAAAATCTTTTCACTGTGTGTTTGTGTTTTTTTATTTTTGTTTGGTTTCTTCTGAAGACTTATTTTTTCTTTTAATGATTCCTTTTATAACGAGCTTAAGATTATAAGTAATCACAAAATTAATATATTTTCTAACATCTTTTATTTTCTTTCCTTCTCTTTCATCACTTGATTGTAGCTGAATGTATATTTAAGCATTTACCTTTCTCCCTTAAACACTGCTGCTTATCATCTCTTTCGATTCCCAGAAATTAAAAGATAAGAAAATTGGCATACTCATCCTAACTTCTACTTTTTCTTTCCCTTATCCTTTAAGTAAGTTTTCTGAGTATTTTTCTACATTGTCAGAGGTTAAAATATTAAAATTTGTTCTGGAATCTTAATCTCCAGATTAAGGTTTTAATTTATTAAATAGATTCAAAGCATACTATCATTCCTTTTGCCATAATTTCTCATTAATCTTTTGTTTGGCTGTTCCTCTAGTCTTTTCTCCAAGAAAATCATGGAAACCATGTTCTTTGAGTACATTCAGGCTTCAATTTATTTTTATAAATCTTATCATTACAAACCTTCCTCTGATTTTTCTTACTGGATCTAGAACTGTGCCTTTCCTTACTTTCTTATACTTAGGGGTTCCATTTGCCCCTGGGTCACAAAGATCACGAGGGGAGAATGTTATCAGTGCTCTGTGGTCCTGCCTCCACACACCCAATTCAAAACTCCTTTCAGAGCATTCAGAGGTGACAGAGAATTGTGCCAGAGAAGTGTGATGAACCACAGGCGGTCTCCTTAATTCAGTCCATAACCCCACACAGGTCCACAAGAAAAACAGGACTGTCTCAGGGAGGAACAGTCTAGCTAGAGCTCATGAACTACATTAAGGATTCCATAAACCTGAGACTTGAGTCAGAAGGCCACCTGAGCCAAGAGGGTCATGTGGAACAGGCAAAGCGCAAAGGCTTCTGGGATACAGCCTTTGAAAATGCAGTCATTCTGAGACAAACCCCATGCAATATAAGGAAACATTATAGAGAAAATAGCCTTAAAATAGTTGACATGTGTAGGTTTTCATTTTATTTTTTTTAAAGATTTTATTAGCTTACTTGTCAGAGAGAGAGAAGAGAGAGCACAAGCAGGAGGAGCAACAGGCAGAGAGAGAAGCAGCTACCTGTTGAGCAGGGAGTCCAATATGGGGCTCGATCCCAGGACTCTGGGATCATGACCTGAGCTGAAAGCAGAGGCTTAACCTACTGAGCCACCCAGGCGCCCCAACATTTGTAGGTTTTTAAATGTAGAAAATAAATAAATAAAGGGGGAGCTACATTCCCAAACAATGTGAAGAGATCAGATTCACCAAACAGATGTTGACTTTTCCATGCCAAATTTCAACCATAGAGGGAAAAAGTGGTTACAAATGACTGAAAGCCAGCAAGTAAGTAGCAAACTCAACCATAAAATTAATATAAAAGTCGGGGCACCTGGGTGGCTCAGTGGTTTAAGCCGCTGCCTTCGGCTCAGGTCATGATCTCAGGGTCCTGGGATCGAGTCCCGCATCGGGCTCTCTGCTCGGCAGGGAGCCTGCTTCCCTCTCACTCTCTCTGCCTATCTGTGATCTCTCTCTGTCAAATAAATAAATAAAATCTTTTAAAAAAATAAAAAATAAAATAAAATAAAAATTAATATAAAAGTCAACTGACAAAAGTCAATTACTATATGTGGCACTGGGCAGGTGATGAATGCGACTCTCCTATAATACAGTGGTGAATACGGCCTCAAAAAATTAAACCTGGACGTGGACCCAGAAATGACAATGGACCCAGCCTTGCATCATAATGTAGCACCAATTAATATAGATAATTTGTCAATATTCCTGAAAACGGTCATCCTTACATTCATGGTGAGCCACTTACTTTGATCTCTTTATGTTGTGTTTTGGAATTCTAAGTCACTATTTAAAACAGCTGCTCCAATCTAGTCCTGTTTCATGTTCTTAGAAATGGACACAGAAAGGTTAAGTCAATCACTTGAAGCTTAAAAAAAAATGGAGGTTTATTTCTGACACCTTCATTTTGGCATCTAAAATTTAGAATATTAGAACATATAGTAACCCTCTTGGAGAAGTAGAGAAAGCAGTACTGTACCATTTTTGTCTCTCCTCAGTTGTAGGGACATGATTTTAGCTGCACTATAATAAGCTCAAACAGCCCCCAGGAATATCTTTCTGTTACAAAACAGTTACCAAACACTTCCATGCCTGCCATTGTGTTGTATTGATGGTATTCAGCAGAGAACAGGGGACAGAGAATCTGGCTTCTCAGCTTAGAGTCTAGGGGTATAATACAGATTTATACAGATTTACACAGTTCAAGTTTTCCAAATGGCATCATATTCCCATTTTTGCCACTGGTTTTGGGACTTGAATATCTATAGCAATTTCTCAGGCATCACTCCTCAGAATGTATCCCACTGACTGCTTCTAGGAAGATTGCTTCAAAGATGTACAGAAATGTGGAGATAGATAGGTAGAAGGATAGATGAGAGTTAGAGATAGATAGATCCATGCATACATACATACATATATAGACAGACAGACAGATAGACACATACACACATAATAAAATAAGCAACTCTCATCATCAATCTAAATCTGTTTTGGTGGTATAAATCCTTCCAGCCAAGGTAGATTAGCAAACACTTCACAAAACTTGCCGTGAAGTGTCAAGCTCTAGAACCAGGTAAAGATCTTCATACCAACTCCTCAGAGTCCTTATGGACATATTTGCCTGATGGGCCCTTCCCATCAGTCATAAAGTGACAACATCTAGGTCCTATCAAAGGTCAGGATGAAATTCTCTCCAGGGTTGAAGGTGCCCCAGGCTCAAGCCCATCACAGCCCCCTCAGCAAGAAGTCAGAGTGCACCAGGCCAGAGCAGTGTCTGTAAAGAAGGTCAGAGAAAGGCTCCCCGGCAGCAGAGTCACCCCACCCACAAAAACTGAGAAATGGAAGCCACATGGTGCAATCAGGGCCACCCTGGGAGGCCCACTACCCTGTTGGAAGAAATGACCACTAAAGCCTAGGTATAGTTGAAAAGTGGCCACAGGTATCTTTCAGCACCTCTGCCATTTCTATCTGGTCTTGTGTGTGTGTGTGTGTGTATGCAGTGTTACACAATGATACACAATGTTACACTAGTTTCAGATGTACAGCATAGGGATTCTGCAAGTTTCTATATCATTCTATATCATACTATGCTCACAAGTATAGCTACCATTTGTCTCCATACAATGCTATTATAATACACTGTATAATACACTGTATGCTGTACCTTATACGCCCGTGACTTATTCATTCCATAACTGGAAGCCTGTCTCTCCATCCTCTTCACCCATTTCATCCAACCACCCCCCACTCTGGCAACCAGCAGTTTGTTTTCTGTATTTATGGGTCTCATTCTGCTTTTTGTTTATTTGTGGGGTTTTTTGATTCCACGTATAAGGGAAACCATACAGTATTTGTCTTTCTCTCCCTGACTTATTTCACTAGCAAAATACCCTCTATGTCCATCCATGTTGTCCCAAATGGCACGATCTCATCTTTTTTTATGGATGTGTGATATTCCACTCACTATCAATACAGACCCCATCTTCTTTATCCATTTATATATTGATGAACACTTAGGCTGTGTCCATGTCTTGGCTATTGTGAATAATGCCACAGTAAACATAGGGGTGCATATATCTTTTCAAGTTTTTGTTTTCTTCAGATAAATATCCAGAAGTGGAATTGATAGATCTTCTGGTAGTTCTGTTTTTAATTTTTTGAGGAACTTCCACACTCCGTTCCAGAGTGGCTGCACCAATTTGCACTCCCACCAACAATGCACAAGGGTTCCTTCTTCGCCACATCCTCGCCAACACTTCTTATGTCCTGTCTTTTTGATTCTAGCCATTCTGACTGGTCTTTTAATATCTGGAGTTCAAATCAGGTCTTCTTGATGGAAGGGGAATTTAATCTGTAGGTGTACTGCTATCTTTTTAGATATTCCTGAGGCCCAAGTGTCCTGGCCCAAGGTCCAAACTCTACAGGCTTGATATAGTTTGGGTTGGACAGTGAGTCCAGATCCCATTTTGGATATTCTGGTTGTATAACCTGAGTCACACCATCCATTTATCTCTGCTTTAGATTCTTCATCTGTCAAAATGGAGATCACAGGACTTTAAAGAGTTTATGTGTCTTGTACCTACTGCATGTTATATCGATGCAGGTGCAAAGAAAAGCAAAAGCCAAAAGTAACAAGGGGGAAGCTTATTTCCTGAAGATAAAAGTAGGACGTGGGGAGTACAGAACTGGAGTGCAAACCCTGCTCAAGGTTTGCAGAGCCCCAAGTACCCTGCAACTTCCCACTCTGGCATCCCCAGTATGGGGCCCTGGCGTTCATGGCCCAGCTGGAACCATCCATACACAAGGCAACAGTACATAGAGAAAAATGAAAGAGGAAAGGAGCACCTGTCAGCCATCCCTTAAGGATTATTCCCGAGCTGCCCTACTCGGGGCACCACATCTATTTATATTTTGATTGGCCAGAATCTAGCTAGAAGTGGAAATGTAGCCTCTTTTCAAGGTGGCTATCTGTTCAGCTACAATTCTATAGAAGGGAAATCCCATAAATAGATGGGGGGGGGTTCTGTAATTTCTCAAGTTTTAGAAGTTGTGTTTAGAAACTGAATGAAAGGAATAAATTAATAATAATTTTAAAAAGAAAAGAAAACCTCTGTCCATCTGTACTTCCTGCAACACTCACTGGGGATGTATGGAAAACGTGGGATCGAAACCCAGGCACAAAGGACTCCAGGGTCAAGGATCTGCCCTTCAGAGAATCTCGAGCCAGAATTGGATACACCCAGCAAATAACACTAACTGGAGAAATTAAGTACCGTGCTGGCAGCTGCTTAGAACTACTCATACACAACGCCGCAACGTTGTCACCCGCTCAGTGGAGTGACAAGCTTGCACACAGAACACAATATTGGTTGTAGCTCAGTGTCCTAAGGTATGTAGTCATCTGCACGAATGTATCTACTCAATCTGAATTGCTAAGTAGATGCAAAGAAACAAGGAGCTAAGGAGTCATTATGGACCACCCATTCAGGCCCCCGGACTCCAATTTGAAAAGAAGCAATAAAACAAAGCCAAGCAATGTCTCAAGGGTTATTTTTCCAGCACCAGTCTACACACACAGCACCCCCATTATTCCCGTTGGAAATCCTCCGATGGGAGACACCTCTTCCTGGACATGTGAAAAAGCCAAGGCGTACACTCCACTAGGGGGTAAAACAATCCCATTACATGTTACAAAATACGTCCAGAGGTGCCCTTGTCACAACTTAGGCCTACTCTACCCCACCCCCAAACACACACACACACACGCACGCACGCGCGCACGCACACACCCACACACACATATCTTCTTGCGTGAACTTGAAAAAGGCAGGCCCCTTCCTTATGCGCCGTAAGTTTCAGATTCTGCCACCAGGTGGCAGGAGTAATCAAGAATTAGCAGGAATTACCACGAAGGTTGTGCTGCCCCTCCTGCAGCCAGAAAAATGTCAAGATTCTGGAAGAGATCACGAGAACACCCAGTCGAAACTGTGGTATAGATGGGTAGACTGAGGCTGAGAAGATGTGACCGACCCAGCATCACCCATGTAATTAGGGACCCCGAAGACCACCACCCTCCTCTACCTGTGTCTTGTATTTCCACCAACTCATGCTGTTTTATTTTTAACTTTTGGTTAAGGAAATTTTCCGTGTCTGTGAAAGTGAGAATCATAAAATAAGTCCCTAAGTGCCCACCAGCCGGCTTCTGTAATGAGCAACACTTTGTCATCTTTCCCTGCGGTATACAGCGCCCCCTACTGTATTTGTTACCAAATACTCAGATGTACACATGGCCACGCCCATGAACGCAACACTAAAATCACTGCGGTTCATTCAACCAAAAAGACTTGACAGCGTCTCCTATGTGTGGAGACTGTGCTAAAGTAAGATGTACAGCCATAACACAACGGGCAGTGTGGCAGCAACCCTTCCACACATAAATCATGCGCGTGCTGGAAGTTAGATTTTATTCATGCTTTATACACTCTTGGGTTTCAATAGATGGAAAATGCAACCCAACTCAGAACTGTCATTCTTTTATAACTCCTTGGGGCCAGCCAGAGAGCCAAAGTTGAAATCAAAGTCACACACGTGTTCTTTCAAAGGCAAGGTCACAGGCCCAGCAGAGGACATTTCCTAAAAAGCTAAAGGGACCTACCTGACATGATTTATCTATCTTGTTGCCTTACTTGGAATGAAGTGCCTGAGGAAGGCAAATCAGGATGAGATGGGAGAAAGATTGGACTCCCCCTCAAAAAAGGTAAAGGAGAAGTGAGCCAAATGTCCATCACATCTCAAAACAGCAGCTCAGGAGTGAGGACATTCCTCCAAGAACACAGCTTACTCACTTCCTTAAGGTAAAATCACGACAGCTTGAAAAAAGAAGGCATTTTTCTTATCGCTTTCTTATTCTCATTACTACCAGAGATTGCTTTAAACTAAACAAAGCACATTTTAGTATCTCGAAATTCCAACGTCTAAGAAGAAAATTATCTGTCCTGCATTTTGCTTTTATACATTGGAGACCTATGTTATGTGACAGACCTTAGTCTCAACCCTAATTATAAAGTCGCATGACTTAGATGAGGGCACCTGGTCCCACTCTTTCTCATTCTCAAGTTGGACCACACCATTCCATCTAGCAGAGCAGAGCAAAAGAGGAATCATCTGTTTCTTTATGAGCCCAAGATTCATTGGCTCTTTCTTTATTCAGTTGATGCATCTGAGCACATCTCTGCCACCCCGTGCTTCGAAAGTCTTCTAGGTCCTGTTTCTTGAGAGAGCATTGGGGTTTTCTGGTTCTGAAATTGTATTTTTGCAATTTATGCTTTTTTCTTAGAATGAAGACGACTTTGGTGAGAGCCGGAAAACGTCAGGAAATAACTCACTAAGGTGTAGAGTTACGCAAAACGGAGAACACAAAACCACGACGCAGGTACTCGGGTGATGTTTGAGTGACTCTATTACCATGGTAACTGCTGTGCGGCAGGGACTGAGAGCTGTGGGGACAGAAAGCTGGTGCTCAGCTGGCACTCAGAGGAATGAATTAAATGGTAATTAGAATGTATAAGGCAGAGTTGTGAAGAAAATACACACACTCAAACGAAGAGATTTTGTATTGATACACCTGTACCCAGAGTTTTCTGCTGGGGAGAGTATGTGGGCTCTCTCTGGACATGTCACTGGCACAGATTCCAAGCTCCATCCTAAAGCAAAAGGTACTGGCTTAAACCAAAGTGTCTCAATTTTAAAGCAGGTGAGGCAGATGAGGTAGGATGTGATTCTAAACTGTCCATCATGCCCTAGGGCTCCCAGAGACACCTAAGTTTACAGCACACTGAGGCATTCTGTCACAAGGACACTTTCCTTTTTTTATATATTGAATTCTGGGCAGGAGCTCATCGGAAGAAAGCCTTCTGCTCCTAAAAATTAAGCAGATTATCCATATAGATCATCTTTTTTTTTTTTTTTGGTAACACCTGGGTGCCGACTATCAAGCCATTATTGGAGGGAGTTTGTCCCATGATAAAAAGAATAATTTGTTTGAAATAGAAAATGTAACAAAATTTGGAAGATAAAAAAAAATTACCTTTATAAATCCAGAAAAAAATAGGTGCCTAACATCTTAAAATATGGCCTTTTGAGACAAATGGGGCACCTGGGTGGCTCAGTGGGTTAAAGCCTCTGCCTTCAGCTCAGGTCATGATCCCAGGGTCCTGGGATCGAGCCCCGCATCAGGCTCTCTGCTCAGCGGGGAGCCTGCTTCCTCCTCTCTCTCTGCCTGCCTCTCTGCCTATATATGACCTCTGTCTGTCAAATAAATAAACAAGATCTTTAAAAAAAAAAGACAAATACACACCCATGCACATATATCACCTATATTGGATCGTGCTATCCATATCACCACTGTCTATTTTACTTAGTATATTGTAAAAAGTATCCATTTCACTCATTATTCAACAAAACAAGAGAAAACAATATTTCTGTCCATTCGAAACCTGCACATAGTTTATAGTACCTTTGTTCATGACAGCCGAAATGTGGAAGCAACCAAGATCTCCTTTAGCAGATGAATAGACAAATGAACTGTGGCTCATCCAAACATTGGAATAATCTTCAGCACCAAAAAGACATGAACCTTTGAGCCAAGAAAAGACATGGGAGAGAGCTTAAGAGCAAGATGGCAGAGGAGTAGGAAACCTAAATATGGTTGGGTCCCAGGAATCCAGCTAGATATTTATCAAACCTGAACACCTACAAACTCAACAGGAGATCGAAGAGAAGAAGAGCAGCAATTCTTGGAACAGAAAAGTGACCACTTTCTGGAAGGTAGGATGTGTGGAGAAGTGAATCCAAGGCAACATTCGGGAAGATAGACTGGTGGGGGTAGGGGCCGGCTCCTGGCAAGCGGTAGAGCAGCGAAGCACAAAATCAGAACTTCAAGAAGTCTGCCCCATGGATGGACATTGCTTCAGAGGCTAAATGGGGGGTGGCGTCCTTGAGGGGACAGTGTGGTCTCAGGACCTGCAGGATCACAGAAAGACCAGGGGTGTCTGAGTGCAGCAGAACTCCCAGGCATCAGAGTGGGGAAGCTGGCTACAGAGACAGAGCCAAGGGGTGGGCTCTCAGCTCAGGGTTGCCTTAAACGTGATCCAAGGCACAGCTGGGCCACTGCTCTTAGAGTGGCGTGGAGTATGCTGTAGGAATCAGCTGGGTTTGGAGACTACGAACAGGGCTAGGCCAGATATAGAAACACTCGGTCACACGTCAGGTGAGCTCAGAGTGCGGCTGGAGACCAGGGAGATGGGAGGGACTGACTGCTTTTCTCCAAGGGCGTAATGAAGAGTGGGACCCTGAGCTCTTGGCCCCTCCAGGGCCAGAGATTGGGAGGCTGCCATTTTCGTTCCCGTCCTCCAAACCAGTACAGAAAGAATTCAGGGAACAAAAGCTCCAGAGAGCAAACCCAAACAGATTACTTAGCCTGGCCCCTGGCAAGGGTGGTGCAATTCTGCCTCAGGTAAAGACATTTGAGCATCACGGCAACAGGCCCTTCTCCCAGAAGATCAACAAGAACATCCAGCCAAGACCAAGTTCACCAATCAATGAGAATTGCAGAACTCCAGAGCTGGGGAAAGCAACACCTAAAATTCATGGCTTTTTTCCCATGATTCTTTAGTCTTTCAAAGTTAAATTTTTTTTCTTATTCTATTTTTAAAATTTTTCCTCTTTCCTATTTTAACCTTTTTAAACTATTTTATCTTACCAATACCTTTTTAAAAAAATCTTTTTAAATTTTCATTGTTTCTACCCCTTCATTGTATTTAACCTTATTTTTTTATTTAAAAAAATTTTTTTAAAGATTTATTTATTTGACAGAGATCACAAGTAGGCGGAGAGGCAGGCAGAGAGAGAGAGGAGGAAGCAGGCTCCCCACCAAGCAGAGAGCCCGATGTGGAGCTCAATCCCAGGACCCCCAGGATCATGATTTGAGCCAAAGGCAGAGGCTTTAACCCACTGAGCCACCCAGGTGCTCCTAACCTTATTTTTTATATACATATAGCTTTTTTTTCTTTAAAATTTCAGGATACACTTTCTTCTAACAGATCAAAATATACCCTAAATCTAGTGCATGGCTTTGTTCTAGTCTCAGCCTGATCACATTCTTTCCTCTTTTTTCTTTTTTCAAGCAACTTCTTATCTTATCAATTCCTTTTTTAGAATCTTTTTTAAATTTTCATCTTTACATTCATATTCCATCCCTTCATTGTGTTTATCCTTATGTGTGTGTGTGTGTGTGTGTGTGTGTGTGTGTGTATGTATCCCAAAGATACAGATATAGTGAAAAAAAGAGCCATATGTACCCCAATGTTCATAGCAGCAGTAGGCACAATTACCAAATTGTGGAAAGAGCCAAGATGCCCTCAACAGAAGAATGGGTAAAGAAGATACGGTCCATATATACAATGGAATACTACACCTACATCAGAAAGGATGAATACCCAACTTTTGTATCAACATGGACAAGACTGGAGGAAATGATGCTGAGTGAAATAAGTCAAGCAGAGAAAGTCAATTATCATTTGGTTTCACTTACTTGTGGAGTATAAGGAATACCATGGAGGACATTAGGAGAAGGAAGGGAAAAGTGAGTTGGGGGAAATCAGAGGGGAAGATGAACCATGAGAGACTGTGGACTCTGAAAAACAAACTGAGGGTTTTGGAAGGCAGTGAGGTAGGGGGATGGGTGGGTATTAAGGAGGGCACAGAATGCATGGAGCACTGGGTATGGTGCATAAACAATGAATCTTGGAACACTAAAAAAATAAAATTAATTTTTTTTTAAAAAGCTTCCAGGACAAACAAAAACTAAAAGAATTTGCAAACACAAAACCAGTCCTACAGGAAATATTGAAAGGGGTCCTCTAAGCAAAGAGAGAGCCTGAAAGAAATAGACCAGAAAGGAACAGAGTAACAGTCGCCTTACAGGAAATACAATGGCACTAAATTCATATCTTTCTATAGTTACCCTGAATGTAAATGGGCTAAATGCCCCAATCAAAAGACATAGGGTATCAGAATGGATTAAAAAAACAAGACCCATCGATATGTTGTCTACAAGAAACTCATTTTAAACCCAAAGACACCTCCAGATTTAAGGTGAGGAGGTGGAAAAAATTTACCATGCTAATGACATCAAAAGAAAGCTGGGGTGGCCATCCTTATATCAGATAAATTAGATTTTAAGTCAAAGACTATAATAAGAGATGAGGAAGGACTCTACATCGTACATAAATGTTCTGTCCAACAAGAAGATCTAACAGTTTTAAATATCTATGCCCCTAATGTGGAAGCAGCCAATTATATAAACCAATTAATAACTAAATCAAAGAAGCACATCCACAATAATACAATAATAGTAGGGGACATTAACACCTCCTCACTGAAATGAACAGATCATCTAAACAAAAGATCGACACGGAAATAAGGGTTTTACATGACACACTGGAACAGATGAACATCACAGATATATTCAGAACATTCCATCCCAAAGCAACAGAATACACATTCTTCTCCAGTGCACATGGAACATTCTCCAGAATAGATCACATCCTGGGTCACAAATCAGGTCTCAGCTGGTACCAAAAGATTGGGATCATTCCTAACATATTTTCAGACCACAGAGCTTTGAAACTAGAACTCAACTGCAAGAGGAAAGTTGGAAAGAACTCAAACACATGGAGGTTAAAGAGCATCCTACTAAAGAATGAATGGGTCAACCAGGAAATTAAAGAATTTTGAAACTTCATAGAAACAAATGAAAATGAAAACACAAGTGTTCAAAAAATCTTTGGGACACAGCAAAGGCAGTCCTGGGAGGAAAGTATACAGCAATACAAGCCTTTCTCAAAAAGCAAGAAAGGTCTCAAGTACACAACCTAACCCTACACCTAAATGCGCTGGAGAAAGAACAGCAAACAAAGCCTAAACCCAGCAGGAGAAGAGAAATCATGAGGATCAGAGCAGAAATCAATGAAATAGAAACCAAAAGAATAGTAGAGCAAATCAACAAAACTAGGAGCTGGTTCTTTGAAAGAATTAATAAAATTGATAAACCTCTGGCCTGACTTATCAAAAAGTGAAGAGAAAGGACCCAAATTAATAAAATCATGAATGAAAGAGGAGAGATCACAACCAACACCAAAGAAATAAAAACAATTATAAGAACATATTATGAGCAACTATACACCAGCAAATTTGACAATCTGGAGGAAATGGATGCACTCCCAGAGACGTATAAACTACCACAACTGAACCAGGAAGAAATAGAAAACCTGAACAGACCCTAACTCCACAGTAGGGAGATTGAAGCAGTCATCAAAAATTTCCCAACAAACAAGAGCCGAGGGCCAGACGGCATCTTAGGGGAATTCTAACAAACATTGAAAGAAGAATTAATACCTATTCTCCTGAAACTGTTGCAAAAAAATAGTAATGGAAGGAACACTTCCAAACTCACTTTATGAGGCCAGCATCACCTTGATCCCAAAACCAGACAAAGACCCCAACAAAAAGGAGAATTACAGACCAATATCCTTGTTGAACATGGATGTAAAAATCCTCACCAAAATCGTAGCCAATAGGATCCAACAGTATATTAAAATGATTATTCACCACAACCAAGTGGGATTTATTCCTGGGCTGCAAGGCTGGTTCAACATCTGCAAATCAATCAATGTGATATCAATATGTTAATATGTTATATCAATATATATATATGTTATATCAATATGTTAATCAATATGTTAATAATAGAAAGAACAAGAACCATATGACACTCTCAATAGATGCTGGAAAAGCATTTGACAAAGTACAGCATCCTTTCTTGATCAAAACTCTTTACTGTATAGGGATAGAGGGTACATACCTCAATATCACTGAAGCCATCTATGAAAACCCACAGCAAATATCACTCTCAATGGGGAAAAACTGATAGCTTTTCCCCTAAGGTCAGGAACATGGCAGGGATGTCCACTCTCACCACTGCTATTCAACATAGTACTAGAAATCCTAGCCTCATCAATCAGACAACAAAAAGAAATAAAAGGCATCCAAATCAGCAAAGAAGAAGTCAAACTCTCACTCTTTGCAGATGATATAACACTTTATGTGGAAAACCCAAAAGACTGCACGCCCAAACTGCTAGAACTCATACAGGAATTCAGTAAAGTGTCAGGATACAAAATCAATCCATAGAAATCAGTTGCATTTCTATGCATGAACAACAAGACAAAAGAAAGAGAAATTAAGAAGTCGATCCCATTTACAATTGCACCCAAAACTATAAGATACCTAGGAATAAACCTACCAAAGAGGCAAAAAATCTGTACTCAGAAAACTATACAGTACTCATGAAAGAAATTGAGGAAGACACAAAGAAATGGAAAAATGTTCCATGCTCATGGATTGGAAGAACAAATATTGTGAAAATTTCTATGCTACCTAAAGCAATCTACACATTTGATGCTAGCCCTATAAAAATACCATCAATTTTTTCAAAGAAATGGAACAAATAATCCTAAAATTTATATGGAACCAGAAAAAGATCCCAAATAGCCAGAGGAATGTTGAAAAAGAAAACCAAACTTGGTGGCATCACAATTCCAGGCTTCAAGCTCTATTTCAAAACTGTCATCATCAGGACAGTATGGTACTGGCACAAAAACAGACACATAGATCAATGGAACAGAATAGAGAGCCCAGAAATGGATCCTCAGCTCTATGGTCAATTAATCTTCAACAAAGTGGGAAAGAATGTCCAGTGGAAAAAAGACAGTCTCTTCAACAAATGGTGTTGGGAAAATTGGACAGCCACATGCAGAAGAAAGAAACTGGACCATTTCCTTACAGCACACACAAAAGTAGACTCAAAATGGATGAAAGACCTCAATGTGAGAAAGGAATCCACCAAAATCCTTGAGAAGAACACAGGCATCAACCTCTTTGACCTCAGCCACAGCAACTTTTTTCTGGACATATCATCAAAGGCAAGGGAACCAAGGGCAAAAATGAACTATTGGGACTTCATCAAGATCAAAAGCTTTTGCACAGCAAAGGAAATAGTCAACAAAACAAAAAGGCAACCCACAGAATGGGAGAAGATATTTGCAAATAACAGAACAGTACAGACAAAAGGTTGATATCCAGGATCTATAAAGAACTCCTCAAACTCAACACACACAAAACAGATAATCATATCAAAAAATGGGCAGAAGACATGAACAGACACTTCTCCAATGAAGACATACAAATGGCTATCAGACACATGAAAAAATGTTCATCATCCCTAGCCATCAGGGAGATTCAAATTAAAACCACATTGAGATACCACCTTACACCAGTTAAAATGGCCAAAATTAGCAAGACAGGAAACAACATGTGTTGGAGAGGATGTGGAGAAAGGGGAACCCTCTTACACTGTTGGTGGGAATGCAAGTTGGTGAAGCCACTTTGGAGAACAGTGTGGAGATTCCTCAAGAAATTAAAAATGGAGTTTCCCTATGACCCTGCAATTGCACTACTGGGTATTTACCCCAAAGATACAGATGTAGTGAAAAGAAGAGCCATCTGTACCCCAATGTTCATAGCAGCAATGGCCATGGTCGCCAAACTGTGGAAAGAACCAAGATGCCCTTCAACAGACGAATGGATAAGGAAGATGTGGTCCATATACACGATGGAGTATTATGCCTCCATCAGAAAGGATGAATATCCAACTTTTGTAGCAACATGGACAGGACTGGAAGAGATTATGCTGAGCAAAATAAGTCAAGCAGAGAGAGTCAATTATCATATGGTTTCACTTATTTGTGGAGCATAACAAATAACGTGGAGGACATGGGGAGATGGAGAGGAGAAGGGAGCTGAGGGAAATTGGAAGGGGAGGTGAACCATGAGAGACTATGGACTCTGAAAAACAACCTGAAGGTGTTGAAGGGGCGGGGGGGGTGGGAGGTTGGGGGAACCAGATAGAAGGTATTAGGGAGGGCACGTATTGCATGGAGCACTGGGTGTGGTGCAAAAACAATGAATACTGTTACACTGAAAAGAAATTAAAAAAAAAAAAACTTGTCAAACTCAATACCCAAAGAACAAATAATCCAATCAAGAAATGGGCAACAGTCATGAACAGACATTTCTGCAAAGAAGACATCCAAATGGCCAACAGACACATGAAAAAGTGCTCCACATCACTCGGCATCAGGGAAATACAAATCAAAACCACAATGAGATACCACCTCACACCACTCAGAATGGCTAAAATTAACAAGTCAGGAAACGACAAGTGTTGGAAAGGATGCAGAGTAAGGGGAACCCTCCTACACTGTTGGTAGGAATGCAAGCTGGTGTAGCCACTCTGGAAAACAATCTGGAGGTTCCTCAAAAAGTTGAAAATAGAGCTAACCTATGACCCAGAATTGCACTACTTCATATTTACACTAAAGATACAAATGTAGTGATCTGAAGGGGCATGTGTACCCCAATGTTTATAGCAGCAATGTGCACAATAGCCAAACCATGGAAAGAACCTAGATATCCATCAACAGATGAATGGATAAAGAAGATATGGTATATATATTCAGTAGAATACTATGCAGCCATCAAAAAATGAAATCTTGTCATTTGCAATAACGTGGATGGAACTAGAAGGTATTATGCTAAACAAAATAAGTCAGTCAGAGAAAGACAATTATCATATGATCACTCTGATATGAGGAATTTGGGAGGCAGGGCAGGGGGTTGTGGGGGGAAGGGAGGAGAAAAAATGAAACAAGATGGGACCAGTGAGGGAGACAAACCATAAGAGACTCACGAAACAAACTGAGGGTTGCTAAGGGGTCAGGGGGAGAGATAAGGTGACTGGGTTATGGACATTGGAGACGATATATGCTATGGTGAGTGCTGTGAATTGTGTAAAACTGATGATTCACAGACCTGTACCCCTGAAGCAAGTAATATATTATATGTTAATTTAAAAAAAGACAAGACATGGGGGAATATTAAATGTGTATTGCTAATTAAAAGAAGCAGTTTGAAATGGTTACATACTGTATGATTCCAAGTATATGACAAAGGAAACGGCAAAAACAGTGAAGACAGTAAAAAGACCGAGGTTACCAAGAAGTGGGGAGGGACATGTGGGCAGAGCATAGAGGATTTGGGGGCAGTGAAACTACTCTGTGGGATACTATTATGGTGGATACATGTCCTTATGCATTTATCCAGACCCACAAAATGTATAACACCAAGAGCCAACCCTAATGTAAACTATAGAATTTGGGTGCTAATATGTCCATGTAGTTTCATCAATTGCAACAAATTTACCACTCTGGTAGGAAACGTGCTAATGGGAGAAGCTATGCATGACTGGGGTCAGGGAAATTTCTACTTTCTCCTCAATTTTGCTGAGAACTGAAACTGCTCTTTAAAAAATGAAGTCTGTTTTTAAATTGTTTCACAAAACAATCAAAAACAAAAAAATTAGATACTTTTTTATTATAGACAAGAATATAAAGAGCAAGAAGGAGCCACTGGATTTGGCAACAATGGTCCTTTGGTGATCTTGGCAGCAGCCATCTCGTAGACGTCTGAGTGAGTAGGATGTGAGGATCACTAAAAATAAAGGCAATTCTTTCAAGTGGTTTGTCTGTGAAGGAAAGGAGGGAAGGTAGATGTGCCATGACTATGGGGTCAAGAAGATTTGTTGTTATTATCATTTTCGGTTGTTGTTGTTGGTTTTTTTTTTTTTTAATTTTTAATGCTAAATCTTTATGTCACTTTAAAGTTTATAAATAATTTTTTTCAAGTGCTATATTTAACTTTTTTTAAGGTTTTATTTATTTGACAGACACAGATCACAAGCAGGCAGAGAGGCAGGCAGAGAGAGACAGGAAGGGAGGCAGGCTCCCTGCTGAGCAGAGAGCCCGATGTGGGGCTGGATCCCAAGACCCTGGGATCATGACCTGAGCCGAAGGCTGAGGCTTTAACCCACTGAGCCACGCAGGTGCCCCTGTATTTAACATTTTATTTAATTTTTGCACCAGCTTGTTAGGAGATGATATTATTTGGCTCATTTTATAGCTGATAAAAAATAAGAACATCAAATTGTATAAAGACATTTCAGTATAAACTCAGGGTGCAATTGTTTCACAGAATTCACAAGTTTAGCTCAATTGCCATACATCTTTTTCTTTTTATGTAATGTTAGTCACCACACGGTACATCATTAGTTTTTGATGTAGTGTTCCATGATTCATTGTGTGCATATAACACCCAGTGCTCCATGCAATTCGTGGTTTGTTTTAAAGATGGAGACAGGTGCTTACTATGGCAGCACATATACTAAAATTGGAAAGACAGAAAGAAGATTAGCATGGCCCCTGCACAAGGATGACATGCCCATTTGTGAAGCATTCCATATTTTTAATACCAAAAAACCATAAGCTGATTAAAAAATGGGCAGAAAACATGAATAGACCTTTCTTCAAAGAAGACATCCAGATGGCCAACAGATCCATGAAAGATGCTCAACATCACTCATCACCAGGGAAATCCAAGTCAATACCACAATGAAATATTACTGCACACCTGTCAGAATGGCTAAAATCAAAAACACAAGAAACGTCAAGTGTGGCAAGGATGGGGAGAAATAATGAATCATTGAACACTACATCAAAAACTAATGATATGCTATATGCTGGCTAACTGAAATAAACAAAAAAGCAAACAAAAAATAATAAATAAATTTTTAAAAAAGAAAGATGAGGAGAAAAAGGAACCCACAAGCACTGTCAGTATGAATGCAAACTGGTGCCACCACTGCAGAAAAGAGTATGGAGGTTCCTTAAAACTTTAAAAAGAGAAGTACCCTGGGATCCAGTAATTGCACTGCTGGGTATCCAAAGAATACAAAGAGATCCATGAACCCTTATGTTTATTGCAGCATTATTTACAATAGCCAGCTATGGAAACAGCCCAAGTGTCCATCGATAGATGAATGGATAAAGAAGAGGTGAGATATATATATATATATATATATATATATATATATGTATATATATATATATATATCCTATATATATGTAATATATAGCACTACTATTGGGCTATAAAAAAAAAGAGTGGAATGCTGCCATTTGCAACAACATGGATGGATCTAGAGAGTATAATGCCAATTGAAATAAATCAGTTGAAGAAAGACAAATACTATATGATATCACTCATAAGTGGAGTTTAAGAAACAAAACAAATGAACAAAGAAGAAAAGAGATAAACCAAAAAACAGACTTAGCTATAAAGAGATGGTTACCAGAGGGGAGGTGGGTGGGGGAATGGGTGAAATAGGGGAAGGGGATTAAGAGTTTACTCATCATGATGTAAATGAGTAGATGTAGTATGTAGAGAATTGTTGAAGACTATATTGTACACATGAAATTAATATAAAAATGTATGATAATTATATTAAAATTAAAATTTTTATTTATTTGTTCATTTGACAGACAGAGATCACAAGTAGGCAGAGAGGCAGGCAGAGAGAGGAAAGGAAGCAGGCTCCCTGCCAATCAGAGAGCCTGATGCGGGGCTCAATCCCAGGACCCTGGGACCATGACCTGAGCCAAAGGCGGAGGCTTTAACCCACTGGGCCACCCAGGTGCCCCTAATATAAAAATTTTTTAAAAGAAAAATGTCTATACCAATCTGATAAGTAAAAATAAACAAACAAATAAATAAATAAAATGGGAAATGTTTGGGGGGAAATAGAACAGTTAATGTCAGACATTCTATAGAGAATAGGAACTTGAAATTTCACTGTAAGAAAATAATAATCATGACTATTTAAATCAAATATTTGTCAAACTTCAACTATTGGCTAAGCTAGGCGTTCAATGGGAATGAAATAAATAAGGGTCCTGTCTACCCCTGTCCTCAGCAGCTGCAGCTTGGACTCCAATGGTCTCTTTCTATTATCCTTCGCCTTCCTAATTCCTGGGGTCCAGCCCAGAAAATGAAAGTAGTCCAAGTGAAGTGTATAATGGAGTTTGGCATCAAATGACTATATGATCTTTGAGAATCCTTTCAGCTCAGAGACATGCTTATGACTTCATTTTATATTTTTATTTTATTTTATTTTATTTTGAGAGGGGTGTGGCTAAAGGGAAAGACTCTTAAGCAGGCTCCATGCCCAGTGCCTGATGCAGGGCTCAGTTTCACGACCCTGAGATCATGACCTGAACCAAAATCAAGAGACAGACACGTAACTGACTGAGCTACCCAGGTGTCCCACTTACAACTTATTTCTAAGTTCTCACACAGTCCAGAGAATCAATGGCTACCTGGGATATGACAGAAAGTAAAAGCTGAGATTTGACATTATCCTTCCCAAAGTATGTTCAAAACTCTTCCATGTCTGCATACTTCCTTGCCACCTTCCCTTGCCATGCTTACAATAGATGGACCTTTTTGAGACATTACTGCAAAATGAATGGAGGCAGAAAATCCTCTATCCTATCCTGAGAACAGAATAGGTCATGGATATTTAAAAGTTTGAATGGTACATAGAAAGATAGCCCAGGTATATACTTCACTCCATTAATCAGAGCAAAGGTTTGGTGAGAAAGGGAAATACTTCCAAACTTTAGCCCACTGATAGAAGGCCCTAGTTCCCAAGAGAAAATTTATCAGCTCTTGAAGATCCTGGGCTTGCGTTCCCATCTGCAGACCAAGCGGCATTGGGCTGCCAGGAAAAATAAACCAGCCTTGGTCTTCGTCCTTTGGAAACCAGGACTGGCAGAGTATAAAAGGAGATTTATGCAGCCTCTGAAATTAAGTTCATTTAACTCCTGCCTGAAAACAGAGCAGGGGTTGAATGAATGCAGTAGAGACAGGAACAAAAAGTAGAGATATGAACCTATTCCCTAAAGAAAAGAAGGAAATACCAACAGCTCCTTTGGAAGAAAAGGGAAAGAGAAGTGTGATCCTGGATTTTTTATGATAAAGGGGGAAATGTCTGCACAAGAAGATAATAGGAGCTATCTTCTTGCATAATAATTTTAAAAGAGCTTTTGTCAGTCCTTTGCCAAAATTCTGAGCAAAAGAGATGAGGGTCCATTATGCCCCGGCTTCTCACTATTCCCTCTCTGCTGCAATGTTTGATTTCCAGGACGAAGAGCAAGTCACCATTGAGCAGGATTCTTTAAGAAACAAAGAAGATGAGAAGGATGACCCAGAGACGCATCACAAAGGGTACAGCTTTTAATTAGAGGAGTAACCTTACTGACCTCCTATTTGGTTTTGTCATTTTGTTTTATCCTCATCTAATTTCAATCATTTATTATTATTCGTTATCTATTACCACCATTACCACCAATCCTCCTTCCCTACCACCCGCCCAACAGCATTTTCAGAAAAATTAACGCTCTATGATAATCACTGTGGTAAATTCAAACTGCTGATGTCCTCTGGGAACCCAATATCCAGGACAGTCTTCTAATTAAAGCCATAAATTACCAACTAATTGCTCCAATCCCTGCAAAAGTAGTTAATTCATCTTCTCAATGTCAATCAATAAGCAATTGATTTCTCAAAACCCAATCCACATTAAGTCCCCACAAACTTGCTCTTACACTGTAGTATCTTGAAGGTATTCCAAGTCCTTATTGCCCCATGAAGTAAGAGAGGCAAATTTCTTTATTTTTTGGACCAGGAAAATGAAGCTCAGAGATGAGACTTACTCAAGGTTAGTCAACTAGAGAGGAACAAAGCTAACTTAACAATTTCAGCTTCTGATTCCTAGTCCAAGATTGTCTGGTCCGTCATAACATTCAAGTATTTGTCAAATTTCTGAATTTCCATTTAAATTTTATTTAAATTTCTATGTCTCTGAGGAACTTAATTTTTATGCATCAGAAGGTCTCTCTGGAGTTGGTGAGAACTAAGATTAAAAGCTCTTGTCACCATCCACAATATTTACTACCTCAGAAACCTGAGCTTAGATCCATCTTTCATTTTACTCTATGGCTCTCTGACCCCCAGGGGCTGAGAAACTGTCTTGGGTGGGTAGAGATACTCAGGTTTCCCCTAATGATAATGGGATAGAAGTAATCTCCAGGAGGACAGAAATGATCTAGTCAAGATTACCAAATGGCTGAAGCCTCTATTTTGAGCTAGTTTAATTTATACAGTATAAGATTGCTGTCTTGTACCACACACACACTCCATGCAATTAAAGAATCTGATGAATCCAACCTGAAGTACATGCATGCGCCCAATTCAATGTTGCCTTCCACCTCTGCCACTTTGAAACACTACCTGAAATTGAAGACGATGGATCATCAGCATTTCCTAAGTTCAACCAGGACAACTTGGTCTTTACTGAACTTTTATTTCATCCATATCTTCTGGATCAGTGTTTCTAATTCACTCATATACGTAACACCAAAGTTCTCATGATATAAAACTCATCATTACTATGTCTGATATGCTCTCATACATCCTATTTTTTCTTATTAAAGATGGATGTCCCGCACTGTGCTCTTCTTAATCCATGGATGGGTCCCAACCCACACTGGTAGAATACTGTTCCAGATAAGTAACACACACTAACATCTCATTTATCCAGTAATTCAACAAATGCCCATCAAGCAGCCTCATCCCCAAGGGTCCTAATGCCCCTAGGCTCATGCATATTCTCCAAGAAGTTAGCTTGTCAAGGTTTTATCACAAAATATGACCAAAGAAGACAGTAAGAGTAAAGCACAGAAGGATGCCTCTGTCCGAGGAGATGCAAGACGGTGTTGTAGGAGTGAGGGGCTTTGGCTGTACCCTGAAAAGTGCGGGGGGTGCCAAGACTTGGACACGCAGGCATAGCTGCTGCAAGGTGGAGAAGTGGAGGGGAGGTCCCAGCTCAGGCCTGAGTCCTTTGAGATCCTGAAGATGAGGAATCTCCTCTAGGGACTAGAAGTGGCCTAGAAGTGGCAATGATTAAATGTATGAATAAATTCCTTCCTCCAGTAGGAAGAGGTCTCCATTAGAAGGCACACTGAGGAAAGAGACAAGTGCAGGGAAGCCTGATTTCAGGGCAGGAATGGAGGGAACCAGGAGCACCCCAGGAGAAGTAGAGGACAGTACCGTGTATATGGTCCGGAGGCCCCTCCAAACTCACTGGCTGATGGACACTGCCCTCTCCAGCAGAAGTAGTCAGTGCACGTATTGCTCACTCACTTCCTACCACCCCCTAACAAAGCTCTGGACAGAAACAAAGGCATGCCAACAATGCCAGAACTTTCTGGAAAGCTATCTTACAACCTGCTAGTTGCTAGCTCTGAAATCCACAAGATTCTTCTCTATATTTCAAGCACCCAGTGAAGTCTGTAGTCTCCCACTAAAAAATGTGGTAAGCCAGGATGGGGAACAATCAACTTACTCAAACTCTTTGAGACCAGAAGGGGTGAGAGTTTCTAAAATGAACATTTCATAACCGTGGCTTAAAAGCTATCAAAGGCCCTCAAAGTCCAGTGAGAAACACTCTCATCTTGTGATTTATTTTTGGCTTTTTATTAGTTACCGTCTCCCCTGCTCTGTTTCCAGAAGCATGTTTTCTGCATTTCTGTAAGCCCTCAGGGCTTGGCACATCTACACAGCAAACGCTGATCCAAGCCATGGCTGATTATAGTCTTAAATGAGATGAGTATCCCATTTCTATTTTGCAGGACATATACTTCACTAATTTGTTCATTTGCTCGCTTGATTTAAAAAGGCTCATCTAGCTCAGTATGTTGGTTTATTTCATGTTTTTGATGTTTACTTCTGCCTGCCTTTTTGTTTTTGTGTTGTTACAGATATCTGGAAAGGAAATATGATACAGTTTGTGATTTTTATAAGAAACACAAAACCACCCTTTGGTACATCATCTGGGGCATCTTAATACTAGGTAAATAATGAAAGGAGGATGGATTCCAGTGTCTTTTCATGAGAATTCCCCAATTACTAGTTTTCTGTAGAAAGAAAATAAATCTTTCTAATCTTTCTGTTCGCCTGGACTTTGGTGAATCCAGAGAAGCAGAAATGTTAATCAAGAAGCCCTGAGTGATGGATTTCAACTGGTGTTGCCTATGCAGATAGTTTCCCTTTTCCGTGTATGCAGCTAACAGCTAATTATTCAGGTCCCCTACTCTTACGGCCTTTGTTGTTGTGGCAGATTTAAGGGTTGGTTAATGCAAATCCAGGTAACTAGAAAACATGGTGATACTCACCAGGTGGGAGTCTAATTGCAGGGGGCTATCTAAGTGAAATTCATACTTCATGCAAATACAATATGAGCAGGAGCCTAGGGTCATGTAGGATGTTCCTCTTGCCTATCTTTGCAGATGAGCAGGTCCCCTATTTTGACTCCCTCCAAAGCAAAGGTTTCCACAGCCCATTTTGAAGAACACTCCTGTCTATAAAATGAGAACCCACGCACCCAAGTCCATTGACATTAATTCAAGATCACTGCACCTCCAAGGTCAGTAGCTTGGTTGGAGCTCAGATAGCTGAAACGAGGAACAGCAGGGTTAAAAGCTTCCTCTATACTGGGCCACCTAGTATTCTAGGCTTTTCAGGCCATGCAGCAAAGACCAAACAACTCTGCCTTCAGTGTCTTCTTGGTTGAACCTCCCCTTGGCTGAGCCGCGTCAGTGCTAGAGGCTGGTCAGCAGCTTGGTGTGGTTGATGTACCCTGTCTGCACTCACTTTCTCAACAGGTTACCTGGCGATGGTGATTGCAGCTTGTGCGCTGAACTTTCAGAGAGCCCTTCCCCTTTTCGTGATCACCGTGGCCGCCATCTTCTTTGTGGTCTGGGATTATTTTATGGCCAAATATGAGCATCAAATCGATGAGTGCCTGTCTCCTGGCAAAAGGCTCCTAAAAAAACAGTGGTTCTGGATGAAGTGGTAAATGCACCCAGTCCTCTTGTTGCATTTGAGAGGGAAGTTAGTCTTTTCCAACAGTGTTACAAAAACGCATTCTGAAATTGCTCCCTCATTTATGGGCTATTGAAACTAAAAATAACCAAATTATAATGCCTTCATTTTACAAACAGGAAATCAAGGTCTAAATAGGGCAATGACTCATTCAAGATATATTCAAATGTCCCTACAAAATGCTTTAATTTCAAGGGCCACCAAATGATAAAATGTTGTCCAAGCAATGGGACAGTTCTGACTTGGGGAGGCAGCTTTCTGCTCGGGGCCTCTTTGAGAGGAAGTCCCTGTGAACTATTAAAGCTGACTCCTTCCTATAGGACCCCATATCCTATGAGTGAGCACTCAGGGCTTTTCCCTCCGCCTCTTTCTGTGGGACCTCCTCTTCCTCCAGGTGGCTCTAAGAGATTGGACACAGGACAGGTTCTCCCCAGAGTGGCTCACAAGGGATGTACCAGGAAAGTTCACAAATCCTTGGCCTAAAACACAGGATTGTGCAATCTCAACAAGCTTTCTGGCTCTGCCCTCCAAGCTGTGAGTCAAACTTGTCATACCCACTGGATCCTCCAAGGAGTCAGAACACATTCTGAAGTCCAACTTAGCTCTCCGAAGTTCAACTGAAGTCCCCCATCTCCAAAGAACACATCTCAAGTTCTCCCCTAAAGGGAAGAAAGGTAAAATCTCTCCCATCTCCCAAAATGGAAGTGAGAACTCACAGCAGATGTCTCAAAGATATCACCAGACTTCCATCGCTAAGCATTCTTTCTCATCTCTGACCCCTTTGTATGTCCTTGAACTAGCGAAGAGCCCACGAGTTGTAGAATGTGCTTAAGACAGTGCTTAATTTTTTTTTCTTTTTTATCTTTTGGCTATTTGCCTTTATAGTCACAACAAAAGAGGGTTTGCACAATATCTAGAAGCATAACTTCCTGGTGCCAGGGTGTACTGCTTTTAATACATTTTTTATTTGTTAGTTGAAGCCTGCTCCAGATTTTCAGGTTAGCATAACAAATGATGTTAATGCCTCCTTTCTGATTCTCTTAGGGTGATTTGGACCTTACTGATCCTGGGAGTTATTTTCTGGCTGATCTTTGACACCGCCAAATTGGGCCAACAGCAGCTGGTGTCCTTTGGTGGCCTCATAATGTATATTATCCTGATATTTTTATTTTCCAAGTACCCAACCAAAGTAAGTGTGAAATCAATCTTTTTCAGCTTGTTCCCTCTTCCCCCGCCCCATGTCTAAATTGCTCAAAATAATGAGTGTGAGAGAATTTCATTGTTATTCAGTATTTGTCTTACCTTGCTACGCTACATTAAGTTGCTAGGGTGCCTTTCTTCCCAAGCTTTCTTAGCGCTAGTATTCTCTCATTTTTCATTCTCAGTAATTTTCCAGTTACACCACCAGTGAGGTGTTCTCTCCTGCCAAGTCCAATTTCTACTCATGTACCCCACCTCCCTCCATCAAACACACAAAGAAAATTTATCTATTTTCATTGCAGTTTCCCCAGGCCAGTAAATAATCTAATATTCTATCATTGGATTCTGCCATTTATCAAATTTCTATTTGCAAGTTAGGTTATTTTACTGTAAAAATCTGTCCTTAACCAGTTTTGTTCCCAAGGAATTCAATTCTCATTCTCATTTTATCAGCCTGTAACCGATTAAATGGGCAAGAATTCAGAGATATTGAAGCTTTCACTCACAATTCAGAATGGCAAACTCTAGATTTTATTGGCTTTCTGAAAGGTTGACCCAAGAAAAGCAAGTCACCTAGTAGGATCCAAAGTGCCCGCCCACCTCGGGTCAGCATCTCCACTGGTATCTATGCCTCCGATCCCACAGTTCTTTGCAGCCCACTCATCTCAGCACCAAAAATGAAAGCAGATGATTGTCCATTCCTGCTGCACTCCCTGGCTCTGCATTAGAGTTAATTTGTTCCTTTTACAGTGAAATGGGAGCCCTCACCAGGGTAGAATTTCACTTAATTCACTTACAAATTGTCAGATTAACAAACCTTGGGCACACAGAGAGAAACCATGTTCTGCCTTTCCATTTTCCAGACAGGGGAAATAATTATATGTCTCTAACATTACAGCACAGCGAAGAGGACCCAGTCCCTCCTCCTTTAATGGCCCCTCTAAAGACTATTCTTTATGTCTAAGTTATTTTATCATGATATAATGGGTACATACTCTCCGGGGACCGAAGCCTTCAAACTCAGGGTTAGAAAGGGGGAATGCAACCCTGAGATCTGGGGGCATGATTCTATCAAGAGATTCTCTGCTCATAACTGCTTTGGGCTCCCAAACTGTGGATCATTGGCCACATGTGAGAAATTTCCAAGGAAATCGTGACCCTGTGGGCATGTATACTGAGCTTAGCATTCATTTTCTAGTAAGATCTATCTCTCCATCTTTCTGCCTAGGTTTACTGGAGGCCTGTCTTTTGGGGAATTGGGTTACAGTTTCTTCTCGGGCTCTTAATCCTAAGGACTGACCCTGGATTTATAGCTTTTGATTGGTTGGGCCAACAAGTCCAGGTGAGTTGTGTTCAGATGAACATCTTGCTTATAAGTGCTTTTGACATTTGGCTATAATCCTCAAGACATGTCAGAAATAGTTTTCTTCATCTGCATGAGTTGACCCACATTTTTTTTGTGTAGAATACATTAATCTATCTAGTTTAAAAATATTACATTTGCCCCTCCCCCATATCATCCATTGCACCACTCCCCTATCCCAAATGTCCCTTTCATCCTGCCCCCAAGGTGTCATACTTCTAAGATGGTTCCACAAACACAAAAACAGGCTTTCTTCATACCAAGTGCTAGCTAGTGCCATCTGTGTGCCATGTATGATTTGCTGGAACAAACTGACACACCTGGCTCCTTCTTGAGCCTCCTAGAGTCAGACTAAATGTCACAAATGACAGGAAATCTGTATGTGGGTATAGTTCAAAAATATTCTTCCATGCCATTATTGGAGCAAGGAAAGCTACAAAAATCTACCTTCCATGTCTAACCAGCAAGTTTGCTGGGCTCCCCATCTGCAGAGCCTGGGAGGTCCTGTACACACAATTCCGTGGCTGTAATGATTGTCCGCTTTTCCTTTCTTTAACTCAGACCTTCCTGGAATACAGTAACGCTGGTGCTGAATTTGTCTTCGGCGAGACATACGCAGAGCACTTCTTTGCATTTAAGGTAAGACCAAATCCCTTTTTGAAGTAGTTACTTCCTTTTCAGTACCTTCTGGGTCTTTGTCCCAGATATTCTGATTAGAATATCTACTAAATATTAATATTTAATACCTAATTAATTAATACTAATTAGATATTAATACTAATTGATATTAATACTACTATCTATTAGATATTCTGATAGAAACTGACCAGAAACCAGATATACACCTGCCAGGCATGTCCTGGGTGGATATCACATCACTGCCTTTTCTAATTTATCAGATTTTTTCTGAAGTCAGTAGATTGTAAACATTTTTCTTGGTTACCATAGCATGGAGGGAAACAGCTATAAGTCAGACATATACAAATACTTTTGAGGCGGCTCCCGGCTTTGCCTGAGATACTTCTGAAAAATCATATGGACAATAGTATCTGAGGCATCTGGGGAAGGAACATCTGGTAGCTTGGCAGTGATGAGGCATATGGCCACTGATGGCTTCCAGGCCTGGGATCAGTGACAGCTGTCTGCTCAGGAACATTCTCCATCTCCCAAAAGGAGACAGCTGCTCACCCCATTAACCTCTGTTCTTCCAGAGCCATCTTCATGCTAAACCCTTTCTGTCTTTCCTTCAGCGTAGCAGGCCTGGAGGCTGGGCCTTCTCCCAACCCAAGGAGGCACATTATGCTCCAGGGGAAAGGGAAGCTGGCCTCCGTGCACTCCCACAACCCCCAGGAAGCTCACTTTCCCCTGCGAAGACCCTACAAATACTCATTGATGAGGCAGAAAGATGAATTCAGCTTTTCCTTCAGCATTCTTTTTTTGTGGTGTTGTTATTCCTACGCTTCTAACTTATTTTCTCAGTTAGGGACTCTGAGTTTACGTCCAATGTACCCAGCCTTCAGCTGGGTCAACGTTTATGCTGAATCCTTTTTTTTTTAATTGCTGAGCCCAGAATTGGGAAAAAGAAAGCCACAAGGGAGATATAACTTACTGCCCAGCCTGTGCCAGTGTCTTTGGACATTTCCTGCCCACCCACCTCCCTCTTCCCCAGAGCAGTGGCCTCTATCCTTTCTGTCAAAGCAGAATCCCCGTGGGAACATTCAAGAGATAAGCCCCTTTAATTCCCTGAAGCTTTCAGGAAGGCTCTGCTTGCCCATTAAAGTCAATAAAAGCACATAAGTGAGTGAGCTCTGAATAATGGCACAAATGTCTTTTAATATATATTATTAATCGATTTTTCTAAATTAGATCCTGTACAAATTGTCCTCGGTCATTCTATGCCTCTGGTGGCAGCTTGTCCCTGGTCATTTAACTGGGGAACAGCGGGAAAGGGGTACAGACGGGTAGGGGTGTGGAGGGAGCCAGCCCACAGCTCCGTGTGTTCTCTGCGGGTAGAAACTGTTCACTGTGGAAACACACGCTGCATCAAAGGCATCCAAATAGCATCAGAGAAACAAGATCCAGAAAAAGACAATTGTGTTATCACAGAAGCAAATTAAGTTTCCCAAGTTTACTTTTTTTAGTGATTAAAAAAAACTATAAGTAAAATAATAATTATCTTAAAAGCTAAACGAGGGGTGCCTGGGTGGCTCAGTGGGTTAAGTCTCTGCCTTCAGCTCAGGTCATGATCCCAGGGTCCTGGGATCAAGCCCTGCAACAGGCTCTCTGCTCAGCGGGAAGCCTGCTTCTCCCTCTCCCACTCCCCCTGCTTGTGTTCCCTGTCTCGCTGTCTCTGTCTCTGTGAAATAAATAAATAAAACCTTAAAAATAAAATAAAATACAAAATAAATGAATAGGCACTTACTTTATGAGGCAGTGTATGGAAGCACCTACCGTGCTCTATCTGATCTGAGCAGCCTCCGTAAGGAAGGATCTGAGAGGCTCCTCACACTATTTTGACCAGCATCCTCCGCTAATAAGGCTGTTTAACATCAGAATGTCAAGAACATTTGCCCATGGCCTTCAGCTTGTTGATCTAGTTATTACAAATTCCCTGAAACTGTATTACTTCTCTGAGAAACTACAGTAAGAAAAGGTCATCATTGCAGAGAAACAAAAAATGTCACATTTCCTATGAAATATACTCAAGTGTATCCAGAAGAAATTTAAAGAAAAAATGGCAGATGGGGTGCGCTGGCTGATTGAAATGTCATTTAGTTCAAAATGACATCGATGATGATTTGGAGGATGTTTCGGTGGGGGTAAGGAGGCAGAAAAGTGACCTGATCTGAACCCTACTGCTCCAACTGAGGCCAACAGCAACCCATGATCGCTTTCATGCCCTCACCTTGCCCCCCAGGTCCTGCCAGTCGTGGTTTTCTTCAGCACCGTGATGTCCATGCTCTACTACCTTGGCCTGATGCAGTGGATCATTAGAAAGGTACTGGGACTTGCAGAGATTGGGTGACAAGTGTACGGCGGTGATTTTAGGGACAAAGTCTTAAATGCCTTTTATCCGGGTTTTCTCAAACAGCTTTACTGTTTGTACAAGATTCACCACCACCCACCTCCTCTTCCATCCCAAAAAATCCTACATGGGGCCCTAGAGGCAATTTCACCTTAGGGACTTCTAACAGGGCTTTAACTCGCCGTCAGGGGTTACTGGCTATCTTCTTAAAGCCTTAGTAATTATATCTTGAACCAAAGAATAGACTCCAGCAGAGCACATGCCCGTGGGAAGAACAGCATCCTTCCTTCAATCTGGCTGTCTTCCCTGAGCCTTACAGAGTCCCCACTTCTCCTCGGGACATTGCGAAATTGGAGGCTCTTGGTCTAAGAGTTGCCAGAGGATCCAAGCAAGAAGGGGAAGCTGCTTTGCGTTTCTGAGGGAGTTTGATAAGCACACACAA
The DNA here is from genome assembly GCF_922984935.1 of Meles meles. Taxonomy (NCBI): domain Eukaryota; kingdom Metazoa; phylum Chordata; class Mammalia; order Carnivora; family Mustelidae; genus Meles; species Meles meles. The sequence continues at coordinate 70,395,715 of NC_060076.1, forward strand.
ATTTTTTTTTAAAAGTCTGAAAAGTTCATCTCATTCCTGCCACCCCAGCAACTGGCAGTCTTAGTACATTCGTGTTAAATCAGAACATGAGGAAATGTGTGAGTTAGTTTGATTGCACACATGAGCCAGGCAGTGCATACAGAGTTTGGACACAGCCATAGCCCTCCTTTGGTCCTTGTAAATACATAAAATAGAGGGAAGGGGGGGGGGGAGCAACACAGAGAGAGAGAGAGAGAGAGAGAGAGAAACCAGAATACCAGCAAAATTTAGAATTTCAGCAAGAATGTGCCAGGGCCCATAATTTTCTAATTGTTGACTTCAACATTCAGCATTCATTCCTGTGCTCACATCTAAGCAGAAAGGAAGGAGAGAATGCAACAGAAGGTCCCCATCCTGAAGCGGACACCACAGTCTCTAGTTGGAAGGGCCAGTGCAGAAAGGGGACCATCAACCACATTCATTTGAGAGTTTAGTAGAAAAGGCCAAACCTCAACTACATCCCACTGCTTATTAGCTGGGTGATCTTAGACAAAATAACTAAGCTGTTCTGTGCCTTGGATTCCTATTCTATAAGATGGCCATGATTACGGGACCTCCTTCAAAGGGCTATTATGATAATTAAATGTGTTCCCTGGATCAAGAGCATAAAACAGTGCTTGGAATGCAGTAAAGCTTATCATGACTGTTAGCAATTACTACGATTTATTACTCTTACACAATGTTTCAATAGACAATTGTTTGCCTATTGAATGTATGAATTCAAAATATATACAATGATTCAGCCTTACCATTCACATAGGAGAACTGGATGCATCCGCTCTGTAGACTAGATAAGGTACACTCACTCTTAGCACCATCACAGGCCTGCCAACAATGGTGGAAGGCATTTTCCTCCAAAGACTTTCATCCCTATTTTGAAGTGTTGTGTATACAAAGAGCTCTTCGCTGACTTTGTCTCTTTACCCCTTTAGGTTGGATGGGTAATGCTAGTTACTATGGGATCATCTCCTATTGAATCCATGGTTGCTGCTGGCAATATATTCGTCGGACAGGTAAGTTGTAATCTCAAAAAAACAAAATACCTGTTGAAATGTATACTTTTCCTAGAAAGCAGAATAAGTAACATAACAGTATTATTGTTTTTTAGTGTCAGGGGTAGGGTGTCAAAGTAGGGAACCCCCAGCACTGACAATGTCCAGATTCCAGAGAGAGAGAGAAAGAGTGTATGAGAGAGCTCCCTTCTGAGTGTCCCAGCACACTAGCGTCCAATTTGGGTTCTTGAAAGTTTATGGAGAGGAGGAAAGATGGAATCATTTTATCAAAGCACTAGGCTTCTCCTTTGTAGATTCTCAACCAGTCTTTTGTGAGCTGATTGAATTGCTGACATCTCCAACCCACCCTCCAGAGGCTAGAAGGTCACCCACTCAAATAGAGTTCACCACTTACCCAGAAGCTGCAGAAATGTAACAGGCAGACTCATTTTCTGTGGTATAATGCTTGTGGAAATGAAAAGAGGCCAAGAAAGGCTTTCCACCAATGACCCTGCTGCTGTATAAATATTGGAGATTATTCTCAACTTGTCTGAACGGGCCAATGGTCTGTCTTATCTGGGCCTGAAGAAATATCCTGATGAGCAAAAGCATTTTCATCTTCCTGATCCATCACACGGATAAGTGCTTTGCCTGAAGTCTACTTAAGCAAGGAAATATGAAGCCAAGGGGTGTCCTTCAAAACAGCAGCCTTCCTAAGGGGTGGATAAGGAAGAGATCGTAATTGTCCTCACCACTCAGAATAGGTAGCTTCAGGCAAAATGGAATCACATCCAGGAAACGTGTGAATGCTTGCCAGCACCACTACCCAAGGAAATTGGATTTGAAGCAGAATTCAAGTCACCCAGAGAAACGCACAGCTCCAAATCCAAATCCAAGGCTTACAGCTGCTCCACACAGGCTGAGCCTTATTGGTAAGCCCAGCTTGCAAGCCTGGAGGATAGTCTTTAGGGCGGGACCCATACTTCCTTCCCTAGGAGTTGAAATCGTTATAATTATAGTCATAAAATCTCTCAGGACTAATTAGAACACCTTCTTGACTTGATTACTCCTACCTGCGGGGTAAGAGGGCTTATGTACTGAGTTTCTATTTAGTCCATGAAGTGAAGCTCAACACATTCAGTCTTATAGAACAATTACAAATAACGAGAGGAAAATTGTAAAATTGCACACATGCTTCTGTGATGCTCAATTTAATACTTAATATGCTAAAAGTACAGCTATTATTTATGGAGAGCCCCACGTTGCAGGCCGCCTGTCCTCCTTAATGGGACTCAAGCCCTTACAACTGCACTCTAATTCCTTTCCACCCAAGGGGAAGAGTGGGGCGTCTGATTCCCAATTAGGAAAGTGCCTGCAGGCACCTGTCCTTGTTATTGCTGGTATTTTTTTATACTTGCATCTCTATGTCCATGTGGTATAAGCAAAGAGGTATCTGATCTGTCAAGAAGAACATGGAAGATGGGAAATCTCCAGTTCAGAAGGCCAGGGCAGTTACTCGGGCAATAGTATTCCAACCTTAGAAAAGAGTATCTGGCCATCAGACTCTAATCCTATTCTGGTGGGGACCTTATACGAACTGGCCTTACAGACTTTGCAGCCTTGACACATGACTATATGCACACTGATGTGGAGTTCAAGGACCCAGACATTGATGGTGTGGGTTCTCAAATGAATATGCATCAGAACCACCTGGAAGGCTTATTCAAACACGATTGCTGGTCCCATTCCCAGAGTTTCTGAATCTGTAAGTATGAGAATTTGCACGTCTACCAAGTTCCCAGGTGATGCTGATAGAGCTGTCTGTGGTTCGCACTTAGAAATATTACTTTAAGTCTAGCTCTTGGTTTTGGCTCAGGTGGTGATCTCAGGGTGGTGGGATTGAGCCCTGCATCAGGCTCTGCACTTGTCATGGAGTCTGTTTGAGATTCTCTCTCTCTCTCCCTCTGCCCCTCCTGCTCATGTCCTCTCTCCCCCCACCCTTGGGAATAAAGAAATAAATCTTTAAAAAGAAAGAAAGAAATACTGCTTTCGAAAATGAAACTTTGGGGCACCTGGGTGGCTCAGTCAGTTGGGTGTCCAACTCTTGGTCTCAGCTCAGATCTTTATCTCAGGGTTCTGAGTTTGAGCCCCACATCAGGTTCCACTTTAACCAAAAAAAAGAATCTTGAGTAGATTGGCAAACCCTCCTAAGGTTTAAAAAGGAACGTTTAATCTGGTCTTCCTTTCCTTCCAGACAGAGTCTCCACTGCTAGTCCGACCATACTTACCACACGTCACCAAGTCTGAACTCCACGCAATCATGACCGCTGGGTTCTCTACCATTGCTGGAAGCGTGTTAGGTGCATACATTTCTTTTGGGGTAAGGATATTTGAAGATAAATTTATGGAAAATTCAACCTCTTATTTCTTTGCTGCTTTATCTCTATGTCTTTTCTTTACCACTGCTGCCAGAAAAGGAGGCAAAACAGTGTCCTTCACCCTTCCTTTGGCATTTGAGTGGAGTGACCCTGAGGGGCTTTGTGACTTCACTTTCAAATCCCTGCCACCCAAATGTGAATTAGACCCAACTGTGGCAGAATGAAATCGTATTATGAGGTTACTGTGGCTGAACACTTAAATATGTAAACAACAACAACAACAACAACAACAAAACCACTATCACTGTCACTAGTAGAGGCAGTCAAGACCAACATTCAGGAAAGGATGACTCGTGAGTCAAACTAAATTGCTCCCCCTTTTGGTAACTGAAGTTTCACTGGAAACCAGCTCCTTCTATTCATTTCTGTGTGGCAGCTTTCATGCTACAGAGTTGGGTAGGTGTGGCCTGAAAAAGCCAAAAATGTTTACTCTCTGGCCCTTCACAGAAAAAGCTTTTTGACCTGAGCTTTGGAGCAGTGGTTCTCGAACCTTACTGCGCATTAGAATCATCTGGGAACTTTTAAAAACCCTAACGTCCAGGCCCATACCACAGAGTAATTAAGCCAGAATCTCTTGGGGTGATACCTAAGCAGCACTGTTTCTTTAAAAACTCTTCCTGTGTATTCTAACATACAACCCAGTTGGAGAGCTGGTCGTCTGTGGCCCAGCGCAGCAGACCATCGTTAACTGATGCTCGTGTCCCAAGCACAGAGCTTCTAAGCTCCACATAGAGGCAAACCCCAGTGGAGAAATGGAAGAACACACAGCTGTGGGCCCAGGTGACTAGCAGTCTTATGAGATAGGTGAGTTTCATCCCTCCGCTTCATCCGGGCCTCTGAGATCCAACCACAAGGAAGAGAGAAGAGTAAAAAGGTGACCGAGATCTCAGGAATAGCAGCTTGTCTGGATCCACAGATGGTCCACTCCGCCACCACTGTAGGAATTCTGCTGGCAGAAACGTGCTGGCTGCAAGGGAGTGGGGGAGGAAATCCAGATATTGGCATTCTGAAAATACAGGGAAGGGAATCCCGAAACAAAAATAAGGATGTGGGGAGGAAAGGGAAGAGAGCTTAAGCAGGTCCACAGTGAGGGAAACGGAAATCCCTTACAGATTAAAGGGACTCTGGATAAATGAATATTATATAAGGGTACCATGGATTTCAGGAGAGTGAAAGGAAGACAGGGAGGGGTGTGTCTGTGCCTGCATCCCCAGATACTCCCTCTGTCTAAACTGATGATGTGATGAAATATGGGCTTTAGGGACTATTTAAACATTCAGAAGGTCCACAGAGAGGTAGAGGAATCTGGAAGTTCTTACACAGGATTAATTCTCTTCTGAAATGATTGGATTTGGGTTTTGAGCTTCTCCCCAAAAGATGTGGTCAATTAACACCAATTCCTCCCTCCTCCCTCCTCCCTCTGACTCTCAAGGTGATGCCGACTTGGCTCACTGGGTGCTTCCAAGCCTCCAAAGAAATACTTTTCTGGCATAGGGCTCAATTCTACCCTTCTCTTCCCCTGTAGGGCTTTTGGGCTGTTCATCCTGAACTCGACAGAAAAGCTAAACCTCAGTTGACCTTCTTTCTCCTGAAATCACAGGTTTCACCCTCCCACCTGTTAACTGCCTCAGTCATGTCTGCACCTGCATCGTTGGCTGTGGCTAAACTCTTTTGGCCTGAGACAGAAACACCTAAAATAACCCTCAAGAACGCCATGAAAATGGAAAGTGGGTAAGTGGGACATCTAATTCATACCAGCTGGGGAGTCGGCTGAGGCGGGGGGGAGGGGGTCCAGATTCAAAGCACAGCAAAACGTTGATCATTGGAGAGCAGAGTGAATCGTGGTATTAAGGTGAATTTAATTTCTCAGTGACTTTTAGACTTCATGAGGCTTCCCAAAAAAATCCCTTTTTAATACTTGAAAATCTTCCTAAATACTTGAATGTCAGTGCACTTCCTGAGCAATTCAATGTAAATGTTTCATGTAAAATATAGTGCAGTGTTTACTGAGCCCTGATTCACGACCATTGGAGAGCCATGGGACAAACATTTCTGGAACTTTCTTATATAATAGGGAGAATGAAGGTATCTTTAACCCTTCATCAATTCCTTTTCTTTTGCCCTGTGCAAAAGAAAAGAAAACTATTTTAAGATAGTCAAAAGAATCTAGTTCAGTAACAGAATCCATTGATGAGTATGTTACTGAGTTTTATCCCTTATTTGTATGTAGCTACAGTCAGTGAAAAGCAAATTGTCGAAAAATACACGTATGGGATATGTGTGCTTCCACTTACAAAGTTAAGCAAATGTGCAAACCTACACAACGCATTATTTAGGCACACCCTCATGTAGGAAAAATGAAAAGAAAGAGAATGATAAGCAACTTCTAGGGAGACAGATACCTCTGAGATTGAAGAGAAGAGAATAAGATTAGGGAAGGGGAAGTGCTCAAAGGTGATGGTGACATTCCACTTCTTCAATGAGGTGATAGATATTCAGGCCTTCTTTGAATTATTAGTGCTTATACCATGAATATTTTATAAATATTTTCTGGTAGCTACCTTAATATAGTTTTTAAAACCTATAATACTTTTTTAATATTTTATTTGTTTATTTGACAGAGATCACAAGTAGGCAGAGAGGCAGGCAGAGAGAGAGGGGGAAGCAGGCTCCCCGCTGAGCAGAGAGCCCGATGTGGGGCTCGATCCCAGGACCCTGAGATCATGACCTGAGCTGAAGGCAGAGCTTAACCCACTGAGCCAACCAGCCGCCCCAAAACCTATAATATTTTTATCAGTTCCCAAATTTTTCATTATAAATCCCCCCTAATTAACGGATGGTTAATTAGAATGGTTAGACACTCATTTGCCATCACCTACACTCAGCAACTATAAATGGCATCATGATTTGATGGAATTTAGGTATTTTGACCAAGGCAGGAGGCTGACAGTTTCTGTTTCTAACCAAATGAGCTCTGATTATGACGTTTCTACACCTGTGATGTCCATTCACTGACAACACCTTGATAATTCTGAAATTGCTGTTTTTTGATAAAGCGATTCAAGGAACCTCCTAGAAGCCGCATCACAGGGAGCATCCTCATCCATCTCCCTGGTGGCAAACATAGCTGTGAACCTGATTGCCTTCCTGTCCCTGCTGTCTTTTGTGAATGCGGCCCTGTCCTGGTTTGGAAACATGTTTGACTACCCACAACTGAGTTTTGAGGTATAATGCTGTCACGTCTCTCCTCCATTTTGTTTCCGCCTATCTTTGTTTAAAAAAAAAAAAGTAGGTTTGTGAATTGCCTTCCCTAACCACCTGTAGTATACTCTTACATAATGCACACACTTCTCATGTATCTCCCATCTTCCCACCACTGCCCTTCCCCCTTCCATGTCCTATCACCCTTCAGGAGACAATGACTGGCCTCATGCCAGGAATCCAGGTTATCTCAAATGACTCGATGCCAGCCTTGACTCCTAATGGGTAGAGATGGGAAAGGCGATGTGAAGGGATTTCTATGCTTCAAGGAGACGCAGAAGGGTTGGGGAAAATCTTGTCACAACAGTAAGGCAGAAGAACCAGAAGCAAATCACCACTCTAATAAAGTATCTATTTTTGGGTTTTGTAGATAATATGCTCCTACATCTTCATGCCCTTTTCCTTCATGATGGGAATAGACTGGCAAGACAGCTTTATGGTTGCCAAACTCATAGGCTATAAGACGTTTTTCAATGAATTTGTGGCTTATGAGCACCTCTCAGAATTGATCCGTTTAAGAAAGGAGGCCGGACCCCAGTTTGTAGATGGTGTGCAGCAATATATGTCGGTGAGTAAATACATTGATTTCAGAACACACTTCTTAATCACATACATACATTCGTCAAATAGTCACAGGTGCTTCTGTGTAGCAGGCTAGGCACTTGGGGATATGTCAGAGAACAAAACAGAACAAAAATCCCTGATCTCAGGGAACCATAGTGAACGAACATAGCACCCCCTAATTTTCCATTATGTTGGATTAATCCACGTGCCTGTGTCTGTGTGAGTGTCAACACAGCTAATCCTTCCTACTGTGATCACTGACTCTTGAGAGCCATAGATCCAAACCTGGAGTCCTAGGAGCTGGGACTGGAATCAGTCAGTCAACAAATATTTGCTACATGTGTTCTATGTCCAATGTACATATGTGCAGAGGGCACAGCATTGAACAAGAGATGAGACCTCTGCCCTCATGGGCTCATTGTCTAATGATCTTGAAGTTCTCTTCCGTCCAGTTTTAGAAATTCTGTGGACTCTGAGAAACTGCCCAAAGGCAAGATAGTGCCTGGACATCCTAAAGAAATAGGGAGACACAACTGCTCCTCTCCAAGTGGGTGAAGAAAGAGAAGAGCTTGGCTTATGGTCTGAACTTTCTGAACGAGCATCCTATAATTAACTAGCACTTCAGGTCAATGGGCTCCAAGGAGATGCCCATGTCTGCTTGGCCTTGGATGGGATAAGGGAACTCAGGTGAAGCCATGACTTAGGTCATATTTAACAGCCGAGACTCCAGCTTTTCCCTTCCTGAAAAACAGAATGGTCACACACATGGAAACTCTTAGGGAAATGGGGACTATTTCGGACCACCACCATTACACATTGAAACAAGCCATTTGTAATGAATGTTCTGGGCATGTATTTGGCTTTAAAAGGAAAGGGGAGGAAAATCACACTGCCCAACATTCTGGGATTGCCTACCACTGAACACCACGATCATCTCTCCCAGTATCCTAAAAACCAAACATGCGAATTTACTCCTATGTATTCTACAAATACAACAGATTCCAAGAGAGTTCTGATTCATGTTTTATGGTCAGAGGCATTTGACCCATACATCTGATAACAGTGGCTCTGTAGGTCTCCTATTTCTCAAATGTTTATTCTTCAACTGGCCATGCAGTGGAGCTTGGCCGAATATCATCATTGTTTCGATGCCACCACAAACCAGTCTGCTTCCCTGCCAAAAGTAAACAATGGGCTAAATTAAGTGAATTGCTTTCCATCTCCAAGTGCCAGTTGCCAGAAGAAGCAGTTTTTTAATGAGCAAAGCAAGCTCACGATCCTGGGGGTGCCAACCAGCTCTGTGAACAGTCATTATGAGAATAGAGACAGAACAGGAGGGCCGACGTGGGTTGGGTGAGCCCAGTGAGAGGCAGATCCACAGAGGACATTTGGAGACAGGAGCCCAAGGGCTTCTGCTACTGTTGCGTCATAATGGCAAAAGCATTTTGTTTTTCCTAATTTCTTATTTCCAGTCGACAAAATGGGGATGAGTCCCTGCAATTTTTGTTTACCCACCAACAAGTGGTGGGAGTGTTGTAGCATCTCCCGGAAAGGGCACCACATGACCAAAGCATAAGATCTGGGTCTGTGAGGCAAAACCCAGTGTTATCCAGGTCAGAATATGTATGGAGCACATTGTCCACAGAATGAAATCTTTGCTCTTCTGTCATCTTTTCTTTCTTAGCATAAAAATAATACTTTGCATGTTTGTTTATACTTGATATATACATATCATGGTCCAGAATTCAAAAGGTACAAAAGGCAAGAGGGAAAAGTAAGCCTTCCTCCTTACGTCTCTGCCACTCAGCTCTTCTCCCCGTACCATAGTATGCTCTTAACTTTGCTCTATGCATGTAATAACATATCTTGGATGCCTTTTTCCCTCAGTATCTGTGAAAGCGTATTCTCTAGTATGAACACACCATTATGTATTTTAACCAGTCTCTTGTTGACGGACACCATTACCAATTTCCTGCCATGGGAAGCAGTGCTGTGAAGACTGTCCTTGAACACACGGCGTCTTTGCTCAGGAGCTAGGAGAGCTGTATGATATATTATTCATTTCCCAGTGTGGTGGAGCTGTTCTCACCATGTAATCTTGCACATGTATGGGAAAAGGCAAAGTAGCATCATTTCGCCTCCTCTTCCTCTTACTATAAATCCCTACATGGCCACATCTGTGTATCCCCTTCCCACAGATCCCCAGAAACAGGAAAGAGGAATCTCAAGTGCTCTGTGCCATCTCCCTCCTCATGGTCTCTTAATAAGCCTGCCTGTTTTTGAAGCCAATTGAACTAAATGAAAAGCACTAGAGAGCACTGGGAATGAGGATGAGCTTTTCCAGAAACAGCGGATTGCTCAAATACATGATTTTTTTTTCCTGCTTGCTATATGCACGCTGATTGAAAATATCAACAAAGGCGTTCTGAGAAAACCATGAAAGAGAAGAGAGGCCTCATAATCAACAAAAAAATTTATGTGGCCACTTGAATCTCGAATGTGAGCTTTTAAAAAATCCAGTTACTTGGGGGATAGAAAGGCACTACTAATTTTGAATGTCGTATTTTCCTGGTTTGTTCTTTAAACCAAATCAGAGATTTTTCAGGGTTTTAGAAAAGAAAATTACTGCCTCAATTGTGTGGGCGCCTTTGCCAGATTGGGTGAGTTTCTGGTGAACAACAAAGTCCACTGAAACTTTTGAGTGTCCTGTAGTCAGTCCCTCAACCTGAGAAAGAATTATCTGGGCCAAGAAACACCTCTTGGCCATCAGAGTAGAGCTGGAAGGCCATGCTCTTCCTTCTACAAATTCATCTCCCATCTTCCTACTGCCCGTGACCATTCTCCCACCTAATACTCCTAAGGGATGGTTAGATCTGAAGACCAAAGAAAGGCAAGCACACAGCATAGCCAGAATGAAAGGAACCCTTTATGATACCTAAGAGTTTCCTTTTTATTAATATAATTCCTTTTCACTGAAGTATAATCTACGTACAAAAAGGCCCTTTTTTGGTTGTATATGCAAGTTGTGACAAATGTATCACCTGTGTAACCTCATCCTCCGTGATTACATAGAACTTTTCTATCACACCCAGGAAATTTCTCTCATGGCCGGTTGCAGTCAACAATACCCCTACCCACCCCGTCATTCCCAGGCAGCCTGATCTTTCATTTACTATAGATTACTTTTGCTTGTAAAGTTTCAGGCAAATGGAGTCACTTAGCATTCATGTTGTTGCATGCATTTTCCTTCTAACTGCAGACTAGTATTCTATTTTATGGATAGCCATAATTTGTTTATCCATTTGTCTGTCTTGGGACATTTGAGTTGTTTCTAGCTTGAAGTATTATGAGTATAGCTGTCATAAATACTCAAGTACAGTCTTGTTATGGACATATGCTTTTATATCTCCTGGGAAAATTCCAAAGAGTGTTATTTCTGGGTGAGACTGGCTGTGTCTATTAACTTGATAAGAAACTGCCAAGTATGTTTATACTTTATAAACAGACTGTGTCGCTTTATATTTCCACCAACAACATACAAGAATTCCCGTTGTTCCACATCCTTGTCAACACTTGGTATTGTCCGATTTTTAGCTATTTTCATGAATGTGTAGTGGTACGTTATTGTTCTGATTTGCATTTCCCTGGTGAACGAATGACGTCGAACATCTTCTTATGTGCTTGTGGCCATTTAAATGTCTTTTGTGAAATCTCTTTAGCCATTTTTTATTGGATGTTTGTCTTATTATCAGATTATAACAGCTCTTTATACATCCTAGATAAGTCCTTCATCCAACAAATGTAATGTGAGTACCTTCTGGGACCAATCTGATATCCTCAGTGGGCTAGCACTGTGCCTGGCACATGATAGCAAGGGGCCATGAATGTTAGGAGTTATCATTGGGCAGAAAGTAGCATCTGTAGAGACTAAGACTAGTGGTCCCAACTCCTTTGTAGAGTCTCCAAATCCGCACAGCCCCTTTCCCTCTCTCCAAATTCAAGGGAAGGTGCAAAAAGAGAGGGGGGTGATCTAGGAAACAACAGGTGTTTGACACCATGCACTGCACATTCACTTGTCCATATCAATTCCACAGTTAGAAAAGGAAGCCTGGTTAGAATGTCAGACTTACTAAGCTGAGTCACACCATGTATACTTCTGTGTGTTTGTGCTTATTTACAGATTCGTTCGGAGACAATTGCCACCTATGCTCTCTGTGGCTTTGCTAATTTTGGTTCCCTAGGAATAGTGATCGGTGGACTCAGTAAGTGAAAAGAATATTCTTCAACAACGTATGTGACATAAACATACTTTCGATCTCCACCTTTCTCTGTAACATTATTGGTGTCAGGGGGGATAAAAGGTCCTGGGACAGTAGTAAATGCTTTGAGGTCTTTTTTTATTTTTTATTCCTGCTCTACAATATAGTTTTCTCATGTAACCCCAGCTAACATCAGGAAGAATTTGTTCAAATGTACCAGTGCTTCTCTACTCAGGGACGACGCATAGACTTCTCTGTGCATGCCAGTTCCAGTGGACTTAAAAAGGCCACCTGGAGGATTCTGAGGCCAAGGGCAAGCATGGAAATGCTGTGATTAGTTAGTGATGTCAGCCATAGGCACGGAAGTGGCTGGTGATGATGAGCTGGAGATATTTGGGCCCCACCTTGAGATCCATTTGCCTTGCTGTGCCCTCCAGACACTATGGTGAAACTTAGAATAAAATGGAGAACTTGCTTCTTCTGCAGAAAAGGGAAGCTTCTGGACCTTCTGGTGTGGACATATTTCTTCCCTGCTTCCCCCCGCCAGAGAACTCTGGATGTGGAGCTCATCACGAAGCCCCTGAATCTTGACTTTCCCAGTGAATTTGGAAAAAAAAAGAAAAGTCTCTCACCTGAGACGCCCAGCCCCGGAACAGTTCTCAGAGGTGGGGAATTTGGAATTCCCAATCAATGACCTCAACATTAATCTCCTACTTCCATGTCTCCTAGCATCCATGGCTCCTTCCAGAAAGCACGATATCGCTTCAGGGGCATTGAGAGCACTGATCGCGGGGACCGTCGCCTGCTTCATGACAGCTTGCATTGCAGGTACTGTAGGCTGTCCCTTGTGTCCTATGTCCACAGAGCGGCAACTTTCAGGGGTCTGTGCCCCCCACCCTGCAGAGGCAGCATCAGCTGCTGCGGGGAGCTGAGAGGCAGAGCTGCTGCGTATATTGTAAAGTGAAACGAGCAGAGCGTGGTGAAGAAGCTAAGAACAGGAGGAGGGCTTGGTGATGTTGTTCGTGATTAAAGCGGAGGGCGCTCTATTTCACTTCCAGGGATACTCTCCAGCACCCCCGTAGATATCGACTGCTACCACCTTTTAGAGAATGCCTTCAACTCCAGTCCACCTGCAAACACATCCGATGTGGTAACTTGTTGTCAAACTCTACTGAAAAGGTATTGGACTCTTGAGTCTGACTTCTTCGTAGCCATTATTAATAAACAAATTAGGCATACAGACCCCATTCGCTTATTTTTATAACTTTATAACTCTGCATTCAATAATAAGAGCTCGTGGGGCGCCTGGGTGGCTCAGTCGGTTGGGCCTCTGGCTCTTGACTTTGGCTCAAGTCATGATCTCAAGGTCATGAGATTGAGTCCCCGCATCAGGTTCCCTGTTCTGCAGGGAGTCTCCTTGTCCCTCTGCCTCACTCACACTCACACACTCTCCCTCTCTCAAATAAAAACATAAATCTTTTTTTTAAAGATTTTATTTGACAGAGAGAGATCACAAGTAGGCAGAGAGGCAGGAGAGAGAGAGAGGAGGAAGCAGGTTCCCCGCCAAGCAGAGAGCCCGATGTGGGACTCAATCCCAGGACCCTGAGATCATGACCTGAGCCGAAGGCAGAGGCTTAACCCACTGAGCCACTCAGGTGCCCCAAAACATAAATCTTTTAAAAAGAGAAAAAGAAGAACTTGTGCAATGGTTCTAAACCACCTTTTGTCTTGACCTCTCTCAGCTGAGACTAGGAAGTATGATACTAACTAGCAAGTGCTACACAAGCATTTCTTATGCCCCCAGCTTTGTGATAGGCCATTGCTGTGAATTAGCTCATTTAAACCTCAAAACCTCCATAGAACTTAAGAACTATTGCTCTTTTTGGTGTTCAATAAAATCAGGCCTTGAGAAGGCTATCCCTCTTTCCAAAGCAGAATGAATGCAAGCACAATCAAGATAGAAAATTTATGTCTTTCCGTCCAGAGTCCATGCCCTTAACTCGTGCCCTTTAATTAATTAGGACCTTAATTGGTACCGCCTTCCCTTCAAGGGCACCGAGCCGTACAGGCTGTCCCAACGACATGGTGATAGTGATGGTGGGGCTCCAGTGCATGAGGGGCCACCAGGGGCCCGTGACCCATACTGGCGCCTCCTACCCTGTACGCTTTCTATCTGCAAAATCAATCCCCCTACCCTATCTGCCCTTCTTAATGTGCTAGTGCTTTATGAGGATTGATTCTTGGTTTATTCTGGAAGAAACGGGGGGAGTCCTTGAGGCCAGACAGAATTTGAGAGTCAAAACTAATTCTCTGGGGCCTCTGTCCTTAACCCACCCTAACCTGAAAGTGGGGAGGAAATCAGCTTCCCGCTCTATGCTGTTTTTAATGTGTCTTCTGCCCATCTACCGTTTCTGTCTTGTGAGGCTCAACTAACTGTTTTATCCTACTTTCCACCAGCACTATTGTCAACGGCCCTGGTGACGTCATCCCAGGAGGAAACCACAGCTTCTCTTCTTTAAGGGGCTGCTGCACATTGTTGGCTCCACCAATGCTGAACTGCACTTGGATCCCTGATGCACTTTGAGTTCGCCTACTCCGCCAATGGAACTCTAGGTACAGATGCTGAATTTCCTGCTTTGGGCTGGGGGGAAAAAAAAAACACTATTCTTCACATATGGATATTTCCATCATGGAGTCAGCTTTAACTGGAAAGAGAAAAACGGGAGTGAACCTTTCAGATCTCCAGTATCGTCCTCCTCTCTTTCCCTCCCTTCTTCAAACCCGTCCCCACTGAGAACTACCGTGATATCTCAAGATGGGCTATTGCCTCCAGTCCCAAAGATACTTTCTGACCCTACAATTTTACGACATGTTACCAGAATGCAGGTATAAATGATGGCTCACAACAGTGGGGCTATGGCTCAGCCACACTCAGAGTGGCTCACTTCCAGAACATCTCAGGAGAGGTCAGTGCCTTCACCCTGGCGGACCTGAAGTAGCCAGGAATCTCACATGGAGAAAGATCAGTCATTTATTACCCATTCATGGCCTTCCCTGAGGAAGTCCTACAGAAATCAGGAGTCTTTTAGGAGAGCATTTAGATCATTCTAAAACCGAGTTTTAAATCCTGTATGCTTAGAGAGTTATACCAGTCAGCTGACCCTAAATTTTATTGCAATAAGAAATAAGCCAAAAACCTTGGTGACTTACAAGTTTATTTTTTCCTTGCACCATATGCTTACTGAGGGTCAATTCTGGCTGTATTTCATGTTGTCTTCACTTCCAGGACCCAGGCTACAGAAGCAGCCACTATAGGGAGGTGGGGATGCTCTTAAAATTTCTGTTAGGAAAGACCTTTCATTTGTACTACATTCCATGATTATATAATCATATAATAAGCATGATATCAATGGCTATGGATGAATTACCGTGTCTGAGGGAAGGATAGTGAGTATTTTGAAGAAACAACATGATAAAGTACATGAATACATGATATTCATTTCTCCCTTCCAGGAGTCAACCTGTTCTATCACAGAACGCCTACTCATACAAGATTTGTTTCTCTTCCTGCTGACAGGACTGGAAAATGGCACTACCTTTTGGTCAAAAAGTCACTTAAAGATCATTTGAGGAAGAAAAATAAGTCCTGGTTGAGATCTGAAACCTTCCACCAATACTTCCATTGACCAGGAAAGCATCAGCATCAAAGCTGCTTAGTAGGAATCAGAGAAGAACCTTCCTTAATGGGTTCTGAGATATAATGTGTGTCAAAAGAAAATTCTGGAGACAATGGCAGGGTGCTCTTTAATGAAATGCTCTTCACCAATTCTCTTATTAGCCCAAAGACCACATTGTGTGAGAAAACAAACACCAATGACTGAGTCAAAAGGTGATTCACAAGAAAGAAAAAAAATGTGAAAAAGGTCTTGGAATACCTTAGGTAATTTATTTTAGTTATGTTTTCTTTCTTGTTCATGCACAGTTTTTTGAAATGTATATGTAAATAGCTGGTGTGTGTGTGTGTGTGTGTGTGTGTGTGTGTGGCAGCAGAGGAGAAGGATGAAATTAAATGCCCAAAGGACACTTTTTCTCTAAAGTACAATATACTAGGATATTTCTATTGATCATTTGTATCAAATTTTCTTGGAATTCATGTGTGCTTTCAGCGTTTAGATTTTATTTTAGGAAAGTATATTTACATGTCTTTTCTCTATGTTCTTTATGTCAACCTTCATAAAAGCCTGTAACAATAGCATGCCAGGGTGCTGGTTATTCATATGTTGGTTCTCGTTGGTCTGCTAGGGCTATTCTCTTTCTAACTCATTTTTCTCTTTTTAATTCTTTACATCTATTTTTTTTTATACCTGAGACTCTCTAAGAGGATTTCTGTGCTATTTCTAATGTGCTTCTGTACCAACTCATTTTCAAATTTTGTCTGTTGCAATTACTGTTCTTCGGAAGTTTGTAGCTCTTCTCTGAGCTCTTTTATTTCAAGGAAAACTTAATAATTACTGTCCTGCTTTTTAAGTTTCTTTTTTTTTTCAACTGCAGAAAGTAATATCCATTTCTAGTAAAAAGTCACACACACAGACAGACACACACACACACACACACACACACCTTTCTTCGAACATATATAAGAGCATGGAGGATTTGTTGCTTCTACAGAACTAGAATGAATCGACTTAAATATCACGTACAACTTCTTTTCCCTTGGCAACATACCTTGGACATTTCTACCAAATCATTATATATAGTTCTAACTCTGTCCTTCCCTTTCCACTGATATGTGTGTGGAGGGAAGGGGGGTACAATTGCACATAAATGAGATACTATATATGCTGGGAGAGGGATAGAGTTAAACATTGTATATTCTACTCGCTTCCTCCCTTCCCTGGCCCTGGCCCACCACATATAGGTAACCCAGGTAAATTATCTGACATATGGCTTTCTGTACTTTTTTTTTCATGCTTAGGTCATGTTTTATAAGCATATGCTATTGAGCATTGGTATGGTTGTTTTTTTTTTTTAAAGATTATTTATTTGACAGAGAGAGATCACAAGTAGATAGAGAGGCAGGCAGAGAGAGAGGGAAGCAGGCTCCCTGCTGAGCAGAGAGCCCGATGCAGGACTCGATCCCAGGACCCTGAGATCATGACCTGAACCGAAGGCAGCGGCTTAACCCACTGAGCCACCCAGGCGCCCCGGTATGGTTGTTTTTATCATACTGGGAAATTCTGGGACGACTCACATTTCTCTGCACTCTATTTTTCTTTTATAACAATACTTCATGGATATTCAAGTCCACTGGCAAAGCTGTGTTTTTCAAAGGCTTCATAATAGTTCATGACATTATTATGTATATGTATTATCCATTCCTCTAAGGAAAAGCATCCACTTTGGGGGGGTTTGCTTTGGTTTTGGCTACTTTGAATAATACCTGCCCACTTATTTCACACCCTGGTGGCTTTATTCTATACCAGCGCTATCTGATAGAAATATAATGCAAGTCACATGTGATTCAAAAATTTCTAGTTGCCACTTTAAAAACTTAAAAAGAAACCGGTAAAATTAATTTTAATAATATATCTTGCCCATTATAACCATGATATTATCATTTCAATGAATTATTTTATATTCTTTTTAACTGAACTAAGCCTTTAAAATCTAGTACATATTTTATACTTAGAGCATATCTTAAGACACATTTTCATTGGAATTACTTGATCTGGATTTAGATTTCATAAAAGTTACAGTTGCAAAGTAAATTCACGTGCCCAAATTGTTCCAAACACACTAAAAAGCTTTCCAATAACTGAAATGAGTATCGGTTTTTAAATTAAAATTTTAGTTCCTCAGTTGCACATAGGAAATAGTTCCATAATTCAATTAGTAGCAGCTACCGATTCAGACAGTGCAATTCTATAAAGGTGATTTCCTAAGTGAACTGAAGTGAGTGTGTGTATGTTTAGCATTAATATATGTTGCCAGATTGTGTCTTGGAGAAAAATGTTGTCTTAATTTGTACCTGTTTTGTGATATAATCTTTCTAATGTGTTCTATTCCTCTACTTCTGTGTGTATATGTGGTATTTCTTCTCAAATGCAACATGTTCACATAAATCCCATGCTGATTTCTTTTTTAATATTTTCTATCCTTGAGCTGAGGAGGGCATGTTATTCTTGAACCATATGAGAAAGAATAGTAAGGGTACGGACCGGATGAATGAGGTGATCACTTTGGGCCTCTTGTGTCCAGAAACCTTACCAAGCCCCTGTGAATGATGAATGGCTCTGGACTGGCTGAAAGTTTCCCTCCTTCCAGTGAAACCACTCAATGGAGTTTTGGGCACATGGTGACATCTCCCTTCTTCAGCAAACATAAAACCTGGAGGGCTGTTTGTTCCCCTCAGTTTATCCTACACCCACCTACCCATAGTTTTCTGAGGTGGCAAAGATGGGGTGTCTGTGGGCTTCCTATATGTTTGTTTAATCGTGGTCTGAGGTCACTCGGTGCTGACAGCATGTTGCTATGGGTCTATGCACCCTGAGCTTGTTTCAAGTCAAGGCTGTGACGTTGCTTTTGAAGAATTCTGCATTCTGCCTCTACTGCCCAAGAAATCTGAAATGTTTGTCTTCACACCAGTACAGTTCCCACTAGTCCAAAAGACCTTTTTTAAACACAGTATTATGGGTCCAGATATGAATATTTCCTATTTTTAATCAAGATGAAAGGGGAACCTGGGTGGCTCAGGGGTTAAGGCCTCTGCCTTCGGCTCAGGTCATGATCCCAGGGTCCTGGGATCAAGCCCCGCATCGGGCTTTCTGCTCAGCAGGGAGCCTGCTTTCTCCTCTCTGCCTGCCTCTCTGACTACTTGTGATCTCTCTCTGTCAAATAAATAAATAAATAAAATCTAAAAAAAAAAAAAGACTCTGTTAAAAAAAAAAAAAAAATGAAAGTTTCCTTTGCTGCTTCTTATTCTCTCTGTTGTTTTCCACTGGAGAGGGGGCCAGAAATGGCATTTCTGTTGCCAATCCAGAAGCTATGGTTATAATCAAATTCTTGGACCCTGCAGAGGCCTTACAGTCTCAGCAAAGAATAGACTGTAGTCCTGGGGTATGGAGAATTTACTTCAATTTTTTTTTTAATTTCATTGGTAAAATCGGCATACCGAAGCAGTTAGATCTGAGTGGGAACTCTATAACTACACAGATTACCAACATACATTCATTTAGCAAGTGCTCCCAAATAATTGCTTTAATATTTCTGTAGCTTAATTAGGCCGGTAGGCCACTGTGAGAAGCTTAAGGTGTGCATTTGCCCAGTGAAGCTGACTTCCAATTACAGAACAATTCCCAAACCAGGCATGCTTGTAAAGAAGGTATTGAAGGACACAGTGTGCCGGGAAGGATTAAACTACCCTCCATGTACTGGAGGCAGGGACGGGGGAGGCAATCATTCACATTTTAAACAGGCAGGAACACAGGACTTAAGAAAGAAATGTCTGGTCCAGGTGCACCATACGGCGCTAATGAACCATATGGTCCCGAGAAAAGCTACTTTTTACAACCGGTTACTTAATTTTAAAAATTGCTTTAAGCTCAAGCAGGAAGGAAAGTATACAGGTACCCATTCTTTTTCTGGATCTAAAGACAGCATAAGCTTAGTGCAATTACGTTTTCTTGTCTATCACAAAGGCCAGGCGATTGACCTCTGGATGTAGAGTGAGTCATTTCAACCGGGGTCCTTAGTAGGCTACTTGGCATTTTCATTTCAAGGGACTCTAGAAAGAAAACAATAAATCTGCATCAAGCCAGCCCCTCTTACCCATTAAGCCTTTTACAAAGTGGATGGACACGTTTCTGAGAGGCAGGGATATAACCTGGAATCGTGTAACAGAGAAAAGCATTTAAATGACAACCTTGAAACGTAATCCTATGGCAAATGACAACCAACCAGTTTGCCGTGAGACACTGGGATTAGGGAAAAATTGATGTCTTGGACGCTATGTTAACATGCAGAATCAACCCTCCATCTTCCATGTGCTGGGCATGCTTCCAGTCCTTTCCACAAAGTAAGAGAATTGTAGAATCCTAGGTCATTCAGAAATGCTTCCATCTCCTCCAGCCATCCCCCACCCCAGTCACAAAGAGCCACCAAACCCATAGATTACTATGGCTAAAAGTAGAGTTGGGAACAGTGTTGCCTGGTCTACTCTAGAATCCCTTCAACTGCAAAGTATCTACCTCATTCCATAACTGTTTGCCCTTATGTCTGTCTGACCACTAGACTACTAATTCCTATGAATTTCCAGTACCTAGCACCTGGCATCTCGTACGCATTCAGGAAATAGTTGTTCATTCCATGAATAAATGAACATTGCAAAATGGCTCACCTTCACATAAGCAATAACAGTTAATCGGATCAACTTTTTACAGTCTCATCAAAAATGCATGCTCCTAATAAAAATTGCAAGTGATATCCCAGTATATAACTGAGATACTGGAAATCTTCCTCCCACCTCTCTCTATGCCCCATAGTCAACCACAGTGTGCACTTTGGTGTTTTCTTTTTATATAATAAACTACAGTGAGTTATAACAAACCAAAGTGAATGAGTTTTCCTTCAAGCCAGACGCCTGAATCACTTTCACATTCCATTTCTCGACAACATGGGTACATGGTTTTGCCTGCCTTATAACACTGTGTTGTACAATAATAGGAAACCAAGTTCAGGAGACTGGCCTTCTGGATATTCTGCAAGGCTAAGCTGCAATTTAGTAGTGTGTTCTATGCTGAAGCTAAATGGAACCATTAAAATCATCCTAATGCCCAACATAAATAGATGTATTTTAAGTAACCAGATTCTTTCTGCTTAACTGAGCAATTGTTCTGCTATTCTGGAAAAGCTCTTGGAGAAAATGAAAAACAACAACCCAGTTGCTCCTTCTGATGAGGATGGAAGTATGTTTCAGCAGCTACGAGTCCAGCCCTGGAGATGAGCTGCCAGGGTTCAAACCCTGGCCCTAGGCTCTACTTCCATTACCTTAGAAATTTATATAACTCTCTATGCCTCATTTTTCCCATCTGTGCAAATAAACCTATCTCCTCCCCCATATTTTTGTAAGAATTAAATGAGTTCGATCATGTAAAGCACTTAACACCTCCCTTGGGGCACCTGGATAGCTCAGTCAGTTAAGCAACTGACTCTTGATTTCAGCTCAGGTCATGATCTCAGGGTTGTGAGATTGAGCCCGGCATCAGGCTCTGTGCTCAGTGGGGAGTCTGCTTGAGATTATCTCTCTCCCTCTCCCTCTGCACCCCGCTACTCATGCACACACTCTCTCTAAAATAAATGAATCTCAAAAAAAAATAAATAAAATATTTAAGAAATGTTAAAAAAAAAACACTTTAAAGTTTGAAAGTACTGTAGGAAAGCCTGATGAACATGCAAGGTGAACTCTGATCATACCATAACAGATTTTTGGCTCCAACAGCTTGCAAGGTACAGAAGCAACCATTAGCTGAAATTTTTGTTACTTGGAAGCTATAATAAATTTAATCCCATTGATGGGAAAGGCCGGCCAATTCTTAAAAGCACTTGTGCAAAACAAAGACTCTAATTATTAGAATTCACCCATCAGAATCCAACCTGACCTCTCTGAGAAGGACATCACCAACGGTTAAGAATTATTTGCTCCCTTTGACCATCCATTCATCAGTCTGGCCATGAAAACAGGTTATTCAGAAAGCGTGGGTTTCTGTGTCTTCTTAAACCAAGCAGAAGGAAACAGTATGTTCTTGAGGACCCGGGAGAGGTCCTCTTGTGGCAATCTGACTTGACTGCTGTTTCCATAGCAACGAACTCCAGCGTTCTCAAACAAGCCCCACGTGCTCCTAGGAAGCTGCAGCTAGACGCTCAAGAAAGTTCTTTCTCAAAAGCTACTGAAGTATTCAGAAAGAATTCAATCAAATTCCACCTGAAATTGGCAGGGAACTGGTCTTCTAGATGACCTGAAAATTAATTTCTTAAATGTTTTCTCTTCATTCTGAGTAGGAATACCAGGAATATGCTTGGAGGGAGTTTCAATCAGGTTAGAAGTTTTTACAAGGGTCTCTGCTCAGGGGCACAGCCCAGACACTGTCCAGCCAGCAATAGCGAGGAACAGGGCAGAGATCCAGATAGCTCACACATGGGCCTTGAAGGACAAAGCAGAGATTCCGGCTCCAGAGGCGGGTTCCTCTATCAGCCACTGCAGCTAATTGGAAAAGGCACTCACAGGCATTTCTGCCTCTATCCTTTCTCATAACAGCTTTCATCAGAGGCGTTATTGCAAAAGTAGTCAATCGTATTTGTTTTAGAAAAATAATCATAATCTTAAGAAAAAATAAAACCTTCGCCCATATCACAAAAACATAACAAGTGCTAATAATCCGTGGTTATAGCCATTCAGTGTCTATGTGTTATACATACTTGTTATATGTATGTTATACATATGTATGTTATGTTATGTATATGTATATGTATATGTTATGTTATGTTATGTATACATACATATGTATGTTATATGTATGTTATACATACATACTTTTAAAATGAGATCACTATTGTGATTTATTTTGAGACCAGATTTTCCCCCCTTAATATATGGTGAACACTTTTGCATGTTGTTAAATATTCTATCTCATCATTTTTAAGTAGCTGCAGAGCATCCATTATATGACCGTACCATAATTTAATTTGTCTCCTATGATTGGCCACAGTGGATGTTCCCCATTTTTCATTAGTAACACATTTGCAATAAACATTCTTGTAGTCAAATCTTGGCACAAATTCGCAATGACTGCTTTGTAAGACATTCAAAAATGCTACAGACACATAGAGATTTATGTCCCAATGGAAAGCTTTCTGTCTTATGCTAAGCCTCAAGGCAAAGCCAAATGATCAATCTTTGAATGGACTATATATTTCCAGTACAAAGCTAGACTACATGTAATCAAAATCCCAGGTTCTGCTAGCCATCGAGAAGGTAGCTGAAACATGGAAAGCAAGCCTGGGCTTGTCAAGATGTCATACACTAATCACTGGTAACCACTTTGTGAAAGCCCTAGGTAAGTGACATACAACGTTATCTTTTTTTCTTTTTTTTAGATTTTATTTATTTATTTGAGAGAAAGAACACACGAGCAGGGTGAGGGGCAGAGGGAGAAGAGACTCCCCGCTGAGCAGGAAGCCCAATGTGGGGCTTGACCTTGGGATTCCAGGATCATGACCTGAGCCGAAGGCAGACACTTAACGGCTGAGCCACCCAGGTGCCCCATATCTTTATCTAATCAAAGACAAATGTTCTAGTCCCAAATTTGGAACTGAAAGTCATTTCTCTATTTCTTCAGTGAGCTTTTATAATGCCAACACGGACTAACAGGATATGAATAAACTGAAAGTGAGCATGAATGCTACCTCCCAACAATCCTTAGCCCACACACCACCCTCACCCCAGGAGGAAAGAAGTCCTAGCCTACAAAGAGTCAAAATATATGGTTCCCACCAGTACAACTGGATATGGGCATGCTGATGGCAAGGGGGAAGGGTGAGCCCTGTAGAGGTCCCTGAGGACCTGGATCTTGTCACCCAGTTAGGGGAGGACCAACAATTTCCCCAGCAAAAGCAGCATCCAGAATTGTGTGTTCTATCTCCTCCAGCTGCCCAGGAGACCAGCCATGGATCCTCCTTTGCTGGGAGAGGGGAAGGTGTCAGAATCATGTACTCATGACTCACAAATGGTAGAATATTATGCATACCATTCTGTACCTGGCTCATTTTCACTTAAAAATGTATCCTAGGGTTCTAAATCACTACCTACAGATTTTATTCTTTTGTGCATATCCTATGGATTTACTACTATTTATTTAGTAGTCTTCTATTTATGTTGTATCCCATATTTTACAAGAAAAAAGAAAGCTGCAGTAAATAGCATCTACATAGGTCACTTTACACATCTGTGAGTATAATTGCAGGAGAAATCTCTAGAAATGGCATTGCTGAAACTTAGGGCATTTACATTTAAAATTTTGAAAGATACTGACAGAATGCCCTCCATGGAGGACTGATTGATAGTCTCACCAGTCAAACACAATGCAGTATTTTATTAAACTTTTGGATTTTTGCACAATGCAAAGAAAATGGCATCTCGGTACTGTTTCAATTTACATTGCTTCTGTTAAATGAGGCTGAATACCTTTCTGAGGGTTTAAGAGTCATTTGCATTTCATCTATAAATAGTCTCTTCCTATCCTTCATCCATTTCTCTGTTCGATAAGTTTTCTTCTCCTCAGACATTTGTAGGTGTTCTTTATCTATTAGGGAGCATAACCCCTTGTCTGTGATATGAATGGTCTGTGATATCTCCTCAATACTGTCATTTGTATTTTTACTTTTTTGGTACTTTTTGCCATGCAAAACCATGTCCCAACATTTCTTATTGAACACTGGCCATTTATATTTTCCCCATATATTTGAGTTGCCACTTCAATCACATAACTAAGCTCCATTTTTTGAGGTATATGTGGACTTTCTGGTCAGTTCCATTGGTCTAACTACTCCAGTGGGGATCAACTGTTTGATCTTGAGGGTGATCAAAGTATGCTACCCCAAAAGATGTCACTTTAGTATAAGGACTATTTTGAGCTGAAAGCAATTAGCTCTCCATCCTTCCCCTTGATTTCTAAAAGCAGGGCATTAACTACCATTTATAAAGGTGTCTCTCTGTCCTAATCCATAAGAGGAGCACAATTCAGTCACTGAAGATGGTTTTCATCAGTGGGGAAGGCAATAACTTGAGTCTGTGTAACAAATCTTCCTGAAGAATTCTTTCCCTCCATTAGTTCCCCCATATATTTACTTTCCACAACTTACCGCCCCTAGAAGCACAATTTACTGCCAATTTCCTTCCCACAATGTACTCCCTTCCTTTGTCTATTTACAGCACAATTGATCACTCTTTGTTAAAATGACCACCCCAGGTCAACCCATTTCTTTGGGTTTTCATGTCTTTCTTCTGAGTCCCCCAGCAACGGAAAGCATAAACTGTTTCTCTTGTTAATCTAAGTTTAATTCATGGGCTCCAGCTACAGAACCTAAGAGGGTAAAGGAAAAGATGTTTCCCTCCCCTACAATCTCTAAAGTGGAGATTATATTACCTATGCCCAGAGCATTAGCCTTAAGATTTAAATGAATGTTGAATGTTTGGCCCATAGCAAAACTCAGTGAATTTCAGTAATGATGATGAAGGGAGGAAAAATATTGCCTCCTTCACTCTTGTGCAAAGAAAAGTAGATACCCAGAGAGTTTGTTTATTACAGTAGTTCAAAGATTAGCTTTTCCGTTATACTTTGAACTATAGACGACTCCTTTACACTGGAAAATGATATTATCAATGACCTTGATGGTAGGTTTGAGATGATCTTAGTGAATTTTTCACTAACCCAGTTTAAAACGAATCTCAAAGGCAGTGAATCCCCCCTGAAACTGGCCTGCCAAGGCACAACGTCAGGTAAGACCGGATTTGATTTTTAGTTCAGCCACTTATCTCTGAGATTTCATTTCCCTATCATTAAGAGAGGGATAATTTTACCTCCTCTCATTCTGACAAATAATGAGATAGTCACATAAGAAAAGTGGCTAGCGCTGTGCTTGTCATTATGTTCAATAAACGGAAGTTCTTTCTGTTGTTACCATCATGTTCTTGTTATAATCATTAAAGATGATGGCTTTGTGCAAATTGGGACAAATGAAAGGAGTGGAATAACACCAGAACTGGAATAAAATAAAGGAGGAAATAATAATCATGATATTAAAATCAAAGTTATTCCAAAAAATAAGATGTGTTGACTGAGGGAAAGCTTGCTGTATGTTTGAAAAAATTTTCATAATAAAATGTTGGGGAAAACCCAAGGCTGCCATCCCTCTCTCCTTCTAATCCGAATTTTACCATAACCCCCACAAACACTCAAAGGCAAAGGTGATCAATTCTCCTTGTGTCTGGATATTTCACATAAAGTGAAGAACTTGTATGTAATTCCCCTCCTGGCCTAAATTTCAAACTGTCTTTATGACTGTGCTTTTGTTCCCTTCCCCTAAGACTCACACTTCTTATTTCCTTGCTGGCCTAACTGACAGCTCCAATTTACACACATCTGCCACAAAGAACTCATGCCCCCAAATCCCTCCTCCCACCAACACACACCCTATTCCTCTCAGGTCCCCAACTCCCAGAATCCAAACAGCTTTGCACCCAGGAAACTGCAGAGGAGGAGAAGTCAGGGCCTGGGACCGACACCCTGTTTCCAGGGCACCTGGAATGCCAAAATCAAAATCAACTGCAGCTTTCTCCTGGTGCTGTGACAGAGGTGACCCTCTGGAGTCGCAAGCCTAGAAACTGATGGACACAGATCAGTGTGTACTGGTTGCCATGGTGAGGAGCGACTTAAGGCTGCTTCCTCCAAGCGCATTAGGTGCCCAAGAGCTACGTACGAGCAAGTGCTAAAAGCCCCTCATCGAATCATTAACATTTAGGCAGGAATTCTATTGTGTTCCATGGGTCTGAGGGTCCAGCTTCACAAAAGAGACGGGGGGTGGGGGGGGGGGGAAGGTGGGAGGAGGGAGGAGAACGGCTGGTCCCTTTAGAAATCTAGAAAATTAAGTATGTAAAGCAAACTCTGCATTTTTTTAATGACTTGTTCTTTTTCAAAGGAAAGTTGAATTGACTCCATTTAGAAAAGTTTAACTTCAGACACTCAGCATCCTTTAGCCCCGTATTTGTCCAAACGCTGTCCCCGAGCTACGAGCTACCGGCTCAGAATCTCTGGGGGTGGGTCCCGGATATCTGCAGTTTTGACAATGTCCCTCAAGTCCTATGCACACTCAAGTCTGAAAGATGCTGCTGTCGTGGAGCTCTGTAACTTCAACATCACCCGGCAAGATGACAAGTGCAACGAGCAGCACCCAAGATCTGTTCTTTATTCGGAATCCTTTCATCACGTTCTTCATCCCTATTGCATCCCAAGACCCACACTGTTTGAAAGATATTCGTCTGCCAAAGAAATTTTTTGTAACTGCATGTCATGATGCCCCCCTCTTTTATGCCCCCTGATGGGCAGAGAGAAGCGCATGAAGCTATTGCATTGATAAAAATTAAAAATTCACTTCATATCAAAGAAAACTGATCTTCTTTTACAGCCTCAGTGCAGGTGAATGTCTACTGCTCGTTAGGCTTTCAGAGACAAAACAATACCCTGAGCTCGCCCGTGCTACCCCTGCAGACACTTAGTCATCTGAGCGTCTCAAAGTGGGATCTACAGAAATGGTTAAGGAACTCCATTGCATCTAGGAGCCCATTCTGAGATTCTGAGACATGTCAAACAGAAACAAAAACAAGATCGACCTGCCTTCTAAGGAAGATACGCTTATTTATTCCTTCATTTACTTATAACTGCCCCTCCCACAGAATGGAGATAATTTAAAGTGATTCACAAAGATCCAGTAAGTAATCTAAATTGCAAATAGATCCACCTGCCATAGCCTACTACTTGTTTCCCAAATGGCTCATCACCCCTTCCTCATTTTTAGCTACAAGACATGCCTAACAACATTTCCCAGCTGTCTGTACGGCTCGGTGAAGTCATGTGCTAGGGCCTGGTCAATGGGACCTAAATGGAAGTTATGTGTGTGTAACTTCCAGGAAGTATCCTTAAAAGGGAGGATTTGTTGTGTCCCTTTTCTTCTTCCTGCTGGCTGGATGCAGACATGATGGTGAGAGCTGGGGCAGCCATTTTGTGCCATAAGATGGAAGCTGTGTGTTGAGGATGGCAGAGAAACACATTAGAAGTCTGGGTTCCTGATCATAGAGCTGCCATTCCAAAATTGGACCACCAACTCAGAGTTTTACCAAAGAGAAAATGAAGCTTCTATCTTGGTTATGTCACTGGTATTTTGGGTTTTCCATTCCTCAGAGCCACCTAATTTTTACTTCTAATATAAATGAAGGTAGGGGTGGGGGAAAGAAACATACTAAGAGTCAGAAATAAACTTAACAAAAAAATATGTACCGTAGAGTCTCTATATTTGCTATGAATGAGTTGCAAATTTAGCTTCAGGCTTATAGTGGTTAATATGACAGTAAGATTTTTAAGGACACAATTCTCAGTGTCATAAGGTTTCTTTTTTTTAATTGTCCAGGAGAAACACAACTGTTCCTGATGTTGTGGACAAATTAATTCATTCTAAGATCTTCATAAAGAGGACATTCACGGGACGCCTGGGTGGCTCAGTGGGTTAAGCCTCTACCTTCGGCTCAGGTCATGATCTCAGGGTCCTGGGATGGAGCCCCGCATCGGGCTCTCTGCTCCGCGGGGATCCTGCTTCCTCCTCTCTCTCTCTGCCTGCCTCTCTGCCTGGTTGTGATTTCTCTCTGTCAAATAAATAAAATATTTAAAAAAAAAAAGAGGACATTCATCATGTAATGTAATTAACAACACTGTAACAACTTCCTTATGGGAGAAACAATGTGTTTCATGATGTTCTTCAGTACAGGCTGGGAGAATCAAAGTGTAGATAATTTGAAATCACCCTGTGTACAGGCTTATAGATCACTAGATTGAATTCTCCCTTTCCCATTCCCCATAAACACTAGCTAGGTAGGACTTAGAGAAGTAACTCGTGGTATGATAAGAAGGGGCTCTAAAAGGCCAAGTTCTTATTCACTTCACCCAGATCCAAGCTGTCTACCACCAGCACCACCAGCACCAATGAGAAATGGGCAGAATTGATATGGCCTCCTTTTCACATACCTCATTCAGCCTTTATTTTGGGGTTATTTTCTCCTTCAACACATCCTTAAAGTTATATAAATTTAAATTTTATAGGTTATGTAAAACCCATTAAAAACTCTGTGTGTGTGTGTGTGTGTGTGTGTACTGGGGGGAGGAATTCAACCTGTGTTTTTTCTACTTCTAGTCCCTGTAGATCTCTGAATATACAATGCAGGTAGATAGTAAAATTCAGCTATGTAGGGTACTCATCTACCCATAAAACACAGGGACCAAAAATGTAGATATTTAACTTATGGGTCATGTGTCCCAACTGTGAACACAAAGTGGTAAATGTCAGCAATTTCTATCTCCTAGAGCAAGCCCAAGTGATTCCCAACACGCCATCCCTTTGCCAGGGGCAGCAAGACAGGCAGCCCTGATGCCACGGGGATCTATTTTCAAAATCTCTGACGGATCCTCATGCCTGCTCTATTGATTTGACAGCCTTCCAAGCAGGATCCCGCCCCCCAAAGACTTGCTCGTCAAACATGGGTCTCTTTCTGGATTTATCCTGTTGTAGGAATGATTTGTGAGACCGGTGTGTGGACAATGAGTGGTAAGTAGGTGCCAAACCAGATGGTTAAGGACGTCGCATCCAGTGGGGTCCCTTTATACTTTACGGCTGGGTTTTGCTCGTATGTGCTCCCGACAGCCCAACATTGACTTTGAGAAAAGAAGGGTGTGTTGCTTTTTGTTTGGTGGCGTTTTACTCAGAGCATTACTTATTTTCGTGCTACACATACTGCATTTCCATTGGGAAAGCAGACTGAGAAGGGCCTATGGGCAGGATACCCAGTCATTCCAAGGAACTCAAGTCCCACCAACACAGAACACAAAACGAAGTCCTCTGTATCCTTTAGCGAGAATAACTGCCCCTTTTATTCCTTTCTTTATTTTAAATTAACTGTCCAATTCACCTAGCAACAGGCCAAACCTCAAAACTTGATCACATAGGTCTAGCTTCCCCGATGGTGCAAAGCTAGCCTTTTCATTTATATATTGAATTTACAAATAAATTCACTTCCCACAAATAGAATCTCTAATTAGGATCAGCTTCATCTGAAACCATGAAGCAAATGAGAAAACGAGAGGATTAGGGAACAGTATTAATAGCTACTGCAAGGAACTCCTTAACCCATGTGCCTATTTCTCTCCAAGAAGTCACTCTTCTCTTCCATTTAGGAAATAGACAGTCTTTGCCTGCAGTTAGCAATAATCTCAACAGCATGCATCATAATAGTAATAATGATAACTTTTTAGAATGTCAACCAACATCTGGAGAGATCTTTTTCATTGCAAAACTGCGTTCATTTGCATCATCATCTCTCTTGATCTCACATCTGCTTTGTGTGCAGGAAAGGAGGTGTTTTAATTCATTTCACAGACACTGGAAGGAGAGGTTCATAGTGGGGACATGTGTTACTTATGTTTGGGGCTCAGTTCTACCTTGTGTCACCTGAGTGACCTTGGACAAGTTACTTAGTGTCTCTGAATTTCCATAAAGCTATAAAAGGAGGATAAAAATAGTATCTACCCCAGACAGCTGTTGTGATATGCAGTAACAGACACTAATAGACAAGTGGCAAGCCCCAGTAAAATGCTGTAGCTCTTAGTTGAGGACAGAGGAGTCGGGGTGGGGGGGGGTCTTCCCAAAGGTAAACAGTGTGATATGCAGAACCAGGAAGAACCTGACCGTTCAACTCCAGATCTGGGACTTGCCTGATGCCCAAATCGATTTAGGTCCAGAACCAAGACATTTCCAACACAGACTTTTCTCCATTTCTACCATCCCATCAGTTACATGAGCACTTTAAAGAATGAAATGAATACTGGCTCTCTTTGGGGGCTGGGATGCAATGAAAATATTTGATGACCAAGAAAAGAGTCTATAAATAACACACAGAACTCACAGAATTATGTTGGTCATCCTGAAGCCTGGAAATGCCTGCCATAAATTGCTTCTCCACCCTGGGCTCAGCCTAGAGGAACCTGGGCTTAGGGGGACAATGCCCAGGGCTGAGGTCCACAGCTGACCACAAGGTGGCAGCATGTCCCCAGCAAGGATTGTCAAGCCCACTCCTCCCTGGGGAGCAAATCTTTGCTCAAGTCCAGACCCACGCTGGAGCAAGGCCAGGACACTGACAGACGTCTCATGCCCAAGATGACACACTGAACAATTCTAACTCACATTAGCCCTGAACATAAATTAGTGCCCAAACTTCTGCAAATGCCATTCATGAGTCTAAATGCTCAGCTTGGAATCAAGACAGAAAAAGGGACGTCTCAACAATTTCCATCCACAAAAAGAACCTCAAGGTGACCATAAACTTTCCAGTACAAATGACTACTTTGGTTTCCATGAATCCTAACTTTCAAATGTATAAAGGAACTGAGAAAGTTTGGGTGACAGGATCTCGAGAACCCTCTGGTTACAGTATTTTCTTATAAAGATAAAAATATCACAAAAAGAAGAGTCAAATCTAAATGATTTCCACATGACCCAATTA
The DNA here is from genome assembly GCF_922984935.1 of Meles meles. NCBI lineage: Eukaryota > Metazoa > Chordata > Mammalia > Carnivora > Mustelidae > Meles > Meles meles. The sequence continues at coordinate 70,426,643 of NC_060076.1, forward strand.
CCAAACACATTTTAATACCTGGATTTTCCTACCAACCTATTTCTGAGCTATCTTCTCTTTTACTCCTTACAAAAGTGAATGTTTGCAGATTATAGAATAATTTAAATAACAGCCTAACAATAGGTAAAGTTTTACAGAGATTCATGTTGTTTTAGGTAGATGACTCTGTCTGGGAGATTATCCACTTTAATAAAGCCCTCATTTTCCCAAGGAAGAAATTAGTATTGCCAGAAGTTAATACATTTGCCTAAGGCAACACAGAAAGTCCATTCAGGACTAAGACCGGAACTTTTGTTCCCTGACTTTCAGCATCGTTTGAACTAATTTTGATCTTTTACTTAACAGTGTCAAGAAAGTCTATTCTACCCTGTAGAATAGAAAACCGCTCTCAAGCAAAGCAACAAGGAGAGAATCTGTGTGATTCTAGATGTTCAGCGGACTCTATATTAGAAATTCAACGGTGAGGGTGGGGGAGGGGGGTGTGCCTGGGTGGCTCAGTGGTTAAGCATCTGCCTTCAGCTCAGGTCACGATCCCTGGCTCCAGAGATGGAGCCCTGCTCAGCGGGAAGCCTACTTCTCCCTCTCCCACTCCCCCTGCTTGTGTTCCCTCTCTCACTTTATCTCTCTCTGTCAAAAAAAAAATCTTTAAAAAAAAATCAACGGTAGTTAGGACAAAAACTATCTGAAGAGCATTGTAATTACTACACTAGTAATGCCCCTAACCCCTCAAAAAGCCCTAACAGGTAACCCCAGGGTTAAGTCTCTCTAGAACCTGAAAAAGAACCTGCGAGGTCATGGCCACTCAACTGCAATATGAAATTAAATCAGTTGAAGACAGGAGGGACGAAATGTGACTCTCTGGGCTCTGGAGACCCTGAGCCCTGTCTTACAAGGTGTGACTCTAAAGTAATGTGTGTGATTTTAAAATAAACACAACCAGAGCTTTCTAAGTGAGCCCTGCGTCCTCTCAAGCAGTCTCTTCGGGAAGCTGCGTATTTGGAACAGGGACGTGGTAGCAACCCTATTAACTCTTCTTGGGGACTTGCCTTCAGAGAGTCAGCATGCTCGGCAAAATATCTACCGTGGCATGAATCTTGGTGTGAGGGTGGAGGATGGAAATTTCCAGAGTCAACCGAGGAAAAAGGTGGATAGTCAAGGCAGCAAAAGAACATTTGGGGATAAAACTGAGTTGCACATGGTCACGGAGTTGCTTTCCACTGTGGTTCATGTAGTGGAAAAGACTCACCTGCATGGAGGCAGCCAGAAAAAAACGTGAAGGTTTTACTGACATATGTGTCTTACCGATTTCAAAACAAAGGCTTCTTAATCATTTTGCCTCTGTTGATAAGTTAGTCTTCTGCCTCCCAACTCATGTTTAAGTTCCTCTAAGGGAAAAGCCACTTAGTAAATTGAATCCTATGAAATGGCTGCCATGTGACCGTATTCGACCTACAAAATTTATGTGGTTCAAGCTAACCCATTTGACATCGTAACATTTCAGCACAGTGGCTATTGGAATTCAACAGTGTTAATTAATATTACCGTGCTGAGATGAACGATGCCGAACGTAAGTATTGAACTGTCCGTAAAGGTAAGAGCGTGTGACGCTAACCAACCTTGCAAGAGGTAAACATCAATTTTCTCCCTTAGTAGTTCTTTTTTTCTTTTTTTAAGATTTTATTGATTTACTAGAGAAAGAGAGAGCACAAGTGGTGGGAGGGAGAAGAAGAGGGGGAAGCAGTCTCCCTGCTGAGCAGGGAGCCCCACATGGGGCTCGATCCCAGGACCCTGAGATCAGGACCTGAAACTTAGCCAGCTGAGCCACCCAGGCCCCCCTCCCTTGGTAGTTCTATTTTTCATGCATTTAGGGGGTTTTTTTATGAACTGATTTAAACAGCACATCTGAAGGGTGAAAAAGTCAGCCAATGACAGCCAAAAACAGCCTTTCCCAAACAAAGCGATTTTGAGAGAAACATCAGTCTTACCCTAAGTCACAATCTATATATCCTGACCATTATTGAAGGCAGGTTTGTCGACTTGGTACCTCCAGGTCCTAGGGAGGACGCGGCGACACCGGCCAGATGATCTGATTTGAACATAGTCAATTTCACTAAAGGACAGAGTATACCCTTGGCCTTCCCACTTCCCTCCCGCAGGGCAGATGTGACCCTGCGAATCGTGTTTGAAGTCACTGTGCTATAAGCCACCTTTCCCCTCCGGTTCTTCCAGGCTTCATTTCTGGCTTGCTTTCTCCTTAACCTATATTTACCATCAAAATATGATTGGAGAAGCCTCTGGGTTCTTCATTCATTCGCGTGCGCAGGAGGGACCAGCCAGTACCTCTCTCCTGCTGGAGACAGAGGACTAATTGGATATAGCACAGAGCATTCTGGGTATTATTTCAGTATAAATTGTCACTTCACGTTTGGGTGATGGCAAACTGTGTGCCATCCCTCTGCCTCTCAGAGAACACTCCTCTCAGGGGGCGCCTGGGTGGCTCAGTGGGTTAAGCGTCTGCCTTCGGCTCCAGGTTCTGGGATCGAGTCCCGCATTGGGCTCCCTGGTCAGCAAGAGGGCCTGCTTCTCCCTCTGCCTGCGGCTCCTCCTGCTTGTGCTTGTTCTCTCTCTCTCTCTCTCTCTCTCTGACAAATAAACAAAAATAAAATCTTAAAAATAAATAAACAAATAAATAAAATTAGAATACTCCTCTCAGGAAAAGCTTTGATTAAGGAAAAATGTCACCGATAAAACCTGGCCCCGAGCAATTTACCGAGTGATCAACAAAGCTATCAAGATCCTATGTGAAAGAGGTGCTTCCCATGTAGAACCAAGCAGGCGCTAAGCAGGCCCTGAGCAGGGCCAGGCTGGCCTCCCAGCCCAGACGCTGGTGAGCATGGCCTCTGCCTCCCACCCAGTGGTCTCTACTCCTCAAAAACCATCGGTAGGACCTCACTCTGCACATTCAGTTACATTGTGACAAATTTTAAATTGTCCACCTGTGCCTCCAAATGAAAATAGTGGGGCTACGTGGCTGCAGAATTATGATCTCTGCTGGGGTCTCCCTGCTAAATCCCAGGCAAGCCGGGAGGTGTTCACGTCCTTGGTGTCAGCCCACAAGCAACAGAGCTGACCTGGCTGCTGTGGCCCTTTCCCTTGTTGTTTCTTGCTTGTTTTTCTTTTTCACGAGCTTTTGTGATTACAAAAGCAGTATCATTTCAATATTAAAAAATTAGGTTACTTTGCAAAACCTACCTATATGAAATCATCACGTTGTATACCTTAAACATGCACGATGTTATATCTCAATTATACCTCAGTAAAGCTGGGGGGGATTAGAAAGTGTCAATATTTTAAAAAAAAAAAAAAGGAAAACTGAAACATTATGTTCTTATTCCCTAAGATTATCACAGTTGACACCTGTGTGTGTATCCTTCCAGTTTCCCTCATGCACAATCACATGTATCATCTATCTATCATCTGTATCCATACTGACATGGAGTCATTTGTCTTCCCATGTTTGTAAATGTTCCTCTAATCTAATAACTTTCTAATCCCTGCCTCTGGCATTGTACTCCAAATGTGTGTTATTGCTAGATTAGCTGCACCAGCATCCAATCTGGGACGGTGTGCTACAGGGGATTGTTAGGTTCATCTAGAACACTCATCTCTCACTGCACATCACTGAGTTATTGAAGACAGCAAGCCAGTTGCCAAGGCAAAGTCCTCTCCTCTGGATTCCTCTGGATTTATTTAATTTGTTTCTTCCTTAGGCTATCTGTCATTAATCCTGTCCTCCCACCCCCATATCCCCTGTAAACCGGAAATTAGATCCAAAGGATTAGATTACAGCATTTCCTGGCTAGATTCGTCAGAGAAGTAGTGTACTTCCTATCAGCTGCACCAGGAGACACGTAACACTTGGATTTCTACCATCAGGGATCCGCGGATTGCCCACTGGATGAGGGGCTTAATCCGTCCAACCAGGAAGTGACTTCTAGAGTGTTCCAGACTCAAATGGGCCTTCTCCCAGGTTCCCAGACCATCGGTACCCAGCACCACAGGGAGCAAGGGCAAAGGTGATCCGGTGGTCTGGTGAGCCACACAGTGCAGATGGCACTGCTTGCTTTTTCAAGATGAAGGTGGTAAAATATTTAAGTAAAATATTTTTAAATTAAGTAAAATATTTAAGACAGCAGGAGAAACCTCAGAAGGAAGATGTCTCTGAAGACGTTTGCCTCCATGGCCCTGAACAAAATATTCACATAACAGCTCAGAACTGAGGTAGCTCTGACTGAGACGGCCAGGATGGCCTAATTTCCAGAATGATAACACAGATGTGCAATTAAACTGGAAAGGGGCCCAGGATGAGAGGGGGAGAAAATAAATGCCACCTGTCCCAGAGGCCATGCACAGGAGCATGCACGTGCAGACACACACACACACACACACACACACACACACACACACATACACACACACGGCCAGAATTTGGCCTCAAGCCACTATAATAGATTTAGACAGTCTAGTTCAACTGAAACTCTTTGGGCATCTCCAGGAAGTGTTCCTGTCTTCCCTACCATCTAGAAAGAAGTCTTGCTAGGTCTCCTGGAGCTACCTGGAGAGCATCAGCCTGCAGTGGCCTTCCGAGGGCTCCGTGTTAACAGGGAGCTCTCCATAGGGCTAGTGGATGCTGTCTGTGCTCCAAAAACTCAGTAAGTTCTTTCTAAAAGATCCAACCATGGGGCGCCTGGGTGGCTCAGTGGGTTAAAGCCTCTGCCTTCGGCTCAGGTCATGGTCCCAGGGTCCTGGGATCAAGCCCCACATCGGGCTCTATGCTTGGCGGGGAGCCTGCTTGCTCCTCTCTCTCTGCCTGCCTCTCTGCCTACTTGTGATGTCTGCCTGTCAAATAAATAAATGGAATCTTTAAAAAATAAAAAATAATAAATAATAAATAAAAGATCCAACCAGGTAAATGTCCTCCTAATGGACATCAAGGCGAAAATTATAAGGAAGAAGAAGAGCACAGCACTTAGAAAAAAATGGGCCCTGTAGGCTGCGGCACCTGCTGCTTCAACTCTGGGAAGACTCCCCTCGTGTCTGCTTTTAGTCCAAGCTCGTGCAAGCAGTTCCGCTGCGCGCACACCCGCTGCCCTGCCAGCAGCCCTCATCAGCTGCCTCTGACCTGTGGAAAAGCTGGAAATAGACCCTTGAGCCAGTTTCTCCGCAGCTCAATTCTAAATATTCGCAGCATCCCAGTTAGGCCATCAATTTAAAGTACTTGTCCCTCTTTGCCTTTTTGGACACCCCCAACCACCACATGACTTTTCTTTGGGAAAAAACATCTTATGTAAAAGGTGAAGTGCCTTTCTTTTTATTTGCTTTCTCCCTATGTATCCAGGGATGCTATTTTTCTTCTTGATGGCTTTTATACTTGGTTAAAATCACCTGAAAAAAATCAATAGGGAAGAATAGAGTATTTCCTTAGTTACCCATTAGCCGCTGTAACTAAAGTCCACAGAAATCCATTTCCCATTTCTTATGAAAATTTTATAAGTGTTTAAAATATTCACTTGGATGCTGTGTGTTTTTCTTTTGCGTCTCAACTGAGCTGCTTTTCCACGCTGAGGGCTAAAGCCTGGCTGATTGTCCTCAGTGGCTTTACTCAAAATAAAATCTTTTTTTGCTAATAAGTAAACACCCAATTCTGTGCATTAAACCAGTGACCTTTGCATTTTCTGACAGGGTTCTCCTCCTGAGCTGGAGCCAATCCTTGAAGACGCTTCGGTTGACAGGCACGCACACACAAAGCTGTCTGCCCCGGGGTGTATTTTTCTCCCTGATTTAGAAGAAACCTCTGCATTCGAGGATGGGCTCCCTACAAATCGTAACCAAAGTTCACCTCAGCTTGCCTTGCCCGGGTTTAAAGCTGAGAGGAATGGCCACTTGGGCACATCAGTGAAAAAGAATTGCTCCAGCCCCCTGATATCACTCTCCAGATCCTTATCCTAAAAGGGACCAAAACCTAACCTGGCTGAACACATCTTGTAAATCCCTAGAGGCTCTCAAAAATCAGACTTCTCAGGGATCTTTTTTTTTTTTTTAAGATTTATTTATTTATTTATTTATCTATTTGAGAGAGAGAGAGAGAGAGCACAAGCAGGGTGAGGGGCAAAAGGAGAAGCAGACTCCCTGATGCAGAACCCGTTGTGGGACTCAATCCCAGGACCCTGAGATCACGACCTGAGCCGAAGGCAGACACTTAACTGACTGAGACACCCAGGCGCCCCTCAGGGATCTTATTCAAAACACAGATGCCTACACTGGGATTTATAAGTGATGAATCAATTGTGTACCTAAAACCAATTTTACCATACATGCTGACTACCTAGAATTTAAATAAAAACTTGGGATATACCTGGCAAAGGGGTGGACTATGAGAAGAAGTGTGAGTAAACCTCAAGCTGCCCCGGGCTAGTAGCAATATGGCGGCGCTGGGCATTCGCTCAGTGAGGGGGGAAAGAAAGCATACTGAGCTCTTCTCTGTAAGGATCCCTCAACCCTGCCGTCCAGCCAGGACCCTCATCCATCATTCCTCAGAATAAGATGTCCAGTGTAAGCTCACACGTTGCCTTCCTCTAAACTATTAATGTTCCAAAAGGGCTAGAGCTTTAATCAGTGGATTTTACCACCACAGAGCCTGTAAATGCACCTCGAGATGGAAAGATGACAAAAAATGTCGAGTGAGAGTGTGCCATGCTCTCTCACTTTTATCCTCTTGAGAACACTGCTACCTTTCCGGGTATGCTACAACACACAACACACACACACACACACACACACACAGTTGGAACTTAGGGGAGCCTGAGCTATTCTCTGCTGGCAGGCTAAAAATAAAAACACAGTGGTATTGAGACCAGACTTTCCCTGACAATATTTCCTATATCTGATTTGATGAATTCATTTTATTTATATATATATAACACTTTGTAGATTTGCATGGCGGATGGCCCTTTCCCAGGGAAAAGCTGGACCATACCTATTAATTGTATCATGCATTCTGCCATCAAAATAGTTCTACCTCCCACACACCATTCCCCACCTCGGATAGAAGTCCCCCACACAGGGGCTGACCGTCCATCTGCATATCAAAAGATTCTGTGAAAATCCATAATTAGAAGGCTAATGCCTCTGAATGCACTTCAGAACCATCAACGGCATAAAATTACATGAGCAAATTATATCAATATATTCAGCTGCCACCCTATTTTTCACCTTCTGTATTCCTAATCAGAAATACAAAACAACATGTGCGTGAGAAAAATGAATTACAATCAGAAGCAGGGACCCAGAAGAAGCAGATGGACGTTAGGATTACTGGCCCAGGTAATGGGTCATTTCTCCAGGAAATCTAATCAGAGGCGAGAATAACAAGTACTTTTCTGGGGAAGGGGGAGGGAAGGAGGGTTGGTGGGTTTGTTTGTTTTTTTTCCCCTGTTTGCTTTGTGACAGCAACACAACCATTAGCAAGTTGCAGTTTGTTTCCCATGACATTTTCCCACGTCTAATATTATGAAGAACTGTTACACAAGGAGATAAGAATATAGCGCCTTCCACCCCACCCTCCACCGGTTTTCCTCCTGATGGGAGGATAGGCCAACAAATTAAAGCGATGTATTCGCTGCCTCATCCTGCAGCCCTGTTGGCCCACACCTCTTGTAATGGGATAATTGTGGGTCATGCTTTAGGAGAAGCCTGGAGGAATGATCTGAATGCTCGTGTCCCCTCTATATGAACATGCCCTGACATAGCCTTCAATCGAGCTTTCTAGCAACCTTATCTTTCTGCCAGAGTTTCGCTACACTGTGATTTTCCCCACAACCTCATGAAGAACAGGCAGAAAACAACTCTTCAGCATAAACTGGACCCAATGAAGATATGGGAAAGATATTCCCTGCTCTGCCTCTGGGAAACATAGCCCTTTGTCATTCCTCTTCCATTCCCATTCTTGAGCTGTCACCGCCGTGGTGCGGCCATCCTGGGGCCGGTCCATCGCAGGTGCAAGTGCAGGCGGACCAAAGTGGAACATGGGGTTATGGTTCACAGTATTGTCTTAGATACTCGAAAGCTGCTCTGAGAGCAAAGTTTCCATGTTCTCACTATAATGGCAACGGCAACAAAATGGGAACCATGTGAAGTGAAGGATGTGTCAACTAACATTACTGTGATAAACATTCACAATATACACATTCATGAGATCATCATACACCTTAAACTTACACAATGTTTTATGTTGATTGTATCTCAATAAAACTGGAATAAAATTTTTTAATTAAAAAAGTGGAACATGGGGCCCCTGGTGCCTCAGTTGTTTAAGCCTCTGCCTACAGCTCAGGTCATGATCCCGGGGTCCTGGGAACAAGCCCCACATTGGGCTCCCTGCTCAGTGGGGACCCTGTATCTCCCTCTCCCTCTGCTGCTCCCCCTGCTTGTGCTCCACCATCTCTCAAATAAATAAATAAAATCTTTTTAAAAATCCATTATCAGGGCACCCGGGTGGCTCAGTCTTTAAGCATCTGACTTCGGCTCGGGTCATGATCCCAGGGTCCTGGGATCGAGCCCCATATTAGGCTCCTTGCTCAGCAGGAAGCCTGATTCTCCCTCTCCCACTCCCCCTGCTTGTGTTCCCTCTCTTGCTGTATCTCTCTCTGTCATATAAATTAAACAAAATCTTTTTAAAAATCCATTATCTGATATGAATAAAAAATAAACAAAATCTTTTAAAAATCCATTATCTGATATGAATAAAAAATATTTTTAAAAAAATGAATGTGCACCCTCCACAAGTCCAATGCTGGCCTCTGTGGAGACCCAGAATTAGCTGCTGGTCAAGATTGGCAGGACTGGGGCAGGGATAGGGGATCTTTAGCAGGAGATCAATTTGCAAGCTGATTCTTGCTGGAGGGACATATAAGACCTGCAAAAACCGGTCCCTTTTTTTCCTCTGGGGTACTGGGATGTCTGCCAAGGCTGCTGGTCATGACCCCCTCCCTCAGGCATAGCATAAATGCTCACAGAAGTAACCTACACATACACACACGTGGGGACAGACATACACACACACACTCACACATATGCAAACTGCCACTGGCTGGAAGGGCTGGAAACGGGGCTCCACTCAAGGGATGCTCGCCACAGACCTCCATCCCGGAGCCCTCAGATTTCCGAATCCCAGGGCAAAGGGTCTAGAACTCTGCTCTTCAGTGTGATAGCCACTAGTCATGTGAGCCGAGCACTTGACATGGCACGAGATCTGAATTGAGATCTGAGCTGGGCTTTTAAAATTTAGAGGACTTAGCATGAAAAACAACGAACGTAGAATATCTCGTGAATAATCTTTGCATGATTAAATGTTGACACCAGGACATGTTGATTGTATTAGTTTTTTATTGCTAGTGTGACAAATTGCTACTAAATGTAGTGGGTTAAAACAACACAAATTTATTATCTTACAGTCTGGGAGGTCAAAGTCCAAAATGGGTCTCACGAAACTAAAATCAAAGTGTGCAGGGCAGTGTCCCTTCTGGAGACTCTAGGGGAAAACCTTGTTTCCTTGACTTGACCAGCCTCCAGAGCCCCACATTCGTCAGCTCACAGCCCCCTTTCTCCATCTTCACACCGATAGGCAATGTTCCACCTGTCTGACCTTCTCATGTAGTAACATCTTCCTCTGACCACAGCCAGGATAGGCTTTTAGCTTTTTAGGATCTGTGTGATTAGATCAGGCCCTGATAATCCAGAATAATCCAGAACTATCTCTCCATCTCTTAATTTAATCATACCTGCAAAGACCCTTTTGTCATGTAAGGTAACATAACCCAGGTTGCAAAAATGAGGGCATGGACAGCTTTGGCGCCGTTATTCTGCCTACCACATGGATATGTTAGATTAAATACAATCTATTCTTAAAATCAGTTTTGCCAGTTTCTTTTCATCTTTTTAATGTGTCCACTGGAAAAATTTTAAATCATGTATGTGGCTCACATGACATTTTTATAGGACAGTGCTACTCTAGGGCCTTTGGATCACTGATGTTCACCCTACAGACCAGTTTCAGGGGCTGAGATCCTCTCCAGGGCAAGGAGTACAGCCCTGAGGTGACCTCTACTCCTAGAACAGAGCCACATGGCATAGACTTGAGGTTGTATGAGTGTCCTGTGCTTAGGGTGGCCATATGCCCCTGTTTACAGGGCAGTCCTGGTTTACACTAATGCTCCTGCAGAATTATTCCTAGAATTTCCACTCATTCTCAAAATATCCTGGTATGAATGATACATTAAATGTGTGTCCTATTAATACATTGTTGTGAAAAATGGTGCTGCTCACTCATCATTAGGCAAGGGGAACCTCCCATCCAGTTGCTAGTGGTAGTAATAGGTTTGCATTCATCTGTGCACCCCACCCACTGACCTTTCTTTCTCAGTCCTCCTTATGATTCGGCTTCAAGCAGCAAGCACAGCTGACCGTCACGTCCACCTCCACAGGCCACTGCAAACTGATCATCTGTAAGCAGACCAACTTCTGGATTTTTAAATTATACTTTGTTGTTATCCTTATAAATTATAAAATTTTATAAATTGTTGTTGTCCTTATAAATTATAAAATTTTATAAATTGTTGTTGTTGTCCTTATAAATTATAAAATTTTACAAATTATAAAAAATCACATACGTTATACATATGAATCATTACAGTAATCCATACGGGGAAAATGTGTGTCTCCTACAATTCGCTCACACTTGTCCCCCTAGCTAAGCACTGTTAACTGTTTGATAAATACCTCTTTAGGGGTTCTCTGGGCAACAGGATTGGTTGAATAATCTCAGTTCAGTGAAGAACAAGGGAGAAGCTGGCTTTACTATTGTTTGATGGGGTTCCCTCCCCCCACCATTCCGCATAAGAAAGATGGAATGTAGTTCAACCAGTTCAACTCAATCATTCCATAATGGTGATATCTCCTCCAGTTTCAACTTTCTCTCTAGGTCACACTCAGTGAAACTCAGGAATTGTAATTATCGGTGATCAGTTAGTTCAAAGTCCCAGTCTTTGAAGATGTTTGAGGTAGAGGAGGGCATTCCAGACCCACCTCCTCACACCCTCTATCCTCTGTTCCAACACTGCTCCTAGTGGGCGGTGTGCATCCCTGTACATGGGTGTGTACGCACAATCGGAGGGTATGGTCTTCTTTCCACTGCCTCATGCTACCTCTGTGAAGAAGTGACTGTGGAAAGCCAGAGCTATTTATTGGACAGTTGGACTCACAGTTGTACCCTCCTACACAGATTCTAACGTATTTTGTGACAAAATTCCCCTAGGTTTTAGCATTTAAATTAATTATATATAATGACTTCAGTTGTTAAATAAAACATACAGAGGATTCTTAATACTTATGTAATTGAAACCTAAAAACAAACAGAAAAAAATTGGAAGAGTAGCGAGAGAAGAAGAAACCAAGCAAATCTTGCACAGATTATCCCCATCATAGTAAACGAGCAAGTCATAAGCAGTCTAAGGGAGAAGTGAGGCCCCGGGGCACTCAGGGGCTGCCTGCTGCAGGACTTGGCTGCTGGCAAGACCAAAATATAAAATAAAATTTATCAGATATCTTACAATTTGGAGTAAGGAAAATTATCCAGAGAGAACCAGAAAGAAAGACCAAAAAAAAAAAAAAAAAAAAAAAAAAAGGTACTATAAGAGGAGGGAGGTAAGTATTCTACAGAAGTCCAACTCAGGAGGTCCAACATCCAATGAAGAGAAGATCTAGTAAGAGAATGGACAAAGTGGAGAAGATGAAATTATAAATAAACAGGACAATACAGTAGTACATTTCAGATTGAAAATTCTCAGCCTAGTGAATGAAAAAAGACTTATGAAAAGGAAATTTCAAAAGCTAATCTTAAGAGAAAACAAATGACTCCTGTACAAAGAACTGACCATGAGAATAACATCAACTTGAATATGGAAGATAGAATGATGCCTTCTAAATTCTAAATGAAAATTATCTTCAGCCTAGCACTCTACCCAGTCAAATGATCAATCAAAGAAAATGGAGGAAATTATATTTTCAGATAGGTTCTCAAAACATACTTCCCCTGAACCCTTTTTAAGGGTTGTGAAGGATATATTCTAAGAAAATAATAGTTGATATATGTATAAAGCACTTTCTGAACGAGGCACTATTGGAAGTTCTTTACATATATTAATTAGTTTACTCCTCACCATATTCCATTTTCCCAAAAGGAAACTAGGCACAGAGAAGTTAGGTGATTTGCTTAAAACCTCACAGCTCATCAGTCGTGGAGAAAGAATGAACTGAGAAAGAAGGCAAGGGACCCAGAAAAAAAGGGATTCAATCAAGACAATGGCACAGAAAAACTCGGGACTGTACAAACATGCCCCAACATGCCCACTGGTGAACTGATACGGGGCCCAGTTGGTCTAGTGTGGAGCTCAGGAATGGGGTGGAGAACTCTGGCAGGGAAGTCTGCGAGGGGAGGAACGAGTTGATAAATGATCTGATATTTTGACCATCTGGAAAATGACACTGATCAGTGTTTGACAGATCTGGTGGGCTATAGTCACGCTACTTGTCTCTACAGCTAGGACATAGTGATGTGAACACTGATATGATTTTGTAAAAAATATGTTTTGATATAAAATAAAATGGAAAAAGGAATAAAGTATGTGTGATAAGAGGCAGGAGAGTGGGACACAGTGTAAGAAATCTAAATCCTTGTTAGCCAAACAGGGAGATGAGAGAAAAATGTCTAAAATCAATCAATCAAGAAATGGTATAAGTATATTCTTCAGTTAAACAGCAGCAAATATTGAAATGAATGGTTAAAAATATTTTTGCCTTTGGGAGGTGGGACACAAGGTGAGAAAGGGTGGAAAATTTTAATATCACCTAATTTTCTAAATTCATCTTTCAAAATATGAATCAGTAATCAAATTTTATTATTACAGTTCAATTATATACAAAGAAAGAGATGACTAACAAGAAGTATGGAAAAAGATGTTGACCTAAATATGTGGGGTCTGACCTGGGAAAGAATTCAGATATATTGATTTTTTGCAAACATGGTATAATATTATGGGATATTAAATATAAGACATTTAAGAAGTTTAAAACATATATAATCATTTAAAACCTTTTATTTCATATAAATACATCATGTAAATCCATATACTTACAGCCTGTGGCTTTTTTGCTGCATCTTGAGTTTAAAATTAGAGATGAATTTATCATTTGGATATTATAAGAGTCATGTTAGGTGTGGATTTTTTCCTTTAAACTTTTTTGAATTTTGATAATTTTCTTCAATTAAAATACACTGATTTCTAATCAGAAAAAGGTGTAAGGGAGATTTTTTTTTAAGAACTTTGGGGATATATTTGGGTTTTAAAACCAGATTCAGATACTGCTTTGATAAAACTGGAAATTTAATTAGAAAAGAAAGAAATTATGAGAGGAAAATTAATTAATAAAAGAAGAGGACTGGAAAGGCACAATGTCCCTGTATCATATGATAATATTTGATTTTTCTTAGTGACCCAAAAACCTAACGTAATACATTCCACAAGAATTTATTTCGTGGGGCGCCTGGGTGGCTCAGTGGGTTAAAGCCTCTGCCTTCAGCTCAGGTCATGATCTCAGGGTCCTGGGATCAAGCCCTGCATAGGACTCTCTGCTCAGCAGGGAGCCTGCTTCCCTTTCACTCTCTGCCTGCCTTTCTGCCTGCTTGTGATCTGTCTGTCAAATAAATAAATAAACTCTTAAAAAAAAAAAGAATTATTTCACATGTTTTGTTGTAATGGGACTCTCATCAAATGTTATTCCAAATGAATGGCCACAGGCTGAGGACTGGAAATCCTTTGTCACCTAGAGACTGCTCAATGTGATGGTAAGTGCTAGAACAGAAAATGGAGAGGAGCTCTGGGCTGTCTTTTACTCAATGTATAATTCCAAGAAAGAAGGGAGAGAGAAGACCATAAAGTAATAGTCTTTTCTCTGAAACGGTTCCCCATGCCCAGATGATGAATCTAAGGAAAGAAACCAAGAGGCCCCATAAATGCACAGGGCTCCGTTTCTAGGCTGGAGACGTGGCTGTTACACAGAGGACTGTACAGAGTTTCATGTCAGAAGGTGGCTTGATGGAACCCTCTTCCCTCACTGGTAATTTACTTAAATGCCAAAAACCTTAACTCTGCCTGTCAACAGCTCCATGTAACATTTAACACGCATGACCTCACTTGAGTCCTTTCCTCTCCTTAAGTACTTTAAAAACACATTATCATCTCATCTCAATTTACTGCAGGGTCTACAAGAAATGCCATTTCTCAAAATGAAATATTACATGAATCACAGCTGCGGAGCTCTAGGACAAAGCCCCCTGACTGCCTGACACCCCACCGCATGCTCCAGGAGAGAAATCTTCTGCTCTCAAAACAAAGAGAAGGCACGTGTGACTACTACAGAGTCCCGGCCCCCAGGAGGGGCCTCGAGGGGCCCTCAAATTCCTCTTCAAAAACAGAATGCAGATTTCTGGGTCATCTTGGCGTGCTCCCCAGATCACCACATAACCACTTAGTCCAAGTTTGGGGAAAACTCTTAGAATGGCCCTGAAATCCGAGGTGCCTTCCAAGGGCATGAGACTGCCTGGAGTAGAGGTGTATGGCTTCCAGTGTCTCTAGAAAGCCTGTCCAATGCTCAAGAGCACTGATCATAGAGTACCTTGGGATAAAGGTCTGAGAAGTGGCTGGACTGAGCCTGAAGAAGATTCTCTAACACTTTCAGGCGAGTTATCCCCAGATGTTCTTAATGATAACCTGGCGTCTTAATGATCACCTGCAGGGTCCCCCGATGAGGGCAGGTTCTGAGGAACCCCCAAAGGCACCTGAAGAGCCCGAATGTTTTATGGCATTAGGTATAATAACAGACTCCAGAATAACCTGGTGCTTCCTGAAGGACGCACCTAGCCCCTGAACTTGTCTTCCTCAGTGCCCACATTCTGACAGGCACTGATCAGAACCTTTCCCCAAGTCCTGCCTGCATTCACTCTGCCTCCATCCCCTGGTCCTTCTTACCCCTCAGGGGGTGTCCGAGGCTTCAGCCTGATGACCCAACTCTCCATTAACCAGCCTCCTCCACCACCACTGTGATTGATTTCCAAGCTCCCGTTTGCCCAACTACACAGCAGCTTCCAACCAGCCTCCCCTGATTAGGAAGTGCCCACCCGTCCACTCTGTCCCCTGTCCCTGGGGCTCTGTGCAGGAGGGTGGTGAATGGTGAATGGTGTCACATGTCTTTGATTGCATAACTCAAATGCAATCCCTTTCAGGTGCCCACTCTCCTGACCCGGTGGGAGCTCCAAATCTGTCCCTTTCCTAATGACACTTCCTTGCCTCCAGTCATCAGGAGCTTACAGAATCCAGATGTGGAGGGGAATCTCTGGGCATCTGGTTTCCTGCCTGCCCTTGCTCCTTGCAGAAAGCAAGTGGTCTGCCATTTGGCCACCCTCACTGTTCACCAGGAACAGGTTTCCTGGAGCAGGTGCGTGAAACTCTGCAGGTTCCCAGCTCAGTCAGCCCGCTCCAGAACACTCCTAAGAGCCCCAGGTGCTGCGCCTTGGGACCCGGGCTCAGAGCTCTGCAGGACTCACCACTAACTCCTGAGCTCTGTCCTCTCCAGGCCCTGAAATCCAATCCCACCCTGGGGCCAGCCTGTTTTCTGGACTCGGGAAATACAAAGCCTTCATTCGCTTGCTTGTCTTTAATAAAGGGGCTTAACTGGCAGTGAGAAGGGATTTGTTTATCCCAGGGGGCAGATCCCAGACCCTAGAATTGGAAAAAGCTTGTTTATATTTAAGAAAGGCAGGAAAGAGAAGAGAGAGTAAGATCAGTTTAGATGCACTGGAAGACTGACTTTTTAGATAGCAGTTCTATAAAATGGGATTCTTTTGTAATACATGTGTTTACTCATCAAATATTTATAGAGCCTGCTATGGGCCCATTAAAATGCTAGACAATGGGAGATGCGGAACTTTCCCTCAAGGTAGGTGTCTGGAAGCATCTGGAGAACAGCCATCAGAGACCACTCCCATCCTCCATGAAGAAAGGCTGTTTATTATCACTTAAAGCCATTTATTATTACTTGTCTGTAGGCACATAGCATAAATTTCCATATCTAAAATTACCTGTTAGTTACTTTTTACAGAGCATCGTTGATTAGATTTCCCTAGGATAGAGCCCGAGCAAAACTAACAATCACATGAGTTTTCATGGACTTGTGGCTATGAAATATAAAACTCCTTCCCTCGTATCACTTGATCCCTCTTACAGCATTACAGGTGGCAAGCCTGCAAGTCCTCTAATTGCATTTTACAAAGAGAGCAAAGCTCAGAGCAGTTAGTTAATTTCCAAGGAGGGTACTAATCCACGGGGAAAGGACCACATATCTAATCAATGACCCATCTGCATACATAAGCAACTCCCCACCCTCAATTCACAAAATTATGTTTTGTTCCTGGAAGCCCAAAGAAAGCCCGAAGCCTTGAGCTGCGGGAACCGAGGTTGGAAGGTCAGGAGTGTTGTCAACAGAGGGATTTATTGTGAAGCTAATCAAACTCAAGCTTCAGGCCCTCCACTTG
The DNA here is from genome assembly GCF_922984935.1 of Meles meles. NCBI lineage: Eukaryota > Metazoa > Chordata > Mammalia > Carnivora > Mustelidae > Meles > Meles meles. The sequence continues at coordinate 70,443,348 of NC_060076.1, forward strand.
CCCAAGCTCCTTTGGAGGCTTATGATGTGAAAAAAGGTAATCCTTTATATGCGTTCCAATTAGGAGACTATAATTTCTCCCTTGTTTTTTGGGGTTGTTTTTTTTTTAAGATTTTATTTATTTGTCAGAGAGAGAGAAAGAGCATGCACACACATGCGGGGGGGAGCGGCAGGCAGAGGGAGAACCAGGCTCCCCACTGAGCAAGGAGCTGGGTACAGAACTTGACCCAGACCTGAGCCAAAGGCAGACGCTTAACTGACTAAGCCACCCAGGCTCCTTCTCACCTGTTTTAAACTTCTCATTTGTTGGGTTCTGTTTTCTTGCTTTAAATATGTGTTTGCAAACAAAAGTTTGTTAAAATTTTTTAAATTCTTTTTTTTTAAAGATTTTCATTCATCTGTCAGAAATAGAGAGAAAGCACAAGCAGGCAGACAGAGCCGCCGGCAGAGGGAGAAGTAGGCACCTCACTGAGCAAGGAGCCCAGCGCTGGACTTGATTCCAAGACCCTGGGATCATGACCTGAGCCAAAGGCAGATGTGTCCCAGAAATTCTTTCCTTTTAATAGTCCCCGAAACAATGTAAGTTCCAAGCAACCTGGTTGTCCCTCTGGTGGCTGGTCCCATGGTTCTTTTTGTTCGGCAAGAGGAAGTGGTTACTGGGCACTGAGACACAAAGAAGGGGTCATCTGTCCCTGCAGACATCATTCCTCACCTCACTCACCCAGGAGGGAAACCCAAACATAAATGACACTTACAGTAAAAAAACAAACAAACAAAAAAACTTAATGACTTCCTACATGTCAAAGAATAGAACAAAGACTACCAGGTCTAGGAAAAAAATTGCCGTACAAGACAACACGCACTAGTGAGTAAATTAACTGAGGAACTCATAGAACTGGAAAAGTCAGGGATTTTTAAAGTGTCATAAATGAGGTTTGCTGGTGGTTACGCTAACTAAGGATTGAGAACTCTTGGGAGAACTGCATTAGTCCATAGGTCTGTGCACTGGTTGGTTAAGCGGCCTCATTGTTTATTCATCAGGAAAGTCTTTAGTTAGGTCTGGGAAGTGTCTGGGGTCCCCCGGGCCGCTGAAGGCTCATGGTCATTTATCAGCTTCTGCTGTAAGAACAAACTATGATAACACATGGCCTTCCATTTTGATATCTCCTGGGCAAGCATTGCTGGAAGTGGAAATTTTTCTTTTAACAAGCAATAAACCAGGAACAATAAGTACTCAGCTTAGGGCTAATCCACCTGACAACCGTGAATGATACATATTATTAAATGATTAAATAAATAAAGTGGAAGCGCTGCCAGCAGGATCTGCACATAACAAGTGCTACCTTGTTATTTGCTAATATTATTATAATCCTATACGTTTTATAGTTGGACAAACTGGGATCCAATGAGATCAATAACTTGCTCAGGTCACCCAGCGAGTGATGATGGAGCTGGATGCCCAGCCCAGGGCTCTCTGACTTCAGAGGTAGTATTCTTTCTTTAGCTGAACCTGCTCCCGTGCACAGAAATCCTGACACACAGAAATCCTTGGATAAATGTTCAGTTTCCTGCATTTGTATGAAAACTGTTCTAGAAAGAGAACTCTAAGTGTACGCTTATTCACTACCACAAGTGCTCAGGATGCAACTTTGGTCTGAGAAAATTAGTAAAAGGAAACCTCACTAAAATGGAGTGAAGAGGCTTCAGCAAGGGGAGTTCTCACAGCCTACCATTCAGAGTCAGTTGCAGACCAAGGGAAGAGACAGACTTCTTACATGGTCTTGGCCTTGCATGGGATAGTACTCTCCCATTCCAGCCAGAGGAAGGGTCACTTTTCTTATCCCTCGGGCAACAGCTCAACCAGTGAGAAGCCACATACTTTAAACTCTTAGGTTACTCCAGTTAACTTTTAGTTTATAACAGCCTTCCCAACTTATATCTTTTCTCCTTAAAAAAGCTTACTTCTCCTCTGATCCTGGACTTGCCTGTGGCTTTGCCAGTTTGTTTTTCCCAGATGCAATTCTCTTTTATTCTACAATAAACCCAACTTTTGTTGGTAAAATAACTGGCAGTTTTTATTCTTTTTTGTAAAGATTTTATTTATTTATTTGACAGAGATCACGAGTAGGAAGAGAGGCAGGCAGAGAGGCGGTGGGGGTTGGGGAGCAGGCTCCATGCTGAGCAGAGAGCATGACATGGGGCTCAATCCCAGGACCCTGAGATCATGACTTGAGCTGAAGGCAGAGGCTTAACCCACTGAGCTATCCAGGCACCCTGGAAGTTTTTATTTTTAAGGTTAACATTACTTGGTGGCAGGGGTGGGGTCCAAAGGACTGCTGATGGCTCCAGGGCTGGGGAGCAAACAGGCACAGTACCCACAGAGCTGTATGCGCCCACTGCTTTCTTGCCAACCCTGGTGCAAGGGTAAGATTTCTACTGGATTTCACCCTCTACACTTTGTTTCTGAGCTCTCTAGGCCTTACTGGGGATCTATTGTAAAGCCTTGGTTTTTCATATCTTTGAGAATATTTGGCCTTCAGTCCAATTCCTTTTCAGAATCAGAATGTTCCTGGGGTGCCTCCTGGATGGCTCAGTCGGTTATGTGTCTGCCTTCTGCTCAGGTCATGATCCTGGGGTCCTGGGATGGAGCCCCATGTCAGACTCCCTGCTTAATGTGGAGTCTCCTTCTCCCTCCCGCTTTGCCCTCCCCCCATTCCCCTCCTCATGCTCTCTGCCTCTCAAGCTCTCTCTCAAATAAATAAATTTTTTTAAAGGGGGGGGGGGTGCCTAGGTGGCTCAGTCATTAAGAGTCTGCCTTTGGCTCAGGTCATGATCCCAGGGTCCTGGGATAGAGGCCCGAATTAGGCTCCCTGCTCAGTGGGAGGCCTGCTTCCCCCTCTCCCACGCCCCCTGCTTCTGTTCCCTCTCTCACTGTGTATCTCTCTGTCAAATAACTAAATAAAATCTTTAAAAAAAAAAAAAAAGAATCAGACCATTCCTATTAGAATTTTACTAGCTTTCAGTCCAAGCTCTGTTTGGGAATGGACAGTTCCTCCTGGAACTATACTGGCCTTTGATCTGATTCTTTCTGGAACCAGGCTGTTCCTGAAAAACCTCTAAGAAATAGGATTCCAGTCATCAGAATGCTTTGAGGGTGACTTCGCTACTGGAACTCTGGCCATTTTTATGTTTAAAAACTACGGTCCATTCACATGTGCATTTATAAATAAATGGACTGACTTAACCAGAAGTAATTTAAAATTTCAGTGACCATTATGGGGAACTTTCGATATCCCCAAATTTAATTTTCTGTTCAAAGCTGAATTAGACAACCATGGTCCTAAAATTGACAAAACTGAATGGGAGTCCTATTTTAACTGGTATTTGGAAGCTTCCAAATGCTATCAGGAATCTAAAATTGGCTGTCTCCATCACAGTTTATAAACTAAATGAGGCAAACAATTAAAAAAAGGGGGAGAGGGCAGCTGGGTGGCTCAGTGGATTAAGCCTCTGCCTTCAGCTCAGGTCATAATCTCAGTGTCCTGGGATTGAGCCCTGCATCAGGTTCTCTGCTGAGCCTGCTTTCTCCTCTCTCTCTGCCTGCCTCTCTGCCTACTTATGATCTCTCTCTCTCTGTCAAATAAACAAACAAACAAATAAATAAAATCTTTAAAAAAGGGGGCAGTAGCTTCTGACGCCTCTTCTGCCCCTCCCCCACCTTCTCTGTCTGCTGACACTTGACCGCCATCTTGTCCTCTGGCTTTGCCTTGGGTGCCATCTTCCTCTGTCCTCTCTGCACTTCCTCATCTCCTCTGCTCCCTCATTCCAGTCCTTTTGCAGAACCCTTCTTTCCCTCTGAAGCTCACTCCACCCCTTCCTCTCCTGAACCTGTTAAAACCTGCCCTTGTAAAGTTAAAATCTTCTGAGGATTGAAACAGAACCCAAGTTTCTTATGTTCCCTGGACTATGGCTGAATTGGACTATGGCTGAATTGGGAGCCATAGTTAAAGAGTTTCTTGACATAAGGGAGGGACCCCCATTATTTTGCTAAAGAATTTAACATGGTTATTCGAACTTACCAACCTGGTTTCTCAGATTTATATCAATTGGTCCACATGCTTGTTGCTGAGGGCCAGACCAAACACTGGATGAAACTAGCCCAGTGATAAAATCCTGAACAGGATTTAGAGGAACAGACCCTTAAGGTTTGGCAAGATGCTAAAAAAACACGCTGGAAACTTCCATGGAGCAATTATAATGGCTTTTCTGATCTATAATGGCCTGCTGATTTGAACAAAATTCGGGCTTGTACACAAGAGCCTGATGAATCTGTTCGTGATTATTACAATCAACTCTAAATTGTCGTTAAAGAGAATTCTGGTCTTCCTTCAGATATTGAATCCACCTGGGTAGCATTTAACTCTATGTTTATTCATGGGCTGATCCAGGTTCTTTCCCTTTTAGTTAAAAGGACCAGGATAGGATGGAAAACTATGTCTATGCCAGATTTAACTATCCTGGCAAACCAGCTTGCTCAGAACTTAGATGAGTCACCTAGAGAAGACCGCTAAAATTTCCAGTGTTCAACTCCACTACATGAAAGCCCCTAAACAAAACTGGAAGCCTAATTTCTGCTATTACTACAAGGAACCAAGACACTGGAAAGAAGAGTGTTACAAATTTAAGCCTTTCAGGCACCTCTAGCCTCTAGCCAACTTTCCCATGTTCTCCCAATTCCCAATGACAAGGTTCCAAGGAACTACAGGGGCTCTTCCCAATTCCTCCCTCTTTATCAGCTTGGAGAAACTACACTCCTCCAGATTGGGAATGAAACTCTTTCTGTCCTTATTGATGCTGGAGCTACATTCTCAGTGCTTAACTCCACTGCTACACTGCAGCCCCTGCCTCCCAGTACTGAGTTCCACCAGTGCAGGTCTCTAACAGACCTCGACAGGTCCCTGTCTCTGAACCTATTCTGTCTAGGCTCTTTGAGAGATACTCACCCTCTTGTCCTTCGTTCCTCTGGCCCATTCATTTATTGGGCTGAGGTTTCTCAGAAAAATATTATGCTGGAATTTCTTTCTCCCAAAAGGAGAAAATAATTCTAGAATTTTACAGTAGCAACCAAAATAGCGAACAAGGGAAATAAATGGCCCTTTGCCATCTTTTCTATGCTCTGCCCCGATGGCACTACAGCTGTCTGGGGCTACTCATTATTTATTCCTATTGGATCAGCTACCATCATCTTTCTGGGCAAAATCTTCAACTGCTATTTGCAGAACCCACAGAGCACCTCCCTTCAGGATTCAAAGAGATCCTTCAAAACCTCTCCCTAGAATTAATCAATACGCTATAGATCAAGTAGTCTTTCAAGGCATCAACCTCATAATAGAGGATTACAAGGCTCAAGGCCTCATTCTCCCCTGTACTAATCCCTGTAATGTCCCTAATTTACCTGTGGGTAGGGGAGGTTGGGATAGCCAACAGCCTAGGTTGGAGGTTTGTCCAGAACCTTGAAGCAATGAATAACATTGCTACCTCTCAGTACCCTGTCATTCCCAACCCTCATCTACTACTGATATCCATTCCCAGTGAAAGCAAAGTTTTCACTGTAAATGATTTATGTGGTACATTTTTTTTTAGTATTCCAGTTGCTAAGGGTATCCAATATCTTCTTGCCTTTACTTGGGAAGAACGGCGATTCACCTGAACAGTAATGCTCAAAGAGTCGTTCCTATTGCTCACAAACCCTAAAGGCTGATTTGGATGACACAAAGTTTCCTGCAGCCTCTACTTCATTGCAGTACATAGATGATTTACTTAAGACGGAATTCTCCTGTTAAAACTTTTGACTTTTTTTTTTAAGATTTTATTTATTTATCATTTGAGAGAGAGAATGAGAGAGACAGAGCATGAGAGAGGAGGAAGTTCAGAGGGAGAGGCAAACTCCCCGCAGAGCAGGGAACCTGATTTGGAACTCGATCCTGGGACTCCAAGATCATGACCTGAGTCGAAGACAGTCCCCTAACCAACTGAGCCACCCAGGTGCCCCAAAACTTTTGGCTTTAAAGGGACATAAAGTCTCCAAAGAAAAACTGCAGTTTGCTCAAACTTGGTTTTCAATATTTAGAGCACCTGATCCCAGAACAAGGACTAGATTTGGATCTAGGTAGACTTTGAGGCATCCTGAATTTTCCAAAACCTGAAACTAAAATCTTTTAATTAAGATCAAGTAGTTTTCTGAGCCTGGCTAGCTATTGTCAAATTGGATTCCAAATTTCTCATAGGGTATCATAGCCAACACCTAGACCCTGCAGCTCAGGTGTATCCCCCTAGCCTCAGCCATTCCTGCCATGACCCCCTTAGTGAAGCTCCCTGAAGAAATAGTCATGGGGTCCCCCTAACCACCCTTGCACCCCATGCAGTAGAAGCCCTCCTAACTTTTCATCATACTCAACACTTCTAGGACAGTCTCCTCACCTCCAGTGAAACTCTCCTGCTAACCACTCATAGAACTCTTCCTTGTTGCAAAGCCTTAACCCTGACCCACTTCTCCCTGCTTCATGAACTGCTTAATTGACAGAGCACGTTTTGACACTCTATGACAATTTATAAGAAACTCCTCTAACCAATGCCGACTTTTCATGGCTTACCAATGCTTCTCGTTTAAAGGATAAACATAGAAAGTATCAAGCTGGGTATGCTATCACAACCCCCTTTGAAGTCATTAGGGCACTTCAGCCCAGCAAGCTGAATTATACAGCCTTACACAGGCTTGTATTTTAGCCAAGGGCAAAACCACAAACATTTATAATGACAGTCAGTATGCCTTTGGGGTAGCTCATGACTTTGGAATGTTATGGAAACAAGGTTTCCTTACTTCCAAAGGGATTAAAAATGGCTTCTATGTCTAAAACCTATTAGATGACATACTTTTTGCTGGTGGCTCCAGCAGTTACCAGGGTTCCTGAGCATTCCAAACTCAACTCCCTGGAAGCCAAGGGAAACCACGTTGCTCATCTTTCTGCCAAAAATGCTGCTTTCAAGGAGACTGATAGCCACACCCCTGTCCTATTCCAAAGAGATGTCCTCCCAAATAGCAATTTTGGAAAAATTGACCAGAGATGTCCAACAATTGGCCCCAGAAAAGGAAAAACAACATTGAAAATCTAATGGTTATTGGATAGGTTAGAAGAGAAAACTCCGGTTTGAACCAAATAACAATCTGACTCTACGAGAAATTCTAAAATTCCCACCACTTACAGATGTCTTATGCATTATACCATTGGTCTACTGACAAATGGTAGCATTTATGAACCAATATTGGTGGGGAACTATCAAGAAGGCTGCCAAAAGTACCTACCTTGCTTGTCCCATTTGTCCAAAATACAATCCTGGGAAGCCTGTCCATACTGCCTCTGGGCATTTTAAATTGTCCAGTGGGGGGCTCCTGGGTGGCTCAGTTGGTTAAGTGTCTGCCTTTAGCTCGGGGCATGGTCTCAGGGTCCTAGGATGGAGCCCCAAATTGGGCTCCCTGCTCAGTAGGGTATCTGTTTCTCCTTCTCCCTCTGCCCCTCCCCCTGCTTGTGCATATGCAAGCACTCTCTCTTAAATAAATGAATAAATAAATATCTTTAAATAAAAAAATAAAGTAAATAAATAAACCTTTAAACAAATAAATAAATAAAATCTTCTAATAAATAAATAAATAAATTGTCCAATGGGCCATTAGAGGTGTGGCAAATGGATTTCATGCAGCTCCCCCACCCCTTCCATCTCACAGATATAAGTACATTTTAGTTGTAGTTTGTATGTTTTCTCACTGGACCAACGCATTCCCTTGTAGACACGTCAACACTTCTATAGCTAAAATTCTGCTAGAAAAGAAAAGATGATCCCTACCTTAGGAACCCCTCTTGAGCTACCAAGTGATGAGGGGACCCATTTCACTGGTCAGGTGCTTCATGAATCTGTGTTGTTTGACTAGTTTGACGACACCTTCATTATGTGTACCATCCTCAATCTTCAGGGTTGGTCGAAGGCAGTCCCGGCACTCTTAAGACTCACCTGGCAAAATTCACAGGGATACTTCAAATACCTTGACTAAAGGCATTGCTATTAGTCCCTCTAAATCTCAGATCCACCCCCTTAAGAACTCATAGACACTCACCCTTGGAGATAGTCATAGGACATCCAGTGCTTTTGGTCTCTGTCTCTTTTTGGTTTGGGTTTTGTTTTTAAGATTTTATTTATTGATTTGAGAGAGAGCAAGCAAGAGAGAGAGCAACCAAGAGCAAGACTGAGCAAGAGAGAGCAGGAGTGGGAGTCTGGGGAGGGGAGGAGGGACAGAAGGAGAATGATAAGCAGACTTCCCACTGAGCAGGGAGCCTGACAGGGGCTAGATCCCAGGACCCTGGGGTAATGACCTGAGTTGAAGGAAGACACTTAATTGACTGAGCCACCCAGATAGGCCTGGTCCCTGCCTCTTTCAACCCACATTGATAAAAGGAGATACACTTCAATATTATAAGGGCCCAGTTGCTTCTATTAAAAATAATTATGCTTGGGGTGCTTTCTGCTCACCATCTGCCCATCCCCCACCTCGCTCGCTCTCTCTCTCAAATAAATACAAAAAAATCTTTAAAAAATAATAATAACCATGCTTTGGGGCATCTGGGTTGTTCAGTCGGTTGAGCGTCTGGCTCTTGATTTCGGCTCAGGTCATGATCTCAGGGTCACAAGATCAAGCCCCACTTTAGGCTCTGTGCTGAGCATAGAACCTGCTTGGGATTCTTTCTCTTCCTTTCCCTCTGCCCCTCCTCCTCCCCATTCATGCATTCTCTCTCTCTCTAAAATAATAATAATAATGATAATAACAACAACAACAATAACCATGCTTTGATAGAGCTATCTTTCCACAGGGTGCTCCCAGAAGACAATGACATTAAGAATCACACCTCTCAAACTGGAGATACTGTCTATTGGAAATGGCACCTCTAGAAAAATTCTCTTTAACCTTGCTGGAAAGGCCCTTATAAGGCACTGCTAATCAACGCTTGTGCTACCAAACTCTAGGAAATAGACTTTTGGATTCACATGGTGCATCTAAAGAAAGCCCCAAGCCTTGACTGGACCTGCATAACATCTGGTATCCTGAGAGCGAAGATTTCCCAGAATCAAAGCAGACAATATCTGGGGAGATAGCGTTCCAAGACATCCGGCCCAGGCCTATATAACTTTTCTCACTTTTACTTCTATATCTTTCTAGAAAGAAAAATGCCCTTTACCTGCATTTTCCCAGGTCTTGCAAAAGGGTGAGACCTCCTTTGATCACGATCTTTTCAGAATCAGCCTCATTAGGATCCCATGAGCATTTCTGAAGGGTTAGAAGTTTTGGAATTCACAAAAGTCTTTCTTTTATCTAAACTATTAACTGACTCTGGATTCTTATGCAAATTCAGGGTTTCTGAATTTATAACTTGACAGACTGTATTATTTGATAACATTTGTTCTTTTGAGATAATATTTTTTTCTCTAGTGCATCTTTGAAGTTTTGCTATTCTTGGAAAAAAAAAAAAAACTCATTAACTCTTGCTTCATGTTTAGACTTGGACTGTATCTTCCCGAACGCACTTGGTTATTTCACGCAGTGACCTCTCACAGTCCTTCACCATGTTAAGAGGAGACTTATAGAAAGCATACATGACCCTCGGTTTGCCTTCAGAGGGAGACACCTTTCTTCCATTAGTCCAAATAAGTGCCACTAAATATTTTCAGACCTAGAGTCCTAGTTTAGAACCAACATATAGTTTGGAATTGTCACATTGCTTTTGACTATGTACTTGTCTATCAATCTTTTGCAGAAAGGATGCACCCAGTAAGGTGATTTGGGCTCAATGCTCACAATCTGGAGAAGATGTAGACTTCAGATGGGAGGTATCCAAGAGCTCTCCTTTCTAGCCCTCCCTGTTACTCAAATATGGCACGACTGGTTTCCAGCTGCTCTGCACTTTCTCAGACGTGAGACATGACAACCAGGAAAGGTCCTTCCTGGTCCTGAGAGACAAAACCACTAAATATAAAGAACCTGACTATTGATCAGTGATGCTTTCAAGGAAAATCTTTATCAAAAGGGGCAGGCCAGGGCAGGGAGATGTGCAAATCAGTAACTGGAAACCTCACTGAAACAGAGTCAAGAGGTTTGAGCAGGGGGATTTCTTACGTCTTACTACTCATAGTCAATTGCAGACTCAAAGGGAAGAGACAGAGTTGGCCTTATACAGACTTGACCTTGTATGTAGATACTACTCTACTATTCCAGCTGGGGAACAAAATGCTTTCCTTTTCCCTCTAGGCAATAACTCAGCCAATGAAAAGCCTCCATACTTCGAAATTCCAGTTCATGCCAATGGACTTTGAGTCAGTGGCAGAACTAAGACTTGAACCCAGCACTCTGCTTGAAAAACACGAGATGAAAACAAGCAAAAAAGTAGTTCTGCTTCATGAACCAAGTAACAACTTATAGACTTCACCAACACAACACAACAAAGATCATTCAAGCTGATCCTATGTTTAAAAAAAATTAAAGAACAAATCATTCTGGAGACAGCAGGGTCATATAGGATTGAAAGAACACTAAAATATCTGGAGACCATATTCCAAAAACCTACATTGATAATAAAGAGGGACATCTGTCATGCCTCTATTGTACATTTTCTTAGACAATAAGTTGACTGATTTCAGCCAACAGGAAAAAAAACGTCTTTATTTAGAACCATCTTAGGTTTTTGCCTCTCTCCAATGAAGGGCTTCTGTTTTGGTAGATGGTTATCCATGGAAAATGATTTAATGATTCTGCACATCTTATGATCAAGGCATTGATCACTTTTGTTCTGGACTGTCTTTTCAGGGATGACTGTCTAGTGAACAGCCTTGGAAGACAGAGACAGCACCTCCCTCTGGAGCAAATGGCAGGCATGCTTACTTCCCCTTAGAAAAGATCTGTGTTCCCTCTGCTCAGGGTTCCTCTCCTGCAATCCAAGCCCTGCATGTGCAGCCATCTATCTGGGGTCCTCTGTGCCACCCCCATGGGACTTGGGAGCAAGGGGCACTGATGCAGCTCATGCTGCTTTCTGGGATGTGAGTAGTAATGTCCTTTGTCTCTGATTCAGGAGGCTTGTGTCTTCTGCCACTACCCATGATACTGTGGCAGGCTAACTTGTTAGGTTGCAGGGAGGGTGACGTCTCAGACCCTTTACAGACAATACTCTTTCCTTCTGTGTTGGAAATGAGGCCAAATCAATAATAAAAGGACAGAGCTCTGAAGTTGGAAAGAATGGTTACATTCATCAGTGAGAATAATGAACCCCGGGTGCCTGGGTGGCTCAGTGGGTTAAGCCACTGCCTTCGGCTCAGGTCATGATCCCAGGGTCCTGGGATCGAGTCCCGCATCTGGCTCTCTGCTTGGTAGGGAGCCGGCTTCTCTCTCTCTCTCTGCCTGCCTCTCTGCCTACTTGTGATCTCTCTATGTCAAATAAATAAATAAAATCTTTAAAAAAAAAAAAAAAAAAAAAAAAAAAAAAGAATAATGAACCCCAGAAGGTGTTAACACCCTATTTTAGGGTCTGACAAACTTGCAAGTACTTCTGTTCTCTGGGATAAGCTGTACCTGAACCTTAATTCTTTCAGCTCCAACAGGACTGAAATCTCAGAACACTAAAAACAGACATGAGCCGTGGGGGTGACACCAAGAAGCTGACGAAGCTTAGGCCCTGGTGGCCTCACTGCCCAGGCCCTTCTAAGGCCCGGCAAGAGATCTAACAATGTGTTCAACGGTCATGTGTTCTGTAAAGATCGCAAAAATAAGATGTTAAAACTCATCTGGTCAATTCCATGGTCTCTTTCCACTCGGACTTTTCCTCCATTACGCTTCCCTTCAGTAGGGTGGTTTTGTAGTGGCCGCAGGTATTTGGGGATACTAAACAAGGAGAGTTGGTAAAACCCGTAGCTTGCGTTTAGTTCAGGACATAGTTACATATTTCATAGTCATCTCTGTGTTTGGCTTACTTGTTCCACACAGGGTTGGCTTCCAGGATGAATCCCACAGGCCAGAGGCTGTATCAGGAAATGGAAGGACCCCCCAGCACTTGGCACTGTAAAGATAGGAGAATAGAGAAAAAACAGGGACTGAAATGCATTCCCCCAGAACCAGTGTGTGGGAAATTCTTCCAGTCCTCAGAAGTGTAAAACTGGTGATGGGGTTTGGGGCCGGGGGGGGGGGGGGGGGGGGGCTTAAAAAAAAGTGTAAAACTGTAAGCAAAGGACTCCTGGTCAAAATGCCTCTTATTAGGAACACCCAGCACAGGAGATCCAATGATAAACCTACCATACCATTTTTTTCATGTTGTTGGAAATTATGCAAAATGGAATTTTTCAGACTTCCTGTGTGCATAGGGTAAAAATAGTAGTATAAACAGTTGTTCTGTTTTATGCAGGCCAAGGTATCAGACTGCCTCTTAGCATATCAAATCCATCTTATCCTGACAAAGTCTCGTGGTTCCTGATGAGACAGCCTGGAGTGTGGCCGCCAATGCTCAGAAATGACCTGGAAGAAACAGCAGCCAGTACTCCTGTGACAAAAATCCCTCCACATATTCCTCAGTAGGTCGACGCGGATGTAATTGAAGTCTAACTGGATCACCTGACTGTATAACACAATTCAACTCGGTGGCAATCTGAAATTGCACCCAGATTGCTCATATGGACCTTATCTTCAGATTAATTTCATGCCTTGGTTTCAGAATTTCTGATTATACCAAAATAAATGCAGTAAGAAGGCAAGATCCTGAAAGAAGCCACCAGTGTAAAGCAAAAAGTGAAAATGAGCAGAACTTCAAAGGGTCAGAAATTCTCTTGCTATTATAAGATAATGGAAACGAAAACTTTTGATGATCACAACTGGGAAGGTGGGGGTGGGGAAAGACTCACAATAGCCAATAAAATGTAGATGAAATTAAAATCAAAAAGATAAAGGTGATTAGAGAAGTAGGACACAGTCATACAGGAAAGAAAGGGAAGGAGATGGACGGCATTGTAAAGGAAAATGCAGTTTGCACAGACAATGAGCGAGCTCCAGACCCACAGCTGCTTCGGTTTAATGAATTTGGTGACTTTGCTATGTGTCCTTTATATGTCCTTTTCTATTTAGCCATAAACACTGGGGGGAAAGCATTCTACAGATTTGTCAGGCACACAATTAACAGCCTGTTATGCTATTTTCTGCCCTTGGTGAAGTTTCTGATGTTTGTCTGCTTTTTAAAATTTGTAGGTTGCTGTGATTTCCCATGCTAAGTATTCCCTTTGATAACTAATTTTTATTTGTAATTTTGTCCTATTTTTCTTCAAGAAAGTCCCCAAATTATATGAGCCTCAGGCTCTGCTAACCACGGATCTGGCTCTGGAGACGAGTCATGCAGTTTTATTCCCTGTCAGTCCATGTAAGACAATATTCAGACATTATTCTCTGCCTGAAGGAGAGAAGATTCAATTGTCTAAAAGGTTCTGGGCTAAAGAACAGACAGATCCAGATGGACCAGAGGTTCACTTTCTCCCTGCTTTGTGGAGTTTAGTTAAAAGGTCAACCAGGGTTGTAGCTCAGCGGGGAAAATAGAGTATGTTTGTGGCAAGTGTTGCCAGCTTCTTGCACCTTTCAGGAGGACTCAACTAGAAACTGAATTCAGGCTAAGGCTAACCACCCTGAAAGCAGAAAGGAAGGGAGACAATGCCGTGCCAAGCCTGGTGCTTTCGGCCTAGACCTTTAATCTACGTTGACTGAGCTGACTCCCGGAGTTGAAAAAGCCAACTGCTAAATCGTTAGCATGTACAATATGAATGAGGAAATGAATGAAAGGAATGAACAAGTGAATGAATGAATAAATGAACGAAAAAGCCAACTGCTCCTCTAAACAGATTCTGGTGCCAGTTGCCATAATTGACATGGTTCTTATTGCAGAAGGCAGTGACTGCCGTAAGTGCTTTAAGCACAAAGGGGGTGTTGAGGATGTAGAGAGCCCCCGAGATTGTTGAAAAGGCCACAGAAGCTGGCTGCAGCTGTAGGGCAGCTCCCTGAAGCAGCGATTTCCAGGGGAGACACCAGCTCTTCTGGTGGCTCAAGTTGGTGTTGTGGTTTTGAAAGGCGGCCCTCAATCTCAGTCTGGGGTCATTTTCTGCAGACCTCTGGCCAGTCACCTCACTTAAGAGTGGTGGTGATGATCTGTAAGTCTCATCTCTTGCTGTGAAAATAAAAAAGGTCTTTCTGGAGCTCTACCAATAATGGCTGGCTTGTTCAGGGGATTTTCTCAAGGACCACCCATGGTAAAACTCAACACTACGGAGCAAAATGATGTTTGGGAAAACATCAAAGAATCAGAAAGTGCTGGGATGCCTGGGTGGCTCTGTCAGTTAGGCATCTGCCTTCAGCTCTGGTCATGATCTCATGATCCAGATCATGGGATCTGGTCAGGATCCCACGGGATCCTGGGATCAAGCCCCATGGTAGGGTCTGCACTCAGCGGGGAGTCTGCTTCTCCCTCTCCCTCTGCTCTTCTCCACCCCCTGCTCATGCTCCCTCTCTCACTCCCTCTCTCAAATAAATTTTAGAAAAGAAAAAGGATCAGGCAAGGCTGTAGGCAGGAATATCTGTTTTTACGGATACTAGTAGTAGTATGGGACCTAAGCTCTATGATAAGAACAAGGATGCAAGATGAGGTGGTTTAAATTCCACCGCCTATATTATCCTGGTTCTGTCTTCCCACTCCTTCTACCATGCTGCCTCAAACACCACTGTCAAAAAAACAAAAAAAAAACAACAAAAAAAAAACTGAAGAAAAATGTGCCATAGAACAGGACAATTCTGAAAATATTTGTTTACCACTGGGAGTCTCTTCTAAGGCAGGAATATTTAGTTGACTGTAATTTTGAATTCTTTGATATTATAAAGCTGACTTTTTGTTGCCTATGTTTGGAGCAAATGACAAATATCTTATGTCTCCAATAAATACAGCAGGTTCTCTGGGACGGGATGTAGGTAACTGCTATTACAGACAAGCTAAACTCTTGTAACTGTATAAATTCTTCATGATACAACAGCTTGGTACCATCAATGGCTTCTAATTATTGATAAGAGATATTTTCGCATCTTCTATACAGATTTCCCCACATAGATTCGTTCAGGGAACTTACTAAGTTTGTTTCAGGGTAATGTCACAAACACGTGGTCTCTCTACGTATGCCTGGCTCTTTGATACCTCTGGCAACAGACCTGAGACTATTTGGTTCACTAATTCCTTTTTGGACTCAGAAGTATAAAATTTCTCTGCAGGATTTTGTCCTCTGTTCAGATACTGTTTTTGAAAACTAGAAAATTTTTTTTAATCTTACAGAAAAACCCATCAGCAAAATTTTTTGACTTTGCTACCCTTTACCCTAGCTCATCTCTCAGTTTCTGTGGGCAGTGACAGCCAATGTTTACCAGATTCCCCTAGGTTCACTTTTCTATCCTGGCACCAACTGAGTACTTCCAGGTACCACTTGTGGTCGTTTGACTCTGTGTCCACTTAGCAAAGCTGGAACTATGCTTCCCAAAAGCCCTTTCCCCATGCCGTTCCAAGCTAAGATTGCACAAAAGAGAAATTCATGAGATCTAGAAGCCACAAGTTAAACAGCAGCCTTTATGCTTGGGAGATGAGTACAGGTCGGTGTGGTTGGCTGATGAGCTGGGGCTCTTCTCCTCAGCCTGGGGCAATGGGAGGGTATGCGGTTCCTTTCAGCTCCTTTGGCTTCTCCTAGACTTGGGGCAGGCCTGTGCACAGCTCCCAGAGCGAAAGGCACCAGCTGGTTCCACCGGTCCCCAGCATCAACGGAGTGAGATGTGAAAGACAGTGAAAGACAAATACAGTGTGCTCTTATACATTCCACTGGTCCATTTTTTCTCTGCTTCACAACTAGCTTTTCTTCCCAACTGCCTGCCCTACTGACCTACTGCAACTTCGGGCCAACCTGTAGACAGCTCCCCAGCACAGTCCCTGCCTGGAGACTTTTCTCTGATCCTCCAACCTGTCTCCTTCTGGAACCTGACATCCTTCGCTCTTACACGATTTCATAAATTCTGATCCCGGTCACAAATCCCTTTTTCTGTGCCACACACAGTGGTTCCGTTCTGCCCACACTCTGACTGATGTGCGCCTGCTGAGAAAGCGGTTGGGG
The DNA here is from genome assembly GCF_922984935.1 of Meles meles. Taxonomy (NCBI): domain Eukaryota; kingdom Metazoa; phylum Chordata; class Mammalia; order Carnivora; family Mustelidae; genus Meles; species Meles meles. The sequence continues at coordinate 70,459,610 of NC_060076.1, forward strand.
AACAGATGAACCCCAGAAACAGACTCCAGATCTGTGCTTCTTAATTACTGTAGTCAAGCCAACGTGCACTCCGGAACACCTGCAGAGAGCAAATCAACACACCTGATTCCTGAGAGTCATCAAAAGTCTTCGCATTTTTTATGTTCTCTGATAGAGCCATTCCACCCCTGAGAATTTATCTCAAGGACTTAGTTATGGATTGTATAATACTTTGATAAATCATTTGGTGAAACTTTCAAGGGACATATTTCAGTGAAAATGGATGGTCCACGAATTGCTGTCTCAAGACGGTTAGTTCCGCTGACGGCAGAACTTTTTGCTTTGCTGAGGGGGTGTGCAGAGATGACTAACTCTGAACTCTGGACATCATAGGGGCCATTTGGAAACTATGTATGGGGAAGAAAAAGAAGACGGAAGAGGCTACTGTCTGGAAAAAAGAATGGAGGATAGAAAACACGAATATCAAATGGCTAATGGTCCTGTATTCCCACTGTGTGTTGGGTGTTGGGTGTCTCCCTGGGAAACATTCATGTCTGATCCTTTGCAGTGGGGCTCGTTCTTTTGGAGACAAGTCAAAGTGCTGAGCCTTCTTCAAAATGAGCATTAGGGGAAAACTGAAAAAAATAGGGAAATATTGGAAACAGTCCAAGAGTTCAAAATTGGAAATTATTTAATTGAATCGTGTCATTTCCAGACAACAAAATACCAAGCCACCATCCAAAACTACATTGGTAAAGAACATTTAATAATATGAAAAATGTCTTAAACAGACATTTATTCTACATATAAATGTATAGTATTGGCAAAGAAAAACAACTGGACAAGTAAACACCAAATACTGACAGCTATGCTAGGCTAGGCTGATTTTATTTTCTCCCCTTTATTTATTCATAATATCTTAATTTCCTAAAATAAACATGTATCCTTTTTGTAACAAAACGAAAACAGCAGATGTATATAGGTTTTCATAAACTGGGTGAGTCTTACTCCCAAAGCAAGGGTTCAAAGGCATGACAACAAACAGCAGGCATATTTAGGCAAGCATCCATGTTCCAGAAAAAGCTAATCTGAGCCAGCTGCATATTATCACACTTTCATTGTCTTCAGGAGGAGGAAATGGATCAACCCATTCCTATTCCGCACCCCGGACAGAGTCAGACCTCAAAGGGACAAAGAAGGCCCAACACAGAGATGTCTTCAAAGTGAGGCCATATGAGTTCTTTGCCTGGATGCTGTGAAATGCTGCCATTCATTCTGGACTAGCCAGTAGAGCTGAAGCTCCCCTTCTAAGTTTAGATCCTGAAGAAACTCATATATGTGTGTAAGGAGTTATGCACCCAATTTTTATTTCAGTATCCTGTCCTTTCCACTCATTTTTTTCAATAAGAAATTTCTAACATACACAAAAGGTAACAGAGAGGTTTATTTTTTTAAGATTTAATTTATTTATTTGAGAGAGAGAGCACAGCAGGGGAGGGGCAGAGGGAGAAGCAGACTCCTACCAAGCAGAGAACCCCATGCAGGGCTCTATCCCAGGACCCTGAAATCATGATCTGAGGTAAAGGCAGACGCTTAACTGACTGAGCCATCCAGACACCCAACAGAGAAGTTTAATAAATCCCCACATGCCAATTACTCAGCTTCAATAATAATCAATTCATGGCCAATCTTATCTCACTTCATCCCTCCCCCTCACTGACTCTTCTGTATTATTTCAAAGCACATCCTAGACATCATATCACTTTATCCATAAGTATTTCAGTATAGACATATCATATACACTGAATACATGCATATATGTATGAATATAATATGTATATACAATACTTGAAAAAATAACCCAAAACCCCAACCATAACATCTTCTTACATCCAAGACAAAATAATCAATTCTGAATATCCCTAATTATAAAGTCAATATTCAAATGTTCAATTTTTCATAAATATGATTATCCTCAAGACAATTCAGAGTCTGGAAATGAAGGAATATTTAATTATATTTTAAGACCACTATTAAATTTTTTAGATGTGATAAAGATTTTTTAAAATCTTACATTTAAATATTTATAGATAAAATGATACATTATCTGGAATTTGCTTCAAAATGGGGTAACTGGGGTAGAAATGAGATGAGATTGGCTGTGACTGGATCATTATTGAAGATGAGAGATTGGTACATGGGGCTTGTTGTACTATTTCCTTTGTGGTTTTTTTTTTTACATATTTGACATTTTCCACAATAAAAAGTAAAAAAAAAAAATACATATCTAAATAATATATTGCTTATGCATGGAAACAAAGATGGGAAGACAGAACCAAAAAAACACAAAGGGGAAAAAGGAAAAGGGAAAAATAAACACAAAATTAAGAATGTAGTTGCCTTGGGAAGGGGAGACAGAAGGTAGTTGAAATTATTGGAAATGTTCTTGGTTATGAATGACTGCATGTTATTTTTTAAATTAAAATACAAAATGATAGATAAAATACAGAAGAACTATTCATGTGCCAATATGTGGAGTCCCAAACCAAGATTAGAATTAGTCCAGTTTGGGGCGCCTGGGTGGCTCAGTGGGCTCAGGTCATGATCCCAGGGTCCTGGAATCGAGCCCCATATTGGGCTCTCTGCTCAGCAGGGAGCCTGCTTCCTCCTCTCTCTCTGCCGCTTCTCTGCCTACTTGTGATCTCTGTCTGTCAAATAAATAAATAAAATCTTTAACAACAACAACAAAAAAGAATTAGTCCAGTTTGGTGCACTTGACCACCAAAAATAGGGAAAAAAAATTGCATGATGACTAGTACACACACACACACACACACATACACACCCCTCCAAAACAATAGCTTCAGAAATAGTAATAGCAATAATTACCCTTCCTACATTCAGTACTCTGAAGTCTTCTATTCTAGTTCATCTTTTAAAAAATGCTAGTCAGGAAACAGTAAACTGATTTCCAGACCACAATGACCTGGCTAGTGGAAAACACAGGACTCTGTGATGATCAGGGTCTTCTTCAAATTCTCAGACTCTAAGAAGCTGAAGTTGGTTTTATCTACTCAATAGGCACCGGCCCTGGTTACAAACACCAGCAGTAAAAAGGGGGCTTCTGCTGTATTTCTACTCAAGAAAACATAGGGAACTGCTCTCTTCCTGGATCTCCTCATCTTCTGGGTCTTTAAATGGTGGAGGGCCCCGGGGCTCATTCCTCAAGCTCTTTTCCTCTCTCCCTACACCAAGTGATATCATCTAGTTCTTGGATTTTATATACCAGTTATATGCTAATGAACCTCAAATTTGCATTCCAGCCCTGACCTTTCCTCTAAACTCCAGACCCTCTTATCCAAATGCCTACATGATGTGTCCACCAGGATACCTGATGCCCGTCTTAAACCATATTCTGGGTTCTTCCCCAAACCATTTCAGTCCCAGACATGCGGACCAAAAGCCGTACTGTCACTCTTGACTCCGGTCTTTCTCTCACACCCCATGTGGGATCCATCAACAAACCCCCCTCTCTACCTCCGAGGCACATTGCAATCCTGATCACATTCTACTTGCCCTTGCTGCCATCTAAGTCCGCCCTGATGTTCTCTGACTTCCTGGAGGAACTTATCTTCCTATGTCTTCCTTTCACTAGATTGTTTCCCTGCTCTCCTGGCCTCATTTTGTACCACTAACAATGCCAGAACAGAAGCACAGGCCTCTGCTCCCAAGCAGGGCCCAAGTAGACACCCCCCAAATTCTCAGGAGCTTCTATCTTCTTCTTATTTCTGTCCCCTCATCCAACCCCCACCCTGAGCCTGTTGGCAACCCTGACCTTAAGGACTCAGGCCTCTGTCCTTCTTTCCCTTGATTCTTTCACTCACCACAGAACTAACTGCCTCCATTACCAGCTGTTACAGCCCTTACACACCTCCTCCAACTTCGTGAAAGCTGTGTGATTACCCGGTTTCTATCAGAGAACTTTATTTTCCTGCTGAACTCCTATAAAGAAGAGATTGCACATAAAATTTCTAAGAATCCAGACACTTCCGCAGAGTCTTAAGAGAATGTTCACTCAGCATCAAAAATAACCCTTGTGCCTCCCTTCCCCCATCCTTTGTTGTACCATCCATCTTTCCCACCTCGGTGTCTCTTCACTCTCTACCCCTGCCCCCTCTCTGTGAGTAGCTCTTGCCTGGAAAATCTATTGCCTCCACAGCTCTCTGTCACTATAGCAGCCACTTCCTCTCCCCACAGGTCCACAGCACCCCCTCTCTCATTGGCGTCCAGCTTCCTCTGCCCTCACCCCTGGCCTTGCTTTCTATAGAAGCGGCCCCCAGCTCTTTCAGAGCCAGCCGCCATCATGGGTTATGGCATCCCAGCAATACTGTTTCCACTTCCAAATGGGGACCCAAGAAACTGGACTGGAGAAACATGCCCAAGACCACACAGTCGGCGACCACCTGGATTTCACCCCCACACTTCCTAATTCACAGGCCATTGGAAGGCCTGGGATTAGAGTGGCAGCTCCCAGAGCTCCCTGCTTTGCTCACCACTTTCCCAGCTGACTCAAGGCCCATCTGGGTCTGGGCCACTTAACCGCCAGCTACCACTGCGCTTGAAACTGCCCAGGGAACCCCAAGTAATGCACTTCTTTGTTTAATAAAAAAGATCTTCAATCTTCATTCAGTCCTGCCTTAAATACATGTTATGGGTAGACAGGCACACAGCAGCAAGCTGTAGAAATGTCCTTTGTATTTTGTGTCCTGATCATGGCCCTCAATGCTGACCCCAAACTTGGCTTTGTCAGGAACAGAACCTTCTCCTCACCAGAGAGCACTGCGAGAGGCATTTGCTCTATTTCTGAGTTGAGATATGAGGTCATAAAGAGAGACTGATCCTGTCCCCCTCAGTCACCTGACTTGCCACGTATATTACACAGCAAGGAAAAAGTATACAAATGAACTAGCCAGGTTCTATCAGCCTACTCAATTTGTCTTTGAAAAGTCTCCCATTCTGTCCCTTGGGCACACCCATACTAAGGGCCTCCATGAGTTGAATGGCATAGCTTTGGCGTCCAGAAAATTGCAACCCCCGGCCAGGCAAGAAAACCCCATGAAGATTGACTGACTCTTCTCCAGTTGTAGTCAACAGTGGCTGAGCCCTTGTTCTCAATCTGTGCCAGGCACAGTGTTGGTACCTGTCATTTCACAAAATCAGTCTGAGCAGGAGAGGAGCCCTCCCCCTTTGGAAGCTTCTAGAGTCTCCTGGGAGTAATCACACACACACACACACACACACACACACACACACACACACACCACCCTAAGGGATATAGGAAAAGTTCAGAGTGAGTGCCAGGAAAATTTAGAGGCAAAAAGTCACACTTAATCTGATAAGATAGCTCCATCTCTTTGTGACCTCTGTATAAACAGAGGACAACATTTACAGCATAGATTCACTTTTTTAACTGAAATATAACTGACATATAACATTATATTAGTTTCAGGTATACAACATAATAATTTGATATTCATAGATATTGCAGAATGATCGCTACAAAAAGTCTTGTTAACATCCATCACCACACAGCGACAGATTTCTTTTTCTTGTGATGAGCTCTTTCAAGATTTACTCTCACAGCAACTTTCAAATATATTATACAATATTTATAGTCAGCATGCTCTATTTTCTATCCCTTGCACTTGTTAGTCTTATAACTGACAGTTCGTACTTTTTGACTCCCTTTCACCCATTTCCTCCACCCTCACCCCAGGCAAACACCAATCTCTTCTCTCTATCTAGGAGTTCAGTTTGTTTTTCATTTTCAGAGTCTACATATAAGTGAGATCATACAGTGTTTGCCTTTCTCTGTCGACTTACTTTACTTAGCATAATACCCTCAAGGTCCATCCACATTGTGGCAAATGGTAGGATTTCCTTCTACATTCCATTATATACACCATAGCCTCTTTATCTATTCACTTATCAATGGATATTTAGGTTGTTTTTATTGGCTATTATAAACAATTCTACAACAAACACAGGGAAACAGATACCTTTTTGAGTCAATGTTTGGGTTCCTTCAGATAAATACCCAGAAGTGGAATTGCTGGATCCTATGGTAGTTGTATTTTTAATTGTTGGAGGAAGTTTCAAGACACATAATCATTTTTAAAAATGGAATCTCCCATGGTGGTGATGCCCATTACACATGGCATCCAGTGGAAATGCATTCAAATTACCCAAGTTCATGTGACTCTCATACTTCATTTCCTAGCTGAAAAGCTTCAGACAGTTTGATGAGAATGTCACAAAGGACATGGGTCCTAGCCACAGGCCACCAGGGAATACAGTGACTAATCTCTATTTCTTATTCTACTCAACAAACACAGTATTTTCTCCATTCTAGGTACTGTTCAAAGCACTTTGCGAATATTAACTGATTTAACCCTCACAAATATCTACAAGGTGCTACTTATCCCATTTAATGGATACTGAAACTGTGGCACAGATCAATTATATAACTTGCCCTGGGTCATGTAAGTAATAAAATTCTACTAATAGGGTTCAAACTCATTCAGTCTGTGATCTTGGCCACTACACAGCTTATTGACTTAATTATAACAGTCCTCTCAGTTTGATCTCTGATGGTGACAATTTACCATGGGTTTCTCACATTTTTGCATATCTTTTCATAGAGTGAACAGCCTTTGGAAGATCTATTGTCTCCCTCTGGAACAAAAGATACATATTTACTACCCATTATAAGTAATGAAGGCTTCCTGAGCTCAGGACTCCTCTCCTATAAGGCAATCAATAGTTGACATTTGGCCTTTGTCACATTGCCTTGTAGGAACTGGGGCTCAGAGAACAAATGCTTACACTCTGGCTACCAGAGTACTGTGAGTAATAAAGTCTTTTGTCTCTGACCCAAGAGTCTCCTGTCTTCTGCCAGCATCCATGAAAATAAGCTACCTGCTAGCTTGCAAGTGGTATAAAATCTCAGATACTTCATAGGCTTGACCACCTGTATCTCCACTGTAAAAACAGACCTGCTTCACGGAACACTCTAGAGGAGGCAATGTTTGAGCCATATCTTAAAGGAGGTGGTGGACACAAAGGGCTTGCTGGCAGGAGAATGACAGGCAAAGTCAGGAAACAGGAGTATGCATGATACTGCAGGATGGCCAGGCCGGGTGGCTCCAAGTTTCAGTCTCTCTAGCATGCTAACCCTTCATTGGGAAATGAACTGATTATGAGGTAAGTCTCCATTCATACCTCTCAATTTCTCTTTAAGAAAAAAAAAGATATTATTTATTTATTTCAGAGAGAGGGAAGAGAGAATCTTGAGAGAGCATGCAAGCATGAGCAGGGGGACAGGCAGAGGGAGAAGCAGACTCCCCACTGAGCAGGGAGCCTGATGTGGGACTTGATTTCAGGACTCTGGGATCATGATCCAAGCTGGAGGTGGACAGTTAACCAACTGAGCCACCCAGGCACCTGCAATTTCTCTTCAGAAGCTACAGCATGGTTTTCTTTTTCTGCTTTGTCAACTTGACCACGTGTGAGCTGAGAAAACCACATGATGAAAGTTCATTCTTTCTCAAACACATCTGATTGTTTTGGCCCCTGGGAATGAGGCTTCCTGAAGATAAACATCCGGGATCTGCAAGAGCTGATGAAGTCAGTGACAGCTTGGGTCCACGGGCAGAGTCCTACTCATAGCAGCCCTTCCTCTCCATACCATATATGTGCCCACCATTGGACACATGTTTGTGTCCTCTGTTACAAGTTCTACCCCAAATATTTGCTACTGTGAAACATCTCGGGGCTTAACTGATGAGAACTTCTGATGGTAATGTCCATACATAGGATATTGTTTCCAGGCTTTGTGTCTAAAAAAGAATCCTAAAGATTAAAATGGAGGCCTTAGTTTACTCCAGCAATATATAAAAGTCTAGTATTGGGTTGCCTCCAGAAGCAGAGCCTGAGACAAGGACTCAGATGTGAATAGTTTAGTCCTACTGAGAAAATCCTGGGAACCAATGTAGAGTACATGACTCAGAGTTCCCCATCCTGGGAGTGAAGGAACGTACTTGGCTACAAGGTCCCATTAGTCTTTGGTTGGAGGCTGAACTTTGGTTGGTGGGGTGGGCAGAATCAGGATGAGAGAGCAGTGAACTCCCCAACACTGCTGCTCTTCCGGCAAAGAGATGTAGACACTGACAAGTGGAGGCCAGCCAGCACTCACAGCACTGGTGAGGCCTGAGGGATAGGAGAAGGAGGCTGCTCTAGACAGAAAAGCCCAACTGCTCAGAAAGGACCCTGACTCACCCCTCCCTAGAAAAGAAAGTTACAAGAAAAGAAATCATCTTCTAGTGGAATGGCTAAAAACCCAGGCCTCAAGATTGTACAATACGGATAAAGTTTTCTGGAAGATTCTTTGTGACATAAGCTATGGAGAGAAAAAATATCTCTGGCTGGCCTTCTGCCCCAGAGCTGCTGCTTGTGCAGTACACCAAGCTGTGAGGGGGAAGGCAGCGGTGCTGGAGAGGTCTATCTCCTTGTCCTGCCTGGGGCTGATTCTCCAATGCTTTTAACTTGTGTCTGAAGCAGGCACCGCTACAGAAGTGATTATCCCTGGACCAGAGAAGTAGCTAGCCCCCGAAAGACTGGAGGGCAAATGAGCTGTGTCACCTGTAAACAAGGTGGGATCCTCACATAGGAGTCATACCCTGCTGTGAGATAGCAGACCTGAATGAGCAAGCAAGGGGACACAGCCTGGCCACTAGAACTGGTTCCAGGTTTAAAAGGCTCTAGGCCCCAGATCTCTGGTGGCCACCTGGGACAGGGGCTGCTGGTGTCTAAGTTGGCATGACGTTTTCAGTGAAGTTGCCCTGAATATCACTTACTTTCTCCCATCCACAAAATAGAGCAAGGTCATTGGCAGGGAGCAAAGAAGAAACATGAAGACAACCTGCGGCCTTCAAAACACAACTCTGTAAGGGAAGGTTCCATGGAATGATCACTCTCCTTGGCCTGTTGAAGGCTCTCAGCATCCAGAAATGCAGACATTACCTTTGTGGGCATGACAACAGTCACTGCCTCCCTCCACGTGCCCCACTTCCTCCGACAGCTGACCCCTCACTCACTTCTTGTCACATCTGCAGACCCTCCTTACGGCAGCTTCATCTCCAGCACCACACCCGAGCCATGGGTTATTAAAGATTTTTCTTCAAATAGAGTCACTCTTTTTATACATACACAGTTATTAACAAAGGCAATTTGATCTCATCATTATAAATGAAAATGCAGTATCCCTAGCTACCAATGAAAATAAAGCAATGTTACCAAATTCTAGCCAGATTTTCTCATCCGCCATTGGCTATGATCCTGAGGAATGTTCTCTCTCTCCTTCTTCCCCCCTTCTCTCACTCTTTCTCTCATTCTCTGTCTCTGTGTGTTAAAAAAGAAAGAGGTAGGGCTTGCTCCTTGATTAATCCAAAGGACGGAAACAGATGCCTAGAAAAATCTGCAGCAGAAGTCAGCCAGCCCCCAGAGCTGGAATTGGCAATGAACCCCCTCCAGCTCCCCATGGGCACGTGCAGACTCTGGCACTCTCCACAGGACACAGAGGGGAGTCTTCCAGTCTCCTTCTCCCAGGGAGGAGAGGAGGAGAGGGCCATCAAACAAAAGAAAGCAATATGGAAGAGAAAGATGGCTAAAGACAGGGACACAGTGAGCCAGACAAGATGTTAGAAAGGAAAGACACAGCACTCACCACCGCCCCCTCTAAGTTGGAAGCTGCAGTGAGTGCCATGCACTAGGGGGAACTTTCCTCTCATTAAAGAAAAAGGAACTTTCAACCTATTGAGTCTTTCCGTATGCTAATTACTGCAGGATTGACTGCTGTGGGATTCCTTCAATGAAGCCATTTGGACTCACAATTTAACCTGCAAAAAAGATTCACTCTTAATTAAAAGCCAAGCTGACCTTTTAGAAGGCTTTTTTTTTTTTTTTTTTTTGGAAGAAAGGAACAGGCTTTTTAAGATCATTAAGTCCTAATAAGTTCTATAACCACAAGACCAGCATACACATGTGCTTGAATATTTGATGGCATCTGCGATAAGGATGTCGTACCAACCCATGTCACATCTTCCTGATCCCGAAATGGGAGATGAAGAGATGAGAGATGGCTCTTCAAAGGACTCCGTGAGCACTCTGCTGACTTCCAGAAATAGGACTAGCCCTTAGGGGAAGGATGTAGCTGAGGGGTTTTGCCCCAAGAACCCACAGGAAGAATGTGTACAAGATGTTGATGTGAGGCGGGGATGTGGCTGACAGGGTGACCACGGTGTGATCCTGAAGGCGGTGGGGTGTCAGTAACTCCTGGGGTCTATTTCCATGCAAATGGGGTTCTGCTTTGTATGTTTATGAGGAAGTATAGGAATCCTAGAAAGAAAAGATGATTTCAACTTATGAAAATCTGAGACTCATCTTCACCTTCAAGATAAGACTGGAGAAGAAGCAGGAGATAAGCAAAACTAGAAACAAATATTTCTTGGAGATAGCAAGTGGAATTCAGGGTTTCATGTTCAGGGTATGTGACCAGGGATCAAAAGGATTTGATTCTGTGTCCTGCCCCTTGAGGGCGGTTGCTGTAATGTCAATTAACCTCTGCGGATTCGAGTCTCTGCCTGCAAGGAGAGCAGAGATGCCCTTCCTCTGTAGACTGACTTATTATTTCCACATGTCTTACATTCAGTGCTTGTGTAACTCAGCTGGAGCAGAGACTAGGTAGAGCAGTTAACACCGTCCTCATTTTACTAACAAGCCCCCACTGAGACTTGACGCTATCTGGTCAACTTCTGTTTCTTGCTGGCTGTGTGAGCCTTAAGCAGTTTACTCAGCTTCCTCTGTGCCTCAGTTTTTATTTCTTTAAACAGGAATAAAAGAGTGCTTATTTTGGGAGCGCTGGGGTGGCTCAGTCAGTTAAGTGTCTGACTCTTGATTACCACTCAGGGTCATGAGATCGAGCCCCACATTGAGCCCCGTAGTGAGCCCCATAGTGGGCTCCATGTTCAGCCAGGAGCCTGCTTCTCTCCCTCTCCCCCCACTCAGGTATGTGCTCACTCTCCGTCTCTCAAATAAATAAATCTTTTTTTTTAAAGATTTTATTTATTTATTGGATAGATCACAAGTAGGCAGAGAGACAGGAAGAGAGAGAAGCGGTGGGGGGGGGGCGGGGAGCAGGCTCCCTGTGGAGCAAAGAGCCCAATGCGGATTGGAGATCGATCCCAGGAACCTGAGATCATGACCTGAGCTGAAGGCAGAGGCTTAACCTGTTGAGCCACCCAGGTACCCCTCAAATAAATAAATCTTTAAAAAAAGATAGCATTTATTTCATAGGGTTGGTACAGGAATTAAATGAAATAACATAAATAAAGTACTTAGAAAAGTCTTGGGCCTTTGTAGGTTTTCAATAAAAGTTAGGTCTTCTTGACTAGGATGTCAGATCTGGGATTCTAATCCAGGCCTTCTGACACCAGGAGAGTTCACTGATTAAGACTATGGGCTTTGGGGCACCTGGGTGGCTCAGTGGGTTAAAGCCTCTGCCTTCAACTCAGGTCACGATTCCAGGGTCTTGGGATCGAGCCCTGCATCGGGCTCTCTGCTTGGCTGGGAGCCTGCTTCCCTTCCTCTCTCTCTGCCTGCTTCTCTGCCTACTTGTGATCTCTGTCTGTCAAATAAATAAATAAAATCTTAAAAAAAAAAAAAAAGACCATGGGCTTTAACATCTAACAGAGCAGGGTGTAAACTCCATTTCTACAACCCAACCATAGGATTCAGTGTCCTCATCTAGAAAATGGGTGAGGGTGATGGTGTCCACTACATGGATACAGTTGCCGGGAAGATGACTTGTGCAAGGTAACCAGTAGTTGCTATCCTCACCTTTGTGATCACTTTCTGCTTTCTACTCACTCACAGAGACACTGGCAAAGCCTCCTGGGTAGATAAGAGTGCTGGATGATCTTGGGACTCTATAAAATTCTAAGCTAATATGGTACAGTTAGCGTTCAGTAAAACAACTTTTTAAGTAGGTCACTTAGGAACACCCTGCTGAAGATGGACCATCAAACACTCATCCACTTTTGCTCCCTCCTGAAATTCCATTAAAATAACACTCCAAGGATTTTCTAAATTTTATGAACCCACAAGGACAAAAAAAAAAAAGAAGAGGAAATATCAGTAACAGAATTTTGGAAGGTAAAAACCAGAGGAATGAGCAAAGACAGGTACAGAAAAAAAAATCCTAATCCTAATTAACATCAAGAACACCAATATGCCATCTCAAATGGTTTGGGAAGTGACAGGACCAGGTATTTCTAGAATCAGATATGAAAGTGAGGCTAAAAACAGGATATTGAAGAAGTCAGACTCTAAGCTGCCATCCCTGCTCAGTGCAGCCAGGTGACCCTTCAACACTAGCAAAAGACTAAAGGTTTCCTTTTCTGGAAAGGAACATCAGATATAACTGAAGACGGAAGTTCAGGGGAATTAAATGAACACTTTTATGCCAAACCCTCTCGGGACACTTCTAGGGCAATACCACCAACTACAAAATTAAATTTAAAATTCAGTTCTTCAGGTGCCCCGGCCACATTCAAAGTGCTCAATAGATCCAGCCCACTTTGATCACTACAGAAAGTTCTATGGGCCAGCTCTGGTCTAGTGCAAAGATTCGGTGATTTTCTGGATTCTGACCAACCCAAGAGGATAGACCCCAAGATACTGAGAGTGGGGGTTCTCCAAGAAACTGGCCAAAGGTTCAAAACTCTGAAAGTTACCAGCCTCCTAAATATCTAATTAGACCCTCCCTCCTTAAAATGACATCGAAGATTCTCAGCTAGATGAAGAAAGCCTCTATTATGAAAGTCAAGAGACCAAAACAAATGAACAGAAAAAGAATAATTTAAGAGAAACAGAAATAAAGGTGGAAGAAGAAAACTTCAAAGAACCATCATGAATATCGTCAGAGAGTTAAGAGAAGTTTCCTCTGTAAAACAGGAGTGGATTATCATAACAAGGAAATATTCAGAGAAATTTTTTAAAGAAATCTTCGAAATTTTCAAATGATGGCAGAAAAGAAGTATTCCTTAAAAGGACTGAGGATAATTGAGAAAATGTCCCAGGAACTATCTAAAAAGATAATGAGATAGAAAAGAGGAAAAGCAAGATGAGTACATTGTCTTAGTCCTTGTACTTCCTTTACCTCTTCACTAAAGAAATGTCAGGAGCATGAGGATCTAGGGGCTAACTCCTGAGCCAGATGGAGAAGCTGCTCAGGGCCCCTGACAATGGGATGCTTGATGTTGTGTGTATTAAATTCATGCTCTGTTCTCCTTCTTTTGTGCTCCCTATCTCTGCTATAGCCTTATCCCCACACCTTGCCTCTTTGCTTAGAAACCAAGGCCAATGTTAGAATATCTTATCTTCCTGGAAGTCAAAATAAGGAATTGATTTTCAAAAAACATGGGGGTCGAAGGGGAGTTTAGAGGACACTGGGCCAAGCTGGGGTCATTGTGATTAACACAACCTCCTCCTTTCTCTGGTGACATAAGGCCAGCTTTCCTCTTTTCCCACCAGATTTTGCCCTGGGGTGTGTCTTCACCATGCCTTTGCCCTCCACCTCCCCGGTGCTGCCTGCTATTCCCTCTCCATAAGCACCATTATCACAGTATAGCTATCAATCCGCAAATCCTCAGTACAGAGAAAAATGGCTGGGAAACCTGACCATCATGAATTAGAAGAAAAAAGGGGGGAAAAAGAAGAAACAAAGATTTTAAAAGAAGTAAGGGGGCATCTGAGTGGCTCAATCTGCTGAGCGTCCATCTCTTGGTTTCAGCCCAGATCGTGATCTCAGGGTCTTGGAATCAAACCCCAAGTCACTCTGCACTCAGCAGGGATTTTGCTTTTCCCTCTCCCTCCCACCCCACGCCTCCCCACTGCTTACACATATACTTACTCTCTCTCTCTAATAAATAAACAAAATCTTGAAATTTTTTTTAAAAGAAGGAAAGGAAAAACATTATGTAAATAGTAGTTTTTTTAAAACTTCTCATTGTATAAAATGAAAAACATACACAAAATAATAGTTTAATGAATATTCATGTTCATGTTATCCAGATTCCATAATATCAAGTAATAGTTAACAGTAGTTTTGAGATCATAATAATCTATGGATTGTTCATCATGTGCTGAGTATGTTCTATGTATTTTATATAGGTGTATGACAAATTCAAAATGGTTACAAAGTCTCCACCACCATCCCCATCAAGAGGTGCATCTAAGTTTCCTCTTACACCTTCTCTGGCCTGGCCCTGGGACTTGCCTTGGCCAACAGAATGCAGCAGAAAAGATACTGTATAGCTTCAGAGACGAGGCCAAAGAAGCTGTGGCGGTCTGTTTAATGTGTCCAAGGGGCTCTGCTTTCTAACAGGTAAGACAAAGGACTTGAAAACCTACGGGTAAATTTTCAAGACCTTCTATGAGTCAACAGTTTCTTAGCTATGACACCAAAAGCACAGGCAATAAAAGAAAAAATAGTTAAGCTATACTTCATCGTGACTAAAAATATTTGTGCTTCCAAAGACACCATCAAGGAACTGAAAGGACTATCACAAAATGGAAGAAAATATTTGCAAATCGTATCTCTAATAAGAAACTTGTATACAGGCATTGACATTGTCTACGTAGGTCTATACATGCAACATTGTCTACATAGAACAGTTACAAAGGCAAACGATTCAAAACTCAGGAATTGGTTATATAGGGGTGCTGGCTGGCTCAGTCCATGGAACATACAACTCTTGATCTTGGGGTTACAGGTTCAAGACCCACTTTGGGTGTAGAGCTTAAAAATAAAATCTTAGGGGCATCTGGGTGGCTCAGTTGTTAAGCGTCTGCCTTCAGCTCAGGTCATGATCCCAGGGTCCTGAGATTGAGCCCCACATCCAGCTCCCCACTCAGCAGGAAGCCTGCTTCTCCCTCTCCTACTCCCTGTGCTTGTATTCCCTCTCTCGCCGTCTCTCTCTGTCAAATAAATAAATAAAATCTTTTTTAAAAAAAGATCTTAAATAAATAAAATTTTTGAAAAAGAAACTTGTGTCTAGAATATGCAAAAAAAAAAAACCTTACAATTCACTAAAATGACAAATAACCCAATTGAAAAGTAGGCAAAGGATTTTAAAAACCGTTTTTTCAAAGAAGAAATCTTCACAACCAAAGCCACATGGGAAGAGGCTCACCATCACTGCCTACCAGGAAAACAGAAATCCAAACCACAGCGGGGCACCTGGGTGGCTCAGTCAGTGAAGGGTCTGCCTGCAGCTCAGATCATGATCTCGGGGTCCTGGGGTCCAGCCCCGTCCCAGGCTCCCCACTCAGCAGGGAGTCTGCTTCTCTCTCTCCCTCTCCCTGCTCATGCTATCTCTCTCATTCTCTCCCCCTCTCTTTCAAATAAACAAGTTACTTTTTGAAAAAACACAGTGAGATCCACTTCACACCCACTAGGGCAGCTCTAATGGAAAAGTCAGACACTGACAATCATTGGGAAGGATGTGGAGAAGCGGGAACTCTCAGACAACCCTGGCGGGAGTGGACAGCGGCACACCTGCTTTAGAAACAGTCTGGCAGTTCTGCACAAGGTTAAACCTAGAGTTACCATGTGACTCGGTAATTTCACTCCTAGGCATATATTTAAAAGAAATGAGAACCTATGTCTCCACAAAACTGGTATGTGAATGTTTACGGCAGCAGGAATACTAACAGCCAAAACCTGAAAATGATCTAAATGTCTATCCACTGGTGGATGGGCAAATAAAACGTGTGTCCATATCATGGGATACTATTCAATAATAAAAACAAACGAAATACTGATCCATACCACAACATGGATAAGCCTTGAAAACATGCGGAATGAAAGAAGTCCGTTATAGAAGAACACGTATTATATGATTCTATTTATATGAAATGCCCAGATAGACAAAACTTTTTAAGCAAGGTTATAGAGACAGAAAGTGGATTAGTCGTGTCCTAGGAATTGAGGGTGAGGAGGAAGGCAGGGCAGAAGTTTTGGGGAAGATGGATGTAGTCGCTAAAGAGTATGAGGTTTCTTTTTTAAGTAATAACAATGTTCTAAAATTGGGTGTGGTGATAGTTGCTCAACTCTGTGAATACACTAAAAAACAGTGAATTGCACACTTTAAGTGGATGAATTGTAGGTTACGTGAATCATCTCTCAATAAAGCTGTTGCAAGAAGGAGGAGGAGGAGGAGGAGGAGGAGAGACAAAAGAGAAAGGGGAAAAAAGGATCGAAAAGGTTTGCTCTGCATTCCAACAGTGGAATCCAGATAGACCACAAATTTCCATGTTTCATAATATGGGCGGGAGGGGGGCAGGGTCACAGTGAGGGGACCCTGCACACGGCACCCACAGTGCATCTCGGGCAAGCTGGTCATGCCATCCCGGGTGCAGACACCAGGCAGTGCCAGTGTGTCCTGGGCTTTCAAAACAAACAAACAAACAATAACAACAACAACAAAAACGATAAAATTATTTAGCTCCAAATAAGTGTTACCTTTTGTGATAAAGGAAGGATGACTCCAAAGGCAGAGCTGTGAACCCGGAATGGGGAGCCACAAAGGATTAATTCCCAGCTTCGAAACCTAACAGAGTTTGTCCAGTTGTACTAAAAAATTGTTTGAGACTGGTGACTCCTTTCTTCCTTCCATTTTGTTCCCTTTGTGAACAGGAATCTCCATAGCTGTTACCAGTTCCCATCCCATCATTGTATTTGGGAAGTAGGCAACTTGCTTTCTAGTTTTGTGGGTCCCCAAATAGAGAGGTATGGATCATACTCAGAGTCTTACTCATATCTGATTTACACTATTTAGATAATGGGATTAGGGACTTCTGAGCTGACAAAATTTGGATGAGATTTTGTGCTTTGAGTTGATGCTGTAATGGGTTGGAACTTTGGGGGGGGATTAGGATGGGGCAAATGCATGTGGGATGGACATGAGACATTGAGAGCCAGAGGATAGACTATGGCAGGTAGAAAAATGTTCTCCCTCACTCCCAAAGATGTCCATACCCAAATTCCTGGAACCTGTGACTAGTTACCTTATACGGCAAAGGAAGTTTGCCAATGTGACTAATTTAAGGATTTGAGATGGGAAGATTGTACTGGGTTATTCCGGGGGTGGGGGGCGACATAATCATGTGAGCTCTTATAAGATGGAGGCTGGAGAGGCAGAGAAGGAAATGTGATAAGGAAAGCAAAGGTCAGAGAAAGAATGAGAGATTTAAAGATTTCACCCTTATGGCTTTGCGGGTAGAAGAAGGGGCCTCAAGCCAAAGAATGTAGGCAGATTCTCCTCTAGTGCCTCCAGAAGGAACACTTGCCAACACCTTGATTTTAGACCTGTCAAACCCATTTCAGACTTCAGACCTCCAGAACTGTAAGGTCATAAATCCGTGTTGTTTTAAGTCACTAAGTTTATGGTAATTTGTCACAGTGGCAACAGGAAACTAATTTTAGAAGTCTTGCACCTTCTGCTTTCATGCTTTTTGAAACTGGCCATCAAGTAAAAAAGTTGAACCACCCTGAAGGAAAGAAGAGTCCCAGGGAAAGAGAATGGGCCTGGAGGATGAGAGACAATGGAGGGAGAGAAAAGAGAACCAGCCAGTCCCCAGCCTTCATTGCTACACTTTTGAGCCACCTTGGATCCTCTGGTCCCAACTGAATCATTATCACTATACCACATGGAGCACAGACTAGCTGTGCCTATGCCCAAATTTCAAACAGTCATCAGCAAAAAATAGTTGATACTGTTTTAACCCACCCAGTTTGGAGGTGGTTTATTATGCAATGATATGTAACTGAAACAATGTATGCTTTAATGCTCATCATTATCCTATGAGGTAGGGACCAATATCACTCCCTCTCACACATAAATACACTGATGCTTAGACAGGTTAAACTAGTAACTTGTCCAAAGTCACAGTTAGTAAAGCCAGGATTGGACCTAAGCAATATGACTGCAGGACCCATGCTCTTAACTTGAAGCATTTAATGCTCTCAGTGTCTATCGCCTTTAGGTTTTTTTTTTAATCGATTAATTAACATATAGTGTATTAGTTTCAGAAGTAGACTTTAGTGATTCATCATTTGCATAAAACACCCAGTGCTCATTACATCAAGTGCCCTCCTTAATGCCCATCACCTAGTGACCCCACCCCCCGACCCACCTCTCCTCCAGCAGCCCTATGTTTCCTAGAGTTAAGAGTCTCTTATGGTTTGTCTCCTTCTCTGATTTCATCTTATTTTATTTTTCCCTGCCTTTCCCTATGTTTATCTGCTTTGTTTCTTAACTTCCACATATGAGTGAGAGCATATGGCATTTGTCTTTCTCTGATTGACTTATTTCACTTAGCATAATACTCTAGTCCCATCCATGTTGTTGTAATGGTAAAATTTGGGGGTTTTTAATGGCTGAGTAATATTCTATTATGTATATATAGAATATTATATATCACATATATATATATATATATCACATATCACATCTTCTTTATCCATTCATCTGTTGATAGACTCTTGGACTCTCCGTATTTTGGCTCTTGTGGACATGGTTGTTGTAAGCATCAGAAATTCACCTTGAACTATCTTAGTTCATATTTAGTAGGAAGCTCTATATAATAGCAGGAAAGTCATAGGAATAAGACCCTGAAACCAAGCCATAACTGCTGTTAGTATTATATGTGTGTGGAGGGGGTAAAGTTTTTCTCCTGAACTGTAGGTGTCTTTCTGTCAGATGGACTTTAAAAGTGTCAGGTAAGTCAAAAGTGACTGAATCACATCAAGAAACATACCTATAGCAGGTCTCAGACTCACATCTTCCAATTTTGCCAACAAAGAAATCCTGACTGTCTGGTCCCAGTTAAAAAGGTATGGGGAAGGATTCTAATTGGCCCATGATAGGCCAGGTGTTCAGCCTTGAACCAGTAAACAGCTCAAGGAGATGAGATCTTTAAAAGGGTGGCAGCCCCAATATGATGCTCATGGCTTAAATTTTAAAAGGGAGAAATTTTCATGGGAAAGTCGATAACAGTGTGCTGATGTAGTCAGGCAAACAACAGACACCTACTACAAACAGAGAGGGTTGGGTTTGGAGAAACAAAAACTACATGGATGGGGTGCCTGAGTGATATGGTTGGTTGAGCATCTGGCTCATAGTTTCAGCTCAGGTTGTCATCTCAGGGTCATGGGATTAAGCACCATGACAGGCTCTGCTCAGCACAGAGTCTGCTTAAGTCTCTCTCTATCTCTCTCTCTCTCTCACTCACGCAAATAAATAAATAAATCTTTTTAAAAACACATCAGTAAAAGACATTTGGAAATAGGGAGGGAAAGAGAAGTCAAAATTCAGAACTATCCCCTTTAATGTAGGCTATCTGGTCCAAAGAAAATCATATTCCATATGAGTTCATGGAGCAAACTTGTATAAAATATTTCAAGAAGGGCGCCTGGGTGGCTCAGTGGGTTAAGCCGCTGCCTTCGGCTCAGGTCATGATCTTGGGGTCCTGGGATCAAGTTCCGCATCAGGCTCTCTGCTCAGCAGGGGGCCTGCTTCCCTCTCTCTCTCTGCCTGCCTCTCTGCCTACTTGTGATCTCTTTCTGTCAAGTAAATAAAATCTTTAAAAAAAAAAAAAAATTACATTCTTTTCCTTATGGCATTTTGTCTCCCTGAAACAAATTTATGAGCTCTTTCTTTTTCTTTAAAAATATATATATATATATATATATATATATATATTTCAAGAAGTTCTTCCTCCTCATTGTATTTATAGATGCTTTCCCAGTAATGTGAAATCAGTTAGACAGAACTAAGCTAATATACCAAGCTTGACCTCCACCATGAATGGAACATGAAATCCCCCTTGGCAGCCAGAAGACTCCTGGGAGAAAATGGCCCAATGCAAGAGTATATGGGGAAAATGGCTGATCAGCCACTTAAAACCCAGAATTTCCAAGCCAGAAGGCATCCCAGAGCTCATGTGATCTAACTTACAGGTTTTTACCAACTGCTTATTTGTGCATATACATCAGCATGAATATATAGAAATCTTGAACTGTTTCTTCAACAAGAAAGTCTGAAAAGAAACATTCTCTACAACCAGTATCCTTCCTCCTGGCTCCAGTATAAACTAAATTACTAAAAGGAGAACCCTCTTCTCTCTATATTATCTTTAAGACCCAAAGAAAGAATTTTAGTTGCCAACTTGTGCGCATAATAGATACCGAGTGGCTACACTTGGGATCACAATGCTCATTCTAATAGAACTTAATAGCTATTAATAAAAACCCACATATTTTTCTTATCTATATATTATATTTAGATAGACCAGGAGCTCGAGTAAATTAAAAATCTCATTCCTCCCACACACAATCCTTAATTAATCCAACCAACAAATTCTTGAGCAAGCCTTTAAATACAGATTTCTGAAAGTTTAAACAGATTCTGTTAAAAAGTTCATTCTTGTGAGCTGTTGATGGGCACTGGGAAGACTAACCATGAAAGAAGCTATCTTCCTTCAGGAGGAAAAGTATATTTTTATCAGAGGGTATGAAGGATGAGAACAGTTTCTAAGGTCTTTGCCGGGCTTGGAGCTGTGACATCAATCTCCCAAGTGACACTCTTTCATGTATATTGGAGCTTGGTGATTATTTGCCTCTGGTGCTTCTGTTTCATGAGTCCGTCCTCTCTGTTCATGTTCAATTGCTCTTCTCTTTTATCATGAAGATGTTCTCTGTTTTGTTCTTGAAATCTAAGTGCTCTCTTTAATATTTCATTAACATTTCTTCTATGGCTTCGCAGAATGATTCAAGCATCTTTAACCTGCTCAAAAGTTTGATGCCTTTGATTAGTTATATAAGTGAATGTCCTCAAATACATAAAATTCCTTAAGGAGTAAATCTGCAAAAACCCATACAATTTTTACAAACACTTTAAAATATGTGATATCTGCCTAAGGATTCCTAATCTGAATTTTAAGCTAGTAAGTAAACGCTCAGCAACACTTACTGTTATTTTGAATAGTCACTACCTGTGACTTATAATTCATAAATTAACAGGGATATTTCCAAATGATCATTGGATGCTTGTACGTGCATTGGTTGGAGTGATCCTGTGAAATGGAAGTCACACCCAGCTAACTTTGGGAACTTTTTTGTATATACAGGTACATTGGGACAGAGATGGGAAGTCCAGCCATGACAGTGAGAGAGGAGCGGAAAAAAGAGGGATGAAAGATGGATGGTACTGCAAAAGAGAGACTAAAGAGATAAGTGGATGAAAGACGGTTGGCCCATGGGTAGAAAGGAGCAGGTGTGGGCTATGGAACACCAGAGGATGCTGGGCAAAGGCTTACTTCAGGAACTGCCAAATCAAATGCTTCCAGAGGTCACACTTGTAGGAATCAGATGGAACAAGCAAACACAGGGAAACTATAAGGTGAACTAGAACAGGCAGTTGCCTCACCCCGGTGCTGGGTACGAAGGAGGGCACATACTATATGGAGCACTGGCTGTGGTACATAAACAATGAATCTTGGAACAATGAAAAAATAAAATAAAATTTAAAAATAAATATATAAATGAAAACAGAGTAAGCTGGGGGGAAAAGGGCATTCAGGTTGAATTTTTTTTTAATCAATGTAATGCCAAACAAAACAGATCTGTGAACCAAATGCAGTGTGTGACTTCTGCATTAAACAATAGTTGTACCAATTACATGTGAGCTATAGTGGCAAAGAGTGTAGATTAAGGAGCCAGACTATTTGGATTCAAATCCTGTTTCTAGCTGTGTGACCTTGGGCAAGTAACTTTACCTCCCGAAGCCTCGGTTCTCTCATCTGTATAATCAGGGAGTTAATTGTGTTTGCTTCATGGACAGAGTGGCCATATGTCTAGATTGGCCTGGGATGGTCCCAGCCCATAGGGTACTTTTAATAATGATTAAAAATATAATTAGAAGCAGTGCCCATTTCATTTTCAAGATTGCCCTATTATAGGGTCATGATAGGGTTAAAAAGTACTGACTATAGTACCTAGAATAGAAGATGCTCCAACAACAACAAAAAAAAGACTAGGACTCTGAGATCACAGGACCATGAGATCATGACCTGAGCCAAAGGCAGACACTTAACTAACTGAGCCACCCAGGTGTCACCCAAAAATGACTCGCTTTAAGTAAGGCTACCTCTGCACAGAATTTATAAGTGAGAAAGATTTGTTTCAGAGTTGGTCCGTCCCCAGCCTCATCCCAGTGCCTGAAGTTTACCCAGACCCCTTCACACTAGCTTCTCACACATGCTCAGACCCTTTGCAGTTCGCTCAAAACAGCTGTGCCTTAATCTACACTGTTAGGACTTCCCTTCAGAGCTCAGCTAGCGGATTGCTGACGAGTGTCGGTATTGTGGGGTCCTCAGAAAACTTATGTACTATTCTTCCTAAGAAGATAAGATTAAGTGGTGCTCGCTTCAGCAGCACATATACTAAAAAAAAAAAAAAAAAAAAAAAGAAGATAAGATTAAGTGGATTAATCAGGATGATGGAAGGAAAAACTTTGGGGCAGCTTTTGGTGTTCTTTCAAAACATCACACCAGCAGCTGCTTATAAACATGAGGCCTACTCTATTCTCTTCAATGTATTACATATATATGTATATATATAAATGGATATATATCTCCATATCTGAATTTATTTCAAACATTAAATCGATGAGTTCACTGCCCTCCAGTCAAATACAATTTTAAAACATAAATCATGCCATTTTTTCAAGCTACCATCATTTATCATGAAAATTAACAGAAGACTGAGAATGTTAATTAAAATACAAACTATAGCCCTTCAAGTGTATTTCTTTTCTTTTTGAAGAGAGCACACGCACATGCATGTGTGAGCATGAAGGGGGAGGGGCAGAGGGAGAGAATCTTAAACAGGCTCCACACCCAGCCTGGAGCCCGACGTAGGGCTCGATCTCACAACTCTGAGATCGTGATCTGAGCCGAAATCAAGAGTCAGATGCTTAACTGACAGAACCCAGGGGCTCCTCCCTAAGATTATTTCTTAAAGTGTTCCAGTTATCACCACTGTATACCAAACCACCCCCCCACTAAAACTTAGCAGAGTAAAACAACCATGTATTACTACCGCTCATGGTTCGGGGTGGGGTGGTCCTCACTTGGGGTTCCTCATTTGGTTGCTATCTAGCCACAGCTGGGACTCATGTCATTTGAAGGTATCTTTGCTCATGGGTCCAGTGCTCATCTGGAAAAGCCAGGTGCTGCTTCAGCAGTCACCTTCAAGCAGCCTCTCCTCGTGGCTAGACTCCACAAGGCTTCCTTACAGGCTGGTGTTCTTGAGGCAGGGAGGGAAAGAGCTGACAGTCACCATCTTAAAGATCAGCCACCATACACCATCCACCCATCTCTTTAAACAATGCTAAGCCTGGAACAGAGGGCTGAGGAAGTTAGTTCTGACTAGAATGTCCTAAATAGACAGCCATACTTTTTAAATTATTATAAATTATATCTGTTCATTTTTAAAATTAGGAATAGAAATGAGTAAATAAAAATGAACTATTCCTGTCACCCAGAGAAAATTACTCCTAGTTTGGTTATGGGCAAAATTAATATTTACCTCATTAGGAAGCATTCAGACATAATTTTCAGGTCTCCACACCCCATCCCCAACTTTGAATACTAACTTAGTCCAGGAAATAACTCCATATTAGCCAACTTTGTTGGGTGGGCGAAGAGCCAGCCCCCAGATGTCAGGACAAATATAGGGGCTTAACGATTGAATGGGCTAGAGGCGACGAATGATTTGAGCAGATGTGTGTTTGAAGTTGTGAGAGGGAACATCTGCCGTCGTATTGGGAAGGTATTTGACAATCAAGAAGATGGTGTGAATGCACAGATGGAGGGACCTGTGTTGAGATTCAGAGCATGAACACTGATTCCAGTGTTTTGTAGCTAATTAGCTGGAGAGTGTTACATTGTGTCTCTAATTTGACAGAATGGAAGCAGAATATACCTCTCCATCAGGGCTTACTCCCGATTTTCCAGCCCAGTGTGAGCTCCTTCCCATTCCTCTGGCAACATAATGAACAAGAATCAACCACAGTCACCAAGTCTCCGTCTCTTACACTACAGAGTCCAAATGTCCAGGCTTCACCAGTTTTTTTTTTTTTTAAAGATTTATTTATTTGACAGAGAGAAATCACAAGAGAGGCAGGAAGAGAGAGAGGAAGGGAAGCAGGCTCTCCACTGAGCAGAGAGCCCGATGTGGGACTCGATCCCAGGACCCCGAGATCATGACCTGAGCTGAAGGCAGCGGCTTAACCCACTGAGCCACCCAGGCGCCCCCAGGCTTCACCAGTTTTAAAGAACACAATAAAGCCACATTTCTTGGTCATGCAACACCTACGGCGCCTCAGGTCCTGTCCACTTGGCCTCAGGAAGGAGGCACCAGCTTCCTCATCACCAGCATTTCTTGGACTCCCACGTAATTGATCCATGCACCATGATGCTGTTTTCATGGCTGATTGCTGCCTCGATCACTCATGAGGGTCCGGCAGCTGCTGGTAGCTCCCCTGTGGTCCCTGGACCTGCTTTCCAGCTGCTTCTGTTTCCTGCTGTCCCATTCGGCCCCAGGAATGGATCCTTTCTCTGAACTTCTTTAAGTGAATGCAGAAACCAAGCCATCATGTTTAAAAAGGGTTTTATGGGGGTTTGGAGTCAACAGAATGGGAACATAATAATAAAGAAAGCCAAATTTGACAGCAGATATAATTCTCCATAGTTCACTGATAGTCCTCTTGTGATCCCGTTTGTCCGATCCTTCTCATGCATCAGGTAGACAATACTAACTTACCTTCCCCATGAGAGGTGTCTTCAGTTACTTCTCCTATTTAGAGTCAGGGGCATCAGTACCCACAAGAGCAAAAGAGAAAAGAACTACTCCTCTCATCTTACCCCACACTGAGTTTGCATCCCTTTCTGCTCCAGATCTGGCTTTCTTACAAGGCTGGTTGACAATGGCCATGTCCAGTCCCACACAAAGAAAATCCTGCTCTACAGCCTACTCCCTCTGGCCTTCGACAAGACAATGTATTTCCAGAAGAATCCGTTGAGCTTTCTACCATATGGTTGTGAGATCCAGTCTGGCATGACCAAACCCGGTACAGTTCCTCCTCTCAGTGTCCCCTCCAGTGTGAACCTCCTTTGAGCCCTGACTCATAACTGTGACCTTAATATCCACATACACACCACCCCAAAACAAGCAAGGACAGAGACATTGAGATTCTTACAAACACAAGCAGCACTTCCTGACACCACTCGAAACAGCAACCAAAACTACAGAACAACATGTTAAATAATACTCCATTACCATCACCCTCCAGACCAGTTCACCTCAGGGTTCCAACCTTCGAGCATTCCCAGCATTCATGTCTTCCACAAAAGCAAAAGGGTTTTTGCTTCCTGGCTAAAGACCCATTGTGGTGGTTTTCCCGGACTGCAGGAACAGATGCTTGAAAGCTACATTTAAGCCCTCATCCCTTGGAGAAGGAGAACTGCACTCTGGACACTTGAAATGGTGGGGTCTTTGTGTCTAGCTCATCCCCACCCCATGGAGGAAGACAAATAACATTTCTCATTTACATTTTTTTTTACAATAAAATACTTTATTGTGCTCATGTTATAAAAATATAACATTTGAACTTTTACATAAAGTAATGGATACATTTTAAAATGGTTTCAACTTTGCACAGAGGTCAGAGAAGCCAAGCTATACAAGGTGTCAGGAAATTACTTTTCCATTTATTTCAAAACCAAAAGCAACACCTATGGCTAAAGTCAAATAACCGAGGGGCATGGAATTCTAAAAATGGATATCTAGTCTAAAAAGTACATTTTAAGGCAGAAGAAGTTGTTAAAGCCATCCAAAAGAAAGAAAATTTTAAAAAGAAGTAAAACTTCAGGTTTTTCTTCAATAGCACAAAAATAATAATACTAATTCCAGGGATGTCTGGCTGGGTGATGGATTCTCATTTACATTTTAAAATACATATGTTCGGGGCACCTGGGTGGCTCAGTGGGTTAAAGCCTCTGCCTTCGGCTCAGGTCATGATCTCAGGGTCCTGGGATCGAGCCCCACATCGGGCTCTCTGCTCCGCGGGGAGCCTGCTTCCTCCTCTCTCTCTGCCTGCTTCTCTGTCTAGTTGTGATTTCTCTCTGTCAAATAAATTTTTAAAAAAAGGGAAATGAGGGCGCCTGGGTGGCTCAGTGGTTTAAGCCGCTGCCTTCGGCTCAGGTCATGATCTCAGGGTCCTGGGATCGAGTCCCACGTCGGGCTCTCTGCACTGAAGGGAGCCTGCTTCCCTCTCACTCTCTCTGCCTGCCTCTCTGCCTACTTGTGATCTCTCTCTGTCAAAATTAATAAATAAAATCTTTAAAAAAAAAGGGAAATGATCCCTTCTTAAAATAAAATTTAAAAAAAATTGTAAAATACATATGTTCGAATGGGGCATTATGTTGACTCTCAGAGGCTGATCCTAGAACAGAGGAAAACTCCTGTAAACACAACTGGGAAGCACATTTAGACCATCCAGCTAAGAAATGTACCTTAACAACCAGCCATCTCCTCAGTAAAGGGCAGCTGTAGATTTTTTTACTGATTCAACCCAAAATTCCTTCACTGACATTTGCACGTCATTGGACTCCTTTCTGTTTTCTCTCCTCTCTCTTCCATCTTTGCTCCCACTTCCTCTTCTTTGCTTACAAATGGTTCTATTCTAACTGGAAAAACATAAACTAGGCAGCTAGTTTGGACCTCACGCTTCACCAGGAAACAGCGGGGCCACCATACCTAAAAGTAGCAGGTGGGCCTCTTAGAGATGACTGGCTCACTCGCCAATGTCTTGCCAATATTTAAAACCTCAGCACCTTTTTGAACCCAGGGGGTAAAGACTGGGAACTCCAGTAAAAACCAACATGAAATTTTCCACCCACCCAGAAGAAAAATTTGAGACAATTTTTACAAATTTAAAAATAAAATTTTTTTCACACACCAAATTCATATTCTGAGAGGCATGCGGGGGTGACTTTGGATCTCCTCTGTGCTCTACGAGTTTGGAACCTGGCACTCTCCAGTCAAACCTCCCCACCAGTCCTGATGAATAAAGAACTGGGACCTGCATTAACGACCGATATCATTTCTGAAACTCTCCACATTATTTTGTACATTCTGCCTGAGAGCTTGCTCTTTTTAGCTGTTTTTCCTCATTGTTACGAATTAGGAGCAGTTACAGATAAAGAATGTGCATTAGCTTTTTTTTTTCCAAAATAAGTCTATTTTTTAGAGCAATTTTGATTCACAGCAAAATTGAGTGGAAAGTACAGAGAATTCCCAAATGTCCTCTTCCCTCACACATGCACAGCCTCCCCCACTATACGCATTACAGAGCACTACAATGGTACCTTTGTCAAAATCTACAAGCCTGCATTGATTCATCATCCTCCCTCAAAGTCCATAGTTTACATTTGGGTTCACTCTTAGTGCTGTACCTTCTGTGGGTCTGGACAAATGTATAAAGACATACATACACCCATCATTATGGTATCATACAGAACAGTTTTACTCCCTAAAAATCCTCTGTGTTCTGTATATTCCTTCCTCCCTCCCCCACTAGCCTGTGGCAACCACTCATCTTTTCACTGTCTCCATATTTTTGCCTTTTCCAGAATGTCAGAGAGTGGCGATGATGCAGTATATAACTTTCTCAGATGGATTTTTCACATAGAAATATGCATTTAAGCTTCTCCATGTGTTTTCATGACTTGATAGCTCCTTCCTTTTCAGTGCTGAATAATATTCCATGGCCTTGCTGTGCTACACATTTGCCTATGGTGGGTATACTGGTTGCTGCCAAGTTTTGACAATTTCTCCTTCACCTCTGAAGGATAAGTGCACCAAGTATAGAATTCTAGGCTGATGTTTTAAAATGAAGGGTGGGAAATAAACCTTTGGCAACATAGTGATCAGCCATCAGGGGAGGGGAAAGGACTCCACAGTCCTGAGATTTGGTCTCTGTCTTTTCGTAAGCCTGTGTCCCCTGGACTATGGACTTCACAAGTGCTTCTCAATTTTTTCTTTTTTTCTTTTCACCCCCCACCCCCAGAAGGTACAAGAGGTCTCAAGCGGACTGGAGTGGGATGTTTCCTTTCTCTCACATCAAAGCCTAGAGGAGAATGGAATCGGATCTCTCTCTTCCCTGTATGGGAGGTCAGAGCATGCTGGAGTTAGGTGTTTTCCTTCTTCCAGGCTGGTTAGGCTCTCATAAAATTCTAGTTGGTGAGCCTTGCATAAATAATTTCACTTGAGGGCAGGCTGTGTTAAACAGAACAGAGTGCTCTGGAGTATTTTTTTTTTTTTTTTAGATTTTATTTATTTATTTGACAGACAGAGATCACAAGTAGGCAGAGAGGCAGGCAGAGAGAGAGGGGGAAGCAGGCTCCCCGCTGAGCAGAGAGCCCGATGTGGCGCTCGATCCCAGGACCCTGAGATCATGACCTGAGCTGAAGGCAGAGGCTTTAACCCACTGAGCCACCCAGGTGCCCCTGGAGTATTTTTAAATGGCTACTTTGCCCCTCTCCTACCAGAAAGCTGAGGGGCTTTTTCTCAAATCTTCACTGTGAGAAGCTGGCAGAGTTCCTGGAGGTAAGACACAATGTGGGAGGGATCCCCCAGCCTGGAGTTTTTCCTCTCTCAGGCTTGTCCATGGTCAGCCTCCCACAATTCATCAATGACAGGTCAGGTTTTCCTACCGCAGAACTGGCTCACACAGGTGGATTTCTACTCTGGTAAATGGATACTATGTATCCGCCTGCCTGGCTGTTAAATTTTGAGGGCAGTGCCCTTGCTATGTGACCTCACCTCTCTGAAAGATCTAGGAAGCGTTATTGATTTTTCAGTTTGTTCATCTTTTTCTCTGTCATTAAGATGTAATATTAAGACCTTTAAGCAACTTACATGCCCAACCAAAAAGCAGACGTTCTCCTGCATTCACTTTTAGGGCATCTTCCTCCCTTCCTCAACTCCCTAGTCTTTTCTTTGAACAATATTGTACTTTGTATCAGCAAGTGTCCATTTCTCTGGGTCATGGGCCCCAAACCTCCTTCTTCCCATGATTTTTGCAAACCGTGGTCCTGTTCTATTTACAGTTCTTCATTTCTTCAACTCAGATGAGTCATCTTGTGTGGTTGTCATAATCAACTAGTGGAAAGGAGCCCAAGGTCAGTAGGGGCTGGAAGTATCTGTAGATTAGCGCTCCTCTCTGAAATGAGATTGCCTCTTAGCACCCAGGGAAGACTTCAATACATTCTCTATTGTCAATTCCCACAGAGGGCTCCAAGTTTGTCTGCAAACAATGGTGTGATTCTCATTTTGTTTACTAAGACCAAAAAGATCAAGGGACTCCATTCTAATCCCAGAGGGATTCAGCCCCCCACATATAAACACACACATAGATATATTCTTAGACTCTTCTTTTAGTCCATCCTCACCAGTCAGTAAAAGACTTGGGGAAGAGATAAAGATATTTAAGTTCCAAGTGTGTGATGCATAAAATTTCTCCAGTAATTCATGCAATCCAATACTTTTATGTTCACTTTCAATCATTCACTTGTTAACTCAGCCAATCACTCGTTTACTCTTTGATTTACTCATATTCATCCAATTTCATTCATTCAATTGCTCATTCCTTCCTTCCATCAATCATTTAAATTATCCTTTAAATGCATTCACCAAATCACTCATTCAATCACATGCATTCATTCCACAACAAACATTTTATTTTACCATATTTTATTTATTTTATTATAGAGAGAGTATGAGCATGCACGGGTGTGGGGAGATGAGGAGATGGGCAGAGGGAGAGAAAAAATCTTAAGCAGCCTCCCTGCTCATCATGGAGCCCAATATGGGGCTCCATCTCAGGACCTTGAGGTCACGATCTGAACTTAAATCAAGAGGTAGAGGCTTAACCAACTTAACTTGGCCAGCTTAACCAGGTGCCCCTCCACTGCAAACATTAATTGGATCATTCATACAATCAAGCACAAAATAAATTAGTCATTAGTGCTTCCTATGATCCATAATTTTGATTTTGACATTTATCTAATTTAATTAATTCATCTACTCATTCCTTCATTTAATTACATTCATTCATTCTGCTGGAATTATTCATTTATCTATCTGGTCATTCCTTCGATGTTTACTAGATACCAAGCACTGGACCAGGATCCACAAACACAAAGATGAGAAGACTGGGATCACTATGAAAAGTCCTCAGTAGGGTGGGCATCGGTGAAATTGGTATTTTTTTTCTTTCCAACCCATACAGTGGGAGAGGTTTCAATTATTCATTCAAATATTTATTTAGCACTGTGCAGGACAGTGGCAACAGAAAGATGGAACTCCATCACTGCCTTGGGTAGCTCCAAGTCCAGTGAAAAGACAGACAGGTAAATAATAAACCCATCATAGATTTCACACCAGGTCTAACAAATAGATATAAGGTGGTATACATATAGGAGACAAATACTGGCTTTCCCTGATTTGGAAACCATGTGTATAGAGTATCTACAGAGTCCTCTCATTCACTGAAAACTTACGACATACCCAGCCCTGCACTGAGTACTTTCCATGTCCTCTCTCACTTCATTCCTTCTACAGCAGTGCAAGGTAGTCACAATTATTTTCCCTTTCCATAAAAAGGAGCTGAGACTTTGGAGAGAATTATGTGACTTGTCCAAAGCTAAACATTTAAAAATTGGTGGAGCCAGAATTTGCACCAAGGAAGACCAGTGAGGAAACTTTTGTAGCTAGACAAGTGAAAAAAATATAGCGGTCCACACTTTTTCCACTGATTGAACTGCTTCCCCAGGTAGCATATGGTGCCCATGTCACCCAGACACTGCTTTACAGCTGAAAAAAATGTGAATCCTTGGCTCTCCAGACTTAGTGACCTTGACTCTAGCTCGATTAACCTGAAAATTTTTTTCAACCTTCAAGCTCAACAGTGACCTGGAGGAAAAAAGATGCCTAATCCTCATTTTGGCTTTTCCATCAACTGATTATTCAGGCAAGATCCATTCATGCCTACAGGACATTAAAAAAACTGCTAATAAAAACATCTAGAAAACCTGAAATAGAAGTGTAGCATTCTCTGTGGCATTTCAGAGCCACTGCATTCGGGACAAAACCACATTCATTTAAAGTTGCCAATATCTCCCTGATGAATGGGCTTAGGGTAGATTCTCTGAGTAGACTGATTTGCTGCCTTTGAATCAAAGCTTTCACTACTGCCCCCCTCAGACTTTGTTTGATTTGATCTCCCATTAAGCTGATGAGTTTGAGCTAATGATTTACACGCCTCACCCAAACTCTCTGAATTCTCAGACTTCCCTTGTTCATTTATCTTCACTCTCTGTGACCATCCAGTCACATACATGATACTGACAAGTCCCACATTTCTAGCTACCGTTGGACCCCTCCTGTAAACGCCTAACTTGTATCTCCAACTCCCAGCCCAACATTTTCATCTGGATCTCATAAACATTTCACATTTGCCATGTCCAAAAGTGAGCTCTTGATTTTATTTTTCTTAACTTTTTTTAGTCTTACTGAGACTTCATTTGGGTAACATATAATTCACCCATGTAAAGTGTTATAAGTCAATACCTATTGGTATATTCCAAGAGTTGTGCAGCCATTGCCACAATTTTAGAAGTCAATTAATTTGCATTAGCCTAAAAGAAACCCATCTTCTTTCCAGCCACTCCCTACTCCCCCATTCTTCCTAGCCCTAGACAGCCAATAATCCAACTGTCTCTATGGTTTACCTATTCCAAACCTTCCATATAAATGGAATCGTATAGTCTTTTAAGTCTTACTTAACATCATGTTTTCAAGATTCATCCACGTTGCATGCATCAGTATCTTGTTCCTTTTGGGGGGTGCATAATATTCCATTCTGGGGCCATTCTACATTTTATTTATCCATTCATCAGCTGATGGATATTTGGATCATTTCCACTTTCTGTCTATTACAAATAATGTTACTATGAACATTGATATAGCCATCTTTGCACAGGCACATTTTTAAAAAGATTTTTATTTATTTATTTGATGGGGGGGGAGCAGACTCCCTGCCAAGCAGAGAGCCGGATGTGGGGCTCGATCCCAGAACCCTGGGATCATGACCTGAGCCAAAGGCAGAGGCTTTAACCCACTGAGCCACCCAGGTGCCCTGCACAGGCACATTTTTATTCCTCTTGGGTTTATATCCTAAGAGTAGAATTGCTGGGTCATATGGTAACTCTCTGTTGAACCTTTTGAGAAACCGCCAGACTGTGCTCTGTTCTAGAGCAGCTGCACAAATTTCACATTCACCCCGGCAGTTAGTGAGGGTTTCAATGTCTCCCCAGCCCTTGTTTTCATGGACCTTTTTTATTGTCACCACCCTGGGGAGTGTGAAGGGGCATCTCACTGTGGTTTTCACCTGCAGCTCCTCGATGGACAGAGCAATAGAGCACCTTCCTGTGTGCTTATGGGCCATTTGTATATCTTCTTAAATGCCTGGGTGGCTCAGTTGGTTAAGCAGCTGCCTTCGGCTCAGGTCATGATCCCAGCATCCTGGGATCGAGTCCCACATCGGGCTCCTTGCTCAGCATTGAGCCTGCTTCTCCCTCTGCCTCTGCCCGCCACTCTGTCTGCCTGTGCTCACTCTCTCTGACAAATAAATAAATAAAATCTTAAAAAAAAAAAAAAAGAAATATTTATTCAAGTCCTTTGCCCACTCTTTCACTGGGCTATTTGTCTTTGAGTTATTGAGTCGCAAGTGTTCTTTGCCTATTCTAGACATGAGTTCCTTATCAGATATATGATTTGCAAATATTTTTTCCCATTTTGTCATTCGTCTATTCATTTTCTTGATTCACTTTCTTGAAGCACCAAAGTTTTCATTTCAGCCAAGCCTAATGTGTCTATTTTGTTGCTGCTGCTGTTTGTGTTTTTGATGTCATACCTAAGAAACTGTTGCCACATCCAAGGTCACGAGATTTACTCATGTTTCTGAGCTCTTGGTCTTCTAGTAGGAAAACATGTTCCTCATGATTCCACATCACTGATGGTGGCATCTCCTTCCTTACAGACATCCAGGCTGAAAGCTGTGGAGCTACTCAACTATTCTTTATTTCCCCTATCCATACCTCTTCAGCATTTCCTGTCAGATCCAACTTCAAATATATCCAGAATCTGACCAGTTTTCATCCCTTCCTTGCTACCAACTGGTCTGAACGCCATGGTCCCTCACCTCATTACTGGAATAGACCCCCTCAGGAGCATCTCTTTAGCAGTCTAGACTCAACACAGGAGTCGGATTGATCTATTTACAGTGTCAGCGGGAGGCACCTGGGTGGCTCAGTGAATTAATGAGCCCTGAGTCACTCAGCAGGGAATCTGCTTCTCCTCCTCCTCCTTCCCCTCCCCACCACCCCAGTTCTTGTGCACTCTCTCAAATAAAATATTAAAACTAATCAATTAATTAAAATAAAATGTCAGCAGGTCATGTCAATACTCTGCTTTCTTCCATCTCCCTCAGAGTAAGAGCCATAGTTCTTGCCATGACCTCAGAGGCCCATTGCCTTTCTGAGCCATTCCTATGCCCTACTCTCTCAGGCCACACGGGGTAGCTTGTTTTGCTGGAACACACGAGGCAACTTCTACCTCAGCATCTTTGCACTTGAGATTCTCTCTGACTTGAATGCTAATCCCCAAATAATATTTTGTTTACTCTGTGTCATTCATGTGTCAACTTCTTAATGCAGACTTTAATGGCCACTCTGCTTGATAATCGCAACCCAAGAACATCCTTTCCTTCTTTCCTTTTTCAATATAGTCTAAACATTTATCACAGTCTAACATACTTTTTTGGTTTTACTTAGTTATCTTCTTTATTGTCTACCCTTCTTCTCTAGAAGCTAAGTTCCAACAAGACAAGTATTTTTGTCTGCTTTGTCCACTGCTATATCCTCCAGTACCTACACCAGTACCTGGCACATTTCAGTGGTTGATAAACATTTGTTGGACAAATAAAGGATATGATTGTGGCTTTTGTGTCTAAAACACCCAGGAGTTCAAAGACCTGGAGACTTTGTTTTTTAAATGGATTTTATTTTTTAGAATAGTTTCAAATTTAGCAAAACCGCTAAATTTGCACAGAGTGTTTCTATGAACCCCCTGGTCCCACACAAACTCAGCCTCCCTCACTATCAATATCTTTCTTGTAAGCCAATTATGTTGCCCCAAAATCTGTATGTTAAAATTATAACCCCTAGTACTTCAGAAGATAACTGTATTTGGAGATAGGGCCTTTAAGAAGGGGAGTAAGATTAAATGAGGTCATATGGGTGGGCCCTACTCCATTCTGAGTGATGTCCTTCTAAGAGAAAATCTGGACATGCAGAGATATTGGAGACGCACCCCATGGAGGAAAGTCTTGGTGAGGACGCAGGGAGAAGGCAGTCAGTGGCAAGTCAAGGAGGGGCTTCAGGAGAAGTCAACCCTGACAATGCCATGATTTTGGACTTTATCCTCCAGAACCTTATTTATTTAGAAAATAAATCTCTGCTGTTTAAGCCCCCAGTCTGTGGTGTTTTATTATGGCAGCCTTAGCAAACTCAAACAATCCCATACCAGAGCAGCACGTGTGCTTACATTCAGTGACCCACACTAACATCCTTCTTATCAACGGTCACCGTTGAGGGCTCCCTCTTGGTTTTGTAAGCTCTGTGAGTTTGGACAAAGAGAGCCACCATTACAGTATCACACAGAACAGTCGCTGCCATGAAGATTCTCAAATACTTAAAACAGTGATCCATCTATCCAACCTCCCTCCACCCAACCCCCAGCAGCCACTGACCTTTCCGTGGTGTCCACAGGTGGACCTTTTCTCGGATGTCATGCAGTGGGAATCATATAGTAACCTTTGCAGACTGGCTTCTTTCACTCAGTAGTATGCATTTAAGTTTCCCCCATGGTTTTTCATGGCTTGCTAGTTCATTTCTTTCTAGTGCTGGATAATATCCAGGGAAAACATTTACCCTTAGCCCTGTAAGCTGACCTAAAGCTTGCATAGTTTCGATAAGGATCAAATGTGGGCTGGTTGCAGCATTCTTCAAGGGTTTCATGACTGCCTGTATGTCTCACTGATAGTTAATATCCAACTAAATGATAAGCACCAGAGGAATCCTGCAAAAGTAGTTTTGCGAGTAGAAATTCAAAGAAATCCAAAGAAACTTTTGTAGTCTGATACTCCCTGGATGCCCCCTTACCTTTGGTTACTAAATATATCATCACCAGCCTCATACAGCGAAAAGTGCAGCTCTTTCTGCCACTGGTACACTCCCCGTGCTACTTAAACTAACTTACTAAGTTGTACTGTACATGTCTTAAGAATTCTTTCTCGGGGCACCTGGGTGGCCCAGTCAGTTATGCGTGTGCCTTCAGCTCAAATCATGATCTGAGGATCCTGGGATCGAGCCCTGCATGGGGCTCCCTGTTCAGCGGGGAGCCTGCTTCCCCTCTCCCTCTACCCCTCTGTCTGCTTATGCTCTCACTCTCTCTCTCAAACAAATTAAATCCTAAGAATATATACCTTTTAAAAAAAATTCTTTCTTCACTGCTGCATTCAACAACCCCACATCAGATGTACCACAATTGGTTCATCCATTCACTACTGAAGAACATGGTTTTTTTAATTAGACTATTATGAATGAAGCTGCTATAAACATCCATGTGCAGGGTGTCAAGTGGACATAAACTTGCAAACTCGTTTGTATAAATACCAGTGAGCAGTACACTGCGGGAAGAGTTTAGTTTTGTGTAAAAAAAAAAAAAAAAAAAAAAATTCTATGAGAATTCCTGCTGTTCTACATCCTCACCAGCATTTGGTGCTTTCAGGGTTCTGGAGTTTCATCATTTTAGCAGGTGTGTGATGGTATCTCATTGTTGCATTAATTTACAATTCCCTAAAGAGTTGTGGTATCAAGCACATTTTCATATGCTTGTCTGCCATCCGTATATCTTCTTTGGTAAGAGGTATGGCCAGATCGCCTCTCTATTTTCTTAATCGAGTTATTAATATTCTTATTGAGTCGGAGCGTTTTAAAAATAAAATTAACTGGAAAAAAAATAAAAAAAAAATAAAATTAACACATATATGTTCAAATATTCTCATTTTAATGGTTTCACTTAACCAGAATAATCTGACATACCAAGATGAATCACACATTGGGATTGTGAATCACATAAGAATGGGGAATGAATGGAGAAAGACAATTTCAATTCCTTAAACTATTTTTTAATTCATTATATATATAGATGATATATCTGACATATATATCATATATAATATCGTGTTATATCTATTTCAGGTGTACAATATAGTAATTCAATAATTCCATATATCACACCATTATACCAGTTCTTCCTTTAATTGTTTTTACACAAACTGAACATCTGTTTGCAAGGCCAGAAGTAGAGATGGAATCTGGCATCTGTTGTCAAAACTAAGGGATCACAGACTGAATTTAAAGTAGGACTCTGCTGGTTATGAAATCCACCCCAGGAAAGGAAGAGGGCAGTGCCCACAGCCCCCGCCCCACACCTCACTTCCTTGCCTGGCTTGCTAGAATTCACAAAGAAGGTAGTAAAGGCAGTGGATTTTCTTTAAATTCAGCAACACCACAGTAAATAGATCAGGACAAATATGTTGCAAAATTTCTAAGCTTGTTGGTTTATGGCTGTTTAAAAGCAGGTGGGCCTTATATGTGAAAAAGGTCTTAGTATTTGTCCAGTAAAACATTCGCAGTTTATAAAGGGGGCCTGGCTTTTTGTCCTGTAAAACAGGAGAGATCTGTCATCTTATTGGGATTTTTTTCCCTTCTGGGTTTTTTTTTGTTTGTTTGGTTGGTTGGTTTTTTTTGGGGGGGGGGTTGATGTTTTTGTTTGTTTTTGGTTGAGATTCTTTGTTACAAGGGAAGAGTTGTTATCTATTGAGCTCCTGTTGCAAAAAGATGCTTTTATTTCAGGATGGAACCTACAGATCTAGACTTCTTTGAGACACCCCTACCACCCAAATGAACAGTCTATCAGAAGTACACTTTACAGGGAATCAGATACAAAGGCTCATTTCCTGGGGATACTTGCCCAAAGCTTCTCCAGGCCTTTTCTCTTAAAGGAGGGGGCGGAGGGGGAGGGCAAGCAACTACCACTTTTCTGATACAAAAACAGGTACTTCCCAAAATAAAAGTAAATCGAAGAACCAGGCAGAACATACTTCCCCTGGGTCCCTTCATTAATCTCATGGTCTAATTCACCAAAACCCAATGTCAGTTTTCAAGGTATCAGTGGGTCTTCGTGGGTTTGGGTTCTTTTTGCTTTTGTTTTTGTTTTTGTTTTTTCATTGAAACAGAGAAAAGTACAACCACTTTGGAGAACTTTTTGGCGGTTTATCATAAAATAAAACATACATCGACCACACAGCCCAGCAGTTGCAGGCTTAGGTATTTGCCCCAGAGAACTGAGAGCAAATGTCTACATAAAATATTAGGCATAAGTGTTCTAGCAGCTTTACTCAAATATAGCTAAAAACTGGGGCACCTGGGTGGCTCAGTGGGTTAAAGCCTCTGCCTTCGTTTCAGGTCATGATCCCAGGGTCCTGGGATTGAGCCCCACATCGGGCTCTCTGCTCAGCTGGGAGCCTGCTTCCTCCTCTCTCTCTCTCTCTCTGCCTGCCTCTGCCTACTTGTGATCTCTACCTGTCAAATAAAATAAATAAAATCTTTCAAAAAAATAGCTAAAAACTGGAAACAATCTACATATTCAGGAACAAAAGGATAGACAAGTTATAGCACATCCTTCCAATGGGGTTCATCTCAGCAATACAAGGGAACAAACTATCATTACACATGGCAACACGAATCTCAAAAACACGCTGAGGGAGAAGAAGCCAGACCTAAAAGAATGCGTATGTATCATGGCTCTCTGTAAAGTTCAAAAGTGGCCAAAACTAACCCATGGCGGTAACAGTTCAGCAGCAATCCTTTGTGCGGAGCAGGTGGATGGAGCAAGGAATGAGGAGATGGAAACATTCTGGATCTTGTTGGGATGGTAGTTACATGGGACTGTACATTCGTTAAAACTCAGCAAACAGTATACTTTTTGTATGTGAAATGATCTCCCGATTTTTACAAAGAGACTATTAAGAGAGAAAAGACAAGTCCACATTAAGGTGAAAAGGAGGGCAGTGGTCCCTGGTTTCTGGGATAATCTAAGCTCCATATCTGGTCTATGTGTTCAAATGAATTTTTATTACCCAGGGATTATTGAAAGTCACGATCAGTCAGACGACAGCAAAAAGGAAGAGGAGACCGACCTTCCAGAAATCATTTTCCCCATGATTTTTGTAAAGAGTATTTTTCAGTCATTATCTTGAGAGAAAACAAGCAGCTGGGTCTCCTAACAAAGAGGTTTAATAGACTACGGGGCAGAAAAAAGAGAGAGAGGAGAAATTGAGGCAAACAATGCCCGTTTCGGTGCCAGTCACACAACACCGAGCCTGGTGAGGAGAAGGCGAGGGCTCCTCTCTGCTACGGGCATCGTTACAGGCACAACACTCAGCAATGAAGGGTCCTCCAATTACTGCCGTGATTTGAGGCATATTGTCCAAAACATTCTAAAACCTGAAATTGCAGCAGCAAATGCATTGATGGCCCTCACCCTCATCTGTGAAAATAGATGTAAATGCAAACGGAAAGAACGGAGGCTCTCTGGGACCCTGTGTGCATTGTCGACCTACCATCTCTTGCTTTTTTTTACCTTCCCTGCCATTTCAAATACATCTGGGTTTGAGATGCCGGTTTCAAAGTTTCCATCTGACCTCAAACCCAGTTTGTTACTCTTGCCTCCTTTTCAGTTTTGCACAGAATTAGCCCAGCACAAGTAATAGGTGATTTGTAAGGACATCACGCAATGCTCTGAAAAGCAAAAATAAGGGAGGCTTGGGTTTTTGTGTAGCGGATTTGTCTCCTTGTTTCAGACCACACACACATACACACACACACACACACACACACACACACACACACACGCTGTTTAATTGCATAATTCAGATGTTGGATGGTAGGGCGGTGGGGGGGCATAACAAAGAAACGCTGAAATGCCTTCTAAATTCTGCTTAGGCTAAATTAGCTACGTGGGCAACAATACAGGTACTGCTTTTTTTCTTAAATATATATATTAGCAGAGATGCCGGCTAAATAAATACTGCTTAGTGGGAAATGAATTATGTAAATGTAATTTATAGCATTAATCTGGGCTGGTAAATTTAACCCACTCAAAAGTAGAAAGGTTTCCGTGCAATGAATATTTCTGAGGTTGTTTAATATGTTAAAATAAATATTGAGCAGCTGAAAGAAAAACATGTCCTCTGCATCACAAAAGCTATTTTGAAACAATAAATTAGGGGCCCGCTGAATATTTACAATCATGAGTTTTTAACTCTTGGGTAAATTTTCTTCCTAAAATATACAGTATGCCATCCATTCAAGC
Source organism: Meles meles (assembly GCF_922984935.1). Lineage (NCBI taxonomy): Eukaryota > Metazoa > Chordata > Mammalia > Carnivora > Mustelidae > Meles > Meles meles. The sequence continues at coordinate 70,499,397 of NC_060076.1, forward strand.
GGCAGAACGATTCTGGTGGCAGCGATTCAAAAATGTGCATGCCCAGAACATTCTAGGTAAATAAGGACCACAGTAGGAGATGGGGGTAGGGGGGAGCACTTTTTGTAAGACAGCTCTATTTAGTACCACCTGGAAGGCTGCAAGAAACACAGATACTTGGGGAGTTTGAAGCTCCCCCCAAAGCCCTCGCCATTCACTGTTCACACAATGATGACTCCAATATTAAAGGGAAAAAAGAATGAGGGATTTAGAGCATTTTATTTAAGAGTATAAAGTTGAGACTTTCAATAGGTTAGTTGGTTTGTTTGTTCATTTTTAAATAACTAGCAAGTGGGACAGAAATTACTCATTCTGCTCTTTGGAACAAAAGGGAAACTGAAGGTGGTTTATAAAAATCTTGGCTGGGAGACTTGGGCAGGGGGAGGTCAAGTGGTATCTGCTGGTCACAGGGCTGTCCTGCCCACCTTCTCTGAAAGGCCTTTTCTGTGCCCCTCAGGTGGCATTACGGGCATAGGAGCAGGCCACACACTCTCTCCAATCTTTACTGTTCAGGTTTGTTGCTTCCACTTTGGGAACTAGTGATCACTTCTCACATGTATAATACCAGGCCAGAAAGTCCTCTGAGGAAAAAAATGCTTGCTACTTCTGATTTTCTTCTTCCCCTGGTTTCTGCAACAGTCCCTGGAGCACTGCTTGCAGACTCCTCATAAGAAGCAGAAACCAGAGGCGCCTGGGCGGCTCAGTGTGTTAAAGCCTCTGCCTTCGTGGAAAGAACCAAGATGCCCTTCAACGGACAAATGGATAAGGAAGATGTGGACCATATAAACTATGAAGTATTATGCCTCCATCAGAAAGGATGAATACCCAACTTTTGTACCAACATGGACGGGACTGGAAGAGATTATGCTGCTTGAAATAAGTCAAGCAGAGAGAGTCAATTATCATATGGTTTCACTTATTTGTGGAGTATAACAAAGAACATGGAGGACATGGGGAGATGGAGAGGAGAGGGAGTTGAGGGAAATTGGAAGGGGAGATGAACCATGAGAGACTATGGACTCTGAAAAATAATCTGATGGTTTTGAAGGGGGGTAGGAGGTTGGGGGAGCCAGGTGTTGGGTATTATGGAGGGACCATATGGAGGGCACACTGGGTGTGGTGCATAAACAATGAATTCTGTTACGCAGAAAAGAAAAAAAAAAAAAAAGCCTCTGCCTTCTGCTCGGGTCATGATCCCAGGATCCTGGGATCAAGCCCAGCATCAGGCTTCCTGCTCAGCAGGGAATCTGCTTCTCCCTCTCCTTCTGCTGCTCCCCTGCTGCTTGTGCGCTCTCTCTCTCTCTCTCTCCTCTCTCAAACAAATAAATAAAACCTTTAAAGAAAAAGAAAAAAGAAGCAGAAACCATGTCTTACTTTTTTTCTGCCACAGTCTGGCATTAGGCCAGCCCCACTCCTGCCCAGCACCAGTGAACTGACCTCAATTCACCCTCCGCATCTCCACACCCAGATTGTCCCCACAGCATTGATTCTCAAGTGCGTTTGACCTCCAGGACCTAAGAGAAAGGAAGGCAAGACCTGTGTGTGCTCTGGCAGGTGTCCACCAGGAGCCCAGGACTTTGAGCCCGCAGCTCCAGCCTCGTTTGCAAAGAGGTAGCAAGCACAACAGAAACAAGAGCCGACACCAGGTGCACGGCATGGACTCCCGGGCACCAAGCACTGGCAGGGTTTGAGAGAGAAAGACTCCCCACAGTGCTCATCACAACCGGATCATCCACTCGCTTAACATTCCTTGGACGCGTGTTGGTCAAGAAAAGTAGACACAAAGAGATAAGATGTTGAAAACGATCCTTTTAAAGTGAGTGTTAACAGTCTCGAGCATCACATCTATGACAAGTTGGGATCAAAGATATTTTGGAGGCGATGCCATCTTGAAATTATAATAGGAGTAAATGGAAAAATATGATTTATGCAAAAATTCTCTCTATACATAGAGCTTTTAAGAACATGTTATACATAAAAACGAAGCCAAGTTTTATTGCCAGAGCAAAGTCACATATTACCCTTAAGTAGGGTCCCCATGGGCTGTGACAGCATGATTTTATTAAAATTTTATTAGAAATCATGGATGGTACTGGGTCTAAGGGTATGCTGCACTGTCCAAGATAGTAGCCATAGCCACATGTGGCTATTTCAATTTAAATCAATTACAATTAAATAAAATTTAAAATTCAGTTCCACAATTGCATTATCACATCTCAAATGATCAATAGTTACATGTACCTCGTGGGTGCCTCATTAAACAGCACAGATAGAAAACATTTCCAACACCACAGAAAGTCTATTGGACAGAACTAGCATATAGTAAACACAAAATGATAACATTCCACATCTTAGAGAAAGTATTTTGTATTTAGCGTTCAGAGCTTAGAGAAAAACTTATTAGGAACCAGAGAAATTTGAGAGACAACATTGAATAAATACGAGTGGTAAAGATTAGATTTACCTTAAGATACACAGGAGTTCTTAAATGGGTTACACTTACTGGTAACAATAAGCTTTTAAAAATGGTTAACATAAAAATAATTTTTAAAAAGATGGAAAAAAATAGCAGAGTTAACTACCTCTAGGTTTCATTGGCTAATACCCTGGTATTTTCAGAGTTTTAGAGTTGTATACATAGGTTTTCATTTGTCCCTTCATGTCACTGTATATGGTTGTTCAGTTGTACACTGAAAAATCCTGGAGGCATCATTCGTGTAGATTACAGTGTGAACTCTAGAATAATGCAAGGTGTAAGCTGCACAGAAGCATACAGCAGCCTGGGGCCTCTCAGAGCAACTCTAAGTCAGAAAACTGCTCAGCACCACACTTTTTTAAGTCTAAAAATGCCTTTCAACCACATTATCCTAGTTAGGGAAACAGGTAATCAAGTGAGAATGAACACCGAAAAGGTATGCTTTTGTTTTCAGAGTCAAGTTTCACTACAAGCCAGTTGCTTTGCAGGAATTAGGGACATTGAGACACTGACAACATTGAAGAGGACCTCCATGTGTGAGCTTCTTTTCAGACACACACGTTCACGTGGCAGAAAAGTACTTTCGGTAAACATTTTCCCTCAATTTGACAGTTGAGATTAGGAACACTGTATATCTGTCTTTATCCTAAGTCCTCAAGGAGAGGTAATGTTTGGATGAAAATGCTTCCAGGCTTTTTTTGGTTTTTTTTGCTTCCAGCCTTTTAAACATGCACATTTGTGTGTGTTTCAAAAACAATGCTACAAAAAATCATATAAATAATAGAATAGAACAGTGTACGTCTCCCAAAGAACTCAGGAAGCAGGGAAAGCATTCTCTCATTCAGGCTGACAGCTGCCTCCGTGATGCAAGGGAGTAGTAACCTCCACTGAACTTTTACATGCTTTAACTGCTAGGCAAAGAGAACAAATTAAAATTATCTACCGGGGCTAGCCAGCTCTGGGGCCGGAATATGACACCAGGAGTTGAAGTAGCAAAGCTCATGACAGCAGGATTTCTGCCCAGCCTTCAGGCAACAGGAGTTTGGGAGTTTGGGGGGAGACTCACTTCCAGAAGTTTGGCGCAGAACACTGAGAAACTGGTCAGAAACCACTGGGGCAGCATTTTGGAGTCTGGGAGTGCTGACCAGGAAGGGACAGGCAGAGCAGGTAGGGACAGTACAGCAGGGGAATGAATGCCTCGGGCAGTTGGCAGAGCCATGTGGACACATCCCTCTCCTCTGGTGAGCCAGGGCCTTTGGATTCCCAGCCCCATCCTCACTGCTCTCTCAAGAACAGAGTCACCAGCCTTAAAATGCCGCCAAGCAGCAGGCACACGCATGTCCTGGGGCTCTAGCCCTCACTCAGTGTGTGGGTGGCCATAGAGATGCCCCACCCAGACGCCATCACCTTTCCCACTGCCTGCACACAGCCCTGCCTTCAACAACAGCACCAGCATTCACTTGCCATAGGGCATTCACTGGCTCCTGGAGCCTGCTTTGCCGCCTAATAGCAGGCCGGAAGTGCCGTGGAATTAACACCCTGGGGAGCAGCCCTCCGCCGATTATAAACACCCAGCTTTCTGGGCGCATGGTGTTTTCTCTACTGTTTTCAGCTTCAGTTGCCAACAGAGGTGACTTGTTTGAAAAAACCACTGTTTACTGGCTGCTTTCCCTTCCCCATCTCCACTCCCTGTCTCCCTATTCTCCATTCCCCTGCCTGAATTTCGTTCAGCAACTTTTGATCTGCTTCTAAGAAACCCAAACTGGGACCCAGCAAAAAAAATCTTCAAAGCAACAGATGCCCCTCTGCCAGAATCTACCTGCGGCCCCTTCAGTGCAAGGGGCCAATACCTACGAGCTGGTCCCTCTGGGCCCAGAGCTATCCACAGTCTCCCACCAGCCAGGAAGAGTAGAGAGGGGGTCAGGAGCTAGGTGACCTCCTGCCCTGACCTCTGCCTGGCCCCTGACAAGGGAAGTTCTCCAACCTACCTCAGTGCCAGGTCCACTGGGAAAGGAAACCTGGAACCAAAGTAAAAACGCTGACCTGCCACCAAGAAACTTGACCTTGGGCCTTAGTTCCACATCTCTCAAATGAAATGGTAATATACCAAATGACATTCCTCTGGAAAACCTCCCTTGAGGGAGGGAATATAAAGAAACTCTTAGAATGCAGACACTAGGCCCTGATTGTCCACACTAAACTTGGCTCCACCTCTACCAGCTGGGCCATGTTGGACATGTGTGCCTGGAGCTCTTCATCTGGAAAATGGGAGGAATAATGACACGTAAGCCATAGGGTTATTGGGAGAAGTAAATTAAGTCACTTAGCACAGTGCCTGGCAAATAAACTCTCCATATATTATAGCTAATATTATTTTTGTTATTCTACTCCCTTAGATATGGTTAGTTCTGATTTCTGAGTTTCCATGGCCTTTTGAACACATCGCCACTCTAGAGCTAATTACCCGGTTGTAATTACTTATTTCCTGCAGGTGGATGAGGGTACCATTCATCTTTGGGTCCCCAGTGCCTGACACAATGCTTAACTCAACTCCGGGATAACATTATGAAGATTATGAAAGCATTTTTCTTTTTGCTTCTCTGAGAATAGGACCCCTGCCCTAGCTGGCCTGTAGTGTCCATCTTTTGGGGAAGAAGAAAGATGTGTTACAGAAGGGAAAAAGAGTCATATGCAGCTTCTGGTAGTCGAAGTACAATTGGGCAGCCAGATAATAGCTATATGGCTGGGCGGTCCCTCCAGAGAAGATGTTTCCAAATTCCTTTATGTCCCAGCCATAATATATCAAGAGCAGAGTGTAGGGCACCCAGCTCTGAGAGCTTTTCTGAATATAGAGAAGACACCCCTTCCACCTATGCTAGCAAAGCCGAAATTTGTCGCTTGATGGTAGAGGAGGGATGTAACAGAGGATTGGGATGATTATCAAATATTAGGGGTGCCTGTGTGGCTCAGTGGGCTAAGCTTCTGCCTTCGCTCAAGTCATGATCCCAGGGTCCTGGGATCAAGTCCCACATCAGGCTCCCTGCTCAGTGGGGAGCCTGCTTCTCCCTCCCCCTCTGCATGCTTCTCTCCCTACTTGTGATCTCTCTCTATCTCTGTCAAATAAATAAATAAAATTAAAAATATATATATATTTAATATAGGCACTGGCCAATCAGAAAGAAGCCAGGGAAGAACACCCGTGATGGCCATACTGGTATGTAGCTGGTGAGTATTAGTGATTGTAGGGGCTACAGAAAGAAAGCCGGCCCCTCTGGCCTAAGCATTAATGGGAGAGGGACCAGAGATAGGCAGACACTTCAAGTGCTCAAGTGTTCTGCTTTTCCTCCTTCCAAGAAGGTACATTAATAAATAAGCTAACTCTTTGGCAGGAAGAGGAGGCAAGGGTGGGGCGGGTGGAGAATGGGATCACACTGCAAATGGGATCACCTCTTGGGCTGCCCCAGTAGCAGCCAGGCCTTGGCCATACCAGCTGAGTGGTACAGCATGGCCAGGCAGAAGACCATAGGCTTTCTATTAAATGGATACATGACCTCTAAGGCCATGTCCAACTCCTATGTTTGAAGCTTTATTACATCTTTTCCATCTTCTGACAACTCCACAGCTCTTTGGATCTTGCAGTTACCATCTTGGTATCATGCAATAAAACTTGCCATCAATCCACCCCTAATCCCAGATCAACAGCATCCTTAGTATACTCAGCTATCAAAATAACCCTATGAAGGTATGCCAGAGACCCCCAAAGCCACTCCCTTGCTTGATGATTAATTAGGAAGATCCACAAGGTTCAGTAAATAGTCACACATGGCTATAATTTATTATAACAAAATATAAAGCAAGGTCTGCAGATAAGAGGGGTCTGCAGAGAAGAGGTGCATGGGGCAAAATCTGAACACAACAGGCACAAGACTCTAAAAGTCCTCTCCTGAAAACTATAGAACACTGATGAAAGAAACTGAAGACCACACTAACAAATGGAAAGATGCCCCATGCCCGTGGATTGGAAAAATTAATATTGTTAAAATATCCATACTACCCAAAGTGATGTACAGATTCAATGCAATCCCTATCAAAATACGGACAGCATTTTTCACAGAACTAGTACAAATAATCCTGAAATGTGTATGGAACCACAAAAAAACTTGAAAAATCAAAGCAATCCTGGGGAAAAAAGAGAGAGATACTTCAATCCAGATTTCAGGATATACTACAAAGTTTTAACTGTAATTAAAACAGTATGGTACTGCATAAAAACAGGCATCTAGATCAAGATAACAGAATAGAGAGCCCAGAACTAAACCCACACTTATTTGTCAATTAATCTCTGACAAAGGAAGCAAGAATATGCAATGGGAAAAGGACAATCTCTTCAACAACAGTGCTGGGAAAATTGAACAGCTACATGCAAAAGAATGAAACTGGACCATTTTCTTATGCCATACACAAAAATAAACTCAGCATGATTAAAGACCTAAACGTGAGACCTGAAACCATAAAACTCCAAGAAGAAAACATAGGTGGTAATCTCTCTGACATTGGGTTTAGCAGCATTTTTCTAGCTATGTTTTTGAGGCAAGGGAAACAAAAACAAAAACCAACTATTGAGACTACATCAAAATAAGAAGTTTTTACAGAGCAAAGGAAACCATCAACAGAACAAAAAGGCAACCTAGGGAAGGGGAGAAGATATTTGCAAATGATATATCTGATAAAGGGTTAGTATCCAAAATAAATAAAGAACTTATACAACTCAATGACCAAAAAACAAATGATCCTATTTAAAAGTGGGCAGAAGAAGTGAACAGACATTTCTCCAGAGAAGACATCCCGATGGCCAACAGACACTGAAAAGATACTCAACATCTCTCATCATCAAAGAAAACCAAATCAAAACTATACTGAGATATCACCTCACACCTGACAGAATGGCTTAAATCAACAACACAAGAAACACGTTTTGGTGAGGCTGTGGAGAAAAAGGAACCTTCTTGTACTGTTGATAGAAATGCAAACTGTACAGCCACTGTGGAAAACAGTATGGAGTTTCCTCTAAAAGGTAAACATAGAACTAGCCTACAGTCCACTAATCACACTACTGGGTGTTTACCCAAAAAATACAAAAACACTTATTTAAAGGGGTACATGCACCCCTATCTTTGTAGCACCATTATTTACAATAGCCAAATTGGAACCAGCCCATGTATCCATTGATAGATGAATGAGTAAAGAGGGTGTGGTATATATACACAATGCAATATTATAGCCATAAAAATAGAATGAAATGTGTCATTTGCAAGGACACAGATGGATGCAGAGACTATAATGCTAAATGAAATAAGTCAGTTAGAGAAAGAACAATACCATATGATTTCATTCATGTGGAATTTAAGAAAAAAAATAGCAAGCAAAGGGAAAAAAAGAGAGAGAGAGAGAGAAAGATAAACCAAGAAACAAACTCTTAACTACAGAGAACTGACAGTTACCAGAAGGGAGGTGGGTGGATGGATGGGAGAAATAAGGGATGGGGACTAAGGAGAGCACTTGTTGTAATGAGTACTAAGTGATGTATGGGATTGCTGGATCACTATATTTTATACCTGAAACTACTATAACACTGTATGTTAACTACAGTGGAATTAAAATAAAAACTTGATAATAAAAAAGTCACAAAACATATAAAGAACTCCTATAACCCAACACCAAAAAACAAATAATTCAATTAAAAAATGGGCAGAGGACCTGAATAGACATTTTTCCAAAGAAGACAGAGAAATGACCAACAGACACAGGAAAAGATGCTGAACATTACTTATCATCAGGGAAATGCGAATCAAAACCACAAGGGGATTTCACCTCCCAACTGTCAGAATGGTTAGAATCAAAAAGACAAGAAATAATAAGTGTTGATGAGGACCTGGAGAAAAAGGAACTCTCATGCACTGTTGGTGGGAATGCAAACCAGTGCAGCCACTGTGGAAAACAATATGGAGGGTCCTCAAAAAATAAAAAAATAGGACTACCAAATGATCCAATAATTCCAGTACTGGGTATTTACCCAAAGAAAATGAAAACACTAATTCAAAAGTATATATGCACCCCTGTGTTTACTGCAGCATTATTTACAACAGCCAAGATATGGAAGCAACCTAAGTGTCCACTGATTGATGAATGGATAAAGAAGATGTAGTTTATATACACAAGAGAATAATTACTCAGCCATAAAAAGCAGGAGATCTTGCCATTTGAAACAACATGGATGCAACTAGAGGGTATTATGCTAAGAGAAGTAAGCCAGAGACAGAATGAAAAATGCTCATGTAGGCACCCTCTGTCCAGCGATGTACCAAATCCCAGACTCCCAGAAGGAAAAAGGTGTTCAGCATAAGCCACACTGTACAAACAATTTAGTCTGAGTGAACTACTCTTAGCAATTTCGGGAATGGTAGGAACCCTCTCAAAATCCAGATGCCAGGGCGCCTGGGTCGCTCAGTGGGTTAGAGCCTCTGCCTTCAGCTCAGGTCATGATCTCAGGGTCCTGGGATCGAGCCCCACATCAGGGAGCCTGCTTCCTCCTCTCTCTCTCTGCCTGCCTCTCTGCCTAGTTGTGATTTCTCTCTGTCAAATAAATAAAATATAAAAAAAAATTAAATCAATCAATCAATCAATCAATCAATCCAGATGCCAACCAAGAGCCAAACTTGCACTCAAGCCTTTCTGAGGAGTGTCATCTCAGTCTTTTCAGCACAAAAGGTTATGAGATGAAAAAGTGCACATGGCTCAACAGGGTCTTCTTAATTACTTTATTCTCCATTAAGTGGGCAAGGGCAATCTTGAGCTCCAATAACCCACAACACACCACTACTTAGAATGTAATCATCTTGTAATAAAAATAAGTTGACTTTTATTGGACTTCTCCAATATTATATTCATATACCATTAAGTAGCTGAAACAAGTAGAGGCAGATGGGGTCTGGGCTATACCCTTTTTCCCCTTAGCCTGCCTCAGAGATCACTTGAAACAATTTCTGAATATGCCATCAGCTTTCTGGGTCTCTCTACCATAGAACTGTATGCACCTGTTCATAGCTCAGGGCTGCATGATAATCATTGTTCCAGGAGTAGCCTTCAATTTTGGGGGACAGGAATTGGAGCTCAATCCTCTGGTTACCTTTTTCAGTAAAATAGTTTGGAGGTAAGCTCTACAGTTTCCCAAAATCCACCCCAAACCGAACCCCCATTGCCCATATTGGTAGCATGCCAATTGATGCAACCTTTGTTGGTGTTCTTCCTGACCTCCCCTCACCCCACATTCCATCTTCCACTTTCTCGCCTATTTCCTCAGATCATTTGCTCACTAACTGCTTACACTCTCCATGTTAGGGACAGAGTTGAGAAAAAAATCCAGTCTCTCAATGCCAAATCCAAGAGCCTATTCCATGTAATCAGATGGAACACATTCCACTTAAAAGACTTCTCCTAAGTATGTTCAAATATATTCTACCTATCCTTTCTTTCCACACTTTACTCTCAGTTGCCTACATTTCAGCTTCTGGTGTGTGCTTGTGAACAAGGTACCTGGCTCTTGCGGTTCCATGTGAGTTTTGCAATCAAAGATTCTAGGTTAAAATCCCGTACAAAGGGGGTGCCTGGGTGGCTCAGTGGGTTAAAGCCTCTGCCTTTCGCTCAGGTCATGATCCCAGGGTCCTGGGATCAAGCCCCGCATCGGGCTCTCTGCTTGGCAGGGAGCCTGCTTCCTCCTCTCTCTCTCTCTCTCTGCCTGCCTCTCTCCCTACTTGTGATCTCTGTCTGTCAAATAAATAAATAAAATCTTAAAAAAAAAAAATCCCGTACAAAATGCCTCCCAAATGTTAGAGACATTGTCTGAAAAGAAAACATTAGCTCAGCAACTGCTACAAAGCAAGCACTGAACACGTGTGAGGCTCTGACACTATTCTCTTGAGTAAGAAGTTCCATCGCAAGCTACAGAGAGGGAGAAACGGGTACCATTCAACTTCCACCCAAGTCAGTGACTTTCCCCTTCCAAGCGCTGAAAAATGAGAAGCCAAGGAAATGCTGTCCTGAAACCATCCTTGCTCTTTTAAAGTGTGCTGGCAAGAGAGCACTCTGTCTCATCTTCTACATACCACTGGGGCTGAAAGTCCTGGATGCCACTCTGGAAATATCAAGTGCCTCCCAAGTGCTGCCTAATAACAATGCTCCAGATCTGGGTGGGCAGAGAGCCCATGAGGAGCTGGCTGCCTAGTACTCTCTGAACCTCTTCACTTGTTTATATCTTCAAGGTTTACTTTAGTCCAGGCTAATGTTAAAGTAAAAAAAAAAAAAAATTGTCTCTCCAGTGGCAAAATGATGCTCAAAAACTCATGGTAAAATGGAATCTGTGGATGGAGCAATGGAAAAAGCATTGTCTGGAGGTCAGAGTGACCTTGACTCAAATCTTGGCTCTGCCACTTCTGTAACTGGTTCTTTTGGCCAGTGTCCTCTCTTCTCCAAGGGTGTCTGTCAGGGGGTGGTGTCACCTTCCTCACAGGGCTACAGCTATTACAAATGGCTATTACAAATGGCAACGCAAAGGACCTTGTCCAATGCCTGCATGAGGGACTATAGTTTTGACAGATAACCCCACAACTTCGTACTATTTTCTATCTCTCCTATCTTAGCCGTTATAGTAATGTTGCTAAGAAGGAACAAAACACCCATCTGATCTAGACTTTATTTCTTTTTCAACTTCCTTTCTCCATTTGAGACTGTGACTAAAAAAAAAAAAAATGGCTGAAAGATGTTAAATAGAAAGGATGAGGCAATGAAGGGCCTCAAGAATCCATAAATTAGACCTTTTCTAGCGGGGCTGAATCTCATCCAGCATCAAGCAGATAGACCCTCAAAATGAAAAACAAGCTTTATTTTTTAATGTCAGCCAAGATTTAATTAGAAGTAGCTTCAGAAATGGGTGATTAGGGTCAAGAAATTGCATTGGCACATTAAAGACTTGGAGCTGAATATTATACCAAAGTTAACTATTTGAACTACCTATATGTAAAAAAAAATTCAGTGGCCAAGACTGTCCTCTCTTTCTTCCATAGCAACAGAATTCTGACCTCCCAGAATAAAGACTGTGTATCTTACTCTCCTCTACAGATATGTATGGTCAAGTGATTGAGTCCTGGGCAAAGAAATATAGGAAGGAGTGGTGCATGAAACTTCACAGAAGCATTCTTAAAAAGAATTTCTCCCTTTACTCCTTTCTGCTGCCTGGAATGTGGACTTAAGGGTTTGAACTAGAGCAGCTATCTTAGACAATAAGGTGAGCATGAGAATAGAGAATATCACAGAAAAGTAACACAAAATTCCCTGATATTGAGAACAATCACTCCAACCCTAGACCGTATACTCGACTTTCACATGAGAAATATAAACTTCTATCTTTTTTCAGCCACTTGTTATTTTGGATTTTCAGTCTCTCACAGCTGATTCTAATCCTAACTAATAAAGTCTGGATGGCACAGATACACAATTTGCTATGAAATGCTCCATTTCTTGAAATATTTCTATGCATCAAAAACAAGCATTAAGATATATTAGGTTGGTTTCCTGTATCTTTTGGTTCTGCTATTAACAGAACACCTACTTTAGGAAGCAACAAGAATTGTCTTGGTTAACACTTAAATAAAATTTGCTTTGCATGCACAAAAGTCTCACTTACTCTTGCTATTTGATACTTGGAAGATTTGGATGTCTAATGGATATTTACTACTGAAGATTTTTCTCTAGTTGTACACAGATGCTGCTCTTGGGATATATCCATCCTTCTCAGAAAATAAAAATCCTCAAAATCTATTTCCAGTTCCTTTTTATGGAGAGTTGGGTGGGGGTGGGTATTTCATTTTCTGAAATCACCCAGTAACCCAATCCTATAAACGTATTTTTTTTTCTCCATTTGGACAAGGACTCCATCTCATCTCTCTCTTTTTTGTTTTGTTTTGTTTTGTTTTCATTTTTATTTTTTTGCAACAGGATTGGAGATCTGAATTACATTAGCTAAAAAGAAAAGCCAAAGAGTGGTTGCTTGCTTTCTTTTCTTCCTTCTTGTTCTTTCTTTCTTTCTCTCTCTCTCTCTTTTATCTCTCTTCTTTTGAGATCATATAACCCTTTGAGAGAATGAGAAAAGAATAAACTTTTCGGCAGAAGAAAACTTTGCATAGTATTTGAGGGTTCATGGACCCCCTGGAAGTCTTTCCAGGAACCTCACATTAAAAATCACTACTATTTTGCAGAAGCAGACATTTTGGTCAAGCGGGGTAGCTTCATACTCTAATTTAAGAAAGTCAGAAAAGATCCCCTCAAAGAATCTTCTTTTGCAACTTCTTCCCCTCTTCTCTTTACTGATTTCTTGAAGTAAGGTGTAAACGTCTTTTAAGCTACAAATGTTATTTGGGAAGAATAAAATGTTAAGTTATTAGCAGCCAATGGTTTAGATGTCAAAGACTTAAGAGATGAGATAAAGCTCTTGGGCTCTTGCTAATATTTGTAATTATTTATATCACATCTGTCTTCCCCCCACAAGAGCGTAAATTCCACAGGAATGGGAGCCAAACCTGCTCTGTTCATAGCTGCATTCCCAAGGCTTAGCCCCGTTCCTGGCATGGAGCAGGACTCAGTCAACATTTATCAAATGAAGGAATGGGTAAATAAATCGAGAGAATGAGAGATCTCTTTGAGATCTCTCACAGGTTTTGATGAAAGAAGGAAAAAAACAAACAAACAAAAAAACAATGCTTCTCCCAGTCTGGTAGGGATGATAGAAAAAGGCAGAGGGGCCAGGTAGGGGACGCATAGAGTTGGCAGAAAGCACTGCAGAAGTCTCTAAAATAAAGTTTGCCTATTTCAGGTCCAACTCCCTCCAACCCACATTATTTCAGAATAAAGTTTTATATTTCACTCAGTCTATCTTCACAGCACAGGCCATTTCTAAGTAGCTATTGGAAGACTCAGTGACATTATTTGCATGACAACGTGATTGTGGCTTTGACACCTTATCTTGCTTCATGTTTTACATCTTTGTGAACTCAGGAAAATTTTTTGATGACTAAAGAACATGATAAATTGCATTCCTCTAACCGATTCAGCCAATACATAAACACTTAATGCAAATCACCATATGAAGGAGTTCTGAAGCCAGACTTTGCCCTGAAAACCTTTCAGAGGCGAGTTAAAAAACAGGTTCCCTGGTCTCTCCCTAGATCTCTGAATCAGAATCTCCCAGAATTGGACCTGGAAATCTGAGCTGTTAAGTTCCCTGTGTGATTTGGAGGTTGGCAATCTGTCATAGGTTAGTCAGTTAAGATTTGTGAATCCTTGCTATCGTGATACCAAGATGATGCTGTTGTTTTCATCAAGGAGTGCGCAATCTCGAGTGGAATCAAAAGACATGGGCAAAAATAACAGGATATAAATTCGATGACAGGTATGACCCACTGTTGACATTGACTTGGGAAGGCTTCATGTAGGGAGTGGCATTTGATCTAGACTATGACAGATAGTTGTAACAGGGAAGCCACAGTGAGGGAACGTGGACTTGAGGAAGGAATCTGGTGAACATCTAAAACTGAACAAGGAAGTATTTTAATTATATGATCACAGACACTAGAAGGGACTTTAGTGATAACACTTTTGTCCCCTTCCTCTGTTCAAAAGGAGCCCAAGGCTCAGAGGGCTAAAGGGACTGGGACAGAGCTACACAGCTAGTTACCATGAGGACATGTGGTAAAATATTTTAAACTCTCAAGCCAAGGCACTCCACTCCACCTCCCCGACTCCCGTTGGTCTGGCCCCAGAGCTAAGCATGTGTTTCTGTGACTCCTCGGGACTGCTTGGCTCATGTCCCTAAGAATGCACTGCCATATGGGACCAGGTGTCAGGAATGGCCTCCTGGGGGCCAAACAGCCCACAGGGCCAGCTGGCAGTCACCCCCCTCTCTTCTCAACAGACCCTGTTCCACTCTGCCTGTCACTCACAGAATCTCTATGGACAACAAAGTTGGGGAGAGTGAGAAGAACACATACACGTTGAATGAGTAATTCAGAGACACCGAGGCACCACGATTGCCACGGAGTCACATCCGGGGAATTTCTGTCAAAGGCTTCACATTTTTGGGCTTGTGACAAACGGCACATGTTTGTCTACAATTACCAGGGAGAACCTAACGGGCCACCTGGTCAGGGGTGCCAGGTCATCCGGACACACCAGCAGGGATCCACCAATGAGTTTTCTATGTCCCCGCCAATGAGAGCTATTCCTGGAGAGGAAAAAGCCACTCATCCGATGTGGTGCCCCGATTGAAGGAATTCCTGATATGGTGGCCATACTTTTGTAAATTGTAAATGTTCGGCAAAATTCTTAGAGTAAAATTTGTATTGAAACATAATACCAAAAAAAAGTATACAAATTATAAGCAAATCATGCAACTGGTCCCCAGAACAAGAAAAAGAACATTGCTAGCACCCCAGAAGCAACCTCTGCTGCCCACCCCCAGTCCCTACCCCCACAAATGGTAACCATCATACTGACTTCAAGCACACATTATTAGTTTTGCCTGTTTTTGAAATTTATGTGAATGGAATCACAATCAACTTAGATCTTTAACATTTAAGGTACATTGATGGTTAAAAAAAACTGCCTGCAAAATTCTTGGCGTGTTTAAAGAATTGAAAGGGTAGAAAATATACTTAAAAGGGGGGTTTATTCTAAGACAGGCTAGGAGAGCTCTTTGGCTCAGACCTCACTTTCAGGAAGGGCCTCAAATTCAGACCTCTGACATTATCCCTAAATGACATTAACGATATTCACAGAGATTTACAAACTTGAAATATAGTCGGACAATGCTAAAGCTGTGTTCTATTTCTGGACTATATCGCCTATCATGAATTAATATTATAGGGAAATCTTATAGCTGTGTGATGAATTCAAAACTATTTTTTGACTTGAATTTTTTGTGTTAAAAGCATTACATTGTTGGGGCGCCTGGGTGGCTCAGTGGGTTAAAGCCTCTGCCTTCGGCTCAGGTCATGATCCCAGGGTCCTGGGATCCAGCCTCGCATCAGGCTTTCTGCTCCGCGGGGCGCCTGCTTCCTCCTCTCTCTCTCTCTCTCTGTCTGCCTCTCTGCCTACTTGTGATCTCTGTCAAATAAATAAATTTTTTTTAAAAAAAAGCATTACATTCCTCAAAGCAAACATTATCTAGATACTGCTATTTGGGTACCCCGGTGTTCAGTGTCTCCATTTTTAACATATTAAGTCTCAAAAAAGTGGAAGTGGACCAGGGCCTTACCTAACTTTTGCAAGGCCCTGCTTAGTGATGGTCCCAGAGATGCTGTCGCCAGACCTGACCAGGCTGTGTGTTGCCAACAGCCCCGTGAAGTCTGGAGAAGTGGAGGAGTCTAGGGAGGAAGTGACGCACTCCTCTTCCTAACAACTTCCTGCCAGGGAAAAGTTACTTTGTAGTCCTCCATTCTCGTGACTATTATGAAAATAGGGTCCTATGATACTTGGGAAAGGTGTTATATGAATCCTTATACTTTCAGTTCAGTGGGTCTTCATACCTTCATATTTGTCGAGTTCTCTTACGCCTTCAATTGCACTTGTTACCCATGTACATCCCTGGACGCCAGCCCCCCCCCCCCGCCCCCGCCCTCTCTGGAGCAGGGTCTCTGGAGGAGGAGCCCAGGAATACACATCTTAGGTTCAAGACCTTAGGTGCAGCCTCTGTGTCCCCTTATGTTCCTCCTTTTAAGAACACGCCTAGGATCTGCCTTTCTAGTCATTGATCACCATATTTATTTCAGTAACGTGCATACCCAGTCTCAGTGCAGACCCACTGTTGGGAAGTCCCACACTGGAGCTAATCATGCTTGCAGAAGCAATTCCGTGTGAGGGTTGAAAAGCTCAATCCCTAGATGAAGATCCAGCTCCGCCACTTTCTGGTAATGTGTCTTTGAGCAGATGATTCCTCAGCTTCTGACTTGTAAAATGGGAAAACTAAAAGTACCTAACTCAGAGAGTTGTTGCGGGAATTAAATTAGTTAATGCTCTGAAGTACTTAAAGTGCCTGGCACATAAAAAAGCATTCAATAAGTGGTAGCTATTCTTATTATGATGATGACTTGCAATTCAGGATTTTAAAGCAAAATTCAAAATTGGCAAAATAACACCTGATGTTCATGCTATATTAATATAACCAGATTTTAAAGTCTTACAAAAAGGGAATGATAACATTCCAAGCTTACAAGTGAAGCGAACACTTGTTGATCTTGCTACTGCGAATGTACCAGTCCACGAAAACAACTTGACAGAAGGTAATAAGAGCCTTGCCAAGTTGCATTCCTCGGGTACAAGTCTCACACTTTTGGGTGGGTTTTTTTAAATATACTGTTAAATTGATCCATATGAATGTCATATTTTTGATGCTGTTGTAAAAGTCATTTTATTGCATTTCTGATTCTTCATTTCATGTAAAGAAATAGAATTGATTTTTTTTTTTTTTTTGGAGAGGTGATGGGCACAGGAAGGGCCTAAAAGAGGGTGGCCAGAGGCTGGTTTTTTAACCCACTGAGCCACCCAGGTGCCCCAGAGGCTGGTTTTTTATATGTTGATCTTGTAACCTATAATCTCACTAAACTCACATATTAGGTCTACTCAATTTTGTAGATTACTTAAGATTTTCCTGACAGATGATTGTTTCATCTATGAATAGTTTTACTTCTTCCTTCCATATATATGAGTGTGTGTGTGTGTGTGTGTGTGTGTGTGTGTGTGTGTGTATACACATTTTATTTCTTTTTCTTGAGCAGTTACATAAGCTAGGACATCCAATACCTTGTCAAATAGAAACAGGAAGAGCCAACATCCTCACCCTTTTCCCAGTCTTAGGGAGAAAGTATTCACTATTTCACCTTTAAGTATGTCGTTAGCTATATAAGCTTTTTGTCCATACACTCTATCAGATTGAGGAAATTCTTTTGCACTCCTGATTTCTTGAAGTTTTTTTCATGAATGGGTATTGAATTGTTTTATATTCTTTCCCTGCATCAGTTGTGATAGATGGTTTTTATTTTCTAGTCTGCTAATAGAATGAATTACATTGTTTAGTGTACCAAAAAAAAACCCCAACCTTGCATTCCTGGGATAGGCCTACTTCAGCATGAAGCATTATGCTCTTTATATATTACTGGATTTGTCTTGCTGAATTTTGTTAGGGATTTTTGCATTTACAATAATGAAGGAGGAAAAGCATGTTTTTATTTTCCAGTGTTTTGGAGCTGGCATTTTCCTAGCCCTAGGGCATTACAGGATAAAGAGCAAATTGCCCATGATGCAAATTGCTTTTCCTAGCAGGGGCTAGGCCTCTGTCAATATTGTCACTTATGGCAGTTAGCAATGTATAGGATCTTATTTATGAATATTTTATTCATTATAATAGTACAATAAATAGACATCTATCTGACTTTGCCAATAAGTACTCTTTGCAAATTCATAAGTTTTCTCTGTTTCAATTCCAAAGGCTAATGTTAGTTTATGTCTTGACCAAAAGAGCTTCTCCAAAAAAAAAAAAAAAAAAAAAAGTCCGTGGTACTTTGTTCTCTACCTTAAGTGGTTAACAGTTAAAAATACTAATGTAAAGGCAAATAATTGATCGATATTTATGTTAAAAAATTATATAATAGGGATGCCTGAGTCAGTTAGGCATCTGCCTTTGGCTCAGGGACCCAGGATCAAGTCCCACATAGGGCTCCTTGCTCAGTGGGAAGCCTGCTTCTCCCTCTGCCTACTCTGACTGTCACTCCCCCTGCTTGTGCTCTGTGAAATAAATAAATAAAATCTTTTTAAATTTTATATAATAATTTATATAATAATTTAATGTAAATAAAATGTAAGTAAATTAATATATAATAATTAATAATTTAATATAATAATTTATATATAATTTAAATAATAATTTAATGTAACTAAATTACCGTGATAACACTATGCAACTTAGCAGTTTTACATGTATTATCTTATTTGACCTATGTTTAACTTCGCAGGTGAAAAAACTAAGGCTCAGAGAGCTTTCAGGTCTTTCTCATGGTCACCTAACTGGTAGGAATCAGAGTATTTGGAAATAGAAAATATCTTTATACACAGAGACAGAAACAACTTGCAAACTCCTAAATACCCTGCATTTTTAGTTCCAAAGGCTAATGCTAGCTTAAGTCATGTTTTGAGTCTTGAAATGTTTTTATACTTAAAAAAAAAAAAATTTCACTGTGCTGTGCTTCCTGCTGTAAAGTGATGGCATACTCAAATACACTTAATAAAGAAATACAAATACAGTATTCTTTACTCACAGACATTTATTGTTTCAATAAAAACAGAAGAAATTAGGTCAAACAAATGACAGCAGTGCTCCAATAATTATAAATACTGTAATTATTCTTCCTCAATATATTCATTAGCCCTAATTTGATCTTTAGGGCATATCTCTACACAAACTGCACTTTCCAGTCTTAAATCACACACTCCTAATTCTATCAGGCACTTGACCTCCAGAGCAAACAGCTGCTGCTTCTTTCTTTAGACTCTTCTTGGAAACTCCACTCAGATACCAACAGAGTAGTCTCCCGGTGCATTTAGAGACAAACGACAGGCTGCCAGAGTGGCTAAGCAACCCACCAGTCACCATTTCAGACCCTGCTTTAGAACTTCCTAAGGAGCATTGGTTTCAGTGTGCCTCAGAATCACCTGGAAGACCTGTTAAAAAACACAACCTACTGCAACCCAACTCATCCCCGGTGTTTCCGTTCAAGAGGTCTGGGAGGCACCCAAAGATCTGCATTTCTTACAAGTTCCCAGGGGCTCCAATATTGCTGGTCCTGGAACCCCACTTTGACAACCTCTCAATGGATGAATGATTGGGCATCTGATTTTCCATCTCCTTTGTTTTTTCTCTGGATAATAGAAAAGAAGTGGAAGTTTTCAGGAAGGAGATTAGATAAAAATTGTCATGGAAGAGATGGTTTCTTTGCTTTATAGATCAAATAGCTTAAAAACTTCAGATTTACAGCAGAGCCCAGGCCTCTATGAATTGTATAATGTTTTTGCTTGATGGTTTTTATTGTGAGAGCTCTTTTAAAGGAACCATCTTATGAATATCTTTTTTTTTTCATTTGCCAGCTAAAAGAATATGTACAAAAATGTCAACAGTAATTATCTCCTAGAGAGAGCACTGCAAATAATTTCTTTTCCTTGTGGCTTATTGGTGTTTCTGGTTTTTATTCATTATTACAAATATAATTGACCTATGTAACACAAAAATGCAGCTGGCAAAAATCACATAAGTAAATGGTATGCCTGGCATTTTATTAAAGGCATAAAAAAAATAACTGAAATTTCTACTTGAAACTCTACAAGCCAATACAGTTAAAAATGTATCTATTTTTCAACCAGATCTAAGACTTACCTCCGTCTGTCCATCCCTCTCCATTATCATTCGAGCTTGGAGCCTGCCGGTACATCTAGAAGTCAAAGGGCAATTTCTGAGCTTTATAGTGGTTGCCCTCTCTGGTTTGTGCCCCCACTAATGTGGGCACAGTGTTTCCTGCTGAGTACTTCCCAACAGTGCTGGTTCCTTCCAGCTACCTTCACCCCTTTCTCCCAGAACTTCTCCTTGAGCCACAGGTGGTGGTGAACAGCCTGCATGTGCAGCGTCCCATGAATCTCCATGGGGACTAAGGAAAAGCCTGACCTTCGTCGACCTCACTTGCATTCACAGTTCCCAAAAAGTTTACGCCACTAATTCATACATTTCCCAAATTAACTATCAGACAGATTAAGCCACTGATAAAATAACCAAGGTAACTTTAGCTAATGAGTGAGAAAATCAAAGAGTTTTGTACAAAAAAGCTTTTTATACAGAAAAACTGTGGCTTTCTGAAAAGCCACAGAAGCCGAGTTTTGCCACGTTCTACTGCCTTGTCTATGCAAAATAATACCTTTTTCTTTTTTCTTTAGTATATCTGCTACGATATGAGCTTTCTTTTAATTGTTCGTCATGGATTTTTTTTAATTGCCAAATGCAATACTGAGTTGAAAATTAAGATAATGTTTTAATATCTTACAGGCCAACATTTTTTCCTCCTGACTGATTCAGTTCGGAAATCCAAATAGCAAGAATGCTTTTTCTCTGGCTTGAATAAACATGTCGATCTGAACTGTGTAACAGTGGAAAAGCCACATTCTCTTGATTATTGTTAATTCACTGCCAGATTAAAATGTACGCAGCCTCTTCCTCCTACCACACAAATTGTGCCTGAAACAAAATAATAACGCTGCTTTGTTAAACAAAAACATCATCCAAATCAAGACAAGGTTTTTCTTAATGACCTAAAATATGTGTTTTCTCTAAAGGAGGAAGAAATTTAAAAAGCAATGACAACACAGTGTTTTTCCAGGAGATAGTAATTAGAAATGAATTAGAGCTTCCGACAGAGTGAAAACAAGAAGGCCCTGTTTACATCTTATGCTAAGTACAGCGCAGGCTTATGAACTGTCATTATCCAAAAAATCATCTCTCAACCGTGTCCTACAAATGGATGTGATTTGTAGCTTTAGCTCACCTGGGATTTGAGATATGAGTGGGTTGTTGTTTTGTTGACCTTTTTTGTAATCTTAAGAAGGATGGTTTTGTTATCTCCAAACCAATTTCAGCCTCAAAAAGGCAGCAGCGACCCTGCATGTTCTCCTATTACCCCTTTTAAAGCTATGTCAGCCTTATTCCCAGAACTCTTGAGCGAACTCACTGAGACTCCAATGTAAACCTCTGCAATTTTGAACAGAACTCATTTCTGCTAGCTTTTTACTCTGGGCATTAAAGTTCGTCATTCGTCCAAATGGGAAAACAATTTATAGAAATAAACAGGTATAGGGGCGCCTGGGTGGCTCAGTGGGTTAAAGCCTCTGCCTTCAGCTCAGGTCATGATCCCAGGGTCCTGGGATCGAGTCCCACATCGGGCTCTCTGCTCTACAGGGAGCCTGCTTCCTCCTCTCTCTCTGCCTGCCTCTCTGCCTAGTTGTGATTTCTCTCTGTCAAATAAATAAAATATTAAAAAAAAAAAAACAGGTATATTAAAAGCTGAG
The DNA here is from genome assembly GCF_922984935.1 of Meles meles. Lineage (NCBI taxonomy): Eukaryota > Metazoa > Chordata > Mammalia > Carnivora > Mustelidae > Meles > Meles meles. Next base: position 70,521,118 of record NC_060076.1, read on the forward strand.
AGAATAAGAGCACAACCCACTGGGAGATCATCTTCCCTTGCTCATACTTTGAAGGCCTTGGTTCCCACTCCCTCCAAAACGCCCCCATGTTCATGTGTAACCAGCTGTACAGCCAACCTCAGCCACCCAATCCCAAGGGAGTAGCATAAAAGGGACGGAGAGGGTCAAAGATTAGGAGATGTCAAGATTCAACTAGGCTGATCTGGTAAAAGAAAATGGGGGAGCGGGGGGTGGGGAAGGCCAGGGCTTATTGGCCCGGACACTGAAAACTCTAGCAGTGCCCGGAAAATGAAAGAAGAAAAAATAAAATTCAGTCATATGAAAGATGCTGGGTACAGAAATGGCAACTTGACCTGAAGGGAACAGAAGTCAAAGAAGACTCTTGGGGAAGGGCCAGGGTGTTTGGAAAGGTGGGGAAATCCATAAGGGAGAAGGGAAACACAAATGAGACCAGCAAGGCAGTGGGGGACATCCACTGTTAAGGGCAGAGGGCCCACCGACCATTCCCAATGGTGCTCATAATTATCATCCTACCATATTACTGCTTGCTAGAGTGTCAGCTCATTAGCTTACTGGGTGCTTTGATAATTTTACTTTTTTTCTAAAACATAATACATTGTAAAAAAATTTTCCTTTAACAATTAGTTTGGAATCACCCCAAGTACTCAATTATCTAGAAAATTCACTTTTCCAAGACCCATTATTCTACGATCCATCTTGATAACTATAGTAATTTTATAATTTCACTGCTGTAGACTGAATGTGTCCCTCCAAAATTCGTATGTTGAGATTCAACCCCAGTATGATGATATTTGGAGGTGGGGCACTTGGGAAGCGATTAAGTCATGAGGTGGAGTCTTCATAAATGGGATCGGTGCCTTCATAAAAGGGACCCCAGAGAGCTCTCTTACCCCTTCCACCATGTGAGGACACAGAGAGAAGATGGCTATTTATGAACCAGGAATCTCTCAGCAGACAGCAGACCTGCCAGTACCTTGACCTTGGACTTCCCAGCCTCCAGAACTGTAAGAAATAAATTTCTATTTTTTATAAACACCCCACCTGTCTATAGTAGTATCCTGGTTTAGCAACCTGAATGGACTAAGACCTTCACCTTTTATAGTAGAATTTCTTTTAATGTAGCTCCAAGGCTCTGAAAAAAGGAGGCTCTCTACTTTCTTACTAAAATATCTTGACCAGTACCCACAGCACATGGAATCCACATAGCACCAACCAGCTGAAGTGTATGTTTACCATGGATCCGTTGTTTGGGCTTATGTATTCCAATACTTTTGTAATTATGCAATTAAGTTTTTAAAATATGTAAACTGGTAAAAAAAGAGAAATGAGTGCAAAAGAGTGCAATTTACTTTCTCATGTGAAGTAAATTGTATGGCCTTGAAAAAAATTAAGCAAATTGGTTTATAAAAAATGTTGGATTTTTAAAAATGAGGAAAAGAACTCAGAAGAATCCAGATAGATTTTGCAATGTTGCCAAATGTCTTTAAACTCTCCATTTTAAATATACAAAACCAGAAAATTATAGAAAATGCAGGGGAAATTCCAATTCACAGATCCAAATTGAAAGCAAAGGCCTTGATCTTACATCAAAAGCCTGGTAAATTACACTACGTGTATATATTTTAAGTTAAAGTATTTAAGGCACATCTATAGCGTTCTATGACTGTCTACCTGAACCAGCTTTCTTCAATGATGCTATCAGTGAGTCCCAGTGACTCAGAGAAGACAGCTTCCTCTACATTTATTCTAAAACTCTGGAAATAGATCCCCCATTGATCTTTAACATTCAAAGGGCTCGATGATTCTGGTAAACGTAAGCATTTTGCATGCATAGAATAGAGTTTAACTCATCTGGCCATCTACAGAGGGATCTTTTAGTCCTCTTGGTGGAAATTGTCCTTCGATTGTTGACAGTCCTGAAAGCATACCTGTTCTCCTGTTTTTTGCACATTTTAGTGATGGCAGTGTGTCCTGCTGTCCCTGAGAGCTGCTCCGAAGCCTGTCCCGGGGCAGGAATGGTAGTGTTCCTTTAGCCCTTGACTTTCCCCTGAGATGTGTGAGGTACAGGAAGTGAGGTGTGCATGTCAAGTGGGGTAGCCTACGGCACCCTATTCACAGTTTCATCTCTCCCCCTAGCAGGGCCTCACCCTCCCTTTGCATTTGAAAAGGACATCCTTTGCTTGGGGTTTGGTTTCTAAACTGAATTTACAGGTTCAGCAGAAAGAGTCCAAGTTCAGTTCTGGTCTTAGCTTCAACCAAACCTGGATGGAAAGATCTGAAATGGCTCTTTTCCTGCCGTGATACTGTTTTTGCCGAGGCCCAGAAATGAGTGACTAATAAGCTTGGGGAAACATGTAAATTGCTGGGGTGGGTGTTCTGCCGCAATGTTCATTCACTCAGAAGCGGGATTAAATAAAAGCCCTGCAAAATATAATTCATTTCTGTTTTTCTGCTAATGGGGTACAAAAATATCTCACACAGGAAGGGCAGAAAATAGAGAAACCTGTACGCAATTGTGGAAGAGTCTCACCCTCCATGAGTTAAAAGGGCCAGTCACCAAAGTACTGAAGGAAACTACAATGGTATATCTTGTAAACTTGACACCCAGTTGGATCCTTTTCACAGCCTCTTCCTCTATATAAAGTTACTTTCTATCAGAATCATCATTTTCCTAGTTTGGTTGTTTGGTTTTAATCTTAAAAATACATTCTCATTTTAAAGACATTATTCAAATTCCATTCAATATCTCATGTATGAAATAAAATTTGCATTTAACAAACAAAAACATTATACCTCACGGTTCACCCCTCTATTCCACTGTTTAAATTGTAAATACAAAAACTCTCTGATATAGGACATCTGGGTGGCTCAGTGGGTTAAGCCTCTGCCTTCGGCTCAGGTCCTGATCTCAGGGTCCTCCTTCCCCCCTCTCTCTACCTGCCTCTCGGCCTGCTTGTGATCAATCTCTCTCTCTCTCTCTCTGTGTCAAATAAATAAATTTTTTTAAATCTTTAAAAAAATACTCTCTGATGTGAAATGAATTTCTGCTAAGGATGCCTCAGCCTACATTTTAATATAAATCTGTTTGCTGTGTTTGAAGGTGGGAAATAAGATTCCCCACCAAAATGGGCCTTTTCCTATTCAAATGCTTTCTTCTTCAAAGTAGTTAAAGTTATAAACATGTCTGACACACAAAAGATAAGCATATGGCTACCTCACCTAACATTAACTCTAGCAAATTGTTTAGAATTTTGAATAACAAACATTGTTGGTTGGGGGGGGGAGTATTTTATCTTTGACATTGTTTACAATTACCAGCAAATGGTGATAATAAAAAGCAGACCGAATTTTAGTCAATTTTTATTGCTTCTAAATTCTCTACAGACCCTGTGCCCCCTTATTCTCTGTATCTAAGGCAGAACGCTCCCAGGGCTGATCTCCATACATCACTATCACTAGGCAAGGACAGCCATCATCTGAGGTCTTACACAGAAGCTATCTGGACACAAGGATTCCACTTCTGGCTGAATCCAGACATAGAAATCAGTAGGGCATCTCCACTCCAGGATATCAGTGAGAACTGATAAAGTACTGGATGAGTTTTTAAAAGAACATACAAACAAACTGAGTTCTTTTGGACCATGGGAATGCTTTAAAATGTGGTGAGCACTGTGAATTTTGTAAGAATGATGAATCACAGACCTGTACCTCTGAAACAAATAACACATTATATGTTAATAATAATTTAAAAATAATAATAAAAATGAGGTTCTAATTCTCTCATTTTGCTTAACCAAAAAATGCTTTTTTCCAGTTCTTCACTTTTCATTCTGGATTGTAAGGGCTGTTGAGTGAATGGAAGGACAGGGGAGCAGGGTGAGCGGAACTACTATTTATAGACTGGTTTGAACCCACATCTCTCATTTTACTCAGCAAACACAAACAAAAACCAGTGACTAGATTCCTATCCAGATGGCTCCCCCAGAAACAAATGAACAGGTCAGTTGAACAGGTAGTCAGAGTCTCAGCACCAGCCAATTCCAAGTCCAGACCAAGAACTGTGTATATGAAATCCAGAGCACAGAATGGCCCACTTTGCGGTAAATGCCAGAGAATGACAAACAGCTCTCTAGCTTGTCCTGTGGCCCTCATTGCTGACATGAGGAAGAAGGCCATGAAAATAAGCAAACAGAAAATAATTGAATCTTCCACTTTGGAAGGCTCAGCAGATCCAACATAAACACGGTGTTGGCCATGAAGACTTACTGCTTCAGATCACGTCCTGTGTTCTTTCCCTTGACCATAACCTCTAACGCTGCAGCATTTATAAGCACTGAGGGCAAGCATCTGAATTTAAGATCAGACAAAAGAACCCATTCCAAAAGGGGTTTCTCTGCCACTGTCAGAATGCAGGGATTTTTCTCAGGTTTAGACTAACCCTCTCACTAGCAGAGAATAAAATCTTTTCATGTCTTACCTACTTCCTGTCGATCTTACTCTAAGACCCTTTACAAAAGGAAGGAAATAGAGAAGAAACTTCAGAAGAAAAATTTACCCTCACAAGAAGAAAGACATACACATGCACAAAAATGGCAAATTCTAAGGTTTTTGGTGATGTTGAGTAGTGGGTATACTACCAAAGCCAAGAGAGTAATGGTAAAAGCAATATATTTGAAGTGTATTTTTAACATTTTATAAAATCTCTAGCTCTACAGTTGGAATAAATTTTAGCTAAACTTGATGCTTCATTCAAACCACAAAAATTCACATGTAACATAAAAACTAAACTACATATAAAACATCCACATAGTTAGATATGCAATAATAGGTACCAATATCACCTCGATGATTTTTTAGAAGTTTATTATCATTTTATTATTTTAATAGCTAAGGTATTGTATCCAAGAGGGGGGGAAAAAAAGTTCTTTTTTTTTAAGCCTGAAAGTGTTATACTTTGTTAAACACTTCCCACTCACTTAAATGACTCAAAATATTTCCATGCCATTTTCTCATCTGCACAATAATCTGATAAGTATTCAAGAAATGAAATTCTCCCTTTACGCCACTCTCTACATATTCTAATAGTATCCTAGCCTTAAAACGACTGTGATATTTTTTGAAGTTAAGACAGTATGGGAAGAGATTCATAAATCTGCCAAGGGGGATAAAAGAAAATGAGCAAATATCTAATTTACAGCATCTAAATAACAGAGATCAAACATGTATGAATGGTGCAAATCACGTATGCCAATATCTGCATGTGGGTATGCAGAAAAGAAAAATCTATGTATATGCTCACACGTCTCGCCAATTATCTCAAGTCTGAAAGGTCAGATTCTATCCCCAGAGCAGCATCTTGCTAACCTGAAAAAAAACTGAATGAACATTCAGTTGTGAGGAATTAGATGTGCTCCCCTTACCACACCCCCCACAGCTCTGCAACTTCTTTAACTATTTCTCAAACAGGGCTCCAGAACCTTCTCTTTGCTCTCATATAAGCCAGCATAGAGTCACTGGGTCTGCGATATATATACAGCGCTCCAAGGTAAAAGCTGAAGAAGTGATTCTTACCAGAGAAAGGAAGTATTGCCCAGCTTGAATTTCTTCCTCCTTTTCCTGTAAATTGAAATTTTTGCCCTAATCAAGCTGTTTCCAATCACATATGAAATGGGAAAAAGGAAGCGGAAATTAAGTGTCACAGAATCTGCTTTAACCACATAGCGAGACCTGCAAAAGTTTCTAGGACCCAGCCAGGAGCCACCTTGCTAGAATATATTTGCTCTTATTGACACACATTTTCTCCTAATTAGTTGTAATAAAATTAATGGAACTAAGATGAACATCTTTCTGTTTTCTCTTGCCCTCCTTTCTTACCTACCCCTCTCTCCCCGCCTTTCTCTCTTTTCTCTTTCTCTCTTTTAAACTTAGACAGTTACAGAACAGGGGGTTGCTTTGGTTACCATTAAATCAATCTCATCTCATGTCCTTTCACAAGTATAAAATTAATTCTGAGTGATTCTGATTATAGCAACTGTACCCTAGCCCTGATCAAGCCTAATTACAACTTGGTGCAGGATCCCTGCCATTGTTGCATCTAGGTAATGGAGCCTGAATTTCAGCCAGCAGTGCCTTGTTAATGAATAGGAGCATGAGAGGCCCGCACATCGTCTGCTGTGACCTCTTCCGCATCGTAAAGAGCAAACTGCATTGATAAACACACTAAGATGGTTATTATCCATTATTCAGTTTTACAATTAGGGAACACCTGGCACCATGGTAGCCAGCCCTCTTTATCTCCCATCCATATCTAGGTGGGCCCCAAACTCGGACACAATACAGCACACCAATTTCCCTTTATTAAAGGAAAGAAGTTGTAAAGAGAGGCACTGTTCCTGTTTTTAAGTCTCCTTGCCATTTGCTAGAAACCATATTGGCAGCAAACCCGCAAATGTTAGAGATGGCTTTGAGATGGTCTTTTAAATATTGTCCTTTCATATTAAGAAGGACTTACAGACCAAGAAGCTCCCCCACAGCTCCTGAAGGCTGCTCTGCTTCCAGATTAACAAGACATGAGGAGTTCAAGGAACTAAAGAAATGCAGCATCACCATCTTTGAACCCATAGAAAAGGAAAATCCATTGCATTTTGCTTAGTCCTCACCACTCATGGACTTCCAATTAGCCTAGTTCTTTTCTGACTTTACAAATCTTTATTTGCAGCATTCAACCACTCTAAGGAAGAGGGCTGCCTGGCTTTGGCAGCAAATATATTTTAGAGTTCTTTCATCTTTGCACAATCATAGTTAATTTTTTACCATTCTATTATATGAAAATTTTCAGTAAAGATTTTTTTTCTAGCAGTAGTTAAGAGGCAGAGAGCTTCTATTTTCTAGACAGACCTAGGTGGACTTTCTACAACCTCACAACTTCAGAAGTTGAGGGGGAAGCTGATGGGATGAGAGCGAGGGATCAAAGCATAACGGGGTACATGGCCTCAGAGACTTAATGTACAGTTTTGCCACTTTGAAACTTCTGAAATCAACTGAAAAACAGGCTTGTGCCAGCCAAACTCACCAAAGAGCAAAAAGCAAACTGGACTTCAGAAAGGTAGTCAAGATTAAAATCTGAAAATGGCATATTGAGTTCACAGGTTCTCAACTGGAAACAGGCAATACTGACCAGGTGTACCCAATGGCTGATTTGAAAACGGCACTACAGCCATTTCCAGCTCCCTCTCCAGCAAACCCTCAAACTTTGCTTCCATTTTTCTCTGTGTTTCTTTCCAGTACCTCAAACAAACAAACAAAAAACATGACAAAACAATTTAAAAAAAAACTGGATAGTTTCTTTTCTAAGACGTGCTCAAGGTACTTCAATTTTATGATTATAAAGCTAAAGAAGACAAATTTTTACCAAAGCTCAAGTTGGCACCTGGAGATTTACTCAAGTTTATATAAATGTGGGTGCCTTAATCAGATGAGGTCAAAGATTGTAGATTCCACACCATTAAAGAGTGATCTTGTTATTATTTTTCAAAAATCCTAGAAGGTGAGAGGAAGCACATAAATGTGATGTTCTTGGTGTACCCCCAAAGGTCAAATCATGCTGACATCATGGAACCAAGTCCTTCTCAAAAGCCAATCTTTTGTCCCACCATCAGAAAGGAACCCTTGAGCAGCATGAAAATATGAATCAGGAAAAATGTAACCTTCTTAATGTAAAATGGCAAGGTCTTACTCAAGCAAATGATAATACACCATTTTCAATAACACTCCTCAAGTAGGACCACTTTGTCAACATCACAGAAGTTGGCATTGTTTTAATTTTTGGCTTGCAATCCTATCACAGTTCTCACAAAAATGCTTGGCCGAAAGTGGTGCCTTATAAACTGAAATCAGATTGCCCAAAATCAAAACATTGAGAATTAAATCTAACATTTCTTTATTCTCAGGTGGGACTAAGGCCAGGGCCCTTTGGGAAGGGGCTTTCCATGGCAGCTGAAATAAGATGAAAAGACAATTCTGATCATCAGACTTAATGTACCCCCATCAATTTTTTCCATCCACCAAGCAAGGACCTCATGCCTTCTGTTCCATGGCTGCTGGTATCTCTTGGAATAGAGTCACCAGTAAGAGAATCAACTCATACCAGTCAGAATGGCTAATGCTGGTGAGGTTGCGGAGAAAAGGGAACCCTCCTACACTGTTGGTGGGAATGCAACCTGGTGCAACCACTCCGGAAAACAGTGTGGAGTTTCCTCAAAAAGTTGAAAATAGAACTACCCTATGACCCAGCAATTGCACTACTGAGTATTTACTCTAAAGATATGAATGTAGTGATCCGAAGGGGCACGTGCACCCAAATGTTTATAGCAGCAATGTCCACAATAGCCAAACTATGGAAAGAACCTAGATGTCCATCAACAGATGAATGGATAAATAAGATGTGATATCTATCTATCTATAATGATATATATAATGATATAATGATAGATATAGATATATAATGGAATACTATGCAGCCACCAAAAGAAATGAAATCTTGCCATTTGTGACGACATGGATGGAACTAGAGGGTATTATGCTAGCAAAATAAGTCAATCAGAGAAAGACAATTATCATATGATCTCCCTGATATGAGGAAGTTGAGAGGCAACGTGGGGGGTTGGGGGGTAGGAAAGGAATAAATGAAACAAGATGGGATTGGGAGGGAGACAAACCATAAGAGACTCTTAATCTCACAAAACAAACTGAGGGTTGCCTGGGGGAGGGAGATAGGGAGAGGGTGGTTGGGTTATGGTTATGGACATTTGGACATTGGGGAAGGTATGTGCTATGGTGAGTGCTGTGAAGTGTGTAAACCGGGCAATTCATAGACTGTACCCCTGGGGCTAATGATATATTATATGTTAATTAAAAAAATTTTTTTAAAAAGCAGTAGCTTAGGCAACTTTTCACATGCTACCATGTTTTCAGTAAGCCAGTATGTGAACCATATCTTTTAATGATATTTCTCCTAATAACAGGTAAAGATATTTTTTAAAAATTGCTGTGGAGCTTTTTTCTTAAAAAAAAAAAAAAAGAGAGAGAAGCAACTCATGTAACTTCAGGTCAGAAAGGGATCTTAAGAAATCATGAAGGATACTTCTGAGGAAGATGGCAGAACAGGAGGATCCTAAGTTTACCTCGTTCACAGATACAACTAGATAACACCCACATCAGTGTAAATAACCCAGAAAACAACCCAAAGATGGCAGAACAGACTCTCTACAGCTAAATGTAGAGAATAGGCCACATTGAAGAAAGGAGGTAGACCCTCAGGGCTGTCCACTGGAGGGAGGAATGCCCAGGCACAGAGAGAGGAAAGAAACAGACTCTCACACTAGGCACCCCAGGCACCAGAAACCCACATAGGGGAGATAAATCACCATAACATTGGGCTTTGACAACCACAAGCCATAACTTCATGAGTTCTTAGAATCAGTGGGGCTTAACACTTGGAACTTTAAAAATCAGCAGCCTCGTTCTGAGAGAGCCAAAAGGGTGAGAAGAAACAGTCTCTGCCCTTTTAGAGACATCACAACAAGCAGACTGTGGAAATACAGCATAGAAGGAATAGTTTGAAAAACGCCCAGGGTGTACCATAGTGAGATTTGTTTACTAATCTCAGAACATGTGCTGGAGGGGCAGGGATCTCGGAAGATTTCTCCAGGAATAGTGGAGACAGAGGGTGCCATTTCCCTCCTCCATCCCCCAAAACTAGACACCCACCTGTAGGAACCAGAAGGGTGCCAATACTCTCCACTTAGTTTGCGAACAGCACATCACCCCCACATTCTCCTGTGGACATGCCCCCTCCAGCCAGGCCTCAGCCTCAAGGCTCCTCCCACAGCAGATTCATGCAAACCTTGCTAACACCCTATGCCTCACACACCCGCTTCTCTACAGACTCGCTCCCTTTAATACACCTTTGTTGGGAACCACCCAAAGCAATGCTACAAGCCTGGCAATAGCCAGCAGCCCCACTAGGGGCTAACACTACTCCAAAGTGACTCCTGCCCCAGGAAAAAGGGAAGATAACCACACACACCAGTCTAACTGTGGCCTTAGCAGTGGCCTAGGGACAGCCATTTGGTCTGACCACAGGTCCCACCCACCAACAGAATCTTCTCAGGGGACAACACAAGAAAAGACTCCTGCAGTTTGGTGTTACTGCATATATGGCAAAATGCCGCATCTGACCCAACTGAAGCCCAAGGCAGCCCCAAACTGGCCCACTAATGACAAGGGACCAAGCCCTGCCCATAACGGGCAAAGAGAGCCATTGCAAGTGACTGGAATGAAAACAAAAGCGGCTCAGCCACAGCAGTACGTCCCATGCAACACACATAGGAAGACACCTCTGAAGCACCAGATTCTGGTGAAGAGGGGACATTGCACTACAAGACACTGTTGGACTTCTTCATAAGGCCACTACTTTTAAGAGCGGGACATAGCTGACTTTCCTAAAACAGAGAAATAGACACAGAGAGTTAGACAAAATGCGGAGACAGGGAATGTGTCCCAAATGAAAGAACGGGGGGTAAAAATCATAGCAAGAGAACTATACAAAAGAGAGATAAGTAACAAGCCTGACAGAGAATTTAAAGTAACTGTCATAAAGATACTCACTGGGCTGAAAGAAAGAGTGGAGGATATCAATGAGACCATTAACAAAGAGACAGGAAGCATAAAAAAGAACCAGAGATAACTCTATAACTCAAATTAAAAATACACCGGGTAGAATACATAGTGGACTAGAGGAAGGAGAAGAACAGATTGGTGACCTAGAGGACAGAGTCATGGAAAGCAATTGTGCTGAACAGAAAGAGGGAAAATAATAATAATAATAACTCAGCCACAACATCAAGTATAACAACATTTGCCTTATAGAGATGCCAGAAGGAAAAAAGAGAAAAAAGTGGGCAGAAAATTTATTTGAAGAAATAAGAGCTGAAAGCTTCCAGAATCTGGAAGGAAACAGAAATCCAGATCCAGGAGGCACAGAAGCCCCCAATAAAATCAACCCAAGGAAGCTCACACCAAGATACACAGTAATTAAAATGGCAAAAAGTAGTGATAAAGACAATTTTTAAAGCAACAAGAGAAAACAGTTAGTTTATAATCAAGGGGAAACCATATAGGGTATCAGGAAATTTTTTTAGCAGAAACTTTGCAAGCCAGAAAGAAGTGGCATAGTATGTTCAAAGTGCTGAAAGATTGAAAAAAAAAAACAAAAAACAAAAAACAAAAACCTGCAGCCAAGAATACTCTATCCGGCAAGGATACAATTCAGAATAAAAGGAAAGATAAAGAGGTTCCCAGACAAATAAAAGTTAAAGGAATTCATGACCACAAAACCAGCCCTACCAAAAAATGTTAAAGGGGACTCTTTGAGGGGAAAGGAAAGACCATAAGTAGGAGTAGGAAAAGTAAGAAGCACAAAAGAGGTAAAATTAAGCATATCCATAAAAATCAGTCAAGGGATTCACAGAATAAAGGGATGTAAAGTATGACACCATATACCTAAAACATAGGAGGGAATGGAGTAAACAATGGGTTCAAACTTATGTGACAATCAGTTTAAGATGACTGCTATATGCAGTTGTTATATACAAATGTAATGGCAACCACAAATCAAAAACCAGTAATATATATGCAAAAAATATAGAAAAAGGAATACCAAACTTTCACTAAAGAAAACCAGCAAAATGTGAGAGAAGAGAGCAAGGGAAAAAGAAACAGAGGAGCACTACAAAAATAACCATAAAACAAGTAACAAAACGGCAATAAGTACATACACATCAATACTTACTTTGAATGTAAATAGACTAAATGCTCCATTCAGAGACACGGAGTAATGGAATGAATAAAAAAGTAAGACCCATCTACCTGCTGCCTACAAGATATTCATTTTCAACCTAAAGACACATGCAGATTGAAAGTGAAGGGATGGAAAAGCATTTATCATGCAAATGAAAGTGAAAACAAAGCCTGGATAGTAAACAAAATAAACTTTAAAACAAAGACTGTAACAAGAGACAAAGAAGGGCACTTTATTACCATAAAGGGAGCAATCCAACAAGAAGCTATAACAATTGTAAATATTTATGCATCCAACATGGGAACACCCAAATACATAAAGCAGCTGATTAAGAAACATAACAGAACTAATTGATAGTAATGCAATAATAGTAGGGGCCCTAACACCCCACTTACATCAATGGATAGATCATCAGAACAGGAAATCAACAAGGACACAGTGGCTTTGAATGACACATTGAACCAGAAGGATCTAAAAGATATATTCAGAACATTCCACCCTAAAACAGCAGAATACACATTCTTTTCAACTGTACATGGAATTCTCCAGAATTGATTACATATTAAGCCACAAAACAAGCCTTGACAAATTCAAAAAGATCAAAGTCATACCATACATCTTTTCTAACCACATTCCTGTGAAACAAGAAGTCAACTACAAGAAAAAACCTGGAAAGAACACAAATTCACAGAGGTTAACGAATATGCTACTAAACAATGAGTGGGTCAATCAAGAAATCAAACAGGAAATCAAAAAATACATGGAGGCAAATTCAAATGAAAACACAGTGCTCCAAAATCTTTGGAATGCAGCAAAAGTGGTTCCAAAAGGGAAGCTTATAGCAACTCAGGCCTACCTCAGGAAGCAAAAAAAATCTCAAATAAACAACCTAATCTTACACCTAAAAGAGCTAGAAAAAAACAAATGAACAAACAAAACCCCAAACTAAGAGAAGGAAATAATAAAGATTAGAGTAAAAATAAAATAGAAACTAAAGAAACAAAAAAACATAGAACAGATCAATGAGGGGTGCCTGGGTGGTTCAGTCCCTTAAGCAACTGCCTTTGACTCAGGTCATGATCCCAGGATGTTGGGATGGAGCCCTACATTTGGCTCCCTGCTTAGTGGTGAGTCTGCTTCTCCCTCTGCCTCTGTGATCTCTCTCACTCTCACTCTTTCTCAAATAAATAAATAAAATCTTTTAAAAAAAAATGCAAACTCTTAACTCTAGAGAACAAGTTGATGGTTATCAGAGGGGAAGCAGGTGGGGGAACAGTGAAATAGGTTGAAGGGGATTAAGAGTTTACTTAGCATCATGAGTACCGAGTAATGTATAGAATTGTTGAATTATTATTTTGCTAAGTATACTGGAATTAAAATGTAAAAAGAAAAAATATTTTTAAAAAAATTTTAAGAAATCATCAAGTATGATTTGGAGTAGAAGAACCTAGTCTTGCTGGTGCATGTGTGTGTGTGTGTTCACGGTAAAAAGGAAACATATAGTTGTCACCTATTTATTCATTTGAAAAATATTTCTTGAGACTCTTTTCTGTATAGCACTATTATAGGGCTGGCAATACAACCAGGAATAAATTTGACCAAAAGTACCCGTGTTCATGGCACTTATGTTTGTATGCAAATAAATGTGAGAAATGTACATAAGATATGAGGAATACAAATATATCAATGGATTCAAAGAACAAAACACCATCAAGGAATTTCATAGAACTAGTTCTAAAACTATAAGTGGAAAAAACTTTAGAGTAACTGTGGAAAAACTCAAATTAACTGAACAAAAATAATTAAATAACACATCCATAAAGAATCTCACGAAGCCACCATTGTGCCTATCGAGTCAGCCAAATTGTTCTTCAAGAATGGTAAGCTGAGCACCCTCATAAGCTGGCTTCTGCTGGGCACGTCAAGTGCATGAGACTTTAGGAAAGCAATTGACATGGATGTCAAGAAACTGAAATTTAAATACACATAGCCTTCTATACAGTAGTTCCTCTTAGAGCAATGGGTCAAAACCTTTACTCTGTCTAAAAGCGTCAAGAGCTTTTCTAAAGGGCAGATTCCTGTGCTCTAAAGTCAGTGATTCAGTCTGCAGGTTTGTGGTGGGACCCCTGATTGCATTTATATCTGTTTCTGATGAAGGTGGTTAGGGCATCACTCCATAAGGAGGGTTGCTCTGGGGGATCTATTGCAAGACAGCCATCAGAAATGTAGAGAGAGATTTACATTTGAAGCTTTGATCTCAGCTTTTATTTATAATGTTGACAGATTGTAAATGACCTAAATTAACATAAATAAGAAAATAGTAAGAGTAATTATAATACATTCTTATAAGATATTACTATATAGCCATTAAAAATGGGCTTTAGGGTATATTTAATAATGTGGGAAGATGCTAAGTGAAAGAAATCAAGATGCAAAATTATATATACACTGTGTTTGTGTGTATGTGTATATATATATACACATAGATATGCATAAATATGCCTATATAGCAATAAAATACATCAATAAAATACATATATATGTTTATGCATATATATACATATATTTGTGTATATGTTGCAATAAAATACATCAAACTGTTAGTAGTGGCTATGACTGGGTAGCGGGTTATGGGATTATGAAAAACACTATTTTTTTATATGTTACTCAATATTGTCCAAATTTGAAACAATGAACAAGTATCACTTTCATAATCCAAAAATAAAGAAACTTAAAAAAATAAAGAAATCATAAATCTCTTCTCTGCTTCTAGGCAGAAATATAAACCAAATCATTCCACACATAGTTGCCTAGTCTACTCCTCTTTTTAAGACCAATTAAGGAAATCTAGAATGAGACAGTTGTCATTTATGTCAAGCCTCTGTTGTCCCTGTTGAAATATAAATCTGCTTCCTTTTACTTTTGCCTCATGGACTCAGAGACCAGCTGTTAGTTTACTTCCTAAAAGTGTTGTTCAAAATGTCACCCAAGCTGGGTTGTGTCTATTTATGTCCCAAAGGTCTCCTAGGAAGGAAATGTGTGAACTGTCAATGATCAGGAAGTGCTTGGGGAAAAGGTGAGTGACTGTAATCAGCTAGAAGGGATAGGTTCTGGTTTCTGGGAGAGAGTGTCTGTGAGGGCAGAAGAAACTTGTTTTCCAGATAATGTTCTATTCAATAGACTCTTTCGGAAGCAATCAATCAATCAATGAGTAACATCTGAAAACATCTGCCTAAAGTTCTTCCATAAGCACAAGTTGCATGGTGATCCTATAAATCTCACAAACAATTTTAAAAGAACGTTTCTTAAAACAAACAAACAAACAAACAACTCAGCAGCCACAGTCTGACTTCCCTTGTAGAAAACATACAATAAAAGCTACTACTGTGGGTGAAATATCTCTCATCCATTATTTCTTCCTTCCCACTGCTCAGACCCCTACTGCCCCATGATAGGAGGTCCAAACTAGTCTCTGGGAGGCCCTGATTTTGGTTGTCTCATTCTTCAGCTCTAAAGCTTTAACAGGAAGTTACTACTCTTAAAACAAAGATTCATTTTACTCCTCTGTAAAATAGACCTAAAGATAGATGTTCCAAAACATGTGGGGTTCAAGGAGCCTGCCCCACTTCTAGTACCCAGCCTGTCTCAGTGTCACTAGTACTCTGGTTTTATTTACCTTCGTATGCAAGGCCTCAGCACACAGCACACAAAAGGTACCTAGCAAATGGTTATTGAAGGAGTAGGAGAACTGGATGGTCAGTAACTTTGATGACAATAAGCTTCCTTGTATGCTGTCTCATGTTCTACAAACAGAATCTATATTGGTTTGATTTTTCTGCCCTTTGTGGCCATGATTCATTGAAATACAACAAAAATTTACTGGGCAAATCCAACATGCCAGGCTCTGGGGATAAAGCAGTGAACAAAACACACATAGTCCCTGTTCTCATAGAACTTGCACTGTAGTGGAAACTGACAGAGCTCCCACATTTTAAATGTGCTTTTGGAGACAGACAAGCACTTGGAAGAAAATAAAAGCGAGTTATATGATATAGCCTGAGGGCAAAAGCAACCATAGTCAGTCAGGGCAGGTCTGTCTGAGGAGGTGATATCTGAACTAAGATCTAGATGATGAGGCAGAGGAAACACTAATCCACATAGCTTTTCTACATGGACAATGTTTTAATTGAGGCAAAATATACACAGAGTAAAATGCACATATCTTAAGTTTATAATTTAATGAGTTTTGCTAACATATACACCCTACGTAATCATCACCATCAAGATGTAGAACGTCTCCGTTACCCCAGAAATTTCTCATGCTACCCAGTCATTTCGCAGCTTACCCTCCTCTATTCAGATTTCCATTATCATGGATCTGGTTTTGCTAGGTCCTCGGCTTTATAGAAATGGAATCATGCAGTAGGCACTCTTTGGGTCTAGCTTCTTTCACCAATATAATGTATCTGAGATCTATCCATGTAATTGTATGTATCAGTGGTAACCTCTTTTTTATTGCTGAACAGTATCCCATTGCATAACTTCACCACAATTTGTTAACCCAATCTCCGGTTGACAGATATTTCGAGTGCTTTCAGGTTTGGGCTATTATGAATAAAACTACTATAAATTTCTCATACAAATATTGTTACACAGTCTTGTTATAGACATATAGTTTTATTTCTCTTGGGTAAATATTTAAGAGTAGAATTTCTGAGTGTACGTAGGTGCACGTTTGACATTTTAAGAAACAGAACTGAGAATCTATAATCCATAATTCACCTGCACACTATGAGAATTTGTGTTGCTCCACACACTTGCCAACATTTGTGTTGTCAGATTTTAATTTTTTTACATTATTTTAGAGAGATTGAGCTTGCAGGGGGTGGGGGGCAGAAGGAGAAAGGTAGACTCCCCACTGAGTGCGACCTGGGCCTTGACCCCAGGACCCTGAGATTCTGACCTGACTCAAAATCAAGAGTCCAACCACTTGACCAACTGAGCCACACAAGCACCCCATGTCAGACCTTAATTTTAGATATTCTACTGATTATGTGGTAACTCACTGTGATTTTAATTTGTATTTCCTGATGACTGATGATACAACGTTTCATGTGATTAGTGGCCATTTTTGTCAATTCTTTTATGAAATGTCTGTTCAAGTCTTTTGGTCATCTCTATTGCATAGTTTTTATTTTGTTATGGATTTGTAGGAACTTCTTATATATTTGGATATAAGTCCTTACTCAGATGCATCTCTACCCCAACTCCCACCATGTGTGAATTGCCTTTCATTTTTTTTTAATTTTATTTATTTATTTGACAGAGCGACAGCAAGAGAGAGAACACAAGCAGGGGGAGTGGGAGAGGGAGAAGCAGGCTTCCTGCCTAGCAGGGAGCCTGATGTGGGGCTTGATCCCAGGACCCTGGGATCATGACCTGAGCTGAAGGCAGATGCTTAATGACTGAGCCACCCAGGAGCCCCTGTTTTTTTAATAGTACCTTTTATAAGCCATTTTTAAAAATTTTCACAATGTGCAATACATTAAGGTTTTGGTGTTTTTTGTGTCTTCTCTAAGAAATGTTACGCTGTCCAAGTTTGAGAATATTTTTTCCTGTGGTTTTTTTGTTGTTGTTGTTGTTTTTTAAGATTTTTATCTATTTATGAGAGACAAAAAGAGAGGAGAGAGAGAGAATGAGTATGGAGGGGCAGAGGGAGAAGAAGAAGTAGGCTCCCTGCTCAGTATGGAGCCCAGTGGGATTCCAGATTCCCGTGATTCTGGATCCCAGATATAGGCACTCGGATTCTGGATCCCAGAATCACGACTGGAGTCAAAGGCAGACGCTTCACCGACTGAGCCACCCAGGCACCCCCTCCTATGTTTTCTTAAAAAACTTTGTAGTTGTATCTTTTACATTCAGTCTATGATCCATCTTTAGTTAATTTTGTATGTATGGTATGAGATAGGGATTGACATTCCTTTTTCTCACATATTTATCCAATTGTTCCATGATTTGTAGAAAAGATTATTCTTTTTCCACTCAATTATTTTGGTACCTTTATAAAAATCAATTAGCCACATATGCATGGGTCCATTTCTGAACTCTTGATTCTGTTCCATTTGTCGATTTTTTTTTAAAAGATTTTATTATTTATTTGAAGGAGAAAGTGAAAGAGGGGTCAGGGACAGAGGGAGAAGCAGATGCCCCACTGAGCAAGGAACCTGAGGCAGGGCTCAATTCCAGGACTCTGGGATCATGACCTGAGCCAAAGGCAGATGCTTAACTGACTGAGCCACCCACGTGCCACCATATGTCTATTCTTATACCAATATGAATTAAGTGTCATTCTTTGATCTCATTGACAAATGTGATGTTGGAGTTTCTCGTGATAATGTGAATTATCGCGATAAATAAATAAATAAAATCTTTTAAAAAAAAAAAGATTGCTTTGAATATTCCAGGCCTTCATATTCCTATATAAATTTTAGAATTTTATTTATTTATTTGACAGACAGAGATCACAAGTAGGCAGAGAGGCGGGCGGGAGTGAGGAGGGGGTGGGAAGCAGGCTCCCCGCTGAGCAGAGAGCCTGATGCGGGGCTCAATCCCAGGACTCTGGGATCATGACCTGAGCTGAGGCTTAACCCACTGAGCCACACAGGAGCGCCACTACATAAATTTTAGAACATCATTTCGGCTTCTATTGGTCAACACAATCATAGAACCATCCCACTTTCAAGGGAGGGAGGAAAACGCATCTCTTTTTGGAGGAGTTGCGCAAGCACACAGGAAGGAAAGGAATTGATGGAAACTATTTTTTTGAGACATTCCACCATCTAGCCACAATAATTTGCATCCCACCAGAACGCAAATACACTTACCACCTTCCAGGCCTGCAGAATCTCATCACATTATAGTATCAGCTTAAAGTCCATGACCTCATCACCTGAACCCTGAGGAAGGTGGGCTTCCTCAGATCAAACTCCTTGGATTCTTCTTAATCAGAAGATCTGTGATCTAATGTAACAAGAAACATTTGTTTCCCAAATGTCCAACATACATTAATGCAAAGATGAGATAACCATAAGTTATCAAAAAGAAGAGAAATAAGAGGCTCATAGAAATTACTGGCTGGTACAAATTCACCAAGACTGAAAAACCAGGAGTGACTCTATGTGCCTTCCTGCCATTTCCCATCACAAACTGGACTCATGCTCATGGCCACATTTTACAACAGGTGTGCTGAGTGCAAACCATGAGTGGGTCACAGTATGCTCCTGGACACCTCTGACTTGGAGCAATCTGGTCTGGGTCCTCAAAAAGCAGCCCCAGGGGAGTGGGTTCTGATGGAATGAGCACAGTGAGGGACACGAGGGACATCCTGACTCTTTGTTCCACCATGACAGCCTGAGAGAGACCAAGGAAATAACCATCTGGCATTTCAGCAGCCCACCTCTGCCACGATCAAGGGCTATTGCAGCTGCTGGGGAAGAAGTGGGGCATACGCGCAGCAGGTGTTAGAAAGCTGAGCGAAGGCTGCTGGCACACCAGTTTCAGGTGTGGCTCTCTTGTTTGTCTTCACCTCTATCCTGTGCTTACGCCCATGTGTGGCCACTATTTCATCTTAGTGTGTCCAAGCCATAACAGCTTCATCATGATCTTGAAACACTTGCTATTTGCAAGTGTTCTATTCTATTTCTATTGGACTTGAAATTCACTCACATTATCACAAGAAATTCCAACACCAAATTTGTCAATGAGAGGAAAGAACGTTACATTCTTTAAGTGTAATTTCAACCATGGTAAATTTTAGAATACCTATAAAAATAGATTAAACATTAATTACTGGCTTATGCAAACAAAGTTTTCAATAGTGACTACCGATATTTTTGAAAAGATTTCCACTTTAAAAAAAAAGGCTTGGGGGCGCCTAGGTGGCTCAGTGGGTTAAAGCCTCTGCCTTCAGCTCAGGTCATGATCTCAGGGTCGTGGGATCGAGCCCTGCATCGGGTTCTCTGCTCAGTGGGGAGCCTGCTTCTTCTTCTCTCTCTCTGCCTGCCTCTCTGCCTACTTGTGATCTCTGTCTATCAAATAAATAAATAAAAATCTTTAATTAAAAAAAAAGGCCTGACCAGGATTTTCTCACATTTTAAGCTTATGAAATATTACAAAGTTATGCATTTTTTCAGCTGCAAAAAGGAATGAAGTTGGGTGCCTGGGTGGCTCAGTCAGTTGAACGTCTGATTCTTGGTTTCAGCTCAGGTCATGATCTCAGGGTTGTGAGATGGAGCCTCCCAGGTTTAGTGCTTGGTGGGGTCTGCTTGAGATCCTCTCCCTCTCCCTCTACCCCTCCGCCATGTTCACACACACATGCACTTGCTCTCTCTCTCTCTCAAATAAATAAATAAATCTTTTAAAAAAGGAATGAAGTACTGCCACATGCCTCAACATGGATGAACCTTGAAAACATTAAATTAAGTGAAAGAAGCCAGATAAAAAAGACCACATATTATATGATTCCATTTATATGGAATGTCCAGAATAGGTGAATCTATGGAGACAAAAAGTAGATTAATAGTTGCCTAAGGCTAAGAGAAATAGAGATAATGGGGGTGATGGTCAACGGATATAGGATTTCTTTGAGGAGTGGTGAAATGTTCCAGAATTGACCAATAATGGGTATACAACTCCGCACATATGCAAAAACTATCAAATTGTATATTTCAAATGGGTGAATTGTTTAGCAAGTATATTAGTTCCCTGTGGTTGTTGAAACAAATTACCACAAACTTTGTGGCTTAGAAAAAAAAAAAATTTCTCTCACCATTCTGAAGGCCAGAAATCCAAAGTCAGTATCACTGAGCCAAAATCGTGGTGTCAATCTGCAAAATCTAGGAAGAACCTATTCATTGTCTCTTCCAGCTTCTGGTGGCATCTAGCTTTTGGCTTTCCTTGGCTAGTTTCTGCATTGGTCCAATAGGCCAGCATCTTCAAATCTCTCTCTGTGCCATCCTCTTATAGCCATCAGTATGTGTCAAATCTCCTCCGCCTTACCTTTATAAGGCTCCATGTGACTGCATTCAACTCCCACTCTGATAAATCCAGAATAATCTTTTCTATCTCAAGAGCCTTAACTTCAGGGGCACCTGGTGGCTCAGTTGTTAAGTGTCTGCCTTCAGTTCAGGTTATGATCCCAGTGTTCTGGGATCAAGCCCAGTATCGGGCTCTCTGTTCTGCAAGGAGCCTGCTTCTCCCTCTCCCATTCTTCCTGCTTGTATTCTCTCTCGCTGTCTCTCTCTCTCTGTTAAATAAATAAAGTCTTAAAAAAAAAAAAAAAAAGAAGAAGAACCTTAACTTCATTGTATCTGTAAAAACCCTGTTTCCGTATAAAGTAACAGTTACAGGTTCTAGGAATTAGGACCTGACACTTTGGTGGGAGGTAGGAGGGATCAGTTTTTAGCCAATCACATCATGTGAAATATCTCAGTGGAAGTATTTTTGAAAATACAGTGGGTGTAATTTGTGAATAAATAAAATTTCATATATGCCAAAAAAGCAACATCTGTGTTATAGATGCAAGGACATCTAAAAGACATATAAATCAATTGCAAACTTTGTTCTGATCTTGACTCAAACAGATCAACAATAAAAAGACATTTTTGAAACAAATGAAGAAAAATGAACCTGGACCAGGTATCAAATAATACTGAGAAATTGTTTCTAATTTATTGGAAGTAATAATAGTATCATATTATTACTTTAAGTCCCATCTGTTAGAGATTTATACTGAAGTATTTTCAGATAAACTAAAAATGAAGCCTGGAGCGGGCCTTTAAAAAGAGGTGGGGGGATAGAAAGGATGAAAACTGAAAAGCAAAGTGCTGATGTTTAGTCTAAGTCCTGAATATGTGGAGGGGAGTTGGTAATAAGCTATTCTCTTTATTTGTATACATTTGAAATTTTTCCGTAACTAAAGAAAAAGTTAGGAGCCCCTGGGTAGCTCAGTCAGTTAAGTCTGCCTTCATCTCAGATCATGATCCCAGGTCATGATCCCAGAATCCTGGGATCGAGCCCCACATGGGGCTCCATGATCATCCAGGAGTCTGCTTCCACCTCTCCCTCTGCCCCTTCCCCACTTCTTGTGTCCTCTGTCTGTCAAATAAATAAATAAAATATTTTTCTAAAGAAAAAATTATATTCATTGAAATAAGCTCAATATTTTCATTTAAAAATTTTTTTAATTTTATTTATTTATTTGACAGACAGAGATCACAAGTAGGCAGAGAGGCAGGCAGAGAGATAGAGGAGGGGAAGCAGGCTCCCCGCTGAGCAGAGAGCCCGATGCGGAGCTCAATCCCAGGATGCTGGAATCATGACCTAAGCCGAAGGCAGAGGCTTCAACCCACTGAGACACCCAGGCGCCCCTCAGTTAAATTTTTAAACAGATTTTATTTGAAAGTTTAAAAAATATCTTTTCTAATATTTTATATATACATATATTCTTATCATAATTCTATAACCAGAAAAAATACTATTTTTTAAAATAAGCATCTTTATGAGGCATCTCTTTGAGATGCTCTCAAATTCCCTCCAGTGTTAGCCCAAATGCTCTTCAAATAATGTCATTTTCTGTGCACCCTGACGTAAAAAGGTCAGGAAGTTCTGCCCAAGAGGAATCAATTTTTTACAAAGGGCAAATAAATACAGGCTTTCAAAATCATCCATTTCCAAGAGTGCTGAGGGATTTCTCTTCAGCCTCTTTTTAAAGCACTTTCAGAAAACGAAATGCTTGAGATTGAAACAGTCCTCGCAGCTGCAGCACCGGTTTCAAATGCCCCACTATTTTGAAAGAAGATCGACACACACACTCTTTGTGTGGTTTTGTGTTTCCCAAAGGAAAAACTAAATCCACCCCAGTGTTTTCATAAATGGAAAATGAATGGCTTGAGGGCCCGCCATCGAGCGGGACAGAAGAAGACATTTGGCAGAGCACTTCTGTGAGGCTTTCATCAGCCCACCCCCAAAACCTTTGTCAATTAGCAATCTGCCTCGACATGGCCGTCAGAGAGAACTTAAGAAGCAAAGCTCTGGTCCTCACGGGGCCAGCTAGCCTGGGGAGCAAGGTGCACGGCGTTCAGGGGTGGGAGGGTGGTGTCTCTGACTCAACAGCCAGCTGGAACCGCAGCAGGGCCAGCTGGGGCACACCTCCTCCTCAGAGCCCCCAGGTGCATGCCGCAGCTATATTGCACATCGTTCTTCCTCTGAAGAGAGATTTGCTTATCTCTGAATTTGGTTATTTGATTGTTTATTTAAATGTGTAATGCACAAAGAAAAACATTTCAAGGAGAAAAAAAAGTATCCTGTGGAAATAGAGTCTGTCTCCCAAGCTTACCTCTCCCAGAGAGGCAACCTGTGCTATCAGTTTCTTTTGCATCCTTCCAGAGATTTCTATGTCTATATACCTGTGTATATACATATATTCAGGTAATCAAGCACGTACTGTGCCTTTCCTCCAAATGCTTACCATACACTCTGTTCTTACCGTCCCGTGGTTCTTACTTTTTCACCCTTAACTTTCTATTTTGGAGATATGTCGTACCAATATATAGAGATATGCCTTGTATTCTTGTTTTGTTTATTCAATATATTTTTAAGGCTATATATTTCCTGATATGGATATGCCATAATTTATCTAAGCAACTTCATATTACTGTGTATTTGAGGTGTTTCCAGGGTCCTGCTATTCCAAACAAAGCTGCAATACATTTTGCATAACCTCCAAGTTCTTAAGCAAGACTATCCTAGTTATCTTTACAAGAAAGACTTATACACAGTGCTGACATAAAAAGAGCAGGCAATAACAAAAATCTCCCTTCTGATAAACAAAATCACTATTAGAATTTGTATGGCAGCCTGCCCAAAAATGCACCAATGGCACATTGATTATTTTGGATTGAAGCTACTTAGCAAACAGCTGGTACAAGGAGGCTCAGAAACCCTTCTCTCCCCCTGAAAGCAGGATATAAAAGTCCCACATGAGTGGTATCTCCCTTGTACTAAGAAGTAAAAAGACACAGTATTCCCAGAGATAGAGACTCTAATGCACAGAAATATGTGGAAACAACTGTTGTTACTTTTTACTATTCTACTACTTCAGCTCAAATTCCAATTCGAATTTCTTAATAAGTGGCACCTGGGTGGATCGGTTGGTTGGGCATCTGCCTTCAGCTCAGGTCATGATCCCGGGGTCCTTGGATGGAGCCCCACATCCGGCTCCCTGCTCAGTGGGAAGCCTCTTTCTCCCTCTACCCCTCTGCCCCTCTCTCCTGCTATGCTCTTTCTCTCTCAAAAATAAATAAAATATTTTTAAAATGTTTTCTTATTAATTAAAGCTTCCAAATATTTGTTTTCTTTACCCTGTTAATTCCTCACGAATTTGTTGTCTCTTTGCCTAAAATGTATAAAAACTGCCTGCCTTGGTCATTTCTTTGGGCCTCGATTTCATTACTAGGCCTCTGTGTGCAAGTAATAAAACTTTGGAGTTTTTTCCTCCTATTAATCTGTCTCACGCCAATTTAACTCCTAAACCAGGCCAAAGAATCTTGAAAGGCAGAAGGAAATTCTTCTCTTCCCCTACAAATTTGACATTGTTTTAACAGAAATAGCAGCTCCTCTAACAGAATAAAAATAATGCAGTCAAGATTCTGCCTGCAGAGCTGACTCTCTTCTCATAATTCCAGCTTCCATCCCAAAAGATGGTTGTGTGGACAAACCATTGAGGCTCCAGGTTAAGAGATTTTCAATCAAAGATAAGTTTTCCCTTCACCTCTGACCCTAAGCCAGTCCACAGAAAACCCAACTCTACTGTTTTTGTAGCATTTTCTCCCTTTAACAAACACCAGTGCTCTGCCTCCATTCCAAGCCAGGATTTCTCCCAGCAGACTGCTCTAATATACCTCCCACCTGCCTGGCAAAGGATGCAAATCAAGAATTGTAAACAAAGATCATTTGACTATAGAAAACCAAACTGGCAGAGGACAAAAGAATGGGAAATGCCTGCTCTGGAAGAGAAGTGAAAGGTTTGGGTCACACGTGGTCAAATCGCCCATCACCAATATGAGACCAAGTCAAAAAAGGGGCCAAAATGTTTTCTCAATGACAACCAAAAGAAACCTCATCTAACAATCATACTCTTCCAATAGCAAAAGGGAACAACTCACAGCCAAATAATGATTAAATCATTGGACCAGATTTGGGAGAAAGTGGGCTTAAATTAATAAAAAGCCAGGATGCTAGACTATTTAAGGAATATAAAATGCAACCCCCAGAAGCATTGAAATAGAGTATGTGCACCATCCACAGAGCTGGCCTTAAGAAAAAATGTTTTCTATGAAAACTGATATCCCTGAAGTGTTTATAAATAGTTTATCCTATCAAACAAATTAAATATTACTATATGAAATCCTATTTCTTAATTTGAACCACCAGATATCCTTTCTGTTCATGTTTCAAATCTGAAAATGCATGTGGTTTTATTTTAAGACTTCGATATGGAATAAACCTCCAAATCCCTTAAAGATAGCATTTTACTAGTTTGGGGATATTTTCTGTATGAAAGATAAGTACTGTGATCATGTGACCTACCAGATTGCAGTCAAGGCACAGAGGCCCACACACCTGTTTTCCTAAAGGCTACTCAGGACAAGGGCTTTTTTATGAGACAGTGCTTTCAGACTGCATACACTTTCCCCAGATGCTCACAGTATTATTCATAATAAGAGATTATACACTGGGTTCCCAGGAATTCAGGTACATGAAATGAGGTCTTGTCCTTGGCACATGGGAGTGTTTCCCCCCCTACCCACGTTCACACCAGCTCACAGGGGAGGCAAAAGGGGGAAAGACTACTGTGACCTCAGAGGCCCTGGGGTCCACACTTCTCAGAAGCCTTCTGAAATGGCAAAGTAAGTCCAGACTTACCAGGTTGTGAGGCACAATTACAGTACTCCAGAACTTGCAGGAAACTTCTGGTCACTAAGTCTCCCTACCCCTCACTGAAGCCCACTAAGGACTATAGAGTTGGGTAGAGGCAGAACTTGGGCCAAAAGTCAGGCAAAGTCAGGTATCTTGACCCCAGCATTGGTAGTCTGTCTCTCACACCAGTTCTCCTCAAATTCATGTGCATGCAAATCATCTGGGGAGATTGTTAAATGTTAATTCTGATTCAGGAGGTCTGAGATAGAGTCTAAAATTCTGCATTTCTAATAAGCTTTCCTTTGATGCCCCTGTTGCTGGTCAAGAACTATTCTCTAAGTAGCACATTCTGACATTTCTATTCTCAACATTCCTCCATTACAGAAAAATACAGAAAACAGTCCCTCTTGCACTGCCTAGAAACTGATTAAAGAGGGTCCTTCTCTTAATCTCTCGGTCAAACCTACCTCAAACAATGAAGTCTCAGCTTCAGCCTTCTCCTCCACTGAAGACCTCCAGAATTACTGCCCAGCCACTTAGTAGGAAGGGAAAAAGAAATGGTAAGACTAATAATCCCATGCTATCAGGTGACTTCGGGTTAAGCAGTGGTTCTCAAAGCATGGGCCCTACACCAATACCATCAGCATCATTTGGAATCTTGTCAGAAAGGCAAATTCAAAAATTATAGGAGCAGGCCCAGCAGTCTATATTTTGGCAAGCCCTCCAGGTGATTTTGAAGCAGGTTCAAGTATGAGAATCACAAAGGTTAAGACTCACAGCCAAGAGCATCCTATCAACACTCAGAGCTTTGTAACAAAGAATGGTATTTTATCCAAAAAAAGCCACAACACAATGATTTCCTAGCTCCAGAACATAGCCTACTTCAAGCAAGGGATTACACTTAATTATAGCCCGAACCAATGAATTTAGAGTATACTAGTACATGATTGTGGGGCCTGTACATGGTGTCTCTTCATGGAACTCAGAGTTCTCTTCTCCAAAGAGAAGATTCCAAAGAATCACGATCACATGGGGTTATGGACACTGGGGACGGTATGTGCTATGGTGAGTGCTGTGAAGTGTGTAAACCTGGTGATTCGCAGACCTGTCCCCCTGGGGCTAATAATACATTATATGTTTATAAAAAAATTTAAAAGTTAAAAAAAAAAAAAGAATCACAATCACACTCAGATTTGTGCCCTCAAGCAGATACTTCTCAAGCTTTCCTGTCCTTTGGGAAGGATCAGCACAAGCATGTGAACAGGCATGTCACACTCTGCCTCCCAGCCTGAAGGGAGTGATATATATACCTGGCACTTTCAACCTGGTAAGAAGACAGCTTCTTGTCATGTTCATCTCATCTGTGTGTGTGTGTGTGTGTGTGTGTGTGTGTGTAAACTTCTTGACTACACCTATGAATGAAACCAACCTCAACCCCCATCCGTCCTGTCAAAAAGCCTGGGATGCCCACAGGTTGGACTGAGGCAACAAATCTATGCCCCCATGCAGTATTATTATGGAAATAAATGTAATCCACAGCTACTACCCTCCTATGTATGTCCCTCATTTTTTAAATGAGAAACAATAAGAAACTCTCATTAAAATGTTGGCTGTAATTTTTAAGCTTTATGGAGCCAGCCCTAATAGGCTACCATTTGCTTCTTTGTCTTGCATATGAAGTCGTGATTCATCTGCATGCAATCTTCCTTGTTTGTTATAATGTTGCCATGGCAACACTTTTTCCTTTCAAGTAGCAAGTAAATTGTGGAAGAGAGCATACAAACAGCATGCTCCTATAGGTAAATACTTCATTGCTATCTACACAAACATTTCATTCATTGTACCCACTCTCTCCTCTCTCTGTATAGCCAGTTCCATTAAGATCCAATTTTTGAATTTTTTCCTCCCAAGAACATATGAAAGCCACCAGAAGAGGTCCAAATCAAAATAGATCTGGGTTTGAATATTTTAAAATACATTGCTTTTTCCACAGTTCTTCTGTTAAGACCTTTGAAGTAAGAGAAGTTTCAAAAATCAAACCCAAAAGTTTATGACCAAAGTCTTGTCAATCCCAAACAGAAATTCCTGCCTTCCATTCTCATATAAATAAGATAACTCTCAGACTCCACGCAAGGCTGTACTTGAAAAGTCAACTTCATTAGCACTTTATACCTGATACAATCAATTCTCATATTGGGACCCACAAAATGGAGGCCACCCTACTGGCCCAGCCCAAGTCACAAATCCAAATCTAAGTCGGCGGGCGCTTACAGGAAACACCTGCAAAGGAAGCCTGGCATACACCAATCACAACTCTCACACTCAGCTCTAGCTAGCTCCCCTTGCCCTAGAAAACAGGACCTGCTAGCCTTGTAAGGAAATCCCCGACCTGGTCAATCAGACCCCATGTCCATGTTGCTGCTTCCAAAGCTATACAACTTGCTGTTGCCCCAAGTCCCTTGGGAAGAGAGTTCCACTGCTTGTGAGACCCTGTACTTCCCTGATCCATGAATTATTTTCTTTTAAATAAAGACATCAAACTTGTTACTAAATTGTTTTTGTTTTGTCATTCCGTATACCTTTACTGGGCATGTATACACTTGTCTAATGGCCTCGCTAGCTCTAAGACTCTAGTGGGCAGGACGTCTGTGTCACACCCATCATCACCTCTCCCAAATCTATGGGGCATAATGGTTCTAGAATTACCAAGCAGGGACAGATGCATTGAAATTACCCAGGAGCTTTCAAAAGCACAGAGTTCTGATATTGTCTAGGGATTTTGATTCTGAGTTGGTCTATAAAATAGAAATAATGATAGTCTTAACTCAGAAGACTCTGTGAGAATTACATGAGATAAAAAATGCACAAGAAGCCTGCAGCCCAGGGCCTGGCCCTACAGGCAATTAGTAACTAAGGGCTATATTTCTTGGTAACAAAATATTATTTTATTTATATTATAGAGGACTAGATTAATAGAGTTATAATGAAGTCTGATGAATAGTCCCTACCTGACAGTAAATAACTCCTCAGAATGCATACTCTAAACCAGGAAAATCTAAGCAGGAAAGGGGTGCTATTAATAATTTTACTAAGAAAACAGGTATAAACCAGAGATCCCTGGCAAAAAGATGAATGGTATTCCTCCCAGTAATCCTTCTTTACAGTTAGTAAAATACATCTATAAAGTTGTCATTGAAGGACCTGGCTGCTTGGTTAGATTAACACCTGATTATATTATCCCTTTGGATCTGTTAATGCAAAACTGATTTCCTTACCTGGGCTTTTATACCCTGCAAAATGTATAGACTGTCATCAGCATAAATTGCTAATGTAACAGAGAAACATCATGTCTGACTCCATATTGCTTCTATTTCCCTTGCTGCTGTGACCTATAGCTTAGAAAGTTCTGCTTATCCCTGCCTGTTACAGCTAAGATTTGCAAAAACTGTTTTTACCTGAAACCTACCTCATACAAGGAGATAAGAAAGTATGTACAGAGATGACCATGCTATGTTCAAGATTTACAGGAACAACATGACCAGATTACTACATGCAAAGATCAACTGACAAAGGACAAAGAAGTTACGTGACCTTCTTTGGATCCACAACCATCAGTCAGCTTTTGGCTCCAACCCCCTCCTGATTCCTCCTCTTCCTAACACAGAGGCTCAAAGTTCATGCTGAGGGGAGACAGTTCTTCTGGACAATAGATCACCATCTCCTTGGTTTGCCAGCTTTCTGAATGCTTTCCTACTCCCAACATCTTACCCCTTGATTTAATGGCCTATTGTGCAGTGATCCATCGGAATGAGCTTGGTCTTGGTCACATAAAGACAAAGCTGAATTAACTGACTGATAAGAGAGAACACCAGCTCTGCACTACTTTGTGTCTTGGATGTGAGATGGCTCAGAGAAGCTTAGGGGTCCGTTCCACTGAAAAGTTGATGGGCCTTTCAGTTGATGAGTCTTTCTGGAATAGTAAAATCATGCTAATGAAGTCAGTGGAACAGCACTGTCCCATTAATATAGACACTAAATTGTATAGGGGATAGTTAGTTTCAGTCCTAAGTGTCCAGACTGTGTGGGGGTGGATGGTTTTGATTCTCAACCTTTCTAGAAGCCAGCCTGACAACATGCATAGAGAGTCTTAAATGCATTCCCACCTTTTACATTGTAATTCTACTTCCAAGGAGCTAAGGAAATAATCTAAAATGCATACAATGATTTACATAATGAGGATGTTCATGATGAACTGAAATCATTCAAGAGCCCCAAATTGGAAGTAACACAAATGCCCAATAATAGGTAAAGAAATGTGGTATATGCATACGGTAGAAGTTCATGAAGCCGTTAAAAGTTTATGGGAAAAAAGTAATAACAGTGGAATATGCATGTACTTTATTTGCTAAGAGGAAAAAAGCAGATTATAGATTCAAATAAACAAAGAAAAAAATTACTGGAAGAAAATGTATCAAACGTACCAAATATACCAAAATGAGACTTCTGGGTGGTTAGACACAATTTCAATTGTTCTTCATTACTCTTTTCAATGTTAATTAATTCATATACATGTATTTTATTTTTTTATACATATGTTAATATATATATTAACAAGAATGTATTGCTTTTATAAACAATGTTTTTGTATAAGCAACAACATGGTAGAAAATACAGTCAAACACAAAAGACAAAAATGTAAATAAAAGATCATCTGTAATCCTACCTCTCAGAGATAATTATATTTACCTTGTGATATATCTGTTCTTCCACACTTTTTTCTGCCTGAGAAAGCAAAGTGGATTTTCATCTACACTATCATGAGTTAGTAGGTAGGGGTGGGGGAGTGGCGGGAGCCCTTTGACTCTGAAACAAATAAAAATACAGAATCACTATCTAGCAATAGTCTCCAAAATAAGTGAAATCTTTATTCCTTTCCTGTATGCTACTGTAGGGGAGAAAGAGTTTCCCTCCACCCACTCTGAGTCTCTAGCTGGATCTAAAAGTTAAACTGACAAAGACAGATTAACAGGAGAAAAGCACATAAATGTATTTCTCCTGTTAATCTGTCTTTGTCAGTTTTATGTGACACAGGAAACTTCATAACGAAATGAAAGCCTGAGAAAACAATCAAAACTGAGTTTTTTTATGCTAGGATTGATGAGACGTGGACAGTCGAGGAGTAATACGACAAGTTAAGGAGTATGGAGTTAGTATGTGTACTGGGTTTAGCCAGTTAGCCAGAATCTTTGTTAAGATTCTTCTGAGCCGGGGGCGCATGGGTGGCTCAGTGGGTTAAAGCCTCTGCCTTTGGTGCAGGTCATGATCCCAGGGTCCTGGGATTGAGCCCCATATAGGGCTCTCTGCTCAACAGGGAGCCTGCTTCCTCCTCTCTCTCTTTCTGCCTGCCTCTCTGCCTACTTGTGATCTCTGTCTGTCAAATAAATAAATTAAAAAAAAAAAAAAAAGATTCTTCTGAGCCTCCCTTTGTCTTTGGAGATAACAATGCTCCTTTCTTCCAGGTAGAGGGAGGGCATCTCTCACCTGAGGGTTTGTGACCTGTTTTGGGGAGAAGGACAGGGTAAAGTTCAGAGTGACCTTCCCTCTACTGTTTTCTCAAACTCCTTTAGCTTAATAAATTCACTATGTCAAAGTGCCATATCCTGGGCTATTGTGTCCTGAACTCCCATTACTACTGATTTCTAATAAATACAACTTTATCCCTGCCTCTTGTGATGGCAACAGCTACGAATATATGATACTCCTTGCAGATAATGATTGTGTGAGAAAACTTTTCCCACCATGATTAAACTCTCTGCAACCATGTGGGAGATTTTCTTTAAATATCTCTCTTATTTTTTACTCAGCAGGCCAATTCTTCCAAAGTATGAACTCCTTTGCAAACATTTTGCAAGTAAAATTTCTTTTTTCTCTAGTTTTCTTTTCATTTCTATCTAATAAATGTAAATGTTTAGAAAAAAAGGAATATATCATGATGGGGTTGTTTTGTGTTTTTTTTTTCAATTAACAATATACCATGAATAGCTTTCTATGGCTATAAATAGAAAAGCACATTTTTTCCCCAAGATTTTATTTATTTATTTTATGGGAAGAGAGAGAGAGAGAGAGAGTGAGGGAAGGAACACAATAAACAGGGGGAGTGGAAGAGAGAGGGAAGCAGGCTTCCTGCTGAGCAGGGAACCCGATGTGGGGCTCTATCCCAGGACCCTGAGATCATGACCTGAGGCGAAGGCAGATATTTAATGACTGAGCCACCCAAGCGCCCCTAGAAAAGAATATTTTTAATGACTGCATAGTATTCAGATATTTGGATATATTATCATTTATGTAATTAGTAATCTACTGTTGGATTTTTATGTTTTGTGTTGTTGGCATTATAATAAAAGCTGAAATTAGGGGCACCTAGGCGGCTCAGTCAGATAAGCGTCTGCCTTTGGCTCAGGTCATGATCCCAGAGTCCTGGGATCAAGTCCCATGTTGAGCTCCCTCCTCAGCCAGAGAGTCTGCTTCTCCCTCTTTCTCTGCCTCTCTCCCTGGCTTGTACTCTCTCTCTCTTAAATAAGTAAATAAAATCTTTTTTTAAAAAAAGCTGAAATAAACATATATGTACATTTTTGTGTCCTAATCTCAGATAAATTCCTTGAATCAGACTTCAAACTATATAAGGGTATACATATTTTAAGGTTTTTAATACATACTGCCAAATTGTTCTCTAGAAAGGTTGTGTACTTACAGTTCTACCACCCCTAAATATTTACTCAATGTCCTCTCCAACAGTAGTATTAATGCTTGTTTTATTACCAACCAAGAAGATAAGCTAAAATGGTATTTCATTTAAATTTGTACTTATGTATTAGAATGCTATTTCTTCATCTCTGAACTAGCCGTTTATATTATTTTATTTTCTGAATTGAATGTTTATAACTTTTTCCCATTTTCCAATAGAGATATTCACATCCTTCTCATTTATTTGTAAATTGCATATATTTTAAGGATATTGATTATTTGTCATGTATTGATACCCAGTGTTGTTTCTTTCCGAATCTTATTTTAAATGTTTTGAGTGGGTGATGTTAATTGTTGTTAAAAAGAAGTTTTAAGGGAAGCTTGGGTGGCTCAGTGGGCTAAGCCTCTGTCTTTGGCTAGGTCATGGTCTCAGGGTCCTGGAATCAAGCCCTGCATCGGACTCTCTGCTCAGCAAGGAGCCTGCTACCCCCTCCCTCTCTGCCTGCCTCTCTGCCTACTTGTGATCTCTCTCTGTCAAATAAATAAAATTTAAAAAAAAAAAAAAGAAGTTTTATATCTATCCATCTTTTCCTTTATGGCTTTATGCCATTGGGGTTATACTTAGAAAGGATTATATATCCCCAAATTATGGGAACTCCTATAATTGAAAAGTTCAATTGAAACTTGTAGATCTATTTCTAAAGAACATATGCATTTCTTCCTGATTTATCTTGATTCTTCAATTTTAGATAAATTTTCTGCACCTCCTCTGGTATTTGGCCACCTCTTCACCTTGGCTACCACCACTGGCCAGTGCTGCCACTGGAGGCCAACTTGTCACTTGCCCTGGGAATGTCAGGCCCTTCCCTCACCACAGGTGCACAGCCAGGTCAGAGTTTTTGGCTCCTTGCTCCATGTCAGGACTTAAATGAAACACTACACTAGGCAGCATGAGATATGGCATCTTTGGTAGCTTCCAAAAGCGGACACCGATAGACACTGGATATGCAGAAGGGTTAATTCCCATAGGGTAAACTTTGACCAATGGGAAGCAAGATATGGGAAGGATCTGGACAGAAACAATTCCCTCTCCCTTTTCTTTCCCATAGATTGCTCCAAAATATGGCTGCTCCTTGCAGCCTATCTGGCAAAAAATCTTGCATGTTGAGTGAACATACCACTAACCAACCTGCTTTCTTTCTTTGGCATGTTGCAGAGTGATAACCAAGCTAATAATGCATCACTTTACATCTCTTGACAACCCTTGCTTCACATCCCTTTTGTCCTCACTCTTGCTTCCCTGGACTTAGGACTAAAACACCAACATTTCCAAGTTGTCTCCGACTTAGTTTTTCAGGAAAGCTCTCACTGCTTCTCTTCCTCTTCTTTAACCTTCTTCTGCTTCTCCCTAGAAGA
The DNA here is from genome assembly GCF_922984935.1 of Meles meles. Classification (NCBI taxonomy): domain Eukaryota; kingdom Metazoa; phylum Chordata; class Mammalia; order Carnivora; family Mustelidae; genus Meles; species Meles meles. The sequence continues at coordinate 70,555,136 of NC_060076.1, forward strand.
TTCATCAGCTTTCTCTTCTTGATTCATTTTTTAAAATTTCATCTTAATGTTTTATATACCTTAAAGGCTTTTCCTGGTTTCCAAAATTTCCTCAAAGCATCCTGCATTTATTTTGTGAAGGCAATCTTTTCTTATCTCTCTGAGAATATTAATTAAAGCCTTTTTGAAGTTTTATTCTACTTTCTCCCTTGTTTCTCTTTCCTCTGAGTTTCTTTTTCTGTTTTAGCATCTGTTTTCATAACAAACATCTTTACCTCAAGGTATTTCCTTAAATTTTTTTTTAATTTTATTTTATTTGAAGTAGGCTCCATGACCAGCATGGAGCCCAACATGGGGCTTGAACTCATGACCCTGAGATCAAAACCTGAGTTGAAATCAAGAGTCAGATGCTTAACAGACTGAGTCACCCAGGCACCCCCTCAGTTATATTTTTACTCTAAAAAAAGCTTTGTATTTTTATTTATGGATAAGGCTTATAGAATGGTGGCCCTCACGATAGGGTATTGGGATGGACCCAGCCATGACATTGGGGAGCACAAATATTTATTTCTATAGGTTTTTTTCTTCTGGCCTGATCATTTTTCCCAGAGAATAATGAATGCTCTGTTTTCCCTAGGAACATAAGCCTAGCTACTGGTCCTGGGCACTGCAAGGGAACCTGGAGTCTCACTGTTTTCAACTTAATTACCCTGTTTCCAAAATGGTACCCTGCTTCAACCATCACTAGTGGTTGATGTGGTAGTCCACATCTCTCTGCCTCAACATCTCTAAAGAATACACCTCCAGTCTTCTTCCATGGCCAGAGAGGGAGAGTCCTTTGGTTATGCAAGGTAAAGAGGGAATCTAAAGGTCTAACACTTCTTGATAGAAACTTTTAGCAGAACATTTTGTTTTCAGCCCACACATATCCTTATCTTTAGGGGTACCTGTCATCGTCATTCCTGAGCTGTTCTGAGCATAGGTGGTGCAAACTATTGCTTCTGGTTTGCATCTCTCCCTCTCTCCCATCTATTTTCTTTGCTCCGGATTGCACTGACTCCTCTAGTCAGCTACAGTCTCCTAGCCAGTTTTCTTTCTCCGTCAAAGTTTCTACCCTTTTGCATCTCCTTGCTGTTATTTTAGAAGAGGTTTGGAACTATTTGAACACATGCTCCACTTTCATGTTTAACCAGAAGTCCTCAAACACCTCTACTACCATATCTTGCAAGTTAATCAAGTGTTTGGGTTTTGTTGTGATTTACTGTTGAGATAATGTATTATATTCATAGGGTTTTTAAAAATATTAAGCTATCATTGTAATCCTGGGATAAACTCTATTTGGTTATGCATTATTTTTATGAGGCATATGGATTCAGTTTAATATTGTATTCAGGCTTTTTGCAAAGTGAAATTCATTTATCTACTTTTCTGAGTGTTATATTGATTGATTTTTATATTGGGGCTCTAGTAGGTGGGTAAAGCAACAGTTTTCTAACTGTATCTATGCTAAGAAATAATTTAAACTTGGTAGAAATTATGTTTGTTAAAAGTTTGAAATCACTTGCCCCCAAAACCTCTAGACCTTCATGCCCTCTTTAAGGTAAATAGTTGATATTGTTTTTCAATTTCATTATATAACAATTTCCTAAGAAACTATCCACTCAATTTTTCAGATAAATCTCAAAACATTGTTAAATAAAAGAAACTTTGTACAAAAGAGTACATATTATATGATTCCATTTACATGAAGTTCCAGGACAGGAACAAATATGTGGGAGAAATAGAACAATGCTTCCTTCTGATTGTGGGGTGGGGTGGGGCTGGGAACAGGAAGTAACTGGGAAGAAACATGAGAGAACTTTGTGGGGTAATGGAAAGATTCACTATTATCGTGATCGGGGTTTGGGTTACACAGGTGTATGCACTTGTCAAATGAATGTACAACTAAAATTTGCACACATATCACTGCATGTAAGTTATGTATTAAAAACTATCAAGGAATATTGAATTTAGGGGAAAGTGTACTGATGTCAAATTTTACTTTGAAATGTACCAAGAAATAAGATAAATTGATAGATAAAAAGATAGGTGATAAAGAAAGTACAGTAAAATGTTAATAAGATCTAAGTGGTAGGTATTCAGGTGTTAATCTAAAAGTCTTTCAGGAGTACCTGAAAGGTGGCAGAGTCGATTAAGTGACTGACTCTTGGTATCAGCTCAGGTTTTCTTCTCAGGGTCATGAGATTGAGCCCTGTGTGGGGCTCCATGCTCAGCGCAGGGTCTGGTTAAGATTCTCTTCCAGGAGTGCCTGGGTGGCTCAGTGGGTTAAAGCCTCTGCCTTTGTCTCAGGTCATGATCTCAGGGTCCTGGGATAGAGCCCCATATCGGGCTCTCTGCTCAACAAGGAGCCTGCTTCCCTTCCTCTCTCTCTGTCAGCCTCTCTGTCTACTTGTGATCTCTGTCTGTCAAATAAATAAATAAAATCTTAAAAAAAAAAAAAGATTCTCTTCCACCCCTCCCCACCATGCTCACAGTCTCTTTCTCAAATAAATAAATAAATCTTTTTTTTAAAAGATTTTATCTATTTATTTGACAGAGAGAGACAGACAGACAGAGGGTGGGGGACACAAGCAGGGGGAGTGGGAGAGAGCTATGGGGCTCAATCCCAGGACCCTGGGATCATGACCTGAACCAAAGGCAGATGCTTAACAACTGAGCCACCCAGGCATCCCAATAAATCTTAAAAAAAAAAAAAAAAAAAAATTCAACTGTATGTTTGAAATTTTATAGTAAAAAATGAACATAAAAAATCTTTAAAAGTAAAAATATAATCTTAGTATAGAATTTTATGTAGTAATTTGTTAATTACTATGTTTTTGTTTTCTAGTGCATAAAAAATTGCCACAAGTTAAACATTTTAAAGCACTCATTCTTTTTATCTCACAACTTCCAAGATCAGGAAGGAGTCCATGGAGGCTGTTGGCAGGATTCATCTTGTGGCTATACGCCTGAGCACCTTGACTTCTTACTAGCTTCAACTAGCTAGTTGCCAGAGGCCATCCTCAGCTGGTAAATGCTCCCCGTAGTTCCCTGCCACCCGGTCCTCTCCATTGGCAGTCTATAACATGGCTACTTGCTTCTTCAAGGTCATTAGAAGGATCTCTCCCTCTCTCTCATCTGCTAAGATGCTAAGATAATGTAACCTAATCAAGGGAGTGGCAGTTGGATCACCATGTCATATTCCATTGGTTAGAAGCAAGTCATACATTTCATACACCCAAGAGGAGGGGAATAAAAAAGGACAGGACTCACTGGGGGCCACTTTAAGATACATTCTATTCAAGATAAACAAAACCAGATGCTAGTTAAAGTAGTAAGGACAGGTTTTTAATTAATAATATGCTATTGCAATAGGAAAGAGGGCCTAGCATGAACCGAACTCAATTTCAATTTGAACAGAGTTGACTGGCTGTTTTAAAGGGAGAATGAGGAAGTAAAAAGGTGGGCAAGCAGGAACTCAGGGATGTGAAAAATTATAAAGCGTGATCAGTTTAGATGCCATTAGGCCAGCAGTGTCTAGTAGCTGCTAAGTACTAAAGTTAGGATTCTGTCCTCCCACAGAGACTGGGAGACAGAGGTCCTATCCTTCCTAGTGATTACAGTTTAAAAATTACATTTAAAGGACAGGTGGCTCTCAGGTCCTTGAGAAGGACACTCCTGGGTTGCAGGATATGTGTATCCATCTCAAAGGGACAGAGGGAGGATTTACAATTTTAAGCCCTGTTTAGTAAATCTCTGAAGAAAAGAACAGTCAGGGGCCTGATATCAAGTGTTGGTTAGAACAAACAATAAATTCTTTTGGCACCCTGAACTTTCTCAGGAAGGCACTTTAGCAGCTTGAGGGTCATCCTAGGGATGTGACCTTGAGCTATCAGAAGAGTGACAGTGGAGTGGATAAAATCATTTGTGTTGAGAGTCTGTAGTTTGTATGGGCCAAGGTTGAGGCCTCATTGAAAAGAGGGCCCAGAGGAGCCAGCAGGAGCTGGATCAAGGAGAGACTCTTGGTCAGCTCACCACATTAACCTTTTCCTCTCCTTACCTACGGTGACATTCCCTCCTTCCTAGTAAAGCTTATTTTCTACCTCATCTCTCTTACCCATCTTCTTTCCTCTCACCAAGATTTATGTTTCTGCTCAGAAACCAACGAGACTGAAACAGAGTTGGCCGATTAAAACCGAAGTTAAAGAAACACAGCAGTGAGTGGAGAAGGCAGTTTACATTCTACGCTGTGTTTCTCCCCCACCCGATGTTTTTCTTTTAGATTTTTTAGAAATGTGATCTTTGAAATAATGAAAAGTTACTCTGATGGCACGGAGCAGCAGAAGAGCTAAAAGGTATTTCCTTTTTAAAACCATAGAGAAAAGAACTTACAATGAGAAAGAGTAGAGGGGAGCAAACCCAAGTGCTTGAAGCCCTAAGCAAATTAATTGTCTTCTCAAGTCCTCAGTGACATATGCTCAGTCCTTGAGAGATGTCCCCTCTAGAGCTCCAATTAAAAAGGACACAATTGTTCTTGAGTAAAAGGGATAGCAAAGCAATTTTTTTTAAAGATTTTTATTTATTTATTTGACAGACAGAGATCACAAGTAGGCAGAAAGGCAGGCAGAGAGAGAAAGAGGAAGCAGGCTCCCTGCCTGAGCAGAGAGCCCGATGCAGAGCTCGATCCCAGGACCCTGAGATCATGACCTGAGCTGAAGACAGAGGCTTTAACCCACTGAGCCACCCAGGCGCCCCAGCAAAGCAATTTTTAAATAATCTATTTATTACGTGCAACAAACAGGACCAAGGTTAAATTCACCAAACTCAAAATTAAATTTCTGAACAGTTAAGTGTGGGTTAACAGTCTGGTAAAATGAAACCTGTATGTAAGAGTCGATTCCTTCTCTGCCACGGTGGAGGCCACAGGACATAAAAGGTCAAATTCAGCAATGAATATAGCTTTTGGTTTAGCCTGTTCCAAGTCAGAGCACGGCTCTTGGGACAGTAACTTGCATGTAGTGACTCAAATGTTTGTTGACAATAATGATTATGGAATAAATACATATATTCCCTAATAAAAAATATTAGCTTGGGAATCCTAAGAGATTAAAAGGCACTTGCATTTGCTATCCACTTAGATCTGCACAGTAACTATACATGACTTCTTCTTGACACCACCTTTTATGGGAGAAGCAGCAGACCCAGGGTATACCTCTGGGTCTGCTGCACCTCTGGGAAGTGACAGAAGGTTCTCTGTCTTCCTCCTCCAGCTTCTAGTCCCTTTCCGGGATCCTATCTGCCTCTGAGCTCCTCATACACTATCCAGTATCAATTTCAGTACTTTCTTGTCTCTTTAATTTTTGCACCAAGAAAGAAAGAGTCCATGAATGATTTCTAACAACCACTACGGTTTTAAAAGAATTCCAAGGTAAGGAATCCCACTGGTAAGGAATTTAATTAGATGTCAGGAGAACCCCTAAGAGAGGCTCCTGGCTACAGCTGTGTGTGTGTGTGTGTGTGTGTGTGTGTGTGTGTGTGTTTACATACATGCATATGTGTCCACGTGTGGGCATGTGCGTAAGCAAACACGTTAAAAGAAGCGTAGGAGCTGCCTGATAGAGAAATATGAGTAACAAACTTGAGACATAATGTCACACGTCAAAGCAACAGCAAATTTCCAGCCCAAACTCTTCTGTTGTGTTCACCTGATGATGATCTTCCTAGCCCGCTTCTTCCCCTTCAGCAAGCCCATTTATCTTCAATACCACAACCCAGAACGGGCTCTTCTTCTAGAAACTGAAAATAGTCATTCATTATTGGTTTGATAGAAGGGCCGTTACAAATAAACTCAGCATATGGTACTGTGAAGTTAATAAACATGATGTAGTTAAGAATTCATTTTGGTTAGCTTCTGGTCTAGCGCTGTCCAATAAAAACATAACCTGAGCCACATCCGCTATTATAAATTTTCTAGTAACCACATTTAAAAAGATAAAAAAAGGAACAAATGAAATTAACTCTTAACCCAGTATCGCAAAACTGTTATCTTAAAGTATTAATATAAAAAGCTGTGAGTGAGCCATTATCTCACACTATATTGGTGTTCAGTGTTGGAAACCCAGTGTGCATTTTACACCCAGGACACATCTCCAATCAGACTAGCCACATTCCAAGCACTCCGTACCCACATGTGGGCTAGCAGGGACCACTTTATTTTTTTTTTTTTTTTTTTTTTTTTTTTTTTTTTTTTAAAGATTTTATTTATTTATTTGACAGAGAGAGATCACAGGTAGATAGAGAGGCAGGCAGAGAGAGAGAGAGAGGGAAGCAGGCTCCCTGCCAAGCAGAGAGCCCGATGCGGGACTCGATCCCAGGACCTGAGATCATGACCTGAGCCGAAGGCAGCGGCTTAACCCACTGAGCCATCCAGGCGCCGCAGGGACCACTTTAGATCATCCAGGTCTAGGCTCAGAACTAAGAACTCATGGGGGAAGTATAAGACTCACTCACTTCTCGGATGTTAGAGGAAGCCGGGAGTTGGGAGTCCATTTCCTGCTGACTATGGTAGGATTTGTCTTGGTGGCAGTATTTCAAATCCCTCAAATATCTTCACTGCAGATGTAAGTATGCTCTGATCCATATGTAGTAAGCAATAAAAGCTTAACAAAATAATCTTTTTTTGCACTGAGGCAAAGTCTCTGACTGTGGCCAGGGAACAATTTAATAAGGGCCACAAACTAAATGCATTCGGGAGCCAGGCCAGTCACATAAATGAGCGGGAACCAGCATGTGGTGTGTAGAACAACAGGGAGTGGTGGCCATCGTGCCAAATTGGAAAGTGCGTGCTTTGTCTAAACACGCTCAAATGTAAAACCTGTGCAAATACCACGCAGGTCAAACAGAACCCATCCGGGAACCAAATCTGGCCTGTGGGCGACCAGTTTGCAACACCTAATTCAATGGGACCAAAAAAGGGAGCATAATGAAGCAGACGTTTGTTTTATTCTCTGAGTGGAGGAGCCTGTCTCCGTGGTTACACGGCCAAAAACAATATTTTCTTCTCATCATGATAGAGGTTTCTCAGATGTAAACATGCCTCTCACTTAGAGCTGTCTGTTAGAAGTTCAGTCTTCTGGCATGTTCCAGAAAAGGGAAAACTATCAGACATAAATTCTCCATAAGTGAGGCTCATGCTCATGGAATGGTCTGATGTTATGCACATATCCTTGCTCGTTCTCCAGACAGTGTCCCAAGGCCACTGTAGGAACATGAGCCTGACTTGGTCTCTGCTGGGAAATCAAGAACAGCTTGAGTGCTGGACACCTGGCTCCTGTTATTTTGTCCCTGATGACCAGCCAGGGAGCGTTCACTTCGTAGCTGGGCTATTCAAGCCAATGAGTCCTTTGCTTACCTTCAATCTTTTTCCAACTAGAAACATTCCTTTAAGGATAAGAAAAGTTTAAACCAAAAAGCAAATTTTTAAGTCAGCTGTCTTAAAACAAAACCAAAAGAAAAGTTTTTAGTTCTGAGAAATATTGAGAATGTGTGCTAAGGTATGCATTACCACAGTGAAATTTGCATCTCAGAAGGATTACTAAGCAAGTAATCCAACAGACTCCTCCTAAGAACAAAAATATATGACAGAAGTATCCTCAATAAGAGAAGCTGATTCCCTTTTAAACCCACAGTACCACTCTCTGTCGGTTCATGAAATCACTCTTTCTGATGCAGTGACTCCCATTTGGGTCCTGTCATCCTAGCAAAGAGACCACTTTCCTAATTCTCTATATTAGAAGGAAATAAGTTGGATATCACTAGGCTCATTCTTTTTGAGGAGTGTGCTGGCCTATTTGGGTGCCCATGAAATACCAGAAAGTTATTTTCTCACAGTTCTAGAGACTAGACATCCATGATCAAGCTGCTGGCAGTCTTCTTTCCTTGACTTGCAGAGGCCATCTCCTTGGGCCTCTTCCCACAGGGGTCCCTCTGTGCACACACACACACCCAGTGTCTTTTCCTCTTATAAGGATATCAGTTGTGTTTGAATAGGGTCCACTCTAACAGCTGTGTTTTAATTTAATCACCACTTTAAAAGCCTTATTACCAAACACTTACTTTCTGAGATATCAAGAGTTGGACTTCAACATATGAATTTTGGAGGATGCAATTAGATCCATCATAAGAAGTCACATTTCTTTTTCTTTTTCTTTTTTAAATTTATTTGAGAAAGTGGGAGAAAGAAGGGAGAAGGAGAGAGCAGAATCTTCATCAGACCCCATGCTGAATGCAAAGCCTGATGCAGGACTCCATCCTATGACTCCAAGATCATGACCTGAGCCAAAACCAAAAGTCAGATGCTCAACCAGCTGAGCCACTCAGGCACCCCGGACGTGGTAATAACAAGTACCCTGATAATAAAAATAGCTAACAAAGAAAGAAAAATATCATTCGATTTCACTCATATGTGGAATTTAAGAAACAAAGCAGAGGAACATAGGGGAAAGGGGAAAAAAAGAGAGGGAAGCAAACCATAAGAGACTTTTAACTACAAAGAATAAACTGAGGATTGATGGAGGAAGGTGGGTAGGGAAAGGGTTAAACGGATGATGGGTATTAAGGAGGGCACTTGTTCTGTTGAGCACTGGGTATTCTATGTAAGTGATGAATCACTAACTTGTACTCCTAAAACCAACATTACACTATATGTTAATTAACTAGAATTTAAATTTAAATTTGAAGAAAAAAATAAAAAGATAAGAAAAACAAAGTTGATTCATATTTGTTCAAACCTTGAGTAGAGAGGACACCTGGGTGGCTCAGTCGGTCAAGAGTCTGCCTTTGGCTCAGGTCATGATCCCAGGGTCCTGGGGTCCATCTGTTCATCTGTCCCTCACCCTGCTCATGTTTTCTTGCTCTCGTTCTGAAATAAATAAGTAAAATCTTCAAAACAAAAACAAACAAACAAACAAAAAACCTTGAGTAGAGAAAAAAACTTTAATGAAGTTGCTGTCATAGATGGGCTAAGAGCAAAGGGATCGAGCTAAGCTTTAAACCAAAAAAAAAAGAAAAGAAAGAAAAATAGCTAACATTCCTTGAGCAATTTTTATACGCTACCAACCTTACTAAGCAAGTTACATGTTTTAATTTATATCATCCTCCTAACAACCTGATAAGCCAGACACTTTTGTAATCCTCATTCTGCAGGTGCAAAGATTGGATACAAAGCCCAAGCACTGAGCAGCTTTATAACAGATAGATGGAAAATTTTTTTAGCAGAGGATCTACTACTACAAATTGCTTAATAGTTGTCCAACATTCTATCTGTTATGAATTAAGTTATGTTCCCCCAAATTCATATGTTAAGCTCTCACCCTGCAATGTGACTATATTTGGAGAAAAGGCCTCTGAAGAGGCAATTAAGGTTAAATGAAGTTAGAAGAATGAAGGCCTAATACAATAGAAGTAGTGGCCTTATAAGAAGAAGTAGAGACACCAGGAATGTGCAGACAGAGGAAAGACCATGTGAGGACATGGAAAGAAGGTGGCCGTCTGAGAGCCAAAGAGAGAGGCCTCAGGAGAACCCAAATCTGCCAACACCTTCATCTCGGGCTCCCAGCTTCCAGAACTGTGAGAAAACGCATTTCTATTGTTTCAGCCACCTCGTCTCTGGTATTTTCTGATGGCAGCCTTCACAGACTCGTACACTGTCTTAATCCCTTTGTCAGGAGTTGGCTCAAAGAGGAGCTGTGATGATCACAGATAACTGATAAGATGCTGATCACAAGAGATTGTGAAGTAAGTAAAAAGTCTCAGGAAAGGGGGTTTCTCAGGACGCTAGATCCTGGAGGCTGAAATGTTTTACAGAAGTCCCTGGGATCTGCTTTCTGTCCTCAGGTAGGGATGTGGGTTCTAGTGTCTGCATCTGGATTAAGAATTAGGAGAAGCTTAGGGCTGAGGTGCCTGAGTGGCTCAGTGGGTTAAGCCTCTGCCATCGGCTCAGGTCGTGATCTCGGGGTCCTGGGATCGAGCCCCACGTCGGGCTCTCTGCTCAGCAGGGAGCCTGCTTTCCTCTCTCTCTCTCTGCCTGCCTCTCAGCCTACTTGTGATCTCTCTCTCTCTGTCAAATAAATGAATAAATAGTCTTTAAAAAAAATAAGAATTAGGAGAAGCAGATGTTTGTAAACATAATGAAAATGGAAGCACACAGATCAGGAGTATAAGATAAAAGGAAGATAATACATAAAATGTGGGGATGGAAGATAAAAGGGCAGTGGCAAAATAAGAATCAAGCTTCTCAGGCTTGGTAAGGACCCCACCTCATAGGAGCCCTATGCCTGAGCCCCAGGTGTTTCTCTCCACTGACCTACTCAATTGAGGACTTTGGAGCCCAAGGGAAGCCGTGCTGAGGTCAATTGCATCTGATCTCATCCAACATAAGGGCCTCACTTCAGTCCTTCACTGATTAAATTGGGTATTTATTTTAAAACATTAAAGGCCATTGGGTATGCATACCCTGTGGAATTGAACTGGGTGTGTTTGTTTGTATTTTTTTTTTTTTAATTTTATTTATTTGACAGAGAGAAATCACAACTAGGCAGAGAGAGAAGAGGAAGCAGGCTCCCCGTGGAGCAGAGAGCCCGATGCGGGGCTCGATTCCAGGACTCTGGGATCATGACCTGAGCCCAAGGCAGAGGCTTTAACCCACTGAGCCACCCAGGCGCCCTGTTTGTTTGTATTTTAAATAACAAGGCTCACAATTGCTCAAAAGCAAAAGGCAATGTTTGGAAAAGCAAAACAAAAATACAAAGCGTCTCAACCTGACGTAATAGAAAAATATGATATGCATTGTCATCTCTAAATCTCTTAATATCTTGGATTTAGGGGGCAATTTTTATCAGAGAAGATCTGGTATTTTTTTTAAACAGTGTAGTACCCTGACTTCCACTGAAGGAGTTGACAAATTAGAAAAAGACCAAGCAGAGAGATAATAAGTAAGAGAGCACTGATTCAATGCACTTATTCAGCAAAATTTGTCAGCAGCCTGTTTTGCGCCTCTGTGCTGGTTATCCTGAGCAGAATAACCTAGTTGAATGGAAAATAGAGAAAAACCAAACCGAAAAGAAAGAAAATGAACTCTTGGGGTATAGGAGCAAGGACAACAAGTCTTAGGAATAATAGAAGCAGCTTGACATTGAAGTGCTTGCGAAGGAAGACCTTGCAAACTGTTTAACTGCACAAATTAACAGAGAGCAAGAGAGCAGACAGCTGGGCTTGCAGAACACAAGGACAACATGAAATATTTAGGAAGAAAATTTAACCCAGACAAAAAGAGGAAAATGGGCTGGGACACAGCTAACCCTCCAGGCTTGAGGATGTTACCAACCTGGGAAGAAGAAAAGCATTGGCATGCCTACTTAGTTTTTCATGTGAGTTAATTACCTAGAGACTTCCATAGCGAGTTCTAAAGGTTTCTTTCTGCTGCTTTGTAAATCTCTGTTGTGTTTTTTTTTTTTTTTTTCTCTGTTGTGTTTTGAGCAAAGCAATAATTTGCTTTCATTTGAGATCTTCGCATGACCCCGGAGAACACTGTATTGCTTATTATAGAAATATGTAAATCCAGGCATGTCTAACCAACTCACCCATGTCCAGGATGAATGTGCAGGTAGGGACTTGACTGGCTGCTGACTGGGTGGTATCAGGTGTGCGTGCAATGAAAATATGAACCATAAGAGCACATGTATTGTGTCATGTGGACAGAAATAATAATGTTTAGGGGGTGCCTGGGTGGCTCAGTTGGTTAGGCATCTGCCTTAGGCTCAGGTCATGATCTAGGGGTCCTGGGATCGAGTCCTGCATCCTGCTCTTTGCTCAGCGAGGAGCCTGTTTCTCCCTCTGCCTGTTGCTCCCTCCGCTCATACTCTGTCTCTCTGTTTCTCTCTCTCTCTGTCTCAAATAAAAATAAAATCTTAAAAAAAAAAAAAAGAAAGAATAATGTTTTGAATGGTGCTGACAAGTCATGAGTCACTGAGTACACCCGGGAAGATAATAACTTTCTGGAGGCAAAAAAAATCACTCAGGGGGAACAAACTGCTTCTGCCTTCGCCTTGCTGATTAGTTCACTCGAAAGGCAGGCACATTATCCCACCCAGGGGTCAGGCAGCTGTGCGTGCCTCACTCTACCTTCTGAGGAGGCAGCAAATGACCAGAAGGCTGGCTGACATCAGGCACTGGTCAAGAAAACAAGCTGTGGGGCCTTTGGGACCAGCCCTCTGTTGGCTCCGTTCCCCAAAGCTCATGTCTGGCATGCACAGCAGAGCCCTAACAAAGTTACAGCTCTGGAGAAGGTCCTGAAGTCAAAAGAGGTGGAAATTCTCCAATTGACCTGCAGGAAAAAATAGAACAGACTAGGGGTACAAGAGGAGCCTGATATCTCTGTCTCTAGCACAAGTTCGTTATATTTGTAAAAAGACAAAAAAGGATAATTATTTAATCAACTCTCCCTAAATGAGTGTTTTGTTAGATTAGTTGGTTTGGGTTCTTGTTTTTTTAAGACTGATTTATTTATTTTAGAAAGAGAGCACGGCCAGTGGGGGGTGGGGGGCACAGGAAGAGAGAGAATCCTCCAGCAGGCTCCCTACTGAGCGTCGAGCCCCCCTGGGGAGGGGATTGAGTGTTGAGCCCCACTGGGCAGGGGATTGTGGTTTGATCCGAGGACCCTGAGATCATGACCTGAGCTGAAATCAAGAGCCTGCTACTCAAACTACTGAGCCACCCAGCCACCCTGGATGGGTTGTTTTTGTTTTTTGGACCTAACATAAGATCTATCATATTTGCATGGCTAAGAGCAGCGCTAAAGTGAGCAGGGAAGACAAGTAGGGTGGAAAAGAACCTGTCCCCTGCAGCTCTCCCCACCACGGAAACTCGCAGCTGTAAACCAAGAACATTCAACTTTTCCTAAAGAAGCGTCCAGCCAGCAGAGTCTGGCTCCAACCACCACATACATTTAATTCTCTGCATTTAAGAGAGGCTTGAAAAAAAAAAAAAAAAAAAAAAAGAGAGGCTTGAGAAAGGGGTTGTGTGGGCTGAGAAATGACTCTGGGGAGAGGGGGTGTGAGAAAAGAGCCTGAGGGGCCCTGAGAGAGAGGAGCTTGGAGTCTGGAAGAGGCTCGGGAGAGAGGGAGGCTTGCTGAAGCTTGGAACGGAGGGAAAAATCTCAGGGCCATAACACAGTGGGAAGCCAAGAGGTGGAGTCCGGCTTGGCCAGTGACTTAGCTAGGACCTGAGAGGATGGGCCACACCAAGCAGAGGGCTGCCGGCAGAACAACCACATTGTCTTTCATCAAGAACAGCCTCATTATGATGTGTCTACTCAGTCTGAGAATTTTTTACCAGTTAAAATTAAAGTTGGTTGAAATTTTAAAATTTTGCTCTATAAAAGGTAAGGCCAAGAGAACAAGAAGAGAAGACACAGAATGAGAGAAAATATTTTCAAAAGAAAATGACTTTTATCCAAAATACACAAAGAGCTCTTAAAACACATCAATAAGAAAACAAAAAACCTGATTTAAAAAATGGGCCAATGAGGGGCACCTGGGTGATACAGTCAGATAAGCATCTAACTCTCGGGTTTTTTCTCAGGTCATGCTCTCAGGGTCATGAGATCGAGCTGGGTATTTGGCTTCACACTCAGCGAGGAGTCTGCTTAAGACTTTCTTCCCTCTCCCTCTCTCTCTCTCTGCCCTCCGCCCACACTTCCTTTTTTTTTCCTCTCTCTCTCTCAAATAAATAAATAAATCTTTAAGGAAAATAAATGGGCCAACGACCTTAACAGACATCCCATCAAAGAAGACATACAGATGGCAAATAAACATGAAAAGATGCCCAACATCCCACGTCATTAGGGAACTGCAAATTAAAACAACAATGAGATAGCGCTACACAGCTATTAGGCTAGCCGAAATCCAGATCACTGACAGCACCAAGGATGGTGAGGATGGGGAGCAACAGGAGCTCTCATTCATTGCTCATGGAAATGCAAAATGGTAAGCCACTTTGGGAAGAGTTTGCCAGTTTCTTACAAAACTAAACACACTCTTAACATATGATCCAGTAATCACGCTCCCTATTTACCAAAAGGAGTTGAAAACTTATCTCCACACAGAAACCTATGGATGGACATTCATAGCAACTTTATTTGCCATTGCCCAAACTTGGAAGCAACCAAGATGTCCTTCAGTAAGGGACTTTACAAATAAACCACAGTACATTCAGACAATGGACTATTATCAGCATTAAAAAGGAATGATCTATCAAGCCATGAAAAGACATGGAGGGAACTTAATGCCTAAGACTAAGTGACAGAAGCCAATCGAAAAGGTTATACACTGAATGATTCCAACTACATGACATTCTGGAAAAGGCAAAACTATAGAGATAGTTAAAAGATCAGTGTTTTCCAGGAGTTAGGGAGGGGGAGGGGGCAATGAATAGGGGGAGCACAGAGGATTTTTAGGGCAGTGAAGTCTTCCATATGATACTATAGTGATGGATACATGTCACTATATATTCGTCCAAACCCGAAGATTATCCATCACCAAGAGGGAACCCTAACGTAAACCATGGACTTAGGGTGATTATGGTGTGTCAATTAGTTTCATTAATTGTAAAAAAAAAAAAAAAAAAAAAAGTACTACTCTGGTAGAGGATGCGGTAATGGGGAAAATCTATGTATGTGTGGGTGCCAGGATGTACAAGAAATCTCTATATCTTCACCTCAATTCTGCTGTGAACCTAAACTGTTCTAAAGGGGCACCTGGGTGGTTCAGTCGTTAAGCCTCTCCCTTCGGCTCGGGTCATGATCCCAGGGTCCTGGGATTGAGCCCCACATGGGGACCACTGCTCAGAAGGAAGCCTGCTTGCATTCATTCTCTCTCTCTCTCTTTCTGTCAAATTAGTAAATAAATCTTTTTTAAGAAGTGCTCTAAAAACAGTCTTTTTTTTTAAAGTAACTGTCTAAATGAAATGTGGTTTCCTAGATTGTATCCTGGGACAGAAAAAGAACATTAATGAAGAAAACTGGTGAAGCTCAAATAAAGTCTGCAGTTTAGTCAATAGTAATGTACCAATGTTGGTTTCCTAGTTTTGACATATGTACCGTGGTAATAAGATGTTAACAGGAGAAGAGACTGAGTAAAGGACATTCAGGAACTCTCTGTATTATCCTTGGAAATTTACTGTAAATCTAAAATTATTCCAAAATTATAAGTTTATGTTTAAAAATTAATATATGGTACTTTTGTGGCTAAAGCCCAAGGTTATCTGAAAAAATTTCAAATTCATTTATAGCTTCCCAGTTCTTACCCTCAATATTTAAAAGAGTTCTGGAATATCTGTACCAGACAAACAAAACCAACCATTTATTACAAGAATCTTAATGATCTTTTGGCAAATTTCTCACCCTGCTCCCACCAATATTCTAGAATCCTGTGGTAGACTGCAAAAATGGCCACAATTTTCACTCCGCCCTATTTCCACAGCTCTTTTGGTAGCGTGACAGAGCAGCTCCTACCACCAAAAATCTGTTGCTCTACTCTGTGAATCCAGCCTGGGATCTTATGTCTTCCAACGACTGTGACGTAAGTGATGAGCAACTTCTGAGCCCTGGCCTCAAGAATTCTTGATGTTTCCACTGTCACTATGTGAACTCAGCTACCACCATGTGAATAAACCCAAGCCCACCTACCGAAAGATTGGGATGAGCCACGTAGCTGGGCCCTCGCTCAAGTAGCCAGGCCCCAGCTAATCCAGATGTTGGCCACAGATGTGTGAGTGAGCCCAGCCAACACCAGAGAACCACCCGGCTGACCATAATTCAAGTTGCCACCCTGTGGATTCATGAGCAATGATCCATGATTGTTATTTTAACCCACTCAGTTGTGTTTCACAGCTGCAGCTTACAAATCTAAGTTCACATTTATTAGAACAACTACTATTTTAAAAAGAGAAAGAAATAAAGAAAAGAAAAGAAAGGCAGACAGGAATGAAGGAAGGAAATAAGGAAGGGGGAGGAGGGAGGGAGGGAGGAAAGAAGAGAAGAAGGAAGGAAGGAAGAAGGAAAGAAGGAAGGGATGGAGGGAGAAAAGGAGGTGAAAGGAAGAAAGGGAGGGAGGAAGAGAGAGGAAGAGAGAGGAAGAGAAAGAGAGGGAGGGAAGGGGGAAAAGCAAAGGAAGAGAAAAAAAGAAAGAAAAGGAAAGAACAAGTGTTGGCAAAGATGTGAAGAAATTGGTACCTTTGTGCACCATTGATAGGAATATAAACTGGCATGGCCACTGTGGAAAACGATATGGCAGTTCTTCAAAATATTAAAAATAGGGTTACCATATGGTCTAGCAATTCCACATCTGGGTATGCACCCCAAAAAAAACTGAAAGCAAGGTTTGGAAGAAATATTTGAAGAAATATTTGTACACCCATGATTGTAGCAACATTATTCACAATAGCCAAAAGTTGGCAACCCAAGTGTCCATTGACAGATGAATGGATAAACAAACTGTGGTGTACATACAATGGAATATTATTCAGCCTTAAAAAGGAAGGAAATTGGGATGCCTGGGTGGCTCAGGTCATGATCAAAAGAAGATTTTGTGTATTTGTTACACAGTTCTCCTGAAATAGCTTTAAGGTAAGATTTATATTTAAATCTGTATCCATTCTGCTTCCCAGAATGCATGACTCTTCAAAGGAAAGAAAGTCCAAGAGGGTTTGATCAAAAGAAGCCTCTGCCTTCGGCTCAGGTCATGATCCCAGGGTCCTGGGATCGAGTCCCGCATCGGGCTCTCTGCTCAGCAGGGAGTCTGCTTCTCCCTCTCTTTCTGCCTGCCTCTCTGCCTACTTGTGATCTCTGTCAAATAAATAAATAAAACCTTTTTAAAAAATGAAAAATAAAAAGGAAGGAAATTTTGATAAATGCTACAATATGGATGAAACTCGAGGACATTAAGTGAACTAAGCCAATCGCAAAAAGATAAATACTATATTATTTCACTCACATGAGCTACCTGGAGTAATCAGATTCATAGAGACGGAAAGTGGAAGGGTGACTGCCAGTGGCAGGAGGGAGGGGGCAATGGGGAGTTGTTAATAGGTATAGAATTTCAGTTTTGCAAGATGACAAGCGTTCTGGAGATTGGTTGCACAACAATGTGAATATACTTGACACTACTGAATTGTATGCTCAAAATGGTTAGGATGGTAAATTTTATGTCATGTATATTTTACCATATTTTTTCTGAAGTTTGCTTTCTGTTCAGTCTTCTCGTTCCCTTCTCACCCATGACCTCACAATATGAAGATTTTGTCCTGAATTCCTCAGAAGATATCTCTACTCTGATACCAATTTCTAGTTAAAGCAGGAAAACAGAATACATCTATTATCTTCTACCATTTTATAGATTAACCTCATGGCAAGAAGTTAAAGTTATTCCAGAAGCTCCCCCCTCGTTTACTTCACCACTATCAGAAAACTGTCCGCATGGATCATTCTTTACTACAAGCTCCTGGATTATGTCCTTCTCCCTTCTCTTTTGCACAATCACCTCTTTTAAACCTCATCAGTGACCTTATTGAATTCTAAAAGACTGATAAATGCAGCCTTTTCTGGAGCTCAAGTAAAATTCTGCTCGTACAACTCAAGGACATTCTGGCTCCCTGTAATTCAGTGCTTTATAGAGACATATTCTCAGAAACACAGTTCATTTAAAAAAAAGGAGGGGGTGGAGGGGAAGTGCAATTAAAATCTGGTTGGTTTTTATCCAAAAGACTAAAGGTCCCAGGAATGAAGGAGAGTAAATTCTGAGGCATAGTAAAACATCTTTAGTATCTGTTCTCCCCATTCCTGTCATATCCTTCCCCAACAATGGCAGCTCTCAAATCCCAAACAAAAACTTCTCCTTTTTAATGCTTTTCTAATATAAATCTCACAGTGTCTCCTGCTGCTTCTGCTCTCCCTGCACAGATTTATAAAATAAATTTCCAGCAGGAGAAGAGAGGCAGAGGAATTATCCGGTGGCCTAAGTCCCAGTGTTCTTTTTTGGGCACATGGAGCATCCCTATAAAATGTAATCGAAAGTTTTGATTCTAAGAGAAGAGACATGTATGGGGAAATAAATAGAAATATTTGTTACACAGTTCTCCTGAAATAGCTTTAAGGTAAGATTTATATTTAAATCTGTATCCATTCTGCTTCCCAGAATGCATGACTCTTCAAAGGAAAGAAAGTCCAAGAGGGTTTGATCAAAAGTACTTTCAGTGGAGCAAGATCTGACATCCTCCACAGAGAAGATGAATAGCAGAACCGTCTTCGTCTATGGAAACCACACCAGCGCTCCCACCTCTGGACTCTCACCTTCTGATTGCAACAACACACAGCCACCCCTCTAGACCCAAAAGGAGGTGAAAATCTCTTTTCTTGACACAACCCAAGGAGCAAGAGTGGAGTCCTTCCAGCACCTTTCCTGTTAGAGGAGTCTCCCAATGCTTTGTAAAAATTTTTTTTGGCTAAGAAAAAATTTAATTTCCTTTAAAGTGGAGTTTGATCTCATTTTATACATTAAATTAATTCCTGGAGAGTTGATGTTTGCCACCTCTCCCACTCCCAGCTCTCCAGGCTTCCCTCAGCCTTGTCCTAGGCACTCTGGTTACTGTGAATGGCTTACACCCCTTAAACCAGAGAGTACCAACCTGGCTGCCAGCCACGGGTTGCACGACCCCAGGGTACCTTGCCAATGTTACCTTTTTCTCAAAAGTCACCACCTGCTAAGAGTCGGGAAGCACTGCCATATGACCTAGCTGTCCTTTCTGTCTGCAAAACATTTTTTTTCTATGTAATTTATATCCATCTTTTCAGATTCAGCTCTGGGTATCTGACTTCCTCCTCCAGGAAGTCTTCATTGATTTGCCATAACCGACCATTAGTTATAAGTTAGGTTCTTCTCCTCTACACTCTGAAATATCTCCTGCATCTAGATTCCATAAACACAGTGTAGTGCTATATGAAGCCAATAATAAATAGTTCCTCCACTAGATCTTGTTTTGATCATAACTACTGTTATCCTACCCTTAAAGGAAGATGGCCCAAATTTTTCAGTAAGCTTCTATTAACCTTCTCTCTCTAGTGCATGGCTCATTATCCTCCAAGCCCCTAGTTAGTTTTCACCTTGCGGGCAACCCCCCTGCCTCATCTCAGCTCCAGCAAGAGAGCTTTGCCCGTGCACCACCAATGCCCTGCCTGCACCATGTTCTGCTTCAAACAATCTTAAAGAGAAATGTATCGTGTTGTGCTTACATGTTCTGGGTCAAAAGAAAAAATTAAAGCTCTTATATGTCACATCCAGAATTTTTACCCACTCTTGTTGCTATTGTTTTTATAAGATGGTCCAGAGGGAAGTAATAATCAGTAAATACATACTATGAGAGACAGCAGGTACAGAGGTTAGAAGCAAAGCTCTAGGTTCCAGAACCCTTCCACTAGATCCTGGCTCGGCTTAATCTCTGTGCTTTCTGCGCCCCCCTTCTGTAAATTAGGAATCATGGCACCCCTCCCTTATGGGTGCTGTAGAGCTTCAGTAAACTGATACGTGCAAAGTTTTCAGCACAACATGTGGCACAGAGTAAGTGTTCAAAAAGTATCAGCTTCCATCACTATTAGCACTTTTTTTTAAAGATTTTATTTATTTGACAGACAGAGATCACAGGTAGGCAGAGAAGCAGGCAGAGATAGAGAGAGGGGGAAGCAGGCTCCCTGTTGAGCAGAGAGCCCGATGCGGGGCTCGATCCCAGGACCCTGGGATCATGACCTGAGCTGAAGGCAGAGGCTTTAACCCACTGAGCCACCCAGACGCCCCACTATTAGCACTCTTAAACATTACTGTTTGACACACACTATCTAATTTAATCTTCACACTTGCCTAAAGTCCTACAATTAAAACGAACAAAAACTGGGGTAGAATTCAAGGTTTGATTCCAAAATTCCTGTTACTCTTTCTAATCATTCATATAATCAGTGAACTGATTAAAAGACAGTTTCCTGAATCTCATCCAACTGAATCTTATCCCAGTCCATAAGGAATACAGAAGACGGAATTTTAAGCTAGCACCCTGCTTCTAAATTCTAAATCTGATGCTGGTAATCCAAGGATCATCTTTTTTACACACTGCCTTGTAGTACGGACGTCAGAATTAGTGAAAACAAGTGCAGAACAGGGCCTTGGGAAACTAAGTACTAAGTAAATGTCTGTTATGAAAATAAGTTGTTTTTTTTAAATGTTAGAACTATCTCAAAACAAGAAGAAATTGTGTTAGAACACAACTGAGAACTAAGAGCTATTGCTCTAATTTGACCAAGTAGATGAGAGCTAGAATTGCGTGATTTAATGAAGACTGAGAACTCAGTTTCTGGAGTCAGAAACACATCAGTTTGACTCCCAGTTCTGGTTCTTATTGCCGTGGGATCTGGGGCAACTCTTTTACCTTGCTGAACCTCACCTTGCTCATTTGCAATGAGCTTCACTGGATTGTTATAAATACGAAATGAAATAATGCATATGAAGTACTTAGTGCCATGTCTGGAACAGACTGTGCACTCAGTAAGTTGTACCATTATTATTCCTATTAACGTTGACAGTCAGGTACAGGGGCTGCCCAGGAAAGTGAGGGGTATTTGACAACATCACAGCTTTATCCACTGGCATAAAAGCATTAAAAAAAAGAGAGAGAGAGAAGTGGAGTGGTATTTTAGATGCGTAATTATATTTAGGAATTCTGAGAGCTTACCATCTTCCCTGACATGTGTATAAATCTTAGCATTACCCTATCTTTATAATACCTGGAGAAATATGATAAGTGCATGCATTAAGATTCTCTTCCCAAAAAAGCCCTTCGTGGTCCCCAGAGTAGAAGGCGGAAATGGTAGCTGGTGCTTGCTCAGCAATTGCCGAGAAATGAGAAACCTCAGAAAGTCTTCGTGCTCACTGTGGATATCCTCTGGGTAAATATCCCCTTCCCACCACCATCATCACAAACCCATAGTCTACAATGCCTCATAGACATTTGGAAAGAGCCTGCAGCCCACCCAACTCCAGTGTGTCCTGTCTGGAGATACGGGGTAAGAACAGGAATAAAAGAATCCTTAAATTAGAAAATTCATTGCACCTGTTTAGTTAACACTGCCTGCAAGCAAATTCCGAACCCAGGATTGTGTTTGGGGTATGTGTGTGTGTGTGTGTGCGCATGTGTGCATGCTTCTTTGGAAAACAGAAATGTGGAGGTTAAAATTAAGTCTAAAGGCTCAAAAAGCATCAGTTGAAGTCACCTGTACTCTATATGCTGCTGGCATGTCATCAAAGTAATTTGACATGAAGTAATCCTTAGAAAACACTCCACTGCAAAAAGAACAGAAAAGCGCTACTTCTCCAAAAGAAGACAAAGAATTGTTTTGTGAGATCAGCCATCTGTCAAGTGAGTGAGTTGGGCTGCTCTTTGGGGACAAAGGCCATTGTTGGTCCTAATATTCTCCAACTCTAAGGTTTTATTAATTCATATAGATAGATGCACATACAGATAAAGGTACACTATAAATTTTCATTGGTTCCAAACGTGTGATAAAGTGCTATATTATTTAAAACTCACCAGAATTTTCCATCTTTAGCATTAAGATCATTCATAAACACTGAAATTTCCTACTAAATGGGGAAAAAAGAATTTTTTTCAAAAGCGAAACCACCCCCAACAAGCATCCCAGCGTTTTGCTAGGATGAATATAGGTTAAAATCTTGCAACTGCTGCCATCGTGAAACTTGAAAAATGTTATCAGGTTTTTAATGAAATTCAATAAGCCGTGTAATTTATTTATTTATACTTTATATGTGGATTTTGCTGTGGTTTTTTTCCTCTTCTAAAATCACACACAAAACAGCTGAAATCGTGTCAATGGAACAAAAAGGGGAGGAGGGCTCTGAACTGGCTTTCCAAAAAGGCGCGCAAAAACCGCTGATCCGTAAATCTCAGGTTGTCACAGCTTCCGAAACAAGCTCTCTCCCCTTCCTCCCCGGCAAGCAAACCTAATCCCACACGCTGTCTCCATTCGCTAAACAAAAACATTTTTTTTAAACCTATGGAAGAGGTTGGGTAAGTGTCCGGGCATGCGCGAGCTCCCAGCGAAGAGCGGACGCTTCTCCCTCCTTCTTCCCCTCTGCACTGTCTGTAACATCAGAAAAAAGGGAGGGGGGAATGGGGGGGAAATGGTACAAGGGTCCCCCCTTGTGCATGCCATCCCCAGGCACTTCTCTTTTTGAGCCGAGGTGGCTAAAGATCACGGTGGAAAGTGTCAGTGGGAGGTCAGCCCAGAGTAACCTGCATCGTGCACAGGCAGAACACGTTGACTTGGGCTCAGAAAGGGCAGTAAAACAGAAGCTCTCTAAGTTGACGACTGCTGCCGTTGCTTTGCACGGGTTGGGTCGTGTGTCTTTCCAAGCTCACACACCGTCGCCCTCCTCGGAGGGGCTTATGGGGCCCCTGCCTAGTGCAGGCGCTGGGAAGCAAGCTGTCAGTTTCCCTGGGCACCGCGCCACGCTTCCTGTCTTGTTAGAGGTTTACACATCTCACCACCCAAGAGACCCTTCCACTTTGCCCCGTGAAGTTTCTGTGCTCTGTGGCCAACTGTAATGTCAAATCAATGGCCCTCCCCACCATCTAGCTCTCTCCTGTTGGGGTGAGTGTGGAAGAAGGATCTAGACAACAATTTTGCTAACTGTTCTAATTTTTTTTAATATTTTTTATTTATTTGACAGAGAGAAATCACAACTAGGCAGAGAGGCAGGCAGAGAGAGAGGAGGAAGCAGACTCCCCGCGGAGCACAGAGCCGGACTAGGGGCTCGATCTAAGACCCTGAGATCATGACCTGAACCAAAGGCAGAGGCTTTAACCCACTGAGCCACCCAGGCGCCCCTAGCTGTTCTGATTTTTTAATTAACCCAGGATAAGTCCAAAATAAAGCAGACCTTGGAGTGGGAGAGGGAGTTAATGCTCAAGGCAAATATTATCCGTCCCTTTTTTCCGGGATCTGCACCAATGTTCTGACCTCTACAGGTGCCTAAGCTTTGCTGCCAAAGGTTTTTTTCTGGAAAAAAAGGAAGGAAGGAACTCCCACAACAAATAGAAGTTAGTTGTCGTCTCTCTTAGAAGATGAATAGCACAAAAGTCTTTGTTTTATATTTTTACACATTTTCCCATGAAATGTTATACACCACTATCACTACCCACCCGCCGCACAGCCCACTTCGCAGTAAACAAAACCTCTGAGCAAGGATATGAGAATGAGTAGTCACTTCTTAATGTGGGAAACCCAAATCTATGAACATGCTCAGTATATCCTTGCCCGGGGGCTGCTTGAGTCTGAAATATTTGATGAGAGATAACCATATCTTTGGGCAGGACTGAATTGGATGCAAATAAAATTTTAACTCGGTGTGTACACAGGCTTAGAAAGAGAATGTTAAAGAAAAAATGTACTATTCCAGTATAGATGAATTTGGGACTTTTTTATTCTTGATTATGTTTTCTTGAATTCGTTGAACACATTGATGGGGAGTATTTGCAAGATTATTTCCTTATTTCATTATTTCATTAAGCGTTAGCACTAGAAGGGACCCAGGAGGTCACCCATTGAGTCAGCTTTCTTGTCTTTGCAATCAGGGAACAGAGGCCTGAAATGTTGTCATGTGGAACTAAATTCAAAAGCTCTTGGAGGCGTCTGGGTGGCTCAGTGGATTAAAGCTTCTGCCTTCGGCTTGGGTCATGGTCCCAGGGTCCTGGGATCCAGCCCCGAATCGGGCTCTCTGCTCAGCAGGGAGCCTGCTTCCCTTCCTCTCTCTGCCTGCCTCTCTACTTGTAATTTCTATCTGTCAAATGAATGGATAAAAATCTTAAAAAAAAAAAAAAAAAAGACATAAACAGCTCCTGATGACATGTAAAGCCTGGAAGTCTACATTCAGGTCTAACCAGCAAGTAGCGGAATCGCCATGTCAAAATCCTCTAAGCAGCTCTCCTTCACAGAGACCCAGGCACCCAAGAGCCCTAAGTCCACTGCATGAAGCAGTGCATTCAGGAGTCTCTCCCCTCCCTCCCTCCCAATACTAGCCCTTCAGTTTTCTAATGAGGCACATCTGGGTGGAGGGGAGTGGAGGACTAAGGCAATAGGGTTCTGTCCCCCACCCCCACCAGCAGCCCCATATGCACCAAATGTACAGAGTCCACTTCAGCTAAACCCTCCTCACTTGCAGGAGGTAGGAAGCTTTATTTGAGTGTTAATAACATATGTGGCCCCGGTAATGAGAGGGGAACTGAGAAAGGAGAATGGAGCTCAAATCAAAGCAAAAGCCAGCTGCCCCTTCCTCTCTCTCAGCACAGAAGCAGCCCCAGTTTGGAGGCAAGCGGGGATGTCAGAGAGAACACAAAAGGGAACACTGCTCCAACGGAGCTTTTTTTTTTTTTTTTTTTAACCAAAGGTTAAAGAGATTCTTTTGAAATGGGAGGCTAGAATTTAAACCTCTATTCAAAATAAGGCATGACATTATCTATAGATATCACCTAATAAGCTGTCATGTAATTGTAATTAACATTCACCTCAAAGAGGGGAGTTTTCTCTTTAAAGAATTGACTCCTCAAAAAATACTTTTTTTAATTTAGATGATTTGGGCCTAGTCAGAAGAATTAGAACTCATTAAAAAAATTTTTTTGAGGGGTTTCAACACTCTTTGGTTTTCTCTGCTAAGATTGTTGTTGTTGTTGTTCAGAAATTTGGACTCTTGATGCATAAGAAATCTTTGACTTTCGAGAAGCCAAACAGTATATACCTGGAACCGTGAGTGAAGTTCCTTCTCCAAAGAGCCCAGGGTTTCTCAGGCTACAATCCCCCAGCCCCCAGCACAGACTGCCTTAATCTCACAAATCTGCTGCCTTCAGACTGCTCCTGTGCCCCTCCGTTCATCCTCTCTTCTCTCTCCTCCTAGGCAGCCCTGCCTCCTGGTCCTTGGTGTTCTCCCAATGAAGCCAGCTGTGTTAAGGCACAGTTTAAAAGAGTCCATTCTTATAATCTGTACTACCTCAGATTCATTATTACACTTTATTTAGAAGTGTAATTCATTCATTCACTTTTTTAAATCATTGAGTGTAATAATTGGCAAACGGAAATTTCCCTGTACCTCACATCAGTTTTCTGTTAATTTACGCTTTGCAAAATTTAAGAATAATAAACTTTCATCTAAGCACCTGCCAATGTTGCATCCTACGGCAGTTACAAAGCAGAGAGATGGACCAATCGTGTGACTCAAATGCAAAGATTACAAAAAGTCCAAAATTAATCATGTTCTATTCGGAAGGAAAAATCTCTCTCTTTTGAGCATCATAGTCATGAAGTGGTACATTTCTAATTTAGTTAATAAGAGTCCAATTATATTTGAAATGTAGATTAATTCTCCTAAAAGCATTAATCAATTTGGCGAGGACACCTCAATAATAATGCAGTCTTTTTATTGCTTCCATAGTAAGACTGTGCCCCCATAATTGTAATCAGCTTACTGATACAAATACCTCTTCCCTTCAGTTAATTCAAATAGACCATTTCATAGGTACTTTCAGCTGATGGGATGGTAAATAATTTTTAGACTAAAAGTTGAAGTGGATTGATTAGAAGCAATTTTTTCTGTTTTGCACAATAAAAAGATGAACTACATGGTTCGCCAAGCCAATTTGCAGAGCAACCTCTCCTCTCTAATTTGCCAAGCTAATGTAGTAGAAGCCGGTCCTAGGAAGTACAGAAATCCATTTACCCAGCCATGACATTTAAGTAGCAAACACAAGTACTGGATTTTTCCATTACCCTTCATTTTCAGCCCTGCTATGTTCCACCTGTGACCCTTATACGATGAGGGCAATGCACTTTCATACAATTTGGTGACTATAATAAAGGTCCACTTCAAAATGTTCGAGAGCAGACTAAAAACATTTTTGAGAAAAGCATAATTAAGTCCATAACCAATCTCACTAATTCCTGGTAATGTATTAGAAAACCAAATTATTTGATACACGCTCTGATAAATGCACATCATACCAGAAGAGGGGAAAAGAGCGTATTTCCTCTATCACAAAGAACAGCGCTTATCACCCATAGTCCCAGCCTTGCAGAGTGCTTTTACTTCACATAAGACTTCTCTCAACAACAGGAAGCCAGCAAGTTCTCTAAAAACAGCAGGGGCTTCTTAGTTGTGTATTTTACCAGAAAGAAATGAAAAAGCAGCTACAAATAAAATTCATATAGAAATGCATATCAGAAAAGAGAAAAAAAAAAAAACAAAACAAAACTCTGTACTTTTATTTTTCACAACTCTCCTAAAACACGTTAGTCCACCCTGGGTCTCTCCAGGTTAAGTCATCCTCAAGCTGGTACAGAGATGCTCCCAGGGACATGTTTTCTTGGGATATGGTCACTATGCTTCCTGGGACAGGGAATCTAGTGGAAGACTGGTAAATACTTTCTGAATGAAGGACCCTTGGATTTGGGGGGTGGGAGAAGACCAAAGTAATATTTTTAAATGAAGCCAAGTTAATCCGTTTTATCTTGTTTTCTTTTTTTTCCCCCAAATGAGTTAACTTTTCACCTCCAAAAAAGAAATAATAGAAGAGAATTTAGGATGTTTACCTCTCCTTGAAATTTCTTCAGGAATTCATTAACGCCACACTTAAAGCCAAAACATGAGCTTTGGGGTTGAATTCTGAAGCTGATTCCACAAAGTCAATCTCCAATGTGGCATCTTCAGCCTCAAATAAGTCTGTGCAGGGCCACAAAAATTGAGGACAGTCCTTGGAGAACATGTTATCTGAAAGCTAAATGCTTTACCCTTTATTTTTGTTTATTTAAATTGCTTTGGTAAAAGACTTATCTGCCAGAGTTCTTCCTGGTGCAAAGTTAATAGCCTAGATATTAAAACCATCAAGTTCGAGGTTAGAGAAGAAAATGCCAACCTTGCTTCTTAATGACAGCAGCCCACCCAAAGGCGTTTAAATACCATCAGCAATATGCTTGATGCTTTAACAAGTGTATTTAAAAAGCAATTAGGTATGCCAATCTCGCGCTGAAAACAATTTTAAAATAACACAAGCATTAAGTCCCTGCTTTTTGACAAAGTAATGATTTGCACTGACATGATTTAGATACTGTGCATTGTTTCTGCAAAGTAATTTCCACAAGGTGGGTGAGTGCCTGCTTAGGAAGATTCATGTTAAAACAGGTTCTGCCCCCCCCCATTAAAAAACAAAACTGCATATAATTTAATCTAACAGTTTGAGTAACTACCAAAAACTTCACCACTATAGGAAGCATTGATACTTACCAGCTAAAAACTGAAATTTAATACTCATTGATCTTCGATTCTGAATGTATTAAGATCTAGGACAGTGGTGGAGGGTAGGCAGCAGGCCAGGAAAGAGAGGTGTAGGGAAAAAACTTCCACTTCCAGACTTCCTCTGGGAGGGGACACTTAGGCTGAGATTGTGCCAAAGACCACAGATGGGCTCGAACACCACTGAGTTCTCAGCAACTGTAACTAGGGAGGATGAGTAGCAAGTAAGTCCAGCTGCTGAACTAAGAGGACAAAGACAATATCTACCACCTGTACAGCTGAGCCTAGGGAGAGGGTGGGTTTTAACACCCACCAAGTGGCACTGCCCATCGTAAGGCTCAGGTGCAGCCCATGGTTGATTGAAGACCCATATTTGAGGGAAATCATTTAGCAGGGGATAGTACAAGGCAAGGAATGTAATGGCAAACAGGAAGGGGCAATGCTGGGTAAGGAGTTCCGCAGCCAGGTCCTTTGGTCAAGCCTAAGACCACGTGTTCATAAAGGGATCTCAAGACTTTACACTGGTCTGTAACTAGTGAGTCTGGGCAATCATTGAAGGTTTGCGGTTCCACTTGTTTTCTCAGAACTGTCCTGGTAAAATGAACACAATCCCTTTCTCAGCTAGGATAAACTGACATTAACAAAACCCACTCCTTTCACATTCACACAGGCAGTACTTCGGGTTCTGAGATCCACTTTAAAAATGCCCAGTTGAGGGATGCCTGGGTGGCAGTCAGGTCTTGGGCTCAGGTCTTGGTCTCAAGGTCCTGGGATAGAGCCCCACATCAGACTCCCTACTCAGCGGGAAGCCTGCTTCTCCCTCTCCCACTCCCCCTACTTGTGTTCCCCCTCTCGCTATGTCTCTCTCTGACAAAAATAAATAAAATATATTTTTTTAAATGCCCAGTTGTCTTTTTCTCAAAAGCAGCTTTGCTGCACCGCTGTCTTCATCAACAGAAACAGAGGCAGGAGGATGAAGGTATTAGGAACACTGGCAGGTGTTCCAGGTAAAGGTGTCAAGAACATTGGGGTTCCAAGTGGTTGTTTCTGCCAGGTACTAGCTGTGTGACTTTAGGCAAGGTAATTAACTTCTCTGAGCTTCATCTATAAAATGATGCAGCAAGTAATCTGAAGATTAATTAAGATAAACCATATTGGGGTACCTAGATGGCTCAGTGGGTTAAGCCTCTGCCTTCGGCTCAGGTCATGATCCCAGGGTCCTGGGATCGAGCCCCACATCAGGCTCTCTGCTCAGCAGGGAGCCTGCTTCCCCCTCTCTATCTTCCTGCCTCTCTGCCTCCTTGTGATCTCTCTCTCTCTCTCTCTGTGTCAAATAAATAAATAAAATCTTTAAAAATAAAAAAAGATAAACCAAATTAAGTATTCAGCACAGTACTTGACACTGCAGGCCAGTCAGGAATGATTATTGTTATTATCACACAGCAAAATGCTAAAATAGACAAAGAGCTGGAATCTTGCATTTGGGCCTCAAATGGCATAATGCTCCCAGCATGAGGCATAACTACTATTACACCTCAAAATTCTTCTTGGAATATACCAACATAAATAAATAATTGACTGAATGTTGAGTCTTCTGATTCTGAACATTTTTCATTTCCCTTTGGCTTCTGCCTGTGTCCCAACTATTTCTAAAATGCCTCTCCTTTGAAGCAGTTTGGTATGTACTCTAGAGAAGTATTTATTTTAATACAAGTCCAAACCAAATCAGTAATAACAGGTAAAATAATTAGTAAAATAAACTTCTGGGGAAAAAATTGTATCATGCATTCTAAAGACAAATATTTTCAAATTATTCATTACATCAATACTCTTACACAGATAATTGAGGAATCACTGCACACCATATCAGCATAGACATGTAGGAATTATAATCTGTATTTTATCCAGTCAAATGAGACAATGCTACCTTTTAGGAAAAAGTCACTCCACCTGAAATACTCGTAACTACTTCAACCTGCGGCATCCCCATTAATAAGTTATTAAATTCATAAGTACCAGTTATATCAAAATGACTTTTTTTCCTCCCAGTAAGATGATATACTACTGGGACCTTAAAGAAAATGTAAATTTTGTATGGAAAAATAAAGACAGGGGCACCTGGGTGGCTCAGCGGGTTAAAAGCCTCTGCCTTCGGCTCAGGTCATGATCCCAGGGAATCGAGCCCTGAATCGAGCTCTCTGCTTGGCAGGGAGCCTGCTTCCTCCTCTCTCTCTCTGCCTGTCTCTCTGCCTGCTTGTGATCTCTGTCTGTCAAATAAATAAATAAAATCTTTAAAAAAAAAAAAAGAAAATTTTTTTAAAAAAGTAAGAAAAATAAAGACAGAATAAGGACAGAGAGGGAAAGAAGATCAGAGGCATAGATGAAAGAAACAGTAAAAGAGAAAGGAGAAGGTGAGGAAGGCTAGCTGGTCATCAGGTTCTCCAACTGGGATAGATAGCAAGCTATTCACCACATATCCTTTTACAAGTAGCTGTAGCAGGCTCCTGAACAATGCTGAATGATATGCAGGGGCTGCACATCAAAATAAAATTAAGTCACCAATGTCCAGATCCCAGGAAAGGGTCATTTCTTGAATGGCCCCTGAGATCCCATGTTTAGGGATAGCTCTGTTATAATTACCCAAAATGCTGGATATGTATTTTTCCTCTGGACCCTGAATGTCTTATTTGCCCAGACTCTGACCTTGTTTCTTGGCTTTGTCTGTGTCCAACGGGCAAAGGGTTAGAGTAAAAGTGAAAGGGAGCTTGCTGCAGCTACTAAGAAGTAATTAGAGTAATTAGAGTAGCAGGTGGGGTAGGAGAGTGAGGAAAAGGTCATTTGGAGCCTCTCTAAATTTTGGTGTTCAGGGACAAAGCTTCAGTTATGCTTGTTCTATTGTATGTTATTTTCATAAGTATAGGAGGGGGAAATGGTTGTGTTTCAACAGCAATTCTGTGGAAACGTACCGAACTGTTTTTCAGCGATGTTACAGACAGGTGGAAAGGACATCTATTTTTAAATGTCCACTCACATAAATTAGCTTGAACCCCAGACTTTAATTTTGAAGGAAAATTAGATTGGATCTAAATAATTGAAGACAAATGGGGAAAACATTTTAATAAAACTTCATAATTTGACTCACCGTTCCTTGAGCCATTAGTGCTCACTCTCATTAGAAGCATGATTACCAAGTGGTTGGTGTCAGTTAATAACCTGAATATCTGTGGGGCCTTTCTACCTAGCTAAAAGCTGATTATGTCTATTAGAACTACTTTCATCCATCTTCCTCAACCTGAATTGCCCATTTATCTTCTATGTCATTTTCTACCTTTTTAAAATATTTTTTATATTTCAATGCATGGCAAAAAAAAATAACAATATCATTCACTTGTATGAGGCACTTCACAGAGAACTTTCACAATTAGTATTGAATCTACATTATGTAGCTTTGATTTTAAATTAAATCTTTCACTGTGATTTAAAAGATATTGGCTGAGTTAATATAAATTCTCTTGATATAGTTCATAACGAATAATACTTTCTGATAATGATGTCTTTTTTTTAGAATGAGGAAGCTGCTTTAAAAAAAAATCAAGCACAAAAACGATCCTTATCAACTCCATTCACAAATTAATTAAAAGACAATGATTTACAACCACATCAGAAGGATGCTTAAAATTAATGAGGAAGGTGACTGAACCAGGCCAAGGCAGCGAGACTGTTCAATATTTGCAATTCCATATATTTGTTAACAAATTTAATTATTTTGGTGATAAGTGAGCTGTGGGCAAGTCACTCATTAGTCATCTGGAGCCAATTTGCCTTGAAATTATTAAGAGATATTTTAGTTGATCCAACTTAGACCCAGAGGAGAGGCTGAAACACTGCATCAAAACAGAAGCTTTGCTAAAAAGATTCAATGTGCACTGAGCCTTGTAGTCTGAACCAAAAAACAAAAGCACTTGGACCTGAATGGCCTGGTACTGAACAACTCCCCAAATGGGAGGGGCCCAACAAGGGAAATGTACATCTGATCTGGCTGCTGTGGCCACCACCCACCTCCACCCCTCCCAGCTTTCCGCATTATTCCTGCAAATACTTGACAGCTATACCAAAGACACCCATTACTTTAAGTGCAATTCCTCCACGTACAAATCCAAAATAACTTTCATTTCTTTGTTGTACCAACAAAAGGATAGAACTTCTTAGACGAAATATGATCATTATACTTCTCATTTATTTTTCATATGTGATACTTGATTTCGTTTTTAAGTGGTAATATATTTGCATGGTTCAAGAATCAAAAAATATATAAAAATAGACAGTGAAGAGTGTCACACTCACCCCAGTTGCTATCACTGCTCCAACAGGTAATTCCTTTTATTTTCTTTTAATTCTCCTAAGGTTTCTTTATGCATCTAGAAACAAACATAAATATGTATTTTTATTTCTTCCCCTTTTTTCCATAAAAGATTGTAATTATATAGTCTGCTCTGCACTTTTTTTAACTTAACAATGTAGTTTATAATAGAGATCTTTCCATATCAGTTCTTCTTTTGTTTTTGTTTTTGTTTTTGTTTTGTAACAGCTGTATGGTATTCCATTGTATGAATATGCCATAGTTGTTTGGATTTTTTAACCATTTCTGTAGACTTACATTTAGGCTCTTTCCAGTCTTTTGCTACTGCAAACAATGTTGCAATGAGTAACCTTGTGTGCTTGTTACAATATTTATTCTAAGGTTATGCTTGCAAATTTTTTAATCATCACTGCCATGTATACACCATTTTCCCTAACAAATCAACATGGCTCAGTAGAGAGACCTATGAAAACATAGTAAGAGCCAGAAGAAATAGGCACCCTTAAGCTATGACCTATATTTTATGTATCACATGTAAACTACCATCTTCATTAAGGGTTCAAACCCTCATATTCATTCTTTCCTTCTTTTGGTAGGATTCCTTATTAAGGATCTGGGTCCTTATTAAGGATAGGGTCTGACTTATCCACTGGAGATACCGCAATGAATAAAGAAGGCAAAGTTCTAAACTTTACAGTACTTACAATCTAGTGGAAAAACACAGAAAATTCATAAATAAATGTATCACAACTCTCTTTTTCCCTTACAGACACCATAGGAGATCAGGTACAGCCTAAAGTTTAGGATGCCATGGTGGGTAAATTCCCCTTAATGCCCATAGTTTAGAAACATATAAACAGTGGCCATTAAACCTGTGGCTTCCCTAGTGCTCTGACTTACACATTTCTAAGTATTTGTTAACAAGTTTTATCTGGCTTATTTATATTCACACTCCCAAATTAGCAAACTCCGTATTATAGAGGTATTGATTCTCAAAAAATCTATATGAATTTAATGTAATTCGACTCAAAATCCCAATAGAACTTTTTATAGAACTAGACCAATGATTTTAAGCTCATCTTGACCTACCTGATGTAAAAATATACTATGAAGCTACAGTAATTAAAGCAGTATTCTATTGATAAAGAAACATAGATTGACAGGCAAGAATAAAAAGTCTAATATGTATAAGAGAATTAAATATTAAACTGATTCCTGTGAAACTGTTTTTCGAGGTCATAACTGGTTGAAAATTGGAAATTATATACAGTGCAGTCAAATACATGCTCAACGGTAACATTTCATATACATAGGGAAAAGACAAAGAATCCCCCAAAGTTGACTATCCATTTGGGGAAGGGAGAACTCAGATCCTTATCTCATACCAAACATAACAAGTGATTTATCATGTGTATTAAAGAAGAACATATTAGGGGTGCCTGGGTGGCTCAGTTGTTTAAGCGTCTGCCTTTGGCTCAAGTCATCCCAGGGTCCTGGGACCAAGCCCCACATCAGGCTCCCTGCTCAGTGGGAAGCCTGCTTCTCCCTCTCCCACTCCCCCTACTTGTGTTCCCCCTCTCACTGTGTCTCTGTCAGTCAAATAAATAAATAAAATCTTTAAAAAATTAAAAAACTTTAAAAAAAGAACACATTAGAAATATATACAAATATACATTAGTTAAGATAAATGAGTGGCTGTAACAGATAAATCCCCAAATCTCAGTGGCTTGAAATTCACATAAAAGTCAAAACAAGTGTTTTTGATCAACTAGCTCTTCTTCAAGGAGTGATTCAGATCCAGGCAACTTCCATATTGTGGTTCCACTGCCTTTAATACATAGCTCCCCATTTCTCCCTGAGGACTGTGTCCATTGCAGTCAACCAAAAGGTAAAAGAGCATAAAATATCACACAGGTAGGTCGCAGAAGATGGTACTTTGTCCAACACTCCATTAGGCAGATCTCAATAGCATGACCACACCCAGTCTCAGGGACGGTTGGGCTATAGCCTGGCTGTGTGCTCAGGAGGAAAAGGAAATGAGTTGGCTGAACTTTAGTCATTTCTGCCTCACTTAAACATCTCAATTCAGAAGAAAACTAAGAGGATGTATTTGTAGGCTAACAGTAAGGAAGATTTTCTCCTTTTTTAACATTTTTAAAAGATTGTATTTATTTATTTAAGAGAGAGAAGGAGGGGGAGAGAGAGCACAAGCAAGAGAGGAGAGGCAGAGGGAGAAGCAGGCCCCCCACTGAAAATGGAGCCCCATGTCGGACTCGATCCCAGGATGCTGGGATCATGATCTGATCTGAAGGCAGATGTTGAACCAACTGAACTACCAAGTCACCCTAGTAAGGAAGATTCTCTTAAGCCAAAAGTGAAAAAAATGAAAAATTGGCAGACCTGGTTTCATAAAACAGAAAAACCTAACCATAAAAGACACCATAAACAAAGAAACAGAAGGAAAATATTTATAACACATAAAGCAAAAGATCAATATTACAGAATCCAAAAATTACAAATGGCCAATAAATATTTGAAAATGCTCAGTCTCACTAGGAATTAATGAAATGTATGTTAAAACAACATAGGGACATTTTTTTTTACCCATCAGATTTGTAAAAAAAAATTTAAATGTTTAAAATACCCAGCAATTCCTCTTCTGGATATTTACCTTACAGAAATGCTTCCCAAACTGTTCAAAGTAGAATGAAGAATATTTTGTAGTATCACTTATAACAACAAAAAATTAGAAACAACAGAAGTAACAATAAAGAAAAGGATGGTCAAATAAACTCTAATATATCAATGTAATGGAATATTGTGTAGCAATTTTTTTAGGTAGATCTCGATATACAACATGGAAGATTCTCCAAACATACATTAAGTGAAAAAGTAAGTAACAGGATAATACATACAGCATGATCCTCTTTTTGCATATATACTTATGTAATTCCTATACAAACATTTAAATGTAAGTGTATAGAAAATTAAATATCTCAAAGGATACACACCAACACAATAGATAAGTGGTTTTTTTTCCCCAAGGAGAAAAATGAAATAACAACCCAGGAGGGAAGGTTAAAAGGGAGTATTTTCCCTATATAATTGTATTCTTTTAATTTTTATAGGAATATATAATGTATCATCTGTACAAATAAGAAATGTGAAGGAATTTTTTAGGAAGTATAAATAACAACTTGACTTCTGGTTTCTGGTTCTGCATATAAGGAGTCTGGAGCCGCTACTCCATCCTAACAACAAAAAAAAGCAGAACAAACTGAAAAATTAATGACTTTTTTTTTAAGATTTCATTTATTTATTTGACAGAGAGAGAGAGATCACAAGTAGGCAGAGAGGCAGGAAGCAGGCTCCCCGCTGAGCAGAGAGCCCGACATGGGGCTCGACCCCAGGACCCTGAGATCATGACCCAAGCCAAAGGCAGAGGCTTAACCCACTGAGCCACCCAGGCACCCCTGAAAAAATAATGACTTATTAGATCCCTAAGAGCGGTGAGAACACAGAGCAAACCATTGTCACCAAGATTGGAGACACAGGCTGAGGAACACAAGGAGTCATGGCTTAAGAGAGCAGGCTCACAAGTGGAAACCATCATGGGAAACAGTCCCAAAGTAAGAAAATATGAACTGTAATTGACAAATTGCTGGACGCTCAATGTGCAAGGTCTGAGAGTAAAACAACAGGGGACCCAGTCATAGGGGGTACCCCCACGATTTTGTGAGATCTACCTCCAGATCTACCAGATTCTCACAGTAAATATCAAAGAGAAATCCCCTCATGCTTCTGGTAGGGGGAAGGGAAAAAGAACCCCTGAAATGGGCCAGAGTACTCTTATCTCAACCATGCTTGCCCTCAGGAGAAACTTAACAAGAATCTAGCCTGGGGGCGCCTGGGTGGCTCAGTGGATTAAGCCGCTGCCTTCGGCTCGGGTCATGATCTCGGGGTCCTGGGATCGAGCCCCGCATCGGGCTCTCTGCTCCGCGGGGAGCCTGCTTCCTCCTCTCTCTCTGCCTGCCTCTCTGCCTACTTGTGATCTCCCTCTCTGTCAAATAAATAAATAAAAAAATCTTTAAAAAAAAAAAAAAAAAGAATCTAGCCTGGAATATCATCACCTCTTCCCTGAGGAAAGGGAAATATCAAACTCCAGCCCAAATCAAAGTTAAAGAAGTCCTGAAAGAAGCCAGAGGGGGAAAAAAACCTTACCTATAGTGTGCAAAATATAATCGTTCCAAAGTTTATGAGGAGAGGTAAAAGATCCATAATAGCCAAATCAATATAGAAGGAGAAAAGCAAAGCTGGAGGACTGACATTACCCAATTCCAAGACTTACTATAAAGCTATAATAACCAAGACAGTGTGGTATTGGCAAAGGAATAGAAAAATTGATTAATGAAACAGAATAAAGAGCCCAGAAATAGAGCCACATAAATATAGTCAACTGATCTTTGAGAAAGAGAGAGAAGTTATATAATGAAGCAAAGATAAGCTTTTCAACAAATGGTGCTGGAAAAATTGGATATCCGCTTGCCAAAAAATAAGAATAATAATTATAAACTTAGGTGCCTGGTGGCTCAGTCAGTTAAGTGTCGGACTCTTGATTTCGGCTCAGGTCATGATCTCAGGGTCTTGAGATCAAGCTGTGGATAGGGGCAACACTCAGCAGGAGAGTCTACTTGAGATTCTCCCTCTCCCTCTGCTCCTTCCCAAGTTCACATGCACACCTGTTTTTTCTCTCTCTCCAAAATAGATAAATAAATTTTTTTAAAAAAATTAACTTAAAACAGATCATAAACCTAAATGTAAAATGCAAAACTATAAAGCTCCCTGAAGATAACATAGGAGAAAGCCTAGATGATCTTTTGTACTATGCTGCCTTTTTAGATACAGCACCAACAATCTGTGAAAGAAATACTTGATAAGCTAGACTTCATTAAAATTGAAAATGTTTGTTCTGTAAAAGACAATGTCAAGAAAATGAAATGACAAGCTATAGTCTGGAGAAAATATTGCAAAAGATACATTTGATAAAGGACTTATCCAAAAATACAAAGACCATTTCAAATCCAGTAGTATAAAACAAAAACCCAATTAAAAAATCAGCCAAAGACTTTAACAGAAATTTTCTCTCACCAAAGAAAATACATGGGTGACAAATAAGCATATGAAAAGATGACGTTAGGGAAATGCAAACTTAAAAATCAATGAAATACCACTACATCTCTATTAGAATGGACAAAATCCAGAATACTGACAACACCAAATGCTGGCAAGGATTGGAGTACAGAAACTCTCATACATTGCTGGAAAATGCAAAACGGTACAGTCACTTTGGAAGACAATTTGGCAGTTTCTTACAAAACTAAACATACTTTTACCATATGATCCAGCAATCATTCTCTTTGGTGTTTACCCAAAAGAGCTGAAAACATGTTGCACAAAAATCATCACATGGATGTTTATCGCAGCTTTATTCATATTGCCAAAACTTGGAAGCAACCAAGATGTCCTTCAGTAGGTGAATGGATAAATAAACTGGTACATCCAGAAAGCAGAATATTACTCAGGACTAAAAGAAGCGAGCTATCAAGCCATGAACAGACATGGAAGAAACTTTAAATGCATATTCATAAGTGAAAAAAGCTAACCTGAGAAAGCTACATACTGTATGATTCCAACTATATGACATTCTAGAAAAGGAAAAAACTATGAAGACAGTATAAAGATCAATGGTTGCAAGGGTGAGAAGTGGGAGAAGTGGGGTGAGTAGGCAGAGCACAGAGGATTTTTAGTGCACTGAAAATACTCTGCATGATAATAAAATGATGGATACATGTCATTGCACATTTGTTAAAAGCCATGTACAACACCGAGAGTGAAACCTAATGTAAACCATGGACTTGGGATGATAATGATGTATCAATGTCAAAGTTGGTTCATCAATGTAATAAATGTACCACTTTGGTAATGGGGGAGACAATACATGTATGGGAGCAGGTGGGGTTACGGGAAATCTCTGTACCTTTGCCTCAATTTTTCAGTTAATCTATAACTGCTCAAAAAAATAAAGATTTAAAGAAAAGCGAAGAAATTCAAATATATAACATATACATCATGGGAAAAATATTTGTAACATAAATATTAAAAACACGATTAATATTGCTCACATGCAAATCCTATACATCAATTTTTTTAAAAAGAGACCCAATAGAAAAATCAGTAATAGAATAGAATTTAAAACTCACAAAGGGGGGGCGCCTGGGTGGCTCAGTGTGTTAAGCCTCTGCCTTCGGCTCAGGTCATGATCTCAGGGTCCTGAGATTGGGTCCCACTCGGGCTTTCTACTCAGCAGGGAGCCTGCTTCCTCCTCTCTCTCTCTCTCTCTCTGCCTACTTGTGATCTCTCTCTGTCACATAAATAAATAAAATATTTTTTTAAATAAATAAATAATAAATAAAAATAAAATAAAACTCACAAAGGAAGAAATGTAAACGGAAAATAAGTACAATATATGAAAAAATAATCAGCCTCACTAGTGATAAGAAAAATGACTTCCTGGGGCACCTGAGCGGCACAGTTGTTTAAGCATCCAACTCTTGGTTTCAACTCAGGTCATAATCTCAGGGTCATGAGATGGAGCCTCACAGTGGTCTCTGCACTCAGTGCGGAGTCTCCTTGAGATTCTCTCTCACCCTCTCCCTATGCCCCTCCTGCTCATGCTCTCTCTCTCTCTCAAATAAATAAATAAATCTTTTAAAAAAAAAAAAAGAAAGAAAGAAAAGAAAAATGATCTCCCAAGCTAAGTCTTCCCACATCAGATTGTCTGAGTGCTTAAAGGAAATCTAAGGGGATAAGAAGCCCTCAAAGACCCATTGGGGAAGATGGAAACTTGGGGCCACCAAGAAATGTTTAAAAAAATGGTTCTCCCAAGAAATTAGGATTTATAAAGGAGATGAAAGAAAGCAGCCAGGAGCAGCTTCATGAGGAAGATGTCAGAGAGCAGGAGCTAGTGAGATCAACTATGTTCATGATTGTTAAGTATGTTAGCTATATTCCTGACTCTATTTTGTTGATTCTACCCTTATTTTCCTTTCTTACGTCACTCCTGGGTTTTGTAGGTCATTTTGTTGCATTTTTTAAAATTTTTATTTATTTTCTTAATTTCTTTTCAGTGTTTCAGAACATTTTGTTGCATTTTATTCATCTTGTAAACTGTCTTCCTTGTCTGGAACATTTTTGAGAACAGATAAACAAATGGGAGATTTATTCATCAAGTGATAAAAAAAAGAATGGGTGGTTGAATAAATTGTGACTATTTTCAAGAAGAGAAAAGTCCTTAAAGTGATTTGGTGGGATGGAAATGCCAAACATTCTGAGAAAGAATTACGTTAGCATTACTGGGCAATATTCTAGACCTCACATTCCCAAGGAAGGGGTTGTATGAGGACTAACTATCACACCATATGCTTAATGGAGTACTAGTTCTGTGTGAGCAGAATTCATAGCCCATGTTTAAACATGTACAGTAACTTAAACTGTAGAAAAAGAGTAAGTTAGAGTTAGGATAGGTTAACTGCTATAACAAATAAACCCCCACACGTATAATGGCTCAGTCTCAACAGACGTTTATTTCTTGCGCATGAAACAGTACTGAGCAAGTGAAAAGGTTGGCAGAAGAGTTGTTCAGGGAGCCCAAGCTGATGGAGGCGCTGCCATCTTCAAAACATGACTTCCAAGGTTGCCCTGAGAGTCACCTCGCTCTAACCAGCCAGAAGGAGAAAAGAGCAAAGACCGTGTAGAAGGCTTATATGAACCAAGTCTGGAAGTAGGACTTCTAAGTTTTGGATAAAACTTAGGAATGTGACCACACTAAACTACAAAGCAGGCAGGGAACTATAGTCTAGCTATGTGCCCAGAATGATTTGGGTGAGCCCCTAGTATTTCCTGCTGCTGACCATTAGCAGACCTAGAGTCAGACCTGAGTAAGGGACCTCAATAAATTCCAAACTCCACACTCTGATTCCCCTTCTTAGGCACCTGGGAACATGTGCCAAGCACCTGTTCAAGAGTTACTTCGGTAATAATTTCCAGATGAGAATTCTACCTCTCAAACTCCATTACCAGAGTCTTTTTCAGGGAGCACTCTGATCCCTCTTTAGAGGGAAGAAAGGCAAAGAAAGACCATTCCTGCAATGCATTTTAAGAGAGTTACTAGATATTAAGAAGAAATCAAAGACGAAAGTTGACTATACTTGTAAATAGGGAGGATTTTTCTGTGCAGTCTTGTGCATTTATGGAAAGAATGCCAAGCTGATGTCAATCTTTGCTAAACTACAGATCAATCCTGTGCAGAAGCACATTTTTAAAAAATATTATTTCTATTGTTCACTTCTGCCTTGCTCTGGTAAGGCTATTTCCACACTGAGTGGGAGAAATAAAAGAACAGCTGCACCACACTGCTTAACCATGAACCCTAGTAGGCACCCATTTTGCTAAAAAGAAAAAATCAATTTTTAGTCTTCTAAGAGTGAAATAAACCCATTTAAAAAGAAATATTAAGAATGCCTATTTAAATGCAAATTGAACTACAGCATTTACATGTGTCAATTAAAGTCCCTCGAAGGATTTCCTTGAAATAGTAGCATTTGCTTATATGAATTTTTGTTTTAAAGAAAAAGACTCACAATTAAAAGTTGTTCTGAATGTCATGGCAGTTGCTAAAAACGTAGATCATTGTTACCTCTGGTAACATTTGACTTAATGGATTGATTAAGTTTCAACATGAAAAACATGATGACTCCTTTGCCTATCCAAGAAAGGTCACGCCCATGACTTTGTCCCTGCTTGCACCCCATTAGACAGGAGAACCAAGGTGAGCAATGACTCTTTGACACCCACAACACAATCTAAGAATAATAAAAAACTAACATTCGCTGAGGACCTTCTGCCAATGCCAGGCATTTTTTTCTTCAGATGATATCAGTTGGTCTCTATAATCACACAGAGAGGGAAGTGGGTAAACATTATTATCATATTTTACAGTTGAGGAAACTGAAGCTCAGAGAAGTAGCAACTTACTCTCAGCCTCACAACTGGTAAGTTGTAAATCCAAGATTCAAAGCCAAATGCGTGTTATTCCAAAGCCCATAGTTTAGGTCACTCTTCTAAGCTGGCTCACATATAGCCATGTAGGTTAGGCTCTCACCAGTCAGATGCTTTTCCCCTGCCTGCACAAAGGTTAAGGCTCCTCAGACTGCACTTGCAAGATGTGGGTCTTTTTCAAAGGAAAATTTTTGGAAGAAGAAAGAAACAGCAGATAACATAGATAACACTACATCATTTGCCTGGCCCACCCTTTGAGCCTGTCCATCTCTTCTCATCAGAGAAGGCTCACTTGTTATTACACACAGATCGACGTGACTAGCCATACTGGATGTATAAGGAATCATGACAGGAGTCAAGGGAAGAATTTCCCACCAGTACCCACTAATTTCCTCTCCCCGGAAGTTTCCTACAACTGCGCACCAGTCTTAGAAATCCCTTTAACAGATGACCAGGGCTTCAGTCCACTATCAGAGAGTGGAACAATAATAGAAAAGATGTGAGATAAAGGAAGTTAATGATCCTAGATGTATACAAAAAATATATCTGAAAATAGCACATCTTTTTGCAGAGAAGACTTCATGTGAGGAGAAGAAGGTTAACAAATAACACAACAGAACATCACTACCTTTCACAGACCCTAACAGGCATCACAACAGAACCCTACACAATTTCCTTCTGAACTTAGACATAATACTCTCAACATAGCACATTTATAAGAGTTGACACAGGTGATTGAACCCAACTTACCCATTCCAGAAATTTTTTAAATGCACTTCTGCATGAAGAAGTGAGTCTAATAGGGCCACTGAAGGTGGCAAAGGCTGCGGAGAGGAGAGGCTAGGATCTTCATGACATCTTTGACCAACTTCCCAAGTTCACCTGGAAACTATTTGTCCCCAAAGACTCATAACACTACTCACAAAGGGCATCATTGGCAGGTATTGTCAAAGTGCAAATATAGTTGTGTGGGGAGGGAAGGAGTAAGTGTTGTCTCCTTTATGTGTTGTTTCTGTAACCGCCAAGGCTTCTATTACCATTGGAAAAAAACAGTAGGTCAAATGTATTTCATATATTTACCATAAAGACCACTGTGGTAGTAAATTACCTGCCCTGGGACCTTGTAGATCAAACTGAAATGTTACATATAAAAGTTCTAGTTCTGAATAAAATGAAATAAGCTCATTCCATTCTGTCTCTGCCACAGAATGGATATATAAAACCTGGAGAGAATGCATGGAGCAGCTATTTGAGGACTCTGAAAAGTCAATAGTAGCAGGCAGATTGGGAAAGAAGAGCAGAATACGAAGGACCACCGGCCCAGTAGGGGGACTGGTGGGAGATTTCCTATTTTTCCATGAATACCTCTCAGCCCGATACAATCCAGACCAAAAACCAGAAGCGGACACCAGAGAATAAACAAGTACCTCTCTAGGAAAACCCTTTAGGATTGGCTCAAGGAATGAAATGAGGGACTTCTAATACTCAGAGAGAGTGGGAGGAGGAATCTCCTACTTTCCTTTTTATCTTTTTCAGTTTCACTCTATCACGTCCCAATCCCCAGGCAATTCCACATTGGTGGCAGTGGTGGTGGTGGCAGCAGCAGGGCCCACAAACATCTGAAATTCTGTAGAATGGAAATTTTTCTCTGCTCTCAGAGGAGCTGTGATCTCAAGAAAATGGATAAACATTGTTGAGTTTTTTCTCTCTCTGTCCTCCTGCTATTTGGCCCCAGATGTGGGTGAATTATGAGAATTGTGTGGCAGACTGTGATAACTAAAGCCCCCAATTTCTGGCTAGAAAAAACTAAAAGGAGGCCAAAGAACTGTAAAGGACAAAGGAGACTGAAAAAGGAAGGATCTCAGGAAAATGACCATGTAGTGCTGTTTACACACTCCTGGACTCACCTCCAAACCACACATACAACATATCATAGACTTTGAGAACTAAACCATGGGATCAGACCACTGTCCAGCTCCCAGACTGACCACTGGATGGTGCACACATGAGATTGATCCAAACAGTACTTAAGAGTCTTTGAAAATGGAATTGGCATTGAAACCAAAACCCACAGAAGACAGATCAGAACTTATAGCCTAAACCCAAATGTGTCAATAACCAACTAAAACAAAAACATCCACATTCTCCATAAGATTTAAGCAAGACCTAGAGTCCCATAACATTCTTATTTTCCAAAATACAATCCAAAATTATCTGACGCATAAAGAATCAGGAAAATCAACTCACATGAGAAAACATAATCAGCAGACACCAACCTCAAGATGACATAGATACTGGAATTATCTGAGAAAAACTTTAAAGTAGCTATTATAAAAGTACTCCAAGAAATAAAGGCGAACATTCTTTAAAAAGATGGAAAGAGAGAACGTTTCAGCACAGAAATAAAAAATAAAAAGAAGAACCAAATGGGAATAAAACTAATAAATACAAAACCCAAAATCTTTTATAAAAGAGAACCAAATAGAAATT
Organism: Meles meles; assembly: GCF_922984935.1. Taxonomy (NCBI): domain Eukaryota; kingdom Metazoa; phylum Chordata; class Mammalia; order Carnivora; family Mustelidae; genus Meles; species Meles meles. The sequence goes on from NC_060076.1 coordinate 70,598,573, forward strand.
TTATAACCAATAAATATAAAAACTAAAATTGAAACACACTGAATGACCTAAATAACAAAATGAAAATGACAGAAGAAAAAGTTGATAAACTTGAAGGTAGATCAGTAGAAATTATCTAACATGCACAATAGAAAAAAGTTTTAAAAATATAATGAATAGAGCCTCCAGTACCTGTGGGACAATACCAAAATTCTAATACTTATGTCACAGAGTCTCAGAAGGAAAAAAAAAAAAAAAAAGATGCACTACTTTAAAAAAAAAATTTTAAATGTGGCTCAGGGGTGTCTGGGAGGCTCAGTTGTTAAGTGGCTGCCTTTGGTTCAGGTCATGGTCCCAGGGTCCTGGGGTCAAGCCCTGAGTCATGTTCCCTGCTTGGTGGGGAACCTGCTTCTCCCTTTCCCACTCCCTCTGCTTATGTTCCCTCTCTGTCTCTCTTTCTGTCAAATAAATAAATAAAAATCTTTAAAAAAAAAAAAAACAGTGGCTAACAACTTCCCAAATTTGACAAAAGACATATGATTTAAAAAAAAAAAAAAAGACACCTCAGATAAGAAAAACTATGAGAATTCATTGCCAAGAGACTAAAGAATTGTTAAAAGAAGTTCTTAGGCAAAGGAAAATGATACCAAAATAGAATTTGGAATATTGAGGGCACCTGGGTGGCTCAGTTGGTAGAGCAACTGCCTTGGGCTCAGGTCATGATCCCGGACTTCCAGGATCAAGTCCTGTATCGAGCTCCCAGCTCCTTGGGGAGTCTGCTTCTCCCTCTGACCTTCTCCTCTCTCATGCTCTCTCTCAAATAAATAAATAAAATCTTTAAAAAAATTTTTTCTTAAGAATTTGGAATATTGAGAATGAAGAAAGAACAAAATAAACATAGATAATCTTCTCTTCTTGAATTCTTTTTTTTTAATTCATTTATTTGAGAGAGAGAGAGATCACAAGTAGACTGAGAGGCAGGCAGAGAGAGATGGGGAAGCAGGCTCCCTGCTGAGCAGAGAGCCCGATGTGGGGCTCAATCCCAGGACCCTGAGACCATGACCTGGGCCAAAGGCAGAGGCTTAACCCACTGAGCCACCCAGGTGCCCCACTTCTCTTCTTGAATTCTTTAAAATACATATGACAGCCAAAAGCAAAAATTATAATAATGTCTGATATGGCAAGTTATATATGTATTTTAGAATTCTGAGATCAATTACTAAAAATACACATAAAATACATAGCTAAAGATGCAATTGTTAGGGTCTGTGATCAAAGGAACAAGACTGACATAAAGCAAAAATCAAGCAAAGCTTTATTTCCCGCCAAGCATCGAAAATCAAACCGACTGGTCGGGGCCATCTCTTACAAAGAGGCGACTACGTCGAGGACGACAAAGCCACTCCAGTGAGGCTGCTCCCCTGCGAGGCGGCTCCCCGGCGAGGCCGCTCCCCGGACAAGGCCGCTCCCGACGATGAAGAGGCGACGACGACGATGAGGACGACAACCCCGATGACACAGACTCTGCTCTCCAGGATGCTGCTCCCAACAACAACGACCCTGATGACACCGCTCCCGACGAGGCCGCTCCCGGCGAGGCTGCTCTCGATGGTGCCACCGCTCCCGATGACTATTACTCCAGCAACTACCCCAACCACTACTCTAACCGCTACTCTAACAGCTATCCCAAAGGCTACTCTAATGGCTATCCTACTACTCTCCCCACTACTCCCCCACCCCCATGCTCACAGACTAACCTTTATAGAGGTGGTTGAGCCCTGCGCACACACAGGTGGCCAATGAGATTTCAACTCACCACAGTAAATATATGTGCACCCCCTGATTGGATGTCTCCATCTGGCCTGGCCCTCCCCTATATCCAGGGTTTACAAGTCAGTTCCTCTGGCTAACCAGGCCCCTACAACAATGTATAAATCTGATAGAATATGTTCAAATAGCTCAAAAGAAGAAAGGAAAAGGAAATAGACAAGTAAAAATCAGAAGGAAAACATAGAACACAGATAATAAAATGGTACACCAAATCCAAATGTGTCAATTATTATTATAAGTATAAATGTTCTAAATATACCAATTAAAAGACAGAGATTGCCAGATACATATGAATGGATTTAGAATTAAAAAAACATGAGACCTGGGTGGCTCAGTGGTTTAGGCCTCTGCCTTCGGCTCAGGTCATGATCCTAGGGTCCTGGGATCGAGTCCCGCATCGGGCTCTCTGCTTGGCGGGGAGCCTGCTTCCTCCTCTCTCTCTCTCTCTCTGCTTGCCTCTCTGCCTACTTGTGATCTCTCTCTGTCAAATAAATAAAATCTTTAAAAAAAAAAAAAAACATGAGACCATATGCTGTCTATAACAAATTCACCTCAAATATAATGATATAGACAGGATAAAGCAAAAAGATAGAAAGAATATACCATGCAAACACTAAAAAAAAGAAAGCTAGCATAGCTATGTTAATAATAAAGTAAACTTCAGAGCAAAGAAAATTACCAGGGATAAGGAGAGACATTACACAATGATAAAAAGATCAATTCACCATGAACACATAACAACCACAAATGTGTATCCACCTAATAATACTTCATGCAACAAAAACTGAAAGAATTGAAAGGAGAAATAGAAAAATCCAAAATTATAGTTGGAGACTTCAATACTACTCTCTCAGTAATCAACAGAACTGGTAGACATAAAATCAGCAAGGAAATAAAAGAAATGAACAACATCAAACAACTAAATCTAATTGATGTTTATAGAACAGTCCATCCAACAGCAGACTGTACATTCTTTTCACATAATTATTAAACATTCAGCAAGACAGAGAATATCATGGGTCATAAAACAAACCTTAGTAAATTTCAAAGAATTGAATTATACAAGATATGTTCTCTGACAATATGGAATTAAGCTAGAAATAAATAACAAAGGTAACAGTAAAATCTACAGATACTTGAAAATAAAACAATACACTTCTAAATAATGCATGGGTAAAAGAGGTAACAAAGGAAATTTTAAAATATTTTCAACTGAATGAAAAAAAAATCAAAATCTGTAAGATGAAGCTAAAGCAGTACTTAGAAATTTAAAGAGTTAAAACTCATATTAGAAAAGAAGTCTCTATTTAGTAACCTAAGCCTCCACGTGGAGAAAAATAAATCCAGTGTAAGCACAGGGTAGGGGATAATAAACATAAGATCAGTAATCAATGAAACAAAAAACAGAAACAGTAAAGAAAATTAATGACTCAAAGAGGTAGCTCTTTTAAAAAGATTGATATAATTGAAAAATCTCTAGCAAGTGCAAAAAAGAAAAAAGCAGAGAATTCACAAATTACCAATATCAGGACTGAAAAGGGGGATATTACTACAAATTCTGAGAAATTAGAAGAATAATAAGAGACTACAAATAACTCTACACATATACATTCAATAATGTAGATGAAATGAGCACTTTTGCAAAAACCATATACTACCAAATCTCACTCAAGGTAAAGAGATAACCTGAATAATCCTATAACTATTCAAAGAAATTGAATTAGTAATTTAAAACCTTCTGAAAGAGAAATCTCCAGGCTCATAGTATTCACTGATGAATTCTACCAAACAATTAAAGAAGAGATAACAAATTCTGCACAATGTTTTGCATAAAAGAGGAGGCAATACTTCTCAGCTTATTGATGAGGTATTACCACGATATCAAAACCAGACAAAAACATTACAAGAAAAGAAAACAATATACCTTAATAAGTATTTTTGCAAAAATGCAAAACATTACAAAATAAAATCCAGCAATATATAAAAAGAGTAATACATCACTAGTTCAATATGCAAAAATCAATGTAATCATTATGATAATGGTCTACAGAAAAAACCCCACATGATCCTAGTAATCTATGCCCAAAAAATCACTTGATGAAATTCAGTACTCATTCATGACAAAAACTCTCCATAAACTGAAATAGAATTTCCTTAACCTGGTAGAAGGTACTGTTATAGGCTGAACTGTGTCCCCTCCAAATTCGTATGCTGAAGCCCTGACTATATTTGGAGATAGGGTCTTTTTATAAAAGTGATTAAATTCAGATGAGGCCATAAGGATGGGCCCTAATCCAATCCTAATAATGTTCTTAAGAGAAAATTTGGACACAGAGATACCAGAGGCATGTGCACAGAGAAAGAGCAGGTGAGGACATAGGAGAGAAGGTCGCTGCGTACAAGCCAAGAGGAGAGGCCTCAGAAGAAACCAAGTAAGCTGATACCCGATATCTGTCTTCCATCTTCCAGAACTGTGAGAAATAAATTTCTGTTTCAAGTCTGTGGTACTGGGGCACCTGGGTGGCTCGGTAGTTAAGCGGCTAAACTTAACTCTTGGTTTAGGCTCAGGTCGTGATTTCCCAGTTGAGTCACTCTTGGTTTAGGCTCAGTCCAGAGTCTGCTTCAGATTCTCTCTCCCTCTCCCTCCCACTCACTCAAACAAATACACTAAATCTTTAAAAAAATAAATACAGGGGCGCCTGGGTGGTTCAGTGGGTTAAAGCCTCTGCCTTCGGCTCAGGTCATGATCCCAGGGTCCTGGGATCGAGCCCCGCATCGGGCTCTCTGCTCCACAGGGAGCCTGCTTCCTCCTCTCTCTCTGCCTGCCTCTCTGCCTACTTGTGGTTTCTCTCTGTCAAATAAAAAAAAATATATTAAAAAATAAATACAATACAGAGACAATAAAGTCTGTGGTACTTTGTTATGGCACCCCTAGCCAACTGATACAAAGACCTACAAAATAATACAGGCACCTACAGCTAACATCATAGTTAAGGATGAAAGACTACGTGTTCCCTCACCCCCACCTTCCCTAGGCAAGAATGTCTGCTCTCTCCCTCTCCTGTGAAAAGGCATATGAAAAGGACAATTCGGTGATTTATCAAGATAATCCAGTCCATAGGTGTTACCTCATTCCCACACCTCAATGCTCCCCACCAGACCAACTCCAGCACTAAATACACACACATACTCACACAAATCATACCTATTATTTGAATGATTTCATTAAAAGTTATTTTCAAGGGAGCCTGGGTGTCTCAGTCAGTTCACTGTCTGCCTTCGGCTCAGGTCATGATCCTGGAGTCCCAGGATTGTGCCCCACATCAGGCTCCCTCCTCAGTAGCGAGTCTGCTTTTCCCTCTCCCTCTGCTCCTCATCTCCTTTCATGTGCTCTCTCTCAAATAAATAAAATCTTTAAAAAAAAAACTAATTTTCATCCAAATTATCAAAATGGTTACCTCAATTCACTGTGAATGGACAGAGGCAGCTTGGGCATAAGGAGAAAAGGGAGCAGGGAATCAGATTAATAGCAAGATTATGAGGTCTGTGCAAAGGAAAATTCAAAAAAATTTTCAGTGTGCCCGCATACGAAAATTGTAACCCTCACATCCCTGGTCAAGATGTGGAGGATCAGGTTACATTTGATAGAGCTTTCTTACATCATTTCTCTCCCATCATGCAATATGTATATCTTAATTAAAGAGGAATAAATGATGATTATTTAAAAAGACTAAATTTTCTTAGAAACCTCAGTTGATGGCAGTCACTTGAAGGTGTATTTTCTCCCTACATAGAAGGCATCTGAGCAGTGTAGAAGTGTAACTACCAAGGCCCACTTCACGCCTACTCTTACAGGAGAAGGGTTTCATGCAAAATGAGAAAATTGCGACTAGAGGCATTATATGTAGGCTATTGGTCTATGACAGAGGAGGTCTATGTGCATTTGTTGCCCTAGATGGACAAGGGAAAAGGAAATTTAAAGGAAATAAAGATTATGTTCTAAGGTTGAGGTTTTCTCCTAAGGATCTTGAAACAATGCCTTTATCTGCCCCTCATTTTCCAGTTGTCTTCTCTAGCAATGTGGCAATAATTCAGCAGTATTATGTGCTGTCACTTCTGTATTAGTAAACACCAGGACTTGCTGAGTAATTACAGACTAACCTCATAATGAAATGCAGTGAACAGTTCTAATTAAATTTTAATGTTGCTTCACAACTATTCTACTTTAAAATGAGAATTTTCCAGCTATGTATCCTAATAAGTTATCAGAATGCATTATCCCCCAAAACTGTACAAACGAGAAGGTAAACATATAATATTACCACCAGCGGGCATGTGTGTGGGGACATTTATAATCAAAATTAATATACTTCATTGAAAATTATTAAAATATAAAAGCACATCAAAATGCTGTCAAACTGCAGGGCAGGATAAGCAGGAAAAATGGCAAATTATTTTCCAATACAGGAGTTAAAGCTGTCTTCTTCTGAACATGGGACTGATACGTGTTAAACTAAGAATATCCATACCTTCTCATAAAATCACAAAGCTAAAAGAAAACTGACCATGCGATCTAGGAAACAAGGCCTTCCAATTACTTTACTCTTTAAAAATCTGCTGTGTTCTGTTGCTCTACTGCCTTCATCTGTACAAAGTATTTCTGAGCATTTATGTAATTGAGTCCCTTTGATGCTGACCTTGTGAACACGGTGATACAGTGGAAATCTGCTACCCATTTCTGCTTCATATCACAGAAATACAATATTAATATACACATTCCTCCCTCCTCCCTTTACATTGCCAAGATAAAGAGGTCCAATCTATTACATTTTGGGAAAAGACCTATCCCCTAACTCTCCCATCACTGCTTGCTACACTCTGCTATAGCTCCTCTCCCTGTTTCTATCAAACCGTTTCGATCACTTCTTCTACTGATAAGGCCTAATAACGCCTTTTGAGCATAAAATCTTAAAGTACAATCATGTTGAACCCAGTGAGGGTTTTGTCTATAGAATTCTGCAAAATGTGCTCCTGTTTCGCATTTCCTGTTAGCTCGCTCTTTTTTTTCTCCAAGATGCAGAGCTTGTAACCTAAGTATTGGCATTGACAAATGTGAAATTTTTATTTGTTTTTAAAGATTTTATTTATTTATTTGTTAGAGAGGGAAAGAGAGCACAAGTAGAGGGAGAGGCAGGCAGAAGCAGGCTCCCCGCTGAGCAGGGAGCCCAATGCAGGGCTCGATCCCAGGACTCTGGGTTAATGACCTGAGCTGAAGACAGGCACTTAACCGACTGAGCCACTCAGGCATCCCGTGTGAAGCTTTATTCCCATTACCCGAGCTGTTGTGTTATTAGGTGTATGTGCTCACTGCACTGACCCTGAGTCTTGGCTTTCTCCCTCCACAAAGCTGCACACCCCACCTCACTTACAGTAGGAGTTGCTGGTGCTGCTACTGATGGAGATGCCTGTTTACAGGTGACTATGACAAGCTGTATTAGGACGTTTTCTTCCCTGCCTACACCAAAGAAGCAGAAGAGATGACATCTCTTAGTTTTTCTGGGATTCTCCTTGGCCAAGGTTATATATGGACCCAAGCTAAAAGCTGTGGGAGCTTCTGCTAAACAGAATCCACCACCCAAGAGGAGAGAAAGGAAAGTGGAGAAGTAAGCCCTGAGTGACAAATTCTTTATCTTCCCTGAGACTCAGTGTTCTCATTTGTAAGATATAGAGAACAAATTATCTACTTCATACAGTTCTGGTGCAGATTAAATGAAATAATATATGTAGAGACTTTGCATGGCCTAGAATATAACAGGCACTTCATGGATGGTAGTTGTTGTTATCTCAGGAGACTATTATGGACTGAATATGTGTAAGCCCTGAAAATTCAGACGTTAAAGGTCTAACACGCAATGTGGCAATGTTGGGAGATGGGCTTCTAAGGAAGGTTTAATGAAGTCGAAAGTATGGGTCGCTGATCGATTGGATGAGAGTCCTTATGAGAGAAAGCACAGAAGACCTTGTCCACTCTCCTGCACTGAGGAAAGGCTGTGTGTCCTTGAAGACTGATGGGAAGACCCTTTTCATCGACTTCCTGCATTCTGTCCCTGCCCTTCTCCATCCACTCATGACAACCCTCTAAGTCTAATACCCCCAGCACTGTTTGGATGAACTGCTCCAAAATCTGACCTGTGGAATAAAGCCTAAATCTCTTAGTTTGGTATTCAACATCCTCTGAAATCTGGATCAGCCCCCCACTTCCTAGCCTACTACTTTCCTTACCTGGGAAGATCAGATCTTGGGCGGGGCCACATTTGTGCCTTTGTTGAAGCTGTTCTTCCAACAAGAATACCCTTTCCCATTGTTCTCAGTCAAAAAATCCAATCCACCCTTAGAGGCCAGGGTGGATCATCACTCCCCCAGGAGAGCTTCCCTCCTCTGAACCCCTGTTGTTCATACATCTGGTATATCAGTGACCAACCTCATATTCCAATCCATGTTTTTTTATATCTCCTCCACCACACTTTAATGACCTGAGGTGAATTTCTGTGGTTTTAACAGATAGGAATTTAAAGAGGGCACAGGAGGAAATCCCTAAGCCAGGAGAGAGCAAAGCTATGCTTTCAGAACAGAAGGAGAGAGAGAGCCTGGAGGAGAAAGGGATTTTGGAGAAGAGACTTGTTCAAGGGGCAGCTAGAGTCACTTGATGTGGGTGCGGGTTGTGAGCCTAACAGGCAATCCCCTCTTTCCCTGTAGAGTCTCCACCACCGGTTACTCTCCCATCCAGGGGAATGCTCCCCCGGACAGGGTGAGACCCTACATGGGAAAGAGGCTTACTGGGTGGCAATAATCATAATCATAAGTAGCATCCGTGGATGATGCAGTTGGTGCTGTATAGTATGAGTTTTCATCATTACATACTATGTTCTTTTTTTGGCACTGAAACACATGGCTTTCTGTTGCTACAAAGTTATTTTAGTGTTTTTCTTTAATCCGAAATCTCATTCTGTGATTAATTCAGAAAGCTATATGCTGCCTTAAAATAATGACTCTGGGGGTGCTTGGGCAGCTCAGTCCGTTAAGCATCGGTTCTCAGCTCAGGTCCTGATTCTGGTGCTGGGATTGAGCCCCTGTCAGGTTCCCTGCTCAGCAGGGAGTCTGCTTCTCTCTCTGCCTCTGCCCCTCCAGCCTCCCCCCTCCCACCTCCACCCCTCATGCCTGTGCACACTCTCTCTCTCTCACAAATTAATAAAATATTTTTTAAAAACAAATAAATAATGACTCTAATCGGGAAGCATTCATTTATAAAGTTTTCTAACTATGTACCTCCCCTACTTAACACCCACAGTCAATTATCTAACTGTTGTTTTAATTCCCATATTCTGGCTTATAATGAAGGCAAGCAACTTTTGTTATATCACTAGTCGTTTATATTTGCCCCAGCAGTCTGTCAAAGTCACGGGACAACTGGCAAAGAGCATGGGAGGGGCATTTGGGGAAGGCGGCACAAGCAGGGAGGTGTCCACCCCTCCCCCCCACGCTCCCACACCCTCCCCACCACCACCCTCCCAACACCACCACTCCCCCTCCACCAAGGCTTGGGGCCTAGCTGCCTACTTCTCCCTCCCCATTCCTCTCCTCCATACGTTCAGGGCCAACCCCCAGCTATCCTAGGGTGTTTTACTTCAACTAAATCTTCCCCCATAGTTCAACCTGGAGGTACTTAAGCCAGGACAAAAGATCAACCGTCAAATTCTGCCCTGCTCACAGGTGAAACAGTATCTGAGGACATGGTTCGTTTTGTTAATGTAACACAGAGATTTCTGGTTACCAGACACAAATACACAAATTACCAGTATTATCAATTTGCTTTGATGTTTGGGGTTACTAGCCAGACCCTTTGCTGAGAACTTTACCTGCATTCTTTTAGTCCTCATAGGTGAAGGTACAGAGTAGTTACTGTCTCATTTATGATAGGAAAAGGTGGAAAGTTGGGTCTCTAGCTGCCCCACAACACTGAGAGCTCTATTTTAATTTTGCTACTAGAAAAGTAAATTTCACTGTTTGCCTTCAGCTAGCTTAAGTAAGAAAGGGAGAGTCCCACTGCTTATTTAATCAGTATGTCACTGATTTAAAGGAAACTTAGAGACCTTTGGCAGAAACAAAGCCCAGTTCCTAGGGATTCAGGTAGGATGGCAAGACTGGCGCTGTGGACCTGATGCAGGAGCACTGAGAGCAGATGGCTCCTATCACATCTCACACCTGCCTGCAGAAGGCAATCTTTCTTCGAAGGCCAAGCTCCAGAGTCTAAACTTGGCATTTGTTTCATTGTAATGTTAAAATTAAATAAAACTGTTCCACCCAATACAATCCATTTCTTGTTTTCTAAATCTTGATTTTTATTGCAAAAGCAAACAAAGTGTGCACTCATTGTTGCTGTGCACACCTGCAACTTTCCATCTCAAATCTCCCAGACCTCTGCCTGCGGGCTTTCTCTCACTGCAGGAATGAGCTCGCCACTATATAAGGCAGGCCAGAGCTGGGGAAGTGGGCCAACCACTGCTCCAGGCAAATAAGAGATTGGGGGGGGGGGGCACAACCCAGTTCCTCAGGCCTCTGGGGCACCTTCTTGGACTGTGTGCTCTACACAGCCTTCTGGGGCCTACAGGGGGACTTGGCCTCAGTTGTCCCCAGTAGCTTCAGATTGGTATCCTTCCCTTCTCTCTCACATCCTCTCCCCCAGTTGAGGCTTCCTGGGATCACCTCCCAATAAACTACTGGTGTGTAAATGCCCACATGCATCTGGGGAAGCCCAAACCAAGATAATGCCCATGTCCTGGTCAGCTCAGACTACCATAACAAAGTATCACAGACTGAGTGCCCTAAACAACACAAATGTATCTTCTTATAGTTCTGGAGACTGAAAGTCTGAGATCAGTGTGGGCAGCATTGGTTTCTTCTGATGCCTCTTTCCTTGGCTCATAGTTGGCTGTCTTCTCCTGGTGTCTTCATGGGGTCTTTCTTCTGTGGGTGCCTGTGTCCTAATCTCCTCTTCTTAAAGGATATCAGTCTCCCTGGATTAGGCCTGCTCAAATGACCTCATTTAACTTAATTACCTCTATCTTATCTCCCATACTGGCGGTTAGGGCTCAACATACGAATGAAAGGAGGGCGGTGGTAAGATACAATTCAGCCCATAACAGCCCATTATAACCAAGCCAAAAAAAATGAGTAAATGTATGAAGTCAAAATGTGTGAGCTCCTCTCATCCAAACTCCAAACTCCTCCAAAGGAAAAAGAAAGAGAGAAAATAAAACAAAAAACCCTATTGTGTATGTCTTTCAGGGTTGTTTTCTATGTGTAATGGAAATGATGTTACAATGACAAACTGAAATATAAAGAAAACATCGATTTCCTTATTTTCTTTAATTCAATTTAAATAAGAACCCCTGTGCTAGTAAATGTAATCTCAATTGATCCTAGACCCTTTTCCTTAGGTTGCCCAAGAATCACAGGGACTTGTAAGATTCTAAGAAAACATGAACAGGCCTTACCCTCAGACCATTGTGCTCATTAGTTTATATCTCCAGGTCCAGCTGCTCAAAGATAGACAGCTTCCCTGCTAGACTTGGGGCCTAGATTCTAGAGTCCTAAGTACCCAGGATCCAGTCTTGCTATGTATCCAGCCTTTGCCCTCTGAGGTCCTACCATCTCCCCAAGCCATAGGTCCCCATGTTCAGGAGGCAATAGGGAGAGAGCAGCAATTAAAAACGTGAATGGGATAGACCACTGGGGCTTCAGTCCTGGCTCTATACCTGGATAAGTCACTTCACCTCCCCATGGTTCAGTTTCCTCATTTGAAAAGTTTTGAATAAACAAAATAGTCTGTTTCATGACAGATATTCATATATACTCATTTAAACATTACAATAAGCCTTATCATATGCTTCAGATGAGAAAAACAAAGTCTTTATCTAAGGTCACGCAGCTAGTCAGTGACAAAGCTAAGATCCATACCCAGCTCTCTGACAATTGGAACTAGCCTCATGGAGCCAATAAAAATCAGGAGGTTGATCTAAAAGTTGTTAAATATCTCTAGGAAAGAGTATGGAGATTCCTCAAAAAGTTGAAAATAGACCTACCCTACAACCCAGCAACTGCACTACTAGGTAATTAGCCCAAAGATACAAATGTAGTGATCCAAAGGGGCATGTGCACCTGAATGTTTATAGCACCAATGTCCACAATAGCCGAACTATGGAAGGAGCCCAGATATCCATTGAGAGATGAATGGATAAAGATGTGGTATACATATACACAATAGAATACTACTCAGCCATCAAAAGAAAAATGAAATCTTGACATTTGCAATGATGTGAATGGAACTAGAGGGTATTATGCTAAGCACAATAAGTCAATCAGAGAAAGACAATTATCATAGGATCTCACTCATAGGTGGAATTTAAGAAACAAAGCAGAGGATGATAGAGGAAGAGAAGGAGGAAAAAAAAAACAAGATGAAATCAGGAAAGGAGACAAACCATAAGAGACTCTTAATCATAGGAAACAAACGGAGGGTTGCTGGAGGGGAGTGGGGTGGAGGGATGGAGTGACTGGGTGATGGACATTAAGGTGGGCATGTGTTGTAAAGAGCATTAGGTATTATATAAGATTGAAGAATCACTGAACTCTACCTCTGAAACTAAGAATACATTATATGTTAATTAATTGAATTTAAATAAAAAATAAAAAGTAAGGATATAAAAAAGTAAGGATTTAGTTTTTTAGAATAAAAAACTCAAGGAGTTTCTTCGATAAGAATTTAACACATAATACAAATTTAATTTTTTAAAAAGTTGTTAAATATATTCTTTCCATTTTTGGTCTAATAAAGAACATATGCTTATGCTGACTTGGCCCAACTAGGGGACAAGACAAGCCCAGTAGTTTGTGACGAGATACTCATTCTGAATCTGCAGGCTGGATGCTCTTTTAGCTTCCAGGGACACACTTATGTTCTCATGGCTAAAGCAGCCATCGGCATTAAGAGATTTGTCCGTGATCAGGAACTTAACCTGGAACTTAACACGGGCCTCTTAATTCCAAATCTTTCTACTACATCCTAGGGTGACCAGTGCATCTCAGTGGAGCTTATGACTGTCCTGGTTTTAGCCTTGTGAGTCCTATCTCGTAGGACACCCCTCATTCCTGGGCACACCGGGATGGTTGATTCTGTTGCTTCAAACTATGTATCTAATCTGATAGAGTATTTCTTTACCCAGTCTTGTGTCTCTAAGGTTTTCCAGTGTTTTTGATGGATCTGTCCTGTATTTTTAAGCTCCCAGTGAATATCTCATACGTATGCCACTGACTTACCCAACAAGTTTTTTGTTGAATGTTTTAGGGTTAAGGAGAGCAGCAGAATGATATTATATAATCTCTGCCTTCAAGGAATTTCTGAGCTACTGAAAGAGAAAAGTCTTTATATATATATGAAAAGATAACTAAAATGGATCTTCTTAAAGCAATATACTTGATCTGCCGAATAATTGGCATAGAAAATAAATAGCAATAACCTTAATTATCATTATTTTACCTGTCTTTCCCATTACACTGTGGGCCCTGAGAATAGATTATTTTGTAACCTCAGTACCTGCTTATAAGAGACATCTAATTTTTAACAAACCTCCCAGATGATTCTGTAGTACCCTGAGGGATGAGAATCACTACCATATGTCAGCAACAGACCAGAAAAGAAATATCTAGCTATAAATTCAATCGGATCAGCCTGGCAGTTCCACCCAAAATAGCTGGGGAGTGAAGGAAATCCTAACCTTTTACAGTACAGGCAAAAGCAAGGACCTTTCAAAGAGACTTTTCCCAGCAAAAGCTCAGCATAACCACAGCATCAGTGAGCCTGAGAAAAGATGGCAGTGGGCATTCAGTGAACGACGCTGTGTGGCACAGGACTGAGCTAATTATCCTCTCTGTGACGTGTTGTCATTGTTGGTCCATGCAAGGTCCTGCTCTTGTTGTATTTTATGTATTTACTTTTTCAGTCTCATTCCTCATTCTCACGCACATGCCCTCAGCACCATGTTTTTAAGTTATCGGTGTAACTGTGTGCAACTGGTCAGATGCTTCTGATTACTGCACGAGATTCCACAAGTTGCACCCTTGACATGTGATTAGCCATTCTCCAGGGGTGCGCATCTGGATGACGCTTTCGTCCCCACTGCCACAAATAACACTGTGATGAGCATGTCTGAATGCAGCCACCTCACAGACCTCCATGAGAACTCCCTGGGACACAGAGCCAAGAGTGGCACTTCTGGTCGTAATGTATGTAGATTTCTAATTTGGTCAAGAGCTGCCGTTATTTCTCCCTAGAAGAGCTGTAGCAATCTGTACCCCATAACCCCTCCAGTGATGTATGATGGTTCCTATTCTCCCATAGGCTGTGCTTTCCACTCTTTTAATGTTTGTCAAAGTGATAAGTGCAAAATGACATTCCTTTTATTTTATTTTTAGTATTTATTTATTTTTTAATTTTTATTTTGTTTCTTTTATTTTGCATTTACTAATTACTAATGATTTGCAGCATATGTTTATATATCTGATATAGTCATTTGCTTCCTTCTGTGAACTGCTACTTCTTTTCCCTTTGCATTTTTTTTCTACTAGAGTATCAATTGCTGAAGTTCCTTGTAGTTTAACACTGCAAATATTTCCTCCTAGTTTATCATCTGTATACTTTGTCCACATTTTCTTCATTGGACAGAAATCCTTAATTTCTTTTAAGATTTTATTTATTTATTTGACAGAGAGAGAGAGATCACAGATAGGCAGAGAGGCAGGCAGAGGGGGAGAGGGAAGCAGGCTCCCTGCTGAGCAGAGAGTCCATATGGGGCTCAATCCCAGGACCCTGAGATCATGACCTGAGCCAAAGGCAGAGGCTTAACCCATTGAGCCACCCAGGCACCCCAGAAATCCTTAATTTTTATATAATCAATCTTCTCTCTCTCCCTTTTTCTCCCCCCTACCCTCTGTTTTTGTTTTTGCTTTGGAGATTTATTTAAGAAGTCCCATTCCCTGTGGACTCAAGTCTCCAGCATTATCTTAGTTTAATTTTATAGCTTTATCTTTCACATTCAGTTATTTTATATACCTGCAGTCTCCTTTTGAACATGATACTTGGTAGGGACCCAGTTTTCTTTTTCTCCACATAGTGAGCTTGTTTTCCCAGTACCCTCTGTCTTTTTCCCATTGATTTCTTGGGCCATTTGATCATACATTAAATTCTCATGTATACAAAGTCTGTTTCTAAATTCTCTGTCCCATTCCATTGATCTATTTATTCTTACACCAGTATCACATATATTTTTCTTGCTATGGCTTTGTAGTCTGCCTTAATATCTGAATGGATAACTCTCCTCTTTGTTCTTCCTTTTCAAAATTAAGATATTGGCAATAATAGGGAAATTTCTTCCCTATTAATTTTGGAATAAAGTTATTGAGTATTTAAAAATATCCAGATTGATTCTGGATTGGAGTTACATTTTGTAATTATTTTAAACAACTGTTTCATCAATTTAATAATTGATTTAAACTAATTTAGGGGTAACAACATTTTAATAAAATTTAGTCATCCAGGCTAAAAAAAAAAAAAAAAAAGAATCACTACCCTAGACAATAGGGAGGGATTGAGGGATCTGGGACAAGAAAGTGGCATGACAGAGGTATTTGATGAAGATTCATCTACTAGGGGGCAAAATGGAGATCAACAGAACAGAACAAATGAGGTCAACAGGACAAAACAAAACTGCTACATTCTTCCATGCATGAGATAATAACACCACAAACATTAGAAATAGTACAAAGGGCATAGAAGGGGTGGGCATGGAATGCATTGAGCAGGAGGAATCCCCGAACTTTGTGCCTGAGTGCTTGTTGGAGAAGAAGTGGGGAGGGAGAAATAACTCCCATGTCTCTAACCCAAGGAACTAGAAGAACAGCAGCAGTAACCACTAACATGTCTCAGTCACCGTAGCCTGGCTACTTCCACAACCATGCCCAGCCACATTCTTTCATTCTTCTCTCTTTACAAAGGGTAGAAACCAGAAATGGTCATTACTAGAAATGTTAGGACATCTGGGTGGTTCAGCCGGTTAAGCATCTGCCTTAAGCTTGGATCATGATCTCAGGGTCCTGGGATCAAGTCCCACAGTGGGCTGCCTGCTCAGTGGGGAGCCTGCTTCTCCCTCTCCCTCTGCCCCCCACCCGCTCATGCTCTCTCTCACTCTCCTTCTCTCTTGCTCTCTCAAATAAATAAATAGAATCTTTTTTCCAAAAAAAAAAAAAAAGAAAGAAAGAAAGAACTGTCATTTCTGAAGCATAGAATATAAAGGATACTATTTAGAATAAGGAGTCATCGGCATTGAAATAAGATTTGATTTAGAAGCTACAGAAGTTCCACATTCTCCTCTTCAGTCTATAAAATGAGTTGAACAGAAGCAGCTATGTAGCAATTCTAGTTTAGCCTGAATAATGATGTTTGGACAGAATGCCCTTGACTATCCAAAGACTGGCTCCCTTAGTGCAGCATCTGAGTGCTGGCTGATGAGTGCATAGTTTAAAAGAATGCTGCGAGGTGGGGTCTGGGGCTGTTCTTAACTGCTCACTGCCAGGCAAGATCGTTGGCTATACACAGCAATTCCCCAGTGTAGGCCAGCACAGAACACGACCTCAATCTTCCAGCTAGCTGCCAGTTTGCAGGCTGTGCTGACCCAGCAAAATTACCTGGAAACTGGAGGAGGGCTTCCAGGGCCACTGACTATGTCCTGTCACCTTCAACATCAGGGCAGCATGTCCTTAGAAAGAGAATGAATGTTTTTCACCTTCATACCACTGAGGCTCAGAGGATAAGGGCAGATATTCCTGAGGATCAAAGTGGGAGAAGGTAGGGGATTAGGCGACATTTATTCCAAAAAATAAAGAAAATGGTAATAACGGTAATAAAAGCTTGCATTTATTGACCACTGGCCCTGTGCTGAGTGAGTGACTTTCTTCTATGCATTATCTTACTCAAAGCTAACTCATCTCTGTCTAGTCTGCTTCTATTTTAACAGAATCACAAAGTGTCTAAAGAAAATTGTTAATCGCCGAAGGTACCTTGGCACTTGTCAATTTTTCTCTGTTTTTATTTTTGTTTTCCATCTTTTCTCAAAGGCCTAACAGAGGTCAGCTGAACATTCTACTGATGCCTGTGACACTGCGATAATTCTTGTGCAAGGCTGACAAGGAGGACAATAGATCAGCCCTGCAGAAGACAGACTGGCCTGCCTGGAGAACAGAGTGGTCACATGTATGAAATAGATACATCTATGAACTGTCAGTCACCAACTTTGAAAGATTCATATTTACAGAGTCCTAGAAATGGAGCTGATCTCATCCCTACTGATCCTTCTAAATGTTCTGCTGCATTGAAAAAAGACTGAAGAAGGAAACGAGGTCTATTATACAATCCAGGTATTGGTCAGAATGTTTTGTCCTTTCCATGGTGATGAGCTCCAATTAGCCCAAATCTGATCTGGACATGCTGATCTTCATCACAAATTACAGATAATATGGGAACAATTTCACTGCTGTTAAATGCTTAAATGATGTGACAATCACTTAAGCAACTAGAGTACACATATTAAAGCTTTAATTTACAATCCTTTTGCCAAAGCATTTCTGTTAGAATTTAATTTAACATTTCTCTGGACTCACACTCCAAGTCCAATCATCACAATTAATTCCAGTCTCCCTAATCAAGGACACATGTCTTCACTTATTCTCCCTAAAAGTAATGGGGATAATAAGTAGATGAATGTCATTACTGTTCATGACTGTGGTCAGTGGCTCTCGGGTGCTCGGTCTGGGACCATTGCCCTCTGGGAGACTATTTGAAAGTTAAACAACCTATGTTTAGCTGCAAACAACAACAATAACAAAGAGAAGAGTTTATTAAGAGATGATGATGAGACAGGCTGAATCACTATAGGAGTCAGGAGTCCAAGGCCCCTTATGCCTCATGACTGGTAGCTGCAAAGGGCTCCCTCTGCCAAGCCCACTGGCCAGAGGTCAAGGGGTCACATTCATGGCACACTGCCTTAGAGAAGTGACTTGCCCAGCATTAGTGGCTAAATCCAGGCAGACCGGAATAACGCTTGCACATGGGATCTGATCTAGTATCTAAAAGTACACAGACAGGAAAGTAGTCAGCAAGTCCTCTCACAAGTCTGCAAAAGCTGGGTGTTCAGGGGTTTTCTTGTCCCAAATGAGAATGAAGAAGAGAATTCCTTCCTAAACATCAGACTCCTTGGATAAAGATATAACGGAATATCGGCACACAGTAAAAGATCAATAAATGGATGTTGGAACTGAAACTAACTTACATGTCCTATGATGGAATGTGTATAACTATTTGACAAAGTAAGTACTCTTGTTCCCATTTTACTATGAAGAAACTGAAAAAGGTAAATTTGGTAACTTGTTAAAAAGCTATAAAGACAGGACTCAAACGCAGGTCTTTTGGGCTACAAAGTTAATGTTCCTTCCATTACATCAGGCTGCTGCATACCACCTGCCTTGCTAAATTAAGAAGAACCTCCTACATCTTTTCAAATTATAAAATTTACAAGACTGTTCTATAAATGTAAAACCCCTTCCATCCCATCATCTTATTCCCTGCAGATGATCACATTCATTCTTTTATTCAATATGTAGAGGTGATTCCTCATTAACATCACTTCTTGGTCTCTTACCCATCCTCATTATACTCATTAGAGTCATACAGAGAGAAGGGACCCTCCAGTTCCAGGTAACAAACTTCCATGCTAGAACCACTATCCAATCTGTTCATAACCTCGTGGAGAAGCATCCACTCCTGGGAAAAGCTGCTGTGACTGGCCATGTTTTGGGAGCTCCATCCATCTTAGGGTGGACCTGGTCCCTCTGATTCCTGCTGAGATCCCTAGGAATACTCAGAGCTGTAAAAAAGTCATCACTAGTGTTCAGATTGGCAGCTCCAACGAGCTCACAGTTGGGGCACCTGGGTGGCTCAGTGGGTTAAAGCCTCTGCCTTTGGCTCAGGACATGATATGGGATCAAGCCCTGCATCTGGCTCTCTGTTCAGCAGGGGAGCCTGCTTCCTTCTCTCTCTCTCTGCCTGCCTCTCCACCTACTTGTGATCCCTGTCTGTCAAATAAATAAATAAAATCTTGAAAAAACAAAAAAAAGTTCACAGTTAAGGAAGCTGTGCTGAATGGTCTGGTGGCCTCTAAGGTGTGGATGTGGTTTTGTGTCAGCAAGATCATAGGCATGTGTGGCATCATTGGCTATAATGTTCAAAGCCCAATCATTAACATCTGATTATATTTGTTTATTATTTGAGTGTTCTTGGAACCAACGTGACTAGACTGCTATCTGAATAAGTTAAGATAACGTGTCAGAATCAATGTTTTCTCTATCAAACATGACAATGGAAGGTCACAATTTCTTTTGATATTATGTTGAGTTATCCTTTGCTAGGATACATTAATATAGCTCTAAATGCATGTCTTTGTTTAGCTTGAAATTGGAAAGGATCTATGTAAATATATCAACCTGGTACATGTATATATAAAGATAACATTTTAGTTTGAAGGTTTGAAATATATGATATTTAAGCTTATTTCCAGAAAGGTTGAGGCAAAAGACTCAAGACAACTGGAATTTGCCATAGTGCAAGAAATAGTAAGACCATGTGCCTAAGTGATATAGTTAAATCATGTCAGTAGCCATAAAAAATAAAATTTAGCTATTTCTCCTTGCTAAAATCAGGGAAAGATCCCTTTGTTAACAGCTGTGCCTATAAATATTGGGGTACTTCTTGTCAACTTGAATACAGCCTCCCCAAGAGAGAATAGCAGGGTGGTGTTCTAAATATGTACCTTTGCAACATCTTTAACAGTAGGACTAAGTGAATGGGAGCCATGACCTACATTTGAGTCCCTTTGATATGTGTTGTATCATTAATCTGTCCAGTTTTATGATTTTTTAAAAACCTATCTTTGCAAAATAAAATATCCTACAGATACTTAAACAGGGTTATAACATAGTATCATCCATGAGTCTAAATAGTATCTTATGTCCTCAAATAAATAAAAGTGATTGGTATCAAAATAAATAAATAAAAGAGATGAACCTTCTCTGTTCGAAAGTAAAAAACTCCCTTTGTGGCCCTCATTCTCAGCTATTCTTGGAGGCCTTACTTCATCAATAATTCCCCCAACATGAGCCAGATTTCATTACATACTCATTCTTTCTTATGTGACTATTTCCTGGGAATGTAATAAATGTTTTGAGGCACCCCCCACCTTAAAATACATAGACACACAGCCCACCTCCACTCATCAGGCTACTCCTTGAACTACATTGCTGCTACCCCTTCCTTCCCTTCACAAGCAAGTTCCTTTCTCAATACCTCCATTTCCTCACCATCTAATCATGCAAAAGAAATCCTCTTGCTAACCACTGAAGGATCCTACGGAACAGCCAGTTCTCACTTTCCATCCCCCTAGGACTGTCTGCAGCAAGCCACCACCAGCAACTCCTGTTGCTTCAGATGATTATCTCCCCTGATGTTATATAATGCTGTTCACCCTCTACATCTACCTCTCGTTCTCTGGTTCTCTTTCTCTTTCTGACCCCGAATGTAAGTACTCCCTTTGGTTTTGCCCACTGCCCACTTCTCTCCTCTCTACCTTCTATCTTTTGGGAATTTTATTAATCTTTTCTATCCATCTTCAGTCCTGACTTGCTCCAGTCCACATTTCCAACTGTCTAGAGACATTTCCATCAACTGTCCTACTGACATCTCAAACTCAGTATACCCAAAATATAGGCATCTTTCCTTTTCATCCATATCTATTTATTATACTGTAATTACTACTCTCAATCATTGTGGAAAAAAATTCACAAGGTAAATTTGCAAATGTCCAAAGCTACAGAAACCAAAAACAAATATTAATCATGGGAGGTGTAATATTTAATAGGACTTATTTTATTTTGTTTTCAAAATAAATGTTCTCTTTTTTTCATATTTTTCAAAATAAATGTTTTCAAAATTAATGCATACTTTTTTTTTAAAGGTTTTGTTTATTTACTTGGGAAAGAGAGCAAACATGTGAGAGAACATGAGTAGGGGAGAGAGGAGCAGAGGGAGAGGGAGAAGCAGACACCCCGCTGAGCAGGAAGCCTGATGCGGGGCTCCATGTCAGGACCTCAGGATCATGAGCCAAGACGAAGGCAGCCGCTTAACCGACTGACCCACCCAGGCATACTTAATGCATACTTTTCTAAAGTAATTAATTCTAAAGTATTATTATATTTAGTATTATTATATTTAGTATTATTATAATTATCTAAAGTATTATTAAAGAATAATCCAAAAATACAAAAGAGTATATTATATACAGCAAAAGGTAGGTTGTCTTCCCATCCCTGACCCTTTACCTACAATTCCCTTTCTCAGAAGCAACCAGTGTTATCAGTTGGATATATCTCTCCCCAGAAATGCCCTATGCATGTGCAAGTATATGTATACATATGTACCAATGCCCCTCAAGAATTCCAGCACACTGAAACGGTAGTATGCGCTATACATTATTCTCCAAATTGCTTTTGTTGGCTTAACAAATATGTTTTGGAATTTATTTCTTACAAAATACACCTTATTCAATTTAAAGACTGTATAATATAACCCTGCATGGATGCATTCTCTATTGCAGACATTAAGTTGTTTCCGGTGTTTCTGCATTATAAGCAATGTGATAATGACTAGTCATGTGTGTGTGTCTGCAAACTTGTGCAGGTATATCTGTAGGACAAAATACTGTAAATGAAATTATTAGAGCAACTGCATTTTCATTTTTAATAGGTGTTGCTCCCAACAAAAATGTATGAGATAATTTAAAATAATAATAGCTGGAGTGAATTCAAGTGGTCTTAAAACATTTGAGGGGCATAGGTCTCCGCATTCAGTACAGTGTCAGCACAGGACCCAATGGAAGTGGGAAGGCTAGAACTGTCACTCTACCCTTATGATGCTGAAAATCCAGTTTGAATTATCTTCTCACCAGAGTGACTACAGTGTGGACACTGGGATTTTTAACACATGCTGCTGCTAAGCCACATGTTCCCCCCCATAAGCTCCTGCAACTGTGTCTCTTGGTCCTAAGTACAAGACTATTAAGTTACTAATACTAAATTTCTCTTACTGGTTTTGTCTGTCACCTCTGGCTGTCAAAATCATTTCTGGGTTCTGATTCTGTTTTCCACTATTGGAAAATGCCTCCCATATTTGAGAAAATTGTCCTCTCAACTTATCCAAGTCACTGATCAAATATATATAGATATGGAATATATATATATCCATATATATAGAACAAGAACAGACCGTGGGGAGAACGCACCACTAAAAACCATAATCTCATTAATCCATTTGGCTGTAATCAATCAACAAGAAATGGATCCACTTAATTGTTCTTAATTCTAGACAATCCAAGATTCTGGATCTTGGGAGAACATGACAAATGCTGTGCTGAATTCTCAATATGCTAAATGCATATTCCTGTTTTCTCCAATAATCTGTAACAATCCACTAATTCACAGCACTGAGCTAGAACAAGACAATCAAATCCCTGAACTCAGGGAATTTAGTCAGTGGACAACAGAGCTCACAGTTAGTTATCAGATGATAATTATAAGGCCAAAATTTTAGTAATTAAATTTTATGGTGTCTAAGATTTCCTTCAAAATAATCAAAGGATGGTATATAGTTCAAACAAGCCTGAAATTGAGCCAGTTGTTAAAACTGGGTGATATAAACGCAGGGATCCATTATACTATTCTCTCAACCTTTTTCTAAGTTTGAACTTTCATTAATATTTTTAAATTGTAATTATGATAAATACCGTGGGAAACTATGAAATATTAAGAAAATTTATAACAGTGAGGACCTATTTCTAATCTGATGAGGCAGACAAAGTTTCTCTGAAGTAGTGACTTTTAAATTTAAATTTGAAGAATAAGTAGAAATTATCTAAATTGGATGGGAGAGGAAAAAAAACCTTCCAAATAGAGAGAACATCATGTGAAAGCATCTTAATGCAAAAAAGAACAGAGAACGTTCAAGGAGCTGAAAGAAACCTCAAGTGGCTACAGTACACAGAGTAAAGAGAGTTGCTTGGTTTAAAATGAAGTAGTCAAGTAAACAGATGCCAGGCCATGAAGATCATTTGAAGATTTTTTTTTAACCCTAAGAACAATGAAAACTTATTGAACAGTTCTAGAACAAGGAGTGAGTAACTTGACTATATTGACACTTCTAGAAGATCAATGTATGCATATATATGCTACCACTTATCTAATAGATGAACCCAGCAATCTTATCTGTATTTGCACACACACATGCATATATATGTATATATGTCAGTATACATATTATTTCAAAGCTAAGTATATATAATACATATTTATTTTTTAATGGAAGGATACATTTTTAAAAATGGTGATCTACATGGGGAGGGATAGAACAGGGTGATGGAGGAAACAAGTTTAGAAACTAAGACTTTTTAAATCTAATTTTATTAATTTAACCTTGACATTATGTAAATATTTCATAACTATAAAATAAAATTTAATTTAAAAACCAATCTTTAAAAATTGAAAGCAAAATAAAATAAATTTATGTAGTGAGTTTGTGGCATGACCACCCAGAAAAGAACATTTGCAAGTGCTTTAAAATGTATTTTAAATATATATCATGAGTACAATATACTGGAAAGAAAACAGAATTGAAGCAAAATTTAAAGTCTTAAACTGTTCTCAGTAATTATTTTGTTAGTGGTTGTTTTGGTATTGTTACATTGAGACTCTTGTGTGTATGTTGCGGAATAAAGCAACAGAATTATTATGTTGGTGAGGTGCCAATGGGAACTGGGATTTTTGAGGCATGGAGAAAATATATACAGTGGTAAAACACATGAGATTAATGAAAAGCCTGTGTCCTAAATTTAAACTGCAAATATGTTGATGTATTTTTTATTATTAAGATGTAATATATTCTTTGCTTCAGGAGTACAGGTCTGTGATTCATCAGTCTCATACAACACACAGTGCTCACCACCACTCATAATGTATTTTATCTTACAAAAAAAGGCATTAAATTTTCCTGGTCTTGAACTTGACAATACTTGAAAAAATAATAAACTCTATAGCAGAGTGCTCTTGGTGCCCAGATTATGGTCACTAGATACCATTTTCCACTAAAAGAAGCAAGGGCTTCTGATAGTAATTGTTATTCCAGGCCTAAGACAAAGAAGATACAAGATGAGTCTGGAATATCTTGTTACCAAAGCTGTCAAAGACTACCAGAGTCATATCAAAAGTGCTCAAGAACCACTCTGGGGACAAGTGGGTGGCTCAATCTGTTAAGTGACTGACTCTTGATTTCAGCTCAGGTCATGATCTCAGGGTCCTAGGATCAAGCCCTGCATCAGGCTCTCTGCTCAGCAGAGAATATATGCTTCTGTCCCTCTCCCTCTTCCTCCGCCTCACTCCCTGTTCAACCCCCCTCTCTCTTTCCAAAATAAATATATAAATCTTTAAAACACACACACACACATACATATAAAGATTTCATAAATAAATAAATAAATGGCTCAGGAGCCACTCTGAAAAGAAGGGTGCTGGTCAAAGATGCAACAATTTGAGTTTCAATAAGACTAACTACTGTGGATTGGAATACCTCACACATTTCAAATCCTTTAAGTTTATAATGATAACAGAAAATAATTTAAAAATGAAAAATACCTCACCACTCACTGAAGGATATTAGGAAGACAGCCCATTATTTTGAAACTGATAGGAAAAGAAAAGAGAAAAAAATCAAGCATTCATCCAGTCTTTCCTATATAATTTGTATCTTAGGGTAACTAAATAGTTAATGAGTACAAAAAAGTTTCTCTTACAGAAGTATTCTAGCTAGTAAAAAAGTAGGAATTATAGAAATGAAATATCATTTTTGCAACCCTAATGAATTAATGGATCTAAGAAATTATCATGAATCACAAACCTATTCTATAAAACACTCTAGGGGCACCTGGGTGGCTCAGTAGGTTAAAGCCTCTGCCTTCGGCTCAGGTCATGATCCCAGGGTCCTGGGACCGAGCCCCGCATCGGGCTCTCTGCTCCACGGGGAGCCTGCTTCCTTCTCTCTCTCTGCCTGCCTCTCTGCCTAGTTGTGATTTCTCTCTGTCAAATAAATAAAATATTTTTAAAAATAATAAAATAAAACACTCTATATAATAAATACCCTGATTTATTCAATCAACAAACTAAAAAAAATGGGGGAGGAGAGGATCAAGTCATATGGATTAAAGCAGAACAAAGGAACGTATTGACCATTTGTATGTATGGATCTTAGTTGGACACTGATTTGAATACATTTTTTTTAAATGGGGCAAGTAGAAAAATTTAACTACTAGCTGGATATCTGACTATATCATTTTTTTTTGACTATATCATTTTAAAATGTATTAATGGCATTCTGGTTATGTTTTTTCAAAACAGAGAAATATATACATATGAAATGATGTGATATCTGGGATTTGCTTCACAGTAATCAGATGGGTAAGAAAGGAAGGTAAAGGTGAAATAAAACTGTTTGGAGTTGATAACTGTTGCAGCTGGATAATGGGATCATAGAGGTTGATTATGCCATTCTCTCCACTTTTATGTGTTTGAAATTTTCCATAATAAAGATTTTTTTCAAAGGCACTTTAGCTGTTTTGTGGAGAACATAAACAGATGAAAGAGGTTAGTTAGGAGACTACATATAATGATATTCTAAGTAATAGGAAGTTCCTGGTGGTTCAAATTATTTCCAACTGCTGAAGGAAGGTAGAAGTCTTCAAACTGAAATTGACAAGTGCCCAATAAGGTGACTTTTTTAAGACCCATATTCAAATTCACTATAGTGAAACTGTAGAACACCAAGTAAAAGAGTGAAAAAACACTTTGCTTACAAAGGAGCAAAAATGAGACTGAAGTAAGACTTCTCATTAGCCATCTGGATGCTAGAAGACAGATTTCTCAAGGAAATTTTTAATCTAAAATTATATACCCAACAAAATTAGCATTCAGTATGAGTGGGGGGGTGATGAGAACCATTTTCACATATTCAGGAACTTAGAAAAGCTAACAATATCAGATTATTACAGAATGAATTACTTGGAGGTCAAGTCTAACAAAATGAAGAATACAAACATGGATATATGAAACAATGGTGAGCAAAAAAAACAGTAAAGTATTGGGAGGGAGACAAACCATAAATGACTCTTAATCTCACAAAACAAACTGGGGGTTGCTGGGGGGAGGTGGGATTGGGAGAGGGGGAGCGGGCTATGGACATTGGGGAGGGGAGGCGAACCATAAGAGACTATGGACTCTGAAAAACAACCTGAGGGTTTTGAAGGGTCAGGGGTGGGAGGTTGGGGGAACAGGTGGTGGGTGATGGGGAGGGCACGTTTTGCATGGAGCACTGGGTGTTGTGCAAAAAGAATGAATACTGTTACGCTGAAAAAATTAATAAAAAGGGAAAAAAAAACAGTAAAGTATTAAAAAGTATAAACTTAATGATTTATTAATTGTTTCTTAAATGACAATCTGGAAATAAAAATCTTAAGTGAATTCAATATCAGAGATAGCAGAAAAGGATGGAAAAAGTAAGACAGGGCTTGCTAGAACCATTATCTTGTTAAGGGGAAATGTAAATAATTATTAATCCTGGCTTCCAAGAAAAAAATTAAAATTTAAGTGTATATGTTAAAGAATTAAGGGTAACCATTATAAGAATAGAAAAAGAATATTCAATTCTCAATTAACTAAAAAGAATTGAACAAAGAAAACATATTAACTCAGAAGAGACAGAAAAGAGAAACAAAGAAGGAAAGAAACAATAAGATAACATTAAATAAGCAGAAAATATAAATGATGTCAGGGTAAGTACAAATCAATTAGTAACAGCAATAATGTGAATGGGTTCCATTATTATAATAAAATTCAAGGATTTTAGGGTGAGTTAAAAAAATTAATCCAGCTCTACTCTACTCACAGGAGACACATCTAAAACAAAATCATGTAAAAAGACAAAAAGTAGGTGGGGCACCTTGGTGGCTCAGTGGGTTAAAGCCTCTGCCTTCAGCTCAGGTCACGATCCCAGGGTCATGGGATCGAGCCCCACATCAGGCTCTCTGCTCAGCAGGGAGCCTGCTTCCCTTCCTCTCTCTCTCTGTCTGCCTCTCTGCCTACTTGTGATCTCTGTCTGCCAAGTAAATAAATTTAAAAAAATCTTTAAAAAAAAAAATAAAAATAAATTAAAAAAAAAAAAAAAAGTAGGAGTGCCTGGGTGGCTCAGTCTTTAAGCAGCTGCCTTAGGCTCAGGTCATGATCCCAGGGTCCTGGGATGGAGCCTTGCATCAGGCTCCCTGCTCTGCAGGAAGCCTACTTCTACCTCTGCCCACTCCCCCTGCTTGTATTACCTCTCTCACTGACTCTTTTTCTGTCAAATAAATAAATAAAATCTTAAAAGAAAAAAGTAATGGAAATGACAGCTAACTACAGCAGGTGAACATGGACCAGATCCTTTACCAGAGAAAAGGTTATTTTCTTTGCTAAATAATATTAATGAAAACATTGGTGAAACATCAATAAAATCTGCAGATTAGAGAATAATTTTTATACCAATATTAATTTCCTAATTTTGATAATTGTACTTTTTGTCCTTGTTTTTTAAGAAATAAATATAGAATTATTTAGGCATAAAAGGGCATCATGTCCACAACATACTCTTCCAAATTTCAGTGGGGAAAAGTATTTGTCTTTATCCCACACATGCAAGGATAAAGCAATGGTAAAATGCTAATTAACATTTGGGGATTCTGGGTAAAGAGTATACAGTTGACCTGTGAACAACTCAAGGGCTGGGGCACTTAACCCTTGTGCACTTGAAAATCTGTGTGTAACTTTTGACTCCCCGAAGACTCAACTACTAATAGCCTATGTTGACCAGAAGCCTTACCAATAACATAAGTAGTTGATTAATGCATTATGTGTTTTGTACATTGCATGTATTATATACTGTATTCTTACAATAGAGTAGGTGACAGAAAAGAAAATATTATATGAAAATTATAGGAGAAAATACATTTAGTGTACTGTACTATATATATATATATATATATATATATATATATATATATACATAAAAAAATTTACATATAAGTGGACCCATGCCATTCAAACCCATATTGCTCAAGGATCAACTGTGTGGAAATTTTTTTAATTCTTTTACAACTTATCTGCAAGTCTAAAAATATTTCAAAGTAAATGTTTTAAAAGGATTAAAGAATAAAATGCTATCAAAGAGAAAGCAGATATAGCACTATTAAAATCAGACAAAATAAAACTCAAAGCAAAAAACCTCAAACTTAATAAAAAAGAGCTACCTCATAACCATTTGAAAATACTAAGAAGAAATTATGTCACCAATCCTTTTGTACTTAGTGATATAACTTTTAAAAACTAAAAACGTGGGGTGCCTGGGCGGCTCAGTCATTAAGCGTCTGCCTTCGGGTCAGGTCATAATCCCAGGGTCCTGGGATTGAGCCCTGCAGGAAGCCTGCTTCTCCCTCTCCCACACCCCCTGCTGTGTTCCCTCTCTCACTGTGTCTCTCTCTGTCAAATAAATAAATAAAATCTTAAAAAAAAAAAACCTAATCAACAAAAATATAAGGGAATAGACAAATCCCAATAATAGCTGGGGACTTTTAATTGATCTATCTCAGAAATTATTATATAAAATACATAACTTTAGAAGTATGAATATGAATAGGGTGCCTGGGTGGCTCAGTAGGTTAAGTGTCTGACTCTTGATTTCAGCTCAGGTCATGATCTCAGGGTCCTGAGATCAAGCCCCACATCGGGCTCTACACTCAGCATGGAATCTACTTAAGATTCTCTCTCCCTCCCCCTCTGCTCTGCTCCCACTCTTGCTCTCCTGTCTCTCAAATAAATAAAAAAAATCTTTTTTTTTCAAGTATGAATATGGGGCACCTGGGTTTGGCTCAGGTCATGACCTGATCTGGGATCAAGACCTGCATTGGGCTCCCTGCTCAGGGGAGAGACTGCTTCTCCATCTCACTCTGCCTCTCCCTGCCTGCTTGTACTCTCTCTCTGTCAGATAAATAAATAAATCTTTTTAAAATTTAAAATTTAAAATTTAAAAAATTAAAATTATGAATATGAAGATTTGAGTAAAAATAATTTTGAAATGAACAACAATGAGAAAACTATACAGAACATAGAATACAACATCTCATATGGAGTACAGCAAAACAGAACACTCAAGTTACAGTTATAAGAAAATAAAAAAGCGGGGCACCTAGGTGGCTCAGTGGGTTAAAGGCTCTGCCTTTG
Organism: Meles meles; assembly: GCF_922984935.1. Taxonomy (NCBI): domain Eukaryota; kingdom Metazoa; phylum Chordata; class Mammalia; order Carnivora; family Mustelidae; genus Meles; species Meles meles. The sequence goes on from NC_060076.1 coordinate 70,627,946, forward strand.
GCTCAGGTCATGATCCTAGGGTCCTGGGATAGAGCCCTGCATCGGGCTCTCTGCTCAGCAGGGAGCCTGCTTCCACCTCTCTCTATTTGCCTGCCTCTCTGCCTACTTGTGATCTCTGCCTGTCAAATAAATAAATAAAATCTTACCAAAAAAAATAAAATAAAAAAGCCTAAAAATAAGTGAATTTGGTGTATAATTTTAAAAGCTAGAAAACAATAAGACAAATCTAAAATATAAAAGATAAAGAACTAAATAAACATAAATGTTGAACTTATGGAAATGGAAAATAAAAATCTATGATTTTTATAAGTAAAATATAAAATATAAAAATATTTTTATAAATAAAAACTTAAGTTTGTCTTTTAAAGAAAATAATTAAATAACAGCACTAAATAGGTTTGATTAAGAAAAAGAAAACACAAAAATATAAGAAAAGCATAGGGAGAAGTGGGATTAATATTATTACTACTATTATGAGAGAATATTAAAATAAGAAATTTGAAAATCTAGAGAAATGGATTTTTCTGTTCAGAAAATATAAATTATCAGAATTAATTCAAAAAGAGGTTGAAAATCTAAATAAACCAAAGCCTTAGATAAATTGAATAGTTAATTAAAGAACTACCACTTTTTAAAAGCCCTAGACTTAGATGATTTTATCAGGTTTCATCATTTAGGTTGTTTCCAGTTTTTGCTTATCACAAATAAAGGTGTTAAGAAGTTATCTACAATTCTTTGTATTCACATACACCCATTTCTCTTGAAATGGAAGCTTGGGCCATCTTTTTCAATTTGCATCTTGTTTGTCTTAACAGGTAATATTTATATACAAACTCTTATACCTTAGCTTGCCAGGGATAGAAACCACCATTGAAAGACAATTTCAGAACCACTGCAGAACCCATAGGAACTTCCAAAAAACTTGGTATTGTTTTTGTTTTTTCATTTTTTTTAAAGTAGCCTCCATTATTAGTGTGAGCTTGAACTCAACCCTGAGATCAAGACCTGAGCTGAGATCAAGAGTCGGATTCTTAACTGACTGAGATACCCAGACACCACAGAAATTAGTTTTTAAAGGAGAAAATGGATAATCCAAAAAGATGAGTTGGCTAAGAACAGAGTAAAATTCACTATGAACTTAATAGAATGAGTTTTGGTGCATACTAATTTTAAATTACATAAGGGGCACCTGGGTGGTTCAGTGGATTAAGTCTCTGCCTTCTGCTCAGGTCATGGTCTCAGGGTCTGGGATGGAGCCCCACATCGGGCTCTCTGCTCAGCAAGGAGCCTGCTTCCCCCTCTCTCTCTGCCTGCCTCTCTGGCTGCTTGTGATCTCTCTCTTCTCTCTGTCAAATAAATAAAATCTTTTTTTAAATAAATAGATAAATAAATTGCATAATAGACAAAACCATCTAAAATACTCCAAGTCAGTATACAAAATGACATTTAGTATTGTTTTATCATTATTAGTCAAATTAAATTCACAAGAGATACTCATTTATGAAAAATCATGTTTTTATATAGGAAGCTTATCCTTTAGTAATAATTTTAATTGATTCTCCTTAAATTTTTAATTTCTCTATTTGAAAAAATGATTAAAATCTGTTAGTACACAAAATTAAAAATCAGTGATTCTTCTGATTCTGATAATCAGTACTGTCACTTTGTTCTTTCTGAAGTATTTATTCCTTTTTCTGTGTTCACTAATTCTAGTAAAAATCAAAACAAAATATAACAAAAGCAAAACCTAGAGCTGAAAATTTTATATTCAGTAAGTACTTTTTTCCTTAAGTGAAAATGTCTTCCTCACAGAGACCCAGGGAGAACACCATGTGAAGATGGAGGCAGAGACTGGAATCAAGGAATGTCTGTGTTCCTTCCAGAAGCTGGAAGAGGCAAAAGGCAAAGAAGCCTCCTGCCCTGGAGGTTTTAAAAAGAGCATGGCCCAGCATGGCCCAGCAAACACCTTGATTTCAGACTTCAAGCCTCTAGAACTCTGAGAGAACAAATTTGTATTGTTTTAAACCAAAATAATGATAATAATTATCATTATTACTATGAGTTGCTCAATGCAAAAACAATATTAGCTCATTATGAAAAATTAAAGAAAAAGAGCACAAAGGGAATTTTAAAATATCTGTAATCAGTAATGTCAACAAAAATGGCAGAGTAAGGACCTTGAAAATTTTCTCCTCCACAAAGGTAATGAAAACACCAGCAAAAATGATCAGAATCAACTTTTCATTACTCTGGAAATCAATCAAATGCTTGCAGCTATTCACAGAGTGTTTATTCCAGAAACATGGCTTGATCTCAGTAAGAACTAACAAGTTTTGTGGCATTTTCACTTGCCTTGTTCCCATTCCCCTCTCACTATCTCCACAGTAAACCTGGAAAATCAATGACCCACAATCTGGCAACCGCCTGATGGAAAGAAAGGTTTAGAAGTCCTACAAAACCCTACTCACAGAAACCTGTCTGGTGGTTCCCTGGAAATCCCTACTCAGAAGGTCCTCTATTTGACCTAACTCAGAGCTCATTCAGGTCTAACAACATTTTCCTATGGGCATTTATCAAAAAAAGTCAAAGGCAATTTTTAATTTTTTTTAATTTTTAATTTTTTAAAAATATTTTATTTATTTATTTGACAGAGAGAGAGAGATCACAAGTAGGCAGAGAAGAAGGCAGAGAGAGAAGGGGAAGCAGGTTCCCCGCCGAGCAGAGAGCTAGATGTGGGCCCAGTCCCAGGACCCTGGGATTATGACCTGAGCCGAAGGCAGAGGCTTTAACCCACTGAGCCACCCAGGTGCCCCTTTAATTTTTTTTATTTTTTAGCTGCCTGAGGTGGTAGATAACAATTACGTTAACTGAGAGACCAAACACAAAAGGCCACAGATCAGATGACTCCATATATTTCTTTACCATAGTAGGTACATCCATAAGGCTAGAAAGTAGACAACTCATTGGCAGTGGCTGGGGAGAAGAGAGAATGAAGAGTGACTGCTTAATGGTTAGAGGATTTCTTCTTTGGGATGACAAAAATTTTGTAGAATTAGTGAGGTCATGCAACTCCTGAATCGTAAAAACCCCTGAGTTGTACACTTTTGTAGGTAAATTTTATGGTATGTGATTTCTATCTCAATTTAAAAATAGCAATTTTTTAACTTATATGTACCCATGATTCCAAATTTTTTAAATTTAAATAAAAGGAAATTCACAAAAATAGTACTCATAGTTATACAACCCAACTGTAAGCACTATTAATGTTTAGGTCTTTTTCTAATCTTTCTCTATTATATCACTGCTATTACTCATGGTTAAGAACACTCACTCGGGGGCACCTGGGTGACTCAGTCAGCTTCTGACTCTTGATCTCAGCTCAGGTCTTGATCTCAGGGTTGTGAGTTCAAACCCTGCACTGGGCTCCACAGTAGGCATGGAGCCTACTAAAAAAAAAGCGGGGGGGGGGGGGGTACCTGGGTGGCTCAGTGGGTTAAAGCCTCTGCTTTTGGCTCGGTTCATGGTCTCAGGGTCCTGGGATCAAGGCCTGCATCAGGCTCTCTGCTCGGCAGGGAGCCTGCTTCCTCTTCTCTCTCTGCCTGCCTCTCTGCCTACTTGTGATCTCTCTCTCTGTGTCAAATAAATAAATAAAAACTTTTTTTAAAAAAGTAAATAAATAAATAAAAATAAAAATAAAACAAAACAAAACAAAAAACCCCACACACTCACTCTGAATCTCAGCCTGAGTCAGAATCTTGCCACCTACTAACTGCGCAATCAAGGGCAAGTTGCTTAACCTCACTGGATCTGTTTCCTCATCTATATAATGGGAATATAATAATATCTACTTCAAATGTTTATTGCGACAATTGAGTTTAAAAATGTAGAGTGCAAAAAAAGAAAAATTAAAAATAAAAATGTAGAGCACATAAACATATGTGCTCTAGAGCTCATGAACATATGCCTGGCATATAAAAAGTGTTCAATATATGCTGGCTATCATTATTACTAAAAATAAAACTGTGTGAATATCCTTAAATATACATATTTTGTCATTTGTCCAATTATATTATTTTATTAATTACACAAAGTAGAAATCAATATACTATTAAGTATTCACAAGTTTAGAAATGTGAGGAAAAAATCAAAGTAAAGAAGAAAAATTGGCCCTGGGAAACATAAAGACAAATGATTCCTTTTTCAATCATTTTATCCTCCTTTTTTCAAGGAGGAAAAAAGCTTTTAGAGTTATAATCATATTCTTAGGGAGATTTCAGAAAATATTGGGTTCATAAAATAAAAGGATGCTAAGAAAAGAAAAGGAAAGGAAAGGAAAGGAAAGAAAAAGATGCTATGAGAAGAAAACAATTTGTGAATAAGAAATCACTTTGGAAATGAAACTACATTGAAATTTAGTAGCGAGTTAGAAGGTATGTTGAGGAAAATCTCCCAGGATCAAGAACAAAAGACAATATAGAAAAAATATGAGATGTGTAAGAGAGAGAGAGTCAGTCTGAGAAGCCTCACATTTGATTGATTGATTGATAAGACTCTGGGGGAAAAAGAGAAAAAACAGAGGAGAGAAGATTATCAGAGATCCTATATAAAATGAGGGGCATTGATCTTCATTTTGAAAAGTCCCACCAAGTATCTTACAAAATGAATGAAAAAAGACATAGGCCTACACACATCTCTATGAAATTTCAGAACGCCAAGATGAAGAAAAGATCCTAAAATCTTCCAGAGTGCGAGAAAGTATGCACCCACTTGCTTAACAGCAGCCCAAGCTTCTAAAAGTCAACAGGGCAAGCCCTTCAAATTTTTGAGGGAAAATTATTTTCAACTAAAACTTTCAATTAAATATAAGAGGAGAAAATAGAGGCGCCTGGGTGGCTCAGTGGGTTAAAGCCTCTGCCTTTGGCTCAGGTCCTGATCCCAGGCTCCTGGGATGGAGCCCTGTATCAGGCTCTCTGCTCAGCAGGGAGCCTGCTTCCTCCTCTCTCTGTGTCTGCCTCTCTGCCTACTTGTGATGTCTGTCTGTCAAATAAATAAATAATAATTTAAAAAAAAATATATATATATAAGAGAAGAAAATAAGGATGTCAGCAAGCATGCAGGACTCAGAAAATTTACCCACTTCATATATAAAGGCAACTTCTTTGCAAGTTACTTGCAGTGTTCTCCAGCAAGATGAAGAAGAAATAAACCAAAGAGAAAAATAAGAGGAATATTAAAAAGGGAAATCCTGAAATGATAACCCTGCAGTAATCCTAGAAATCAACCAGTCCAGACTAGAGCAAGAACATGGAGGCCTCTGGGAAGGAGTCAGTGGTTTGCTATGGCCAACTCCTACCAGCTCACAAGAGCTCACTGTAACTTTCAGGAATATTATAAGCCAGTTATTTAACATACCATTATTAAAAATTAATTTATATAGGGGCACCTGGGTGGCTCAGTTGTTTAAGGGACCAACTCTTGGTTTCAACCAAGGTCATGATCTCAGAGTCATGAGATCAAGCCCCATGTCAGGCTCCAAGCTCAGCAAGGAGTCTGATTGAGATTCTCTCTCTTTCCCTCTGCCCCATTTCCTGCTCATGTGCTCTTTCCCCCTTCTCCCTCTCTCTCTAAAATAAATAATATCTTTTAAAAAGTGAATTTATATAAATTTACGGTTAAATTATATTTAAAAATAAAGATAACAAAGATCCAAAACTCTTCAATTCCTAATTATTTTTACTATTATCTATGCTTTTGGAAGTTATTTATATCTATTTTATCTGTTTGATAAAAACAATATGTAATAGTGCACTCTCTTATATCCCTTCCTAATTCCATATTCAGTGCCATCATGTCAGTAGCTTAAATGAACCACAGTGGAAATATTTACACCATGGAAACTGGCAAATCAGGTCTGTCTTTATTGTTTTTGTTGTCTATCTAGAATTTAGAAGTGTTGCATAAAATGTTAACAACACAGACTAAACTTAAAAGTATGTCATATCTATCTGTAGCTGTTACATTACAAATAGCACAAAAATTGTCAAATCATGGTTGAGTTGCAACCATAGGTTGGTTATGGATGGATGCATGCATTTGACAAAAATCAGCATCTTGTGATTATCAGTTGGTTACATGGAATTTACAATAAAGAGTATTTTCTGGGGCACCTGGGTGGCTCAGTCAGTTAAGCATCTGCCTTTGGCTCAGGTTATGTTCCCAGGGTCCTGGGATGGAGGCTGGTATCAGGATCCCTGCTCAGTGGAGAGTCTACTTCTCTCTCTCCATCTGCACTGCTCCCAACCTCTCTCTCTCTCCAATAAATAAATAAAATCTTTTTTTAAACCTCTCTCTCTCCAATAAATAAATAAAATCTTTTTTAAAGGGTATTTTTATTTTATTATAATTTATAAACTGTGTGCTATGCATCTCTTTCTTAAGTAAAATTCATAAATAAACATATATATATGTAATATATATGGGAAAACTGGGGATCAAAGAAATTGGAGAATTGCCAAGGACACATGCTATAATACTACCACTTCAAAGCCCGAAGTTCTCTCTCCCCTGTGACACTGAATCAGACTTTTCCTCTTTCAAAAGAATATTTGCTCCATTATCAGTACTGGGTCACCAGTCAGTAAACAACTTTATTAAAAGAGTTGAAAATTGAATGCCTTATTACTGTCATTCACATTAAGATGTAAAGGCATTTTAATAGAACAACTTCTTAAGTCTGCAGAATGGTGGAGGAGAGAAAAGGATTGCTTTTTGGTTTTGTTTTGTTTTTGTTTTGTTTTTGTCACATACATGATGGTGGGGGAGGATGAAGATAGCCAGGAGGTTCCTTCTTGGTGCCCCAAGATGGAAATGGTACCCATTTCTATTCCATCACAGGAAGAGAAGAGTCAGGAACTTCTTCTCCCTTCAGAAAGTTTTTGATTCCAAGAATAAAGCCAAAACAGAAACACTCAATACACCTCTTTCCCATTCTCTTTCCACCTTCTACTCCTACTTCCCCTACCTCCATTCATAGTTAAGTGTTAAAATGTCTAAAAGCTCTTGAGTAAATAGCTTGATTACATTTAGTGATGCTGATAATGTAAAATTACCAGGGGCCATCTGACAATGTGTATTTTCTTGAAATATAACCTAATGAAAACATTTTAGGGCTGCGCGCTTATGCGCACGCGTGCGCGCACACACACACACACACACACACACACATTAAATAAATCTGGCTTCTGCAACTCAGTTTCACTTCATTAGCATCCAGGTTCCATAAAGAGCCAGGCCATTATGGAAAAGTAATAATGGCAAAATACATCTTTAAACTTGATTTGTGTTGAATCTTTTAAATACACTGAATCTGATGCCCTGAATTTCAAAGTTACAATGAATACCAACAGCATGAATTCTCAGATACATAAAGAAAGATATACCAAATTTATTGAATTTACTTGTCATAATCACATGTCTTTCACTCCTAATTGTTAAAGTATGCTTTAAAAACTTAGTGTCCTATTGTTCATGCCAGTGTTTGAAAACTATTTAAGACCATAATCATGAAAGACAGTTCAGGAAAAATGTATTTTTTCTTTTGATCAGATTGATCAGCAAAGACCTTCGTTAATGGTAATAACTTATGTAAGCATATGAGAGGTTGAGAAGCCACAAACTCTTACACATTCCAGGTAAGAACATGAGCTGGAAAAACTTTTTTTTTCAGTAATAATAGCTGTTTTAAAATAATATATTTCACATTATCTCCATCTAATGGAAGATGAAACTGATGTTCAAAAAGTTTAAGTAACATGCCCAAGAAACAAAGTTGGTAAAACAAACAAACAAAAAAGAGCTAGAAGGCGATTTGGCAACGAGTATCAAAAGTCTTTAAAACTTACTTTTTTTTAAGAGCCAGCAATTTTCCTTGGAGTTTATCATAAAGAAATAACTAGAGAAATGTATAATTATACTTGGACAATGATGTCCACTGTACTATTAATCATAAAAAGCAAAAGTGGAAACAACCTAAAGCTAAATGGCCAGTTTCAGTGTATTGTGCATTGATGCAACAGAATACTATACAGCTGTCTAAAATGATGATGTAACTCCATACTTATTAAAATGAAAAGTCCCATGTTAAGTGGGAAAAGCAAAATATACTACATATAGTATAACTTTTATTAAAAACAGTATAGGTATAAAAAAAGCAAGAAGAATATTCTCCAAAATGTTCACAAAAAAATTAATGGAATCTCGATATATGTCTGGATAAAGAACATGGATAAATTTCCAAATCATTATGCTGAGTAAAAGAAGCCAGACACAAAAAAGAGTACACATTATATGATGCCATTTACATTAAATGCAAGAGAATGCACACTACTATATAATGACGTAAAACAGACCAGTGATTACCTGAAGCCAGGAGCAGGAGGGATAGACCTCACACACACAGAGGCATGAGGAAATTTAGGGGAAAGGGTGATAATGGAAATGTTCAGTATCTTGATTATGCGGTATTTTCACAGGTATATATAACTATCTAAACTCAACAAATTGTCCTTTAAAAGAATGCAACTTACTGTACATACATTATTCTTCAATAAAATTAAGTTTTTAAAAAGTTTACAAGAGCTTAAGTCATATATTTTATTTATTTGTTTGTTTCAGTAATTTTTCCCTCAAGTTCTGTATATAGGAATTCCAGGTCACCAGATTGGTTTTAAACTTAATAATAGTAACAGTGACAGTAATAATTGCAGTTAACATAATATTCCAGGAACTATTCTATTAAAATCCCAATGGTGTTTTTGTGGAAAGAGAAAAATCCATCCTAAAATTCATTTGGAATTTCAAAAGACCCCAAATAGCCAAAACAATCTTGAAAAAGAATAACAAAATCAGAGGTTTCACACTTCCTGATTTCAAAACTTATTACCAAGCTGCAGTAACCAAAACAGAGTGGTACGGTCATAAAGATAGACATGTAGAAAAATGGCACAGAATAAACAACTCAGAAACAACCCCTTGCATACATAGTCAAATGATTTTTTACAAGAGTACCAAAGACCATTCAGCACTGTTCCAACAAATGGTGTTGAGAAAACTAGGTGGGGCACCTGGGTGGCTCAGTTGGTGAAGAGTCCATCTCTTGGCTTCTGCTCAGGTTCTGATCTCAGGGTCCTGGGAGTGAGCCCCGCCTAGTGCTCTGAGCTCAGCACAGAGTTTGTTTGTCTCTCTCCCTCCCCCTACACCTCTCCCTCCCACTCGTGCTCTCGCTCTCTCTAAAATAAATAAATAAAATCTTAAAAGAAAGAAAACCAGATATTCACATGCAAAAGAATGAAGTTGGACCCTCATATACCATACATACCATATGGAAAAATTTAGATCAAAGACCTAAATGTAACATCTTAAAAGAAAACATTATTGGATATGGAGTTCAAGAATGATTTCTTAGATAAGACACCAGAAACACAGGAAACAGAAGAAAAAATAAATGGGACTACATCAAAATTAAAAACTTCAGGGCATCAAAGGACACAACCAATAAAGTGAAAAGGCAGCCCATGAAATGGGAGAAAATACTTAGAAATCACATATCTAATAAGAGATTAATATCCAGGATATATAAAGAACCCCAGCAATTCAACAACAACAACAAAACCCAAATTAAAATCAATAAAGGACTTGAATAGACATTTCTCTGAACAAGATATACAAATGGCCAACAGGCACAAGAAAAGATGCTCAACATAACTAATCATCACAGGTTAAAAGGAATACCCAACAATTACTGTTTATTATTGTTAGGCTCAGAACTTAATATCATAGTTTGTGTGGAGTCCCCACAGATAAACTGTGTCTATCTTGAAAATGTAAAATATTCTCAACATTAATTCAACGGAACGCCTGGCATATTTCGGCAAACAATTTGGGAACCATGGACATAGTTAATCATTAAGAATAGGGAAGAAATGTAAAGTGAGGATGAATGTAACAACTCATACTAAATTATATCAAGGTTTCAGACTTGTCTAAAAACTGTGAGGCTTTTAGAAGCTATAGCCACAGTTTTAATGTTGCTACTATAATATGGGATCTCTTCTGACTATAATGTTAAATTGTGCTGCTCAGTCTTTGGCTTGGCCTTCCAACTCATGAACTAAAGTATTCTATTTTCTTCTTCAAAATTCAGCAAAACTATACTTGGTTCACTATACTACATGACAGCTTCAGTAAGGAACTATTGGTTGAGCTAGTATTAAATGTACTCATGATTTTAGTTTATAATTTAAACTTAAATTTAGCTGATAATTTAAATTCAAAAGTCCACGGGGTCTAATTGCAGTTGTAAGCAGAAATGATTTGTGTCACTTCTAGGCAAAGTTAGTTAAGAAAGAGGAATGCTTTCACCACTCTTTCTTGCTGTGGTGGCTAGATGCAGAGAACTCTGGTGTCTTAAAGGCTAGCAGAGCCACAATATGGAAAAAGCCTGGGTCTCTTAATGAGCTCTAGAACAGCCCCCTGCTAATAAGGAATATCCACATTGTACTGTTCTATTAGCAAGAAATAAACTTGTATTTTGTTAAGCCACTGAAATTTTGACATTGGTTTCTTATAGCCATGAATGTAATTCAAACTAAGGCCCACCCCTGACATAAATGAGAATGCTTTTCAAGTTTTTACTAGTCAGTGTGATACTTACCAAAGTCCTCTGGTACATCCTTTTCATTACTCTGGGTAAAATCCTTCTGTTCATAGATTGCTAAGAGATTTTATAAACAATCATAGATGGTTCTTGAGTGTCATTTTTGTCTAGATCTGTGAAGGGTCTACTTGCAGTGGAATACTGCTCAGCAATAAAAAGGAATGCTGCTCCATTATCCACTAGAATAGTATCCACTGTTGACACACACATGGATACATCTCAAAATCATTACACTGGTAAAAAGCAGTCATATACAAAAGTGTGTGTGAGTACTTCTTTCCTTTTTATGGGCAAAGAGTATTCCATTTTATAGATCTACTATATGTCATCTATCTATTCATCAGTTAATGGACATTTAAGTTTCTTCTACTTTTTAACTATTATGAATAATGCTGCTATGAACATTCATGTACTTTGATGCATAAGTCATATATACCGTTTGACTCCATTTCTATTAAGTTCAAGAGCAGCCAAAACTAATCTATGGCAGAGAAGTCAGAAGTGTGGTTACCTAGGGACAGACAACTGAAGTTTACTGAAAAAAGGTACAAAACACTTTCAGGGACAATGAAAATGTCAGATATCTTTATCTGGGTGGAGGTCACAAAGGTATAGATGTGTAAAAAATCACTGAACAGCAGCAGGGTGGCACAGTTGGTTGAGTGTCTCACTCGTGGTTTCAGCTCAGGTCGTGATCTCAGGGGCGTGAGGTTGAGCCCATGTTGAGCTCCCCGCTAGATGCAGAGTCTGCTTGGGATCCTCTCTCCCTTTTCTTTTGCCCCTCCAGCTTGTGCGTACTCTCTCGCTTTCTCTCAAATAAATAAATCTTTTTAAAAACCATCAAACAATGAGATGCCACTTCACACATAATAGGATAGCTATAACCAAAATACCAAAAAATGTTAGCAATGATGTAAAGAAATGGAAACCTTCATACGTTGCTGGTGGAAACGTAAAATGTTAAAACCACTTTGGAAAATAGTTTGGCAATGCCTCAAAATGTTAACCAAATCTACCATATGACCCTGCAGTCTTTGGTATCTAATCAAGAAAAATATATGTCCACATAAATGTTCGTGGCAGCATGATTCATAACTTAAAAGTGGAATCAGGGCACCTGGGTGGCTCAGTGGGTTAAGCCACTGCCTTCGGCTCGGGTCATGATCTCAGGGTCCTGGGATGGAGTCCTGCATCGGGCTCCCTCCTCAGCAGGAAGCCTGCTTCCCTCTCTCTCTGCCTGCCTCTCTGTCTACTTGTGATCTCTCTCTGTCAAATAAATAAATAAAATCTTTAAAAAAAAAAAGTGGAATCAGTCTAAATGCCCATCAACTAATGAATGGGTAAAGTAAAAAAGTAATATACACATAAAATGGAACACTATTTGGCAACAAAAAGGAACAACGTAACAGTACTTTTTTTTTTTTAAGATTTATTTATTTATTTGAGAGAGAGAAAGAACATACACATGGAAGTGGGGACAGGAACAGATGGAGAGAACCTTCAAGCAGACTCCCAGGACTGGGTTGTCATCAAGCAATATATTTAAAATTTGTGTATTTAACCATATGTAAATCATATACCTATAAAATAATGATCAAAAGACATATTAAGAACTACTGAAGATAAAATAGGAAGGGCTGGATGATAGAACCAAAACTTGTTGGAAGGATAAGGTCTTAAAGATGATCGTTAAGATCATCTTAACAGCCTCTTCACTGTAGAAATTGAGGAAACTGAGGTTCTAAGGAATATGACTTGTTCATTCTCAATAGCAAAACTGGACAGAAAATCAAGGACTTTACTCAGTGGTCAGTTGACAAGATACATGCTGAATATTCAAAATCAGGTTTTTGGTTTTCAGTATATAGATTACAATATTCAAACATACAGGTCTCAGCTAAGAGTTTACAAAAAAGTATTTGCTGGAAAGTGTTAACCAGCTATCAGCATGGCCATCTGATTCATTCCATTTTATAGAAGTCCCTTAAGAATAATTCTTCAGGGGATGTCTGGGTGGCTCAGTAGGTTAAGGGGCTGCCTTTGGTTCAGGTCATCATCCCAAGGTCCTGGGATTGAGCCCCGCCTACGGCTCCCAGCTCAACAGGGAGCCTGCTTCTCCTTCTCCCTCTGCCACCCCCCACACCTGCTTCTGCTCGCTCTCTCTGTCAAATTAAAAAAATAATAATAATAACCCTTTGAGGGAAAAGGATGAAAGAACAAACATTTTACAATGCCACATTAAATCACCTATTACGGGGCGCCTGGGTGGCTCAGTGGATTAAGCCGCTGCCTTTGGCTCGGGTCATGATCTCAGGGTCCTGGGATTGAGCCCCGCATCGGGCTCTCTGCTCCGCGGGGAGCCTGCTTCCTCCTCTCTCTCTGCCTGACTCTCTGCCTACTTGTGATCTCTCTCTCTGTCAAATAAATAAATAAAATCTTTAAAGAAAAAAAATAAATAAATCACCTATTACTGTTTATTTCTCCAAATGATATTGTTCTTTTTCATTGCACTTCTCTGAAAAAAACATTTTTAGGGGCACTAGGGTGACTCAGTTGATTAAGGCTCCAATTCTTAGTTTCAGCTCAGGTCATGATCTCAGGGTCTTGAGATCAAGCCCAGTGATGGGCTTGTGCTCAATGCAGAGTCTGCTTGACATTCTTTCCCCCTCCCTGTCTTTCCTCTCCACTCCTTCCCCCACTCAAGCTCTCTCTCTAAAATAAAAATTACTTATCTGGTAAAGGGTTAGTATCTAAAATCTATAAAGAACCTATCAAATTCAACACCCAAAATATATATACTCCAATTAAGAAATGGGCAGAAGCTTGCTCAGCAGGGAACCTGCTTCTCCCTCTGCCTGCCACTCCCCCTGCTTGTGCTCTCTTTCTCTCTCTGACAACTAAATAAGTAAAATCTTGGAAGGAAGGAAGGCAGGAAGGAAGGGGAAGATATGAGCAGACACTTTTCCAAAGAAGACATACAGATGGCTAACAGATATGAAAAGATGTTCAGCATCACTCATCATCCAGGAAATACAAATCAAAACCACAATAAGCTACAACCTCACACTAGTCAGAATGGCTAAAATTAACAACACCAGGAAACAAGAGGTGTTGGTGAGGATGCAGAGAAAGGGGAACTCTCTTACACCATTGGTGGGAATGCAAACTGAAGCAGCCACTCTGGAAAATGGTATAGTGGTCCCTCAAAAAGTTAAAAATAGAACTACCTTACAATCCAGCAGTTGCACTACTAGGTATTTTCCCAAAGGATAAAAAATATAGAGTCAAAGAGTACAAGCACCCCAATGTTTATAGTGGCATTATTGACAAGAGCCAAATTATGGAAATAGTCAAACTATGGAAAGAGTCCATTGACTAATAAATGGATAAAGAAGATGTGGTATGCGTGTGGGGGGGGGGGCGGGGATGGACTACCATTCAGCCATCAAAAAGAATGAAATCTCGCCGTTCGCAGTGACATGAAGGGAGCTAGAGTATATATCATGCTAAGTGAAATAAGTCAGTCAGAGAAAGACAAATACCATATGATTTCACTCATATTTGGAATTTAGGAAACAAACAGATGAACATGTGGGAAGAGGAAAAAAAGAGAAGGAGAGAGGCAGAGGAAGCCATAAGAGACCCTTAATGACAGAGAACTGAGGGTTGATGGAGGGAGTTGAGTGGAGATGAGTTAAATGGGCAATGGGTATCAAGGAGGGCACTTGTGATCATGAGCTCTGGCTGTTATATATAAGTGAACACTCACTAAATCCTATTCCTGAAACCACTATTTCACTATATGTTAACTAACTATAATTTAAATAAAAATTTGGAAGAAGAAAAAAGAATAAGTGTAGATAGATTATGAAGTTTTAAAATATGCCAGACTTAGAAAATTTACCTCAAATACCTCATTTTTAGAAAGCTACTTGAGGATGTACTCCCACGAAAATTAGAGCATATAAAATCAGATCTCAGAAAGAACAGATCCAAGTCAGGAGATAAATGGGAGATAATCTAGGATGAAAGCAGAAAGGCAGGCTTAGAAAATACTGAGTAGATTCAAGCAGTGACTCTGAAAAGAGGTACCTAACACCCAGTGTCTCAATCTTTGTTTCTCATACCACTCTCTAATAAAAGGAAACAGAGCTTTTTGAGAAATGTTTGATCCTAGGTCTAGAGCAAGAACTATATGAGTTTAGAGCAGCTCATAGTATCAGAAAGTACAGAAGTATTTTTTTTTAAAGTTGAGATTTGTCTGGGGTGCCTGGGTGGCTCAGTGGGTTAAAGCCTCTGCCTTCGGCTCAGGTCATGATCCCAGGGTTCTGGGATCGAGCCCCACATAGGGCTCTCTGCTCAGCAGGGAGCCTGCTTCCTCCTCTCTCTCTGCCTGCTTCTCTGCCTACTTGTGATCTCTGTCTGTCAAATAAATAAATAAAATCTTTAAAAAAAAAAAAAAAAGTTGAGATTTGTCAAAGGGACACAGGAGCCAAGAGAAAGAGCTCTCAATAGCCAAAGCTGGAATGATTTGAACAACAAATAAAGTGATACTGAATTATAACCCACGGTATAAAATGAATATCCATAAGTTTGTACTGATATGGTTGAATAAATTAATGAGGGAGAAGAGATAAATCTCCATGTAGAAGAATTTTGAATAATTTATACAGATGCTTTGCTCTCAAGGAAGAGATCATAAATCCCTACTTCTTACATGTAGGTTACACATAGTGGACTTCTTTCCAAAGCATACAGTATGGGATGTTGTGGGGAGAGAGAAAGAATACCTCTATAGTGGAGAAATTGACAAACACTATCTCAGCCAGATGATCAAGGTGAATGTGAGCAGTGATGAATCATGCTGGTAGTAGGCATCCTTAATATGGTGTGATGAAAATGACACTTTGTCTCTGTGGTCTTTTTCCCCAACTCCTATAGGCTCAATACAATCAGGGAAAAAAACATTACAAAAACTCCACTGGAAGAGTATCTGAAAAACTCGACCAGCACTCCTCAGAACTGTCAATGTTATCAAAAACAAGGAGAGTGGTAGAAACTGTTATAACCAAGAAAAGCCCAAGGAGACATGACAACTAAACATAATGTGGCATCCTGGAGGAGAAAAAGACATTCAGTAAAGCTAAAAAATCTGAATAAAATATGGACTCATAGTAAAAATGTAGCAGTGTTGGTTCATTAATTATAACAAATGTACCATCCTAATAATATAAGAGGTTAATGGGGAAAACTAAGCATAGGATGTTTAACACTGTGCTATCTTCTCGATTTTTCTGTGAATGTAAATATCTAATATCGGGACACCTGGGTGGCTCAGTTGGTTAAGCAGCTGCCTTCAGCTCAGGTCATGACCCTAGGGTCCTGGGATTGAGCTCCTCATCTGCTCCCTGCTCAGCAGGGGGCCTGCTTCTCCCTCTCCCTCTGAACCGCCCCCCCCCCCCCCCCGTGCACACTCTCTCTCCCTCTCTCGCTCTCTGACAACTAAATAAAATCTTTAACTTAATAAATACCTATTTTTTAAAAAAAGAGGTATTTAGGAAAAGGGAAGATTCAAAAGATTTGATACTGTCCCAAATAAGTTGGAAGAACATAATAATGAGATAAAGGCGAAAAATTTCCCTAAAAATGGAAAGAAAAGAAAAATTAAACTCTCCAACTCTATAAAGAGAGTGGCAATTCCAATATAGTACATATACCCATGCAATGATAGACCATACTTACATGGCTATAATAATGTGATTACTGCTTAATGATTTTTTTTAAGATTTTTTTTTTATTTGACAGAGAGAGAGGTATCACAAGCAGGCAGAGAGGCAGGCAGAGATGGGGTGGGGGGGAGCAGGCTCCCCGCTGAGCAGAGAGCCCAATGCAAGTCTTGATCCCAGGACCCAGGGATCATGATCTGAGCCAAAGCAGAGGTTTAACCCACTGACCCACTCAGATGCCCCTGCTTAATGATTTTTAAGTTTTATAGTAAGGTTCTAGACAAAAACTGTTATCATAAAT
The DNA here is from genome assembly GCF_922984935.1 of Meles meles. Classification (NCBI taxonomy): domain Eukaryota; kingdom Metazoa; phylum Chordata; class Mammalia; order Carnivora; family Mustelidae; genus Meles; species Meles meles. Next base: position 70,644,687 of record NC_060076.1, read on the forward strand.
CGGATTAATCAACAGAATACAAATGCTATCAGTCTCATAAAGGTAAGTAGAGTTATAACTGCCCAAAGCTGAGAGGTGGAATGGGGAAATACGAAATGGAAGGGAAAGTTGTAAGTACAAATGAACCTACTGTGTAATGAGGAGTTAGAAGAAATGGTCTATAGTTGAAAGAAGAAATCAAGGAGTAAGTCCATCATTTCATGTTTTAAAAGATAATGAAGGGATTCAGAACATGCTACCCCAAAATATGCCACTTTGGCATATTGATTATTTTGACCAGAAGGTATGTGAGAAACCGCAGATATGGAAAAGACTCCCTAACTCCCCTTTCCTACCTAAAAGTAGGTCTTGAAATTTCCCACAAGAGAGGTGCCCTCCCTGTCCCAGGAAGAGAAGTTTGTTGTCACCATGAGAGTCAACACCAAAATGGAACTGTGCAAACAAACCTACTAAAATGACCCTTATCTCCCATTTGTTTCCCAGATGTATTTCCTAGTCACTGTTCCACAATTTCCTAGCTCCCAGCCTAAGCCCCTATCTTGTCCCCAACCCACAAATTATTGTTTTTTGTTTTAAAAGGTGTATAAGCTTTGGGGCCTAACAGCTTCTTCAGGTCTTCATTTTCCTTTAGAAGACTCCTGTGTGCACATAAAAAATATTAAACAAAATTTGTGTGGTTTTCTCCTGTTAATCTGTCTAATGTCAGTTTAATTCTGAGCCCCAACCACATGACCTAGGAGGGGAGAAGTTTTTCCTCCCCAACAATAACCAACCGAGAAACTAAAAAGAGTGATAGATACAGTTATACAGAGGGAGGGAGGGGGAGATTGGGAACTCAAATAAGCTAAAACTTTATCAGAGCTGGAATATCCTAGATAGATGTCTAAATGGTGGAAAATCTCATATTATTTAGAGAGTAGGGAAAAATCAACAGATATACTAAAAACAGAGTTTAGGAGTGAGGAAACTCAAGGGAGTGGAGGTGGAAAAGAATGAAAATAGGATTGTTGCTTTTCATTATGGGTCTTTCTATACTATGTAATTTTGTTAAATATGTTTATGTACTACATTGATAAAAGGATTGGTAATGTTCTGAAAAGCTTTTAATGTCATGATCTTTGTAAAGCATTCAGCACAGTGCCTGGCGTTCAGCAAGGAGCTTACAGCCTGGGCAAATTTTCTTGTATGTATTCTTCATACATACAGTGTGGCACAAAATCTTCAAATCCTACCTAACTCTAGAGTATATTCTGTTAACCAGCTCTTCCAAATATTCTGCTCAAAGTAAGACCTCTCAGGACTTTTCACTGGGGCTCAGTAAGAAATGAAAATGCAGGAGAAAAAGTGCTGTTCATACTTTTAAATACTGTCAAAGGTACTAAAATACAAAGCTGTTTCCTTTCCCTCAACTTCTCTTGCATTTTTTAAATAAAGATTTTATTTATTTGAGAGAGAGAGAGCACAAGCAGGGTGGAGAGGGGAATGACAGGAGCAGGGGGAAGGGGCAGAGGGAAAGGGAGAATCGTCTTCTCACTGGGCAACAAGCCCCATGGTGGGGTTCCATCCCAGGACCCCAGGATCATGACCTGAGCCGACAGAAGACGCTTAACCAGCTGAGCAACACGGGTGCCCTCAAGGACAGTTTTAAATGCAAATATAAGAACATGTAACTCATCTGTGGAATCACCAAAATTACAGAGTCCTTATTTTGTAGCTCATTGATGTATATGTACTTTATTCTTACCAGAACAGTGGAAACACTGCAAATGGTTTTTATTCCATTCAATACGCACACATTCTATCAATACTTTACCCTCAGTTGACTGCTGAATAAGGAAGAACTGATGGAAAAAAAAACTATGGTTGCCCTATCTTTCCCTCTCCTTCTGTACCATCTCTCTCAGGGTAACTGGTTGACTAAAATAGGGAAGTGACACAAGAAAGAAAGGATGATAGCATTCCTAGGTTGTTTGTTTACTATGTCTTCTTTCTGCCAAGGAAGTACTGGTTCAAAAAGAAAGCATGGGCCCTAGAATTGTTAGCCGCCCCACCTCACCTCTGACTCAGCGAGACCAAACACTCTTTGTACTTCCTTTGAGACTTGCTGACTCACGCATTGTGTGTCCACTGGCATTCCCGGGCACCTCAAATGCTATGTGCCAACAGGGCAGCAAGGAACAGCATCAGGTACGTGTATTGTGCCTATCCCCTCTGTTCCAGCACATGCTCTGCGGTCCTGTTGGATTCAGTTACAAAGCACAAGTCCGAAGATAAAATTATCATGAATTTCAAGACAGCAACAGCAGAGCACTGAACCAAGTGTGGAGGGAGCCCTGCTGGGTAGTCACACACTCATGTAGTTGACTTTGCTAGGTTCCCAGTCAAAATTTAATTTGATTTCAACAACACACAAAAAGGTGACATCTCACACACTCAGGTTTGTGGAGTAAGATTCATACCTGCAACAAGTGAGAGTTTTGTCCAAAATTATATTAATACAAAACGAGAACTTGGGTTGTCCCTTAAAAAATGACAAATTGGGGCGCCTGGGTGGCTCAGTGGTTTAAGCCGCTACCTTCGGCTCAGGTCATCATCTCAGGGTCCTGGGATCAAGTCCCACATCCGGCTCTCTGCTCGGCAGGGAGCCTGCTTCCCTCTCACTCTCTCTGCCTGCCTCTCTGCCTACTTATGATCTCTCTCTGTCAAATAAATAAATAAAATCTAAAAAAAAAAAAGACAAATTGGTCTTAGGAATTAGGTTTGAACTTATTTATAACCTATCCAGATAGCAGAGATTCTGTAATATAAACTGACTTTGTCATGTTTGTAATTATACTTTTAACTCTTAAACAGCTAAATTCCCTTACAATGATCTTTCTGTATGTTTATTTTAAAATATTGCATTGTCACTTTGATTACTCCTTTGACTATCTCCCAGACTATAAGATCCCTAGATGAAGCATTCATTATAATTCCCTAGATGAAGCATTCATTATAATTCCAGCAGCTAATACAGGAAATGTTCAATAAATGCTGAATGAGTGAATAGATGAGGATATATGTTAGAAAGATACTCTTGTTAAAGAATTTAAAAAATGAAATAATAATTTTACTTTGTTCTCTGGATTTTTCCCCTTTTAGATCCCCTGAGTAACCAGGAAAGCTTTCCCTTGCTTCAGCTTCCCTTCCTAGTTTTTGTTAAGTGTGTGCCTGGAATCATTCAGAGAATTAGGTTAATGGGAGGTAGAGGAGAACAATAAGAAATTGGAAAGGGGAGGAGGAGAATTCCGGAACCCCAAATAATGAGACAATGTGCCCCTTCCTGCCCTAATAGATGATAGGACTCAAGAAGAATGACTGCTTGGACCATCTAGGAAAGTTGGACTTGACAGTGGGCTCAAACACCTAAAGAAACCAGAGTACAGGATCAAACAGCCTAATGGCCAATCTGTGGGGAAGCTGAAAAAAAGCAAGACTTTAAAAATTCTGGTGAAAACAAAAACCACTACATTCTCCTTCATCTTCCTGCACTATTGATATGTCCTGAGCTATTGCTGGAGCTTCTATCCTTGGCAAACCCAGGTGTAACTCACAGAGCACAAAAGGAGTCATTTGGATTTACCATAAATATATCAGCAGTAAACAGTATAAGGGACCAGGAGGGTCCCACCAAGCCTTCAGCTCTTTCTAAAGCCATCTGGAAATGTCACATGAATTAAAGGAATGGAAATCCAACTATTATCTGTGTTTGAGTCTTCTACCGGCTCAAGGACAGGGGCTTCAAGTCAAATTAAAGATATAGGAGAAAATGTGTGCAACAATAGAAAATGGACTTGTTTGGAGAACACCCCTCCTTGTTATGATAATGATCATTGTGTAGAAGCTATTTTACAAGCCTGTAGGTTGTAGATAACTGATAGCAATGCAAAATAATTCTTGTCTACAGACCTGCCAAATTCTGTCCTACCTGACAGAGGTTCAGATGCATTCCCCCTCCTCCTGCACTGTGGGAAGATCAGTGTTGCCGCCATTTGTACATTAATTCCACCATTCTTTAACTACATATAAATCTGTGCTTTTTTTCCTAACTTTTCCTCTCAACCAGTTATGCCATCTGCCTGGTTCCTTCATTGCTTGAGTTAAATAATCTATAAAGTATCCAATTTTATATCTGTATGGGAGCCTGAATTTACTTTTTAAAAAACTATCTTTTCACAGAAAGTAGCAAGTATAAGATTTCTTGTATCTCTGAGTTTATAAAGATTTATGTCAGCAACAAATATGTAAAAAATAAGCCCCAGAAAGAGCTAATTGAAAATGACTTAAGGTAATCAACACTGGAGAATACAATCACAGGTTGTTCTTACTAGTTCTGTTATCCCTTTAGGATACAGTTCAGTCTGTATTCTACTTTAATTTCTTCTCTGAGCTACAACTGATCTTGGAAATAAATTGAGATTATAGTTCATATTCATTAAATAATTAAAATGCACCATTTGTCAACATAGTCAAAAAGAATTTTAATCTATTATATAAAGACAGGTCTATACCAGTAACTGAATTAAATGAAGCATATCCAACACAGAATATTTAAAATTCTGTATCTCTCTCCAAACCCTTCCATGCTACTTGGCATCATTGTACTGGCTGATAAAGAACAGACTAGCAAGGGACAAGGAGAAGAGAACATCTGTTAGAAGACCATTACCTGAGCATCCCAGATCAAGAGACAATGATGGCTTAGGGTTAGAATGATTCAAATGTGGAGAAGAGTAAATATATTAGAGCTGTGTTCTGGAGGTAAAACTTAAAAGAATATTGCCTATTATCAAACCACTACTATAGATATGCAGATAATAGCTATTCTTCCCTCCCTTCCCCACTTTTAAACTTTTAATTGTGGTAAGAGAATAGCAATTCTTTTTTTTTTTTTTTTTTTTGAGAGAGAGAGTGAGAGCGCAAATGGAGGTGGGGGTAAAGTTAGGGGTGGCAGAGGGAGAGAGAGAAAATCTTAAGCAAGCTCCACACCCAGCACAGAGCCCAAAACAGGGCTTGATCTCACAACTCTGAGATCACGACCTAAGTCAAAAATCAAGAGTTGGGTGCTCAACTGACTGACCACCCACGCACCCCAAGAGAATAGAAATTCTAACCACATGTATTAGTCAAAACTGATCAAGAAAACAAAACTCAAGGCAGATAATTCAACAGAAAAACTTAATACGGAAAACTAGTTACAAAGGAGTTAAAAATGCTGACAAGCCTGAGGGAATCGAGAGGCAACCCAGGGATGAGCAAAGAAAGCAGGAAGATTTAACCCTGGGGCTAGAGGGATCAAGACAGCAAGTAATGACCCAATTAAAATCTGGGTCCCTGACTGGCTAAATTGGAAGAGCATGTGACTCTTGATCTTGGGGTTGTAAGTTCAACCCCCATGTTGGGTATAGAGATTACTAAAATAAATAAACTTTAAAAACAACACTAAAATCAATTGGAAAGAGATGAGTATTAATTTTCTATCGTGTAACAAATTAACACTTAAACTTAGTGACTTAAAACAAACACATTTATTATCCCACCATCTCTATGGGTGAAGAGTAAAGCACAGATTAGCTGTGTTCTATGCTTAGGGTCATAAGACTGCAATCAAGGCGCTGGCCAGGCCTTGTTGCATTTGAGGCTTAACTAGGGAAGGATCTGTATGCTACAAACCCCCCCCCAAAAAACCCCCATTATTAAAACATCTAGCAAAACTGGAATGATGTCTGGAGCACCTGGGTGACTCAGTCGGTTAAGTGTCTGCCTTCCACTAGGGTCATGATCCCAGGTCCTGGGATTGAACCCTGCAACAATCCAGGTTGAGCAAGGAGCCTGCTTCTTCCTCTTGCTCTGCCTCTCCTCAGCCTCCCACCCTGCTCATGTTCTTTCTCACTTTGCTCTGATAAATGAAAAAAAACTCTTAGGAAAAAAAAAATTGGAAAGAAGTCTGAGAGTTAAATGGTAATAACACCATATTTCCTGATTTTGATGGTGCTATTCTGATTATGTACATTTATTTTTTTTTAAAGATTTTATTTTATTTATTTGACAGAGAGAGAGATCGCAAGTAGGCGAGAGGCAGGCAGAGAGAGGAGGAAGCAGGCTCCCTGCAGAGCAGAGAGCCCAACATGGGGCTCGATCCCAGGACCCTGAGATCATGACCTGAGCGAAGGCAGCGGCTTAATCCACTGAGCCACCCAGGCGCCCCTGATTATGTACATTTATTATAACTGAAGTGCTTGCTAAACTATTTGAAGGTAATATGACTTGAATTTACATTTCCATATAAATTTTAGAATCAGTTTGATATACACTAAAACATTCTTCTGAGAATTTGATATTGCTTTGAATCCATACATCAATTTGGGGAGAACTGACATCTTTAAAATATTAAGTATTCCAATTGAGTATTCAGTGCATAACTGAATTTACTCAGATCGCTAGTGCTTTTCAATGTTTGGTAGTTTTTAGTGTACAAGCCTTGAATATCTTTCACTATACCTGTTCCAACGCTTGATTTTTTTTTTTTATGATGCTATAAATTGTAGTTTCTCTTTTTGTTTTTGCTGTTGGTTATAAAACATATATATATATATTTTAGTATATAAAAACACAACTTTCCTAAAAAAATTTTTTAAAGATTTATTTATGATAGAGAGAGCAAGCAAGCATGAGCAGGGGGAGGGGTAGAGGAAAAACCAGACTCCCTGCTAAGCAGGGAGCCTTACTCAGTTGGGGCTTGATCCCAGGACCCTGTGATCATGACCTGAGCCAAAGGCAGACACTTAAGGACTGAGCCACCTAGATGCACCACTTTATAAAACACAACTCTTTCTATATTTTTCTATATATAGGAATCTTGCCAAGTATACTTCATACTTCTAATAGTTTATAGATTTTAATTTTCTACATACACACTCTGTCATTTACAAATAAGGTTTATTTCTTCCTCAACAATACTTGTTTGTTTTTTTGTTTTTTCTTGCCATTCCCTATGGCTAGGACCTTCAGAAGAGTATTGAATACAAATAGTAATAGTAGACATCCTGATCTTATTCCCAGTCTCAAGTCTGATGTCTGCTGTAGGTTTTATGTAGACACTCTTAATTAGAATAAATTCTCCTTTATTAGTTTGGGGAGTTTTTATTACAAATACATAAATTTTATGAAATGCTTTCTCTGTACCTATTGATATGACCATACAGCTTTTCTCTTTTGATGTGAATTACATTGATTGGTTAAACTATCCTTGCCTTCCTGAAACAAATCCTACTTTGTCATGTATTCACATTTTCATATTTTTGTATTTAACTTACTAACGTATTTATGTTAAACTTGTATTTTGAAATTATATTCATGAAAGGGTTGGTCTGTAATTTTTTTTTTTTTTAAGATTTTATTTATTCATTTGACAGACAGAGATCACAAGTAGGCAGAGTGGCAGGCAGAGAGAGAGGGGGAAGCAGGCTCCCTGCTGAGCAGAGAGCCCGATGCGGGGCTCGATCCCAGGACCCTGAGATCATGACCTGAGCCAAAGGCAAAGGCTTAACGCACGGAGCCACCCAGGCGCCCCGTAATTCTTTCTTTTAATCTCCAATGGATATTTGAAGTTATGTCAGCCTGGTAAAGTTAGGAAATGTTCTCTCACTGTCTAATCTCCAGAAGAATTTATGTAGACTTCGTAATTTTGGGAAGAATTTAGTGGGGATGCCATCAAGGCCTGGAATTAGTGGGAAGATTTTAAATAACAGATTTGATTACTTTTTTAGATATATTTCACATACCATAAAATTCACCCTTTTAAAATGTAAAATCGTATGGCACTTGGTATATTTATTAAATTATACAATCCCCACTAAGTCTAGAACAGCCATTAGCAGTTACTCACCAATCATCTTCCTTCCTACCTCTGGTAACCACCAGTTACTTTCAGTCTCTACGGATTTAACTATTACGGATTATTTCATGTAAGTGGGACCATAAACTATGTGGTCTTTTGTGTTGCTTCTTTCACTCAGAATGTTTTTCAAGATTCATCCACATTGTTGCATGTATCAGGACTTTATTCCTTGTAACGGACGAAAAACATTCCATTATGTTTTACATACACATTATACATATGTATATAATACACATACACACACACACATACACACACATTTTGTTTATCCATTCATCAGTTGATAGACATTTGGGATGTTTCGATTTGGGGGTTATTATGACTAATGTTGTTATGTTCATGTACAAACGTGTGTGTGAACACATATGCTTTCAATTTTCTTGGATATGAATGGAATTGCTAAGTCATATGGTAACTATGTTAACTTTTTGAGGAACTGCCAGACTGTTTGCCAAAGTGGCTGTACCATTTTACAGTCCCATCAGTAACATGAGGGTTCCAATTTCCCTACACCCTTGCCAACAACTGCCATTGTCTGTCTTTTCAATTACAGTAATCCTAGTGGGTATGAAATAGTATCATATTGTGGCTTCACTTCTATTTCCCTAATGACTAATGATGTTGAGCATCATCTCATGTACTTATTGGCAATTTGTATATCTCCTTTGGAAAGATATCTTTATCTACTCAGATATTTTGCCTGTTTTTACATTGTCTTTTTACTGTTGAGTTGAAGACTTCTTTAGGTATTCCAGATACTAGTTTCTTACATATGTCACTTGCTCCCATTGCTCCATTCTTTCAGTCTCCCATTCTGAAGGCTGTCTTTTCACTTTGTCTTTTGAAGCACATCTTTCTTAAATTTTGATAAAATCCAATTTATCTATTTTTTATTTGGTTGCTTGTACTTCACATGACATATCTAGGAAATGACTGCCTCACCCAAGGTCACAAAGACTACTTAAAACTATGTTTTCTTCCAGAGTTTTATGGTTATAGCTCTTACACTTATGGATTTGACCTATTTTGAATTAATTTTTGGGTAAAGTGTGAGGTAGGGGTTCAAGTTCATTCTTTGGCATGTGGCTATGCAGTTGTTCCAACCCCATTTATTAAAAAGACCATTATTTCTGCTCATCAAATAGATGCGATTACTTTAACAAATACGGAACTATTCAGATTTCTTTTCCCTTCCCCTTCATCTTCCTTTTTTTTTTTTTTTCCTTAAGTAATCCCTACACCCAATATGGAGACTCAAACTCACAACTCTAGATCGAGAGTCACATGCTCTTCTGACTGAGCCAGACAGGCACCCCAAGAATTTTTTCTTCTTATAGCTGCATTTCTTCAGGTATTTTACCACTTCACCTAAAAAAAAAAATTTTTTTTAAGATTTTTTTTATTTGACAGACAGCACAAGCAAGGGGAGCAGAAGGCAGAGGAAGAGGGAAAAGCAGGCTCCCCACTGAGCAGGGAGTCCCATGCAGGGCTCAATCCCACATCTCCAGATCATGACCTGAGCCGAGACAGATGATTAACCAAATAAGCCACCTTGGCACCCCACTTCATCTAAAACTTTAAACGCATTAGCATGAAGTTATTCATAATACCTTCTTGAAAGACTTTTAACGAATGCAGAAGCAGTGAGGTCTCCATTTCATTTCTGGTATTTGTGCCTGCACACTTTCTTCTTCATTTGTCTTAGTGGAGATTTGTTTTCCCAAAGAAGCAATTCTTAACTTTGTTAATCCTATCATGTTTGCTTTCTATTCCAATAAATAAAGCTCTTTATTTTTTTCTTGTCTTACAGTTTTTATAACTTGAGATAAATTCATTTTTAGCTTTATTCCTTTCTAATAAATTATTAAGTCCCCTCTACCACAGCTTCATCTATTCCTTGCAACATCTGATGTTCTATTTCATAGTAAGATTTTTTTCTAAATTCCATTGTGATTTCTTCCTTAACCCAAGATTACTTTGGAGTATGGGTTTTTTTTGTTTTTTTTGTTTTTTGGGGGTTTTTTTTGTTTGTTTTTTGTTTTTTTTTTTTATTTGACAGAGAGAGACCACAAGTAGGCAGAGTGGCAGGCAGAGAGAGAGGAGGCAGGCTCCCTGCGGAGCAGAGAGCCCGACACGGGGCTCGATCCCAGGACCCCGAGATCACGACCCGAGCCTAAGGCAGCGGCCCAATCCACTGAGCCACCCAGGCGCCCCTGGAGTATATTTTGTAGTTTCTAAACACGAGGGGTTTTCATTTAATTTTTTTTTTCCTAGCTTATTTTCCTTTTTTTTTTTTTTAAAGTAAGCTATATGCCCAACATGGAACTTAAACTTAACAACCCTGAGATCATGAATCCCATGCTCTACTGATGGATCCAGGCAACCCCTCCCCCACCATTTATGGTCACAGAATATACTCTGTATGATTAATAATTTTTTGACACTTTAGATTTGCTTTCTATTAAGCATGTGGCCAACTTTTGAAATATCCAACATGTACATGAGAAAAACATGTATTATGTATTGGTTGAGTACAGTAGCCTCTACATGGTAGTTAGATCTATTGTATTTTCTATAACTCTACCAACCTTTTTTTTACTGTAATTGTCTATCATTGTGCATTTCTCTATTTCTCCTTGTTTTCTTATATATTTAGAAGCTACTGAATTCTATAAATTTAAAATTGCTAAACTTTACTGGTGAATTAGACCTTTTCTCATTATCAACTGTCTCTTTACTACTAGTTTTTTTGCCTAAAACTGATGTTAATATAGCCACATTCAGTATCTTTCACTTACTGTTTATATATCTTTCTACATCCTTTCACTCTCACCTTTCTGTATCCTTACATTTTGTCTCTCTTGTATATAACCACATTGTATCATTATCTGAAAATGTCTTTTATTGGAGGATCTTACCCTATTTACACTTAGCGCAATTTCTGATCCATTTGGATTTAAAATGTACCACCTCACCAATTGTTTTCCCTGTCACTTTTCCTTTTTTTCTGTCCTTTCTTTTGGGTTGAATACCTTTTTTTTCCTGTTGTTCCATTTTACACCATTAGTATATAGTAATACACTTTTACAAATCTTTTAGTGTGGTAACCCCCTAAATATTACAACATACAACTCTGAATATTCAAGTTTAATATAAAGTGACAGCTTAACTTTTCCTTAGGCATAAAGACCTTAAAACACTTTTCCATTTATCCTCCTCTCAACTTACATGCAATTATTTTCATGTACTTTAGTTGACTTTTTAAAAATTTTTGTTTCAAAATCACTATTAACTTAAATCCCTGTATTTATCCTGTTGTTCATCATTTCTTCTCACATCTCCAAGTTTCTACCTAATATCATTTGCCTTCTGCTTAATGACTTCATTTTTGTGTAGTTTTTTGGGAAAAAAAATTCTTTTTGTGTGACATTTTCTAATTTTACCTTTCCAACTGTTATTAAGGACATTTTTGCTTTGTACAGAACTCTAGATTAGCAGTTATTTTATTCCATCACTTTGAGGATGCCATTCCATTGTCTTCTGATTGCCATTGTTTTTTACTGAGTAGTCAGCTGCCAAATATTTGGTCCTTTGAAACAGGTCCTCCTTTCATGCTCTAGACTTTTTTCTTTTTCTAGTTTTCAATAATAGTAATATTTGCACAAGTATGATTTTCTGAATATACTTTGTTTGAGGTTTGTGGGACTTCCAAAACCTGTAGCTTGATGATTTTCATAAGTTTCAGTTATTTCTTAAGCAGTAACTCCTCAAATATTTTCTTCTCTTTCTGGGACTAGTCATTAAAGTTAGCCCATCTCTCTGTTATATTCTTTTCTGGTTCTTTTCCATCCTTTGGACTCTCTATCATTCTGAATTTTTTTCTTCTGACCAAACTCAATTCACTATTCCTACAGCTATAGTTCACCTGATGTTAAACCCATTCACTAAATTCTTAATTTTGGCATTGTTTTTTATTTTTAAAATCCTAATTTCCTACTGAATTTTGTTCAAAAATTTAACAGAATGAGAAAAGCAAGTAAGTTCAGCAAAACATACATAATATTATTCTGTACAATGTATATAACAGCATGAAAGTAGACAGGGAAATATCTTAATGGGCACCTAAAGCTTACATTGAGCTGGAAATCCATATGAATGAATTTGGGAGGGAGAGGGATCACTATGAGCTTCAGTATGAAAACATAAGGTATATTCCCCCACGTTTGGGGAATTACAAATTGATATGAGTAAAATTTCAGGACAGACTAGGTAGGTGCAGAGTAATGGAGCAAGATGAAGCTGAAAAAGAAGACAAGAGCCAGATCACAAAAGACCTTACACACTAGATGAAGAGTTTGTACTTCACTCTGTAAGTAGAGGGAAGGAGGAGGTTAATTTAAAGATTAACAAAGAGAAGGCGCCTGGGTGGCTCAGTGAGTTAAGCCTCTGCCTTCAGCTCAGGTCATGATTTCAGGGTCCTGGAATCAAGGCCCGCCTCGGGCTCTCTGATCAGCGGGGAGCCTGCTTCCCCCCTCTCTCTGCCTGCCTCTCTGGCTACTTGTGATCTCTGTCAAATAAATAAATAAAATCTTAAAAAAAAAAAATTAACAAAGAGAAAACAATGAATTCATTCTAGAAAGACCATTCAGGCAGAGTTATGGGAAAAGGTTTCAGGACAAAATAAGTCACAGATCAATAAGTAAACCTACTGGAATAATCGAGGCCTGAGAAGACCAGAGCCAGAATCACAGCACCAATATAGAAGGATGTACCCAGTCTTTAGTGACTGAATATGAAGAGAAAATAAAGTCCAATCCCAGCTTTCAAGCACTAGTCACAGAGGTAAAGAACATTGAAAAGATCACAAAACAATGCCATCTCACCTAGCTCTCTTATAGTAAGAGTTATGCAAGTATACAGAAGAGGTAAAATCTGTGTTGTACCTTGAATTCTGATTGTCATCCTTCAAACACAACGGCAAAGACTTTTAAAATATTTTTTACATCTATAATTGTAAATATGTATTTCTCTTCCAGATATTTTCCTATTATGTTATTTTAACTCAAAGAAAACACCATGTTTCTCTTACTTAAGTATTTGTGTAATGTTTTAAAACTTAAGATACTTTAGGGCACGTGTCTGGCTCAGTCCATAGAGCATACAACTCCTGATCAGGAGTTCAAGCCCCACATTGGGTGTAGAAGTTACTTAAAAAAAAAAAAAAATTAAGACACTCTAAATTTCTAAAGACAAAAGATTAATAAAAGTAACTTTACCTTTCAAATGTGACCTTTTAAAAAAAAAGTGACCTTTTAACAGCAAAGTGGTAAACGGTCTCCATTAAAAAAAAAAAAAAAAATCAGTACTCCCAACAAAACTAAAGGTAGGTCTACATGTAGAACTAATTCAGAAAGGGGATAGGGTCACCTGGATGTCTCAGTCAAGTAAGTATCTGCCTTCAGCTCAGGTCATGATCCCAGGGTCCTGGGATTGAGTCCCCCATCAGGCTCCCTTCTCATTGGGGAGCCTGCTCCTCCCTCTCCTTATGCCTGCTGCTCCTCCTGTTTGTGCTGTCATAAACAAACAAAATCTTTTTAAAAAGGGGGGAAGGGGGAGATAATACCTAAGGTATGAACAAAACACCTTACTTTGATCCAAAAAAAAGTATTTACTGAATCTTATATTCAAGTTTTCAATATGCTATTTGAAATAAATTATCCTTGAAAATAATTAAACCATTCAATATAATCTCTGAAACCTATCAGGCTGACATTGTATTTGCCTTAAGTATACCAGGCAAATATTTACTATCAGTAAAATAAAAACCAACAAAGCATTTTTGCATCTGAAAGCCTGACATTCTGATCAGTAGATTTAGATTTTTTCCTAAGTATAATAATATAAAAATATCTCTGAGTAACTCAACATATTAGAAGTACAACTACCTATTTATAATTGCTAACTTCCAACAATATGACTCATCAGTCAACACCAACACAATACTTTAGCAATCGTCTCATGTGGAATGACAAGCAGAAAACAAAATTTTCGATAACAATGGGTCACCAAATTCTTTTGTCTAACCATTATAATAAAAAATTTTATTAAAAAAACCTAAATATACAAACATAGTTCAACAGTTTTAAATTAAACCAAAATAAGGTATAAGACTTCCTTTTTCCCTTTTACAAAAAAGTTTCAAACATAAAAGTTCAAATTTAATTCTAAATATTTTCTTGGTTAATTGTTTTCTAATACTATTTTGGTAAATTATTTATTCAGTCGCTTCTTCAGGTTCTCAAGGTGTTCCATTTCAACATCTTGTAATGCCAGTACCATTGCTTTAGACAAGTAGGGATTAAATGAAATAGTCATTAGACAGCACAAATCTATTAAATCTCTCTGACACTTCTGCAAACCATCCAGGAACTTTTGGTACTGAAGAGGATCCTTTTTTAACTGTTTCATTTCTGGTACTGAAAACCCTATCAAACTAGTAAGTATTTCATCTACAAAGTCTACATCTAGATATGCAGTGCCATCGGAAATCTTTGCTGTTATACTCCAAATGCCACCAGAACTTGAAAGATTTCCAGTTAAAGTTACAATAAATGCTTTGACCTTCACTGTTGTAACCTCCTTTGGTTTGCTGGCCATTAAAACAGACAAATAGATAAAGGGTGGAGAATATAAATCCATGGCAATAGAAAAATTGGTGCTGTTCTCTGATGATCTTGAAGAACAAGTCTGTAAATGGTGATCATTTTCATTAGAAATGTGTGAACTCATTTTTGGTAAATAATTTACCAGCTCTCCATTTGATATTGACATTTTATTATTTAAGGAATGTCCAGCGGCACTACTGAAGGTTTGTTCTGTTTTATTATCTGTCTCTGAGTCTTTATTTGTAAAGTCATGGGGAAGGGGTACATTATGAACTGAAAAAATACTACTGTTTTGGTCTCCCGCAGATGGACAAGTAAAAGATTTGCCTTCATTAGTCATTTGTTCAGATAAATTTTTCTCATTCCAAATATTGTTTCCATTTTTGCAAATCAAAGAAAAATTATCCTTAGTATTAGGTTTATGTGAAAATCTCTCTATACTTTCATCTGGGGTTCTGTTCAAAGTCAATGGCTGCAATTCTTTAGTCTTCATTTGTTCTTTCTGGACAGTTTCTTCTAAAAGCAAAGCCTCCTCCAGTGAAAAGTCATCTAATTCCCCATCACTGAAATACACAGATTGATTTGGTGCTTCCTCTTTTGGTTTTGGAGAAATAATTTGTTGTGGTTCAAAACTTGACTGCTTTGTGGCAATAGTATTTGAGGAACTACCTGTACTGAAACATCTTCTTTCTAAGGAGGTGTCATTATTTGCTATAAGCTCATCATTTTCATCAAGACTTGCCAAGAGTTCTTCATCAGAAGGTCCTAATGCAGAATCTAGAACATCTGTAATTCCAGGGATGCTTTGATTAGAATTATTTGGTATTACTGAAACTACAGGATCAGATTCCCCAATTAATCTTGCAAGTACTTTTTCTTGGGCATATTCCTCTAAAAGAGCATCTACTTCCCCTCCCAACACCTTTACATTTTCTGGTTTCAGTAAGAGAACACCAAGACGGAAAGAAATGTTTCCATAAATCAAAATTTTTGTACCTGGGGGAAGATCACTATGAAGAGCTGGAATAGACTGATATTCCATTCCCTGCATTTGTACAACTCCATCAGTTAGCTGCAGCATCAACATTCGTGAAGGCTTTGCTTCCCAAGGTTTTGGGGTTACTTGTGTTTCAGCTGTAATTAAGTCATTTGTTGTATTCTTTCCTCTCAACTTTTGTATCTGGGAATACGCAGGTTGACTCACATCAACCAATGAATTAATCTGCAGAGCAAAAAATCCATTCAGTTCTCCTTTTGGAACTTCTAAAATGCCATCAGGTAAAAGAGGATGTTCCAAATCTCTCAGATCAGTAAGAAGCCATTGCTCAAACACTTGTTTATTCATTTGTGCCTGACTCAAATTAACATTACCATTTTCTTCTTGGATCCAGTTAATACAAGCTTCCAGCCACATTAGAGGTACTTTAACATGCCATGTAGCTAAAAGCCAGGTTTCAACTCTTAATGCAATATTAGTTACACTCATTTCTTTTAAAATAAAAGAAATAATATGCATGTATTACCTGAAAACAAAAAAAAACACAAAAAAATTATAATAGTTCAGTACATTTAAATATAGTTTCTACACCACACCCATTAGATTTTTCTCTCTTTAGCATCTTAAAATTCTTTGACTTTCTACATGGCTAAAATTCAAATACCACAAGTTATCAGATACAATGAGAAAAGCAAAAGGTCTGAGACAGATATATTCAGGTTTGAAAGCTAACTCTGTCAAATTACAAGCTCTGTGACCTAATATAAATTTCTTAACCTCTCTAACCCAGTTTTTTCAACTGCAAAATGTCAATACCACCAATCTATATTCAAGGGTTATTTTCAAGATTATATGATTAACATTTGTAAAGCATAATGTCAAACCTATGAAAGACAGTTGATAAATGACAATTATTATTTTATTAATAATCAGATTTAGTCACTTAAAATTTAGTCCAAAAAAAGTAGTCAGTAAGATTCTCTTCATATCATAATTCATATTCTATTAAAACTTTTACAACTGTGTTTGTCTGTCTAGCACTTAAATAATGCCCCTAGGCGCCTGGGTGGCTCAGTGGGTTAAGTCTCTGCCTTCAGCTGATCTCAAGGTCCTGGGATCGAGTCCCACATCCGGCTTTCTGCTTGACAGGGTGCCTGCTTCCTCCTCTCTCTCTCTGCCTGCCTCTCTGCCTACTTGTGATCTCTGTCAAATAAATAAATAAAATCTTTAATAAATAAATAAATACGTGGCCCATGATAAAAATATAACAAATAACAATAGATTCTGAGCTGATGTACGGTATCTTTTTTGTTTGGCTAAATAAATCTCAACGGTCCTATACTTCTGATTTCCTCCATATAAAAGTGGTCTCAAAACACTAAATACTAATTAACATTGTGTTCATAAAAGTTTATTTTTTCCTCCCACAGATGAAAATATCTAAAGTTAAAATTCATAAAAGTTTTAATATGACCACAAGAAAACTTACCATTTGGAACAGGAACATAGATTTGATGACAGAATTTGGAACTGGTTGTTCAGTGGAGTAGCTGTTACCTCTACTGTTTCAGAAATGGCCCTGGGACAAGAAGCGGTAAGGGTTAAAAGGCAAAGCTGCAGAAAGACTCACTGGTCTACTTGCACGAGTGTTAAGAGTTTGGTGGTATGGTTTTGGGAGTTCCCATTATCAATCAGGGCAGAGTGGAGGTAAAATAATAAAAACATAAGGTTTCGAGTGAGCTAAACAGAAGCAAGGGACTGTGAGAAATTTATACAGTCCCTCTTAAATGTGTTTCCTTGTCTATATGCTTAACCTCATAGGATTACTGGTCAAAGTTTAACAAGATAGGAGAGAGGATAGCCCACAAGGCACTAGCACAGGCACTATCTTGTGCAGCTGGGTCAGGTGACCCAAGGGGATGATCCAGCTAGCCTCAGCAATCCCACCACCATGGCCAGTCAGTCACAGGGTTTACAGCAGCTTCTGTAGACTGAGAAGTGGGTACCCAGAAAGTGTCCAAGGTTCACATGCAAAAAGAAATGGAAGCTGAAGCAGGCCAAAGCAGCTCAAGCTGAAATAGAATAGTACAATCTACAGAGAGAAAAGTATCCAAGCCTGATGAAACTGCAGTCCTGAGATCCCATGGCAGGGGCAGTACTAACGTAGAGGAGACTCGAGAGATAATGACCATCCTTCAGGCCTAATTCCAGCAAACAGAGATTAAATTCTAGATAACCTCTTGGACTTTGAGACATCAACCAGAAATCCATAAAAAGTACCACATAGGTGGACACGGGAAGAAGAAAGAAGTGCCTGTTCCAAGGCTTAGAATTTTAGATGCCTTCATGGAATACAAAATTTTAGCAAAGCTTGAATTATATTCTTGTGAAAAGGCAGTAAATTATTTCTGTATTATACAGTAGGTCCTTTCACATTTTGGAGAATAACAAATCTAACTTCTTTGTCTGAACTTAAAACTTATCCTAGGGGCACCTGGGTGGCTCAGTGGGTTAAGCCTCTGTCTTCGGCTCAGGTCATTGTCTCAGGGTCGTGGGATCAAGCCCCGCATTGGGCTCTTTGCTCAGCAGGGAGCCTGCTTCCCCCCTCTCTCTCTGCCTGCTCTCTGCCTACCTGTGATCTCTCTCTGTGTCAAATAAATAAAATCTTAAAAAAAAAAACTTAATCAGGCTCTCTGCTTGGCAGGGAGCCTGCTTCCTCCTCTCTCTCTCTGCCTGCCTCGCTCCCTACTTGTGATCTCTATCTGCCAAATATATAAATAAAATCTTAAAAAAAAAAAAAAAAAAAAAAAGACTCAGACTTAACTGACTGAGCCACCCAGGCACCCTCGGGGCGCCTGGGTGGCTCAGTTGGTTAAAGCCTCTGCCTTTCGCTCGGGTCATGATCCCAGGGTCCTGGGATCGAGCCCCGCATCGGGCTCTCTGCTTGGCAGGGAGCCTGCTTCCTCCTCTCTCTCTCTGCCTGCCTCGCTCCCTACTTGTGATCTCTATCTGCCAAATATATAAATAAAATCTTAAAAAAAAAAAAAAACTTACCCTAATGTACATGCAGTCTATAGCTAATAATACTGTACTTCTTACTTGAAAACTCATAAAAGAGCAAATCTTAAAAGTTCTTATCACAAGAAAAAAATTCTGTGACTATATATGGTGATGAATGTTAACTAGACTTCTTGTGGTAATCATTCCACAATGTATACAGATATCAAATCACTATGTTGAACCACTGAAACAGAATGCTATATATCAATTATACCTCAATTTTTTAATAACTACCAAAAAAAAAAAAGAAGAACCTACCTAAAGATTTCATTTTTTTACCTTGTATTTCTTAGAAATTTAATGGATATACACTGTCTGGTTCCCCATCTTTTAACTCAACAACATATATATCAAGAGTGACTTTTTATTTATTAGATGTAAAATAAATGTTCTGAAGAAAAAAAGGGGGGGGGAGATTAATGGGTTTTTATTCCCCCTAAAGCTTTCTTGAGGGTCTGTGGCTTTATGAGAAAGAGTTAAATAAATATGTGTAAACTGTGTTAAGCAGCAGACAGCCTTAAAATAGTCTTTTCTGGCATCTGGGTGGCTCAGTCAGTTGAGGACCTGACTCTTGATTTTGGCTCAGGTGGTGATCTTGTGGTCGTGGGATCGAGCCCGCCTTGGGCTCCATGATATGTGTGGAGCCTGCTTAGGATTCTTTCTCTCCCTCTTCCCTCTGCCCCTTGCACACATGCAGGCGCGCTCTCTCTCTCTCTCTCTCTAAAACACATACATACATACATACTAGTATAATTGTTTGGGCTGCTTTGAGTTCCTCTTAATAAAAATTACTAGATTACAGAATTCAAGAACTGGTTACATGTTATTACTGGATTTAATCTTTAAAAGAAAAGACTATCATACACAAAAATAAAATAAAACAAACAAAACAGGGGCGCCTGGGTGGCTCAGTGGGTTAAGCCTTTGCCTTTGGCTTAGGTCATGGTCTCAGGGTCCTGGGATCGAGCCCCACATCAGGCTCTCTGCTCAGCAGGGAGCCTGCTTCCCCCTCTCTCTCTGCCTGTCTCTCTGCCTACTTGTGATCTCTGTCTGTCAAATAAATAAATAAAATCTTTAAAAAACAAACAAACAAACAAAACAAAACAGGAGAACCAGTATACAATCTAGTGGGGTTCAGAGTATAACTGCCAAACTATCTCACACTTAATAAACTTTGTGACCCTAAACAAGTGATCACAATATTAATTTAACAAATGGTTATAATTTAAAGGAGTTATAGTTGTGAGTTTTACATGAATAACATTTTAAAGGAGGGGCTAAGAAGGTCATTATAATTACAGAATTCCTGAATCTTTAGAGTGAAAAAAAATAAGAATACAGGTATATGGTTTTTTAACTATATACAAAAACAATATAAAATTTCAAAGGTAGGAAAGGTCCCTGGCCCACTGTGATGAAAACTGACCACACAGAGATTGATCAAAAGACTCTTTAAGACATTTAAGACTATGGCACCCCTATCCCAACTCAGAGAGACTGCTTCTAGACAAGGTAAAAACAAAATCTCTGGACTGGGGGATACCAGAGTACAGCTGATAACAGTTGAGATAACATACTGAAAATAGGGGGAACATATAAATTCCTAATTCCTAAATACTGAACAAATACTACTCTCTTCCCCTAGAAAGCACCCAGAAATACCAACGACTAGGCCTATACTCTCCCAGAAAGAAGACTAGAAAATCTTTCTCTGAGCAATCTTACTACCTTAACAGAAAAGACCTAAAGATATTATTAACCCAAGAGGTTCTCCAATTAAACTGCCCATTTGAGACTGCAGACACAGACTCAGTTTCAACCAGCTTTCAAGTTCTATTTCCTCTCTCTTTACTATAACAAGATATGTGAGAAAAGCTTCTAACAATAAGGTACATCAAGTAAACAAAAAAAATGCAATGAAGTGACTATGGAGAAAGACAAGAACTTCAAAAAAGCTATCATTATTATCGTAAGAAAGATAATAATATCTGTGTAGTAAGAAAAGGATTCTATAACAAGAAATATTTATAGGATAAAAAACAACTCTTAGAAATTTAAAATATGATAGTGAAAAACGAAAGACAGCAAAGGAAACAAAAGAGTGAAAAAGCAACCTAGAATATGGGAGAAACATTTGAAAACCATTATCTGATAAGGGATTAATATTCAGAATATATGAAGAACTCAACTCAATAATAAAAAAAATTTTAATAGGCAAAAAACACACGTTTTTCTAAAGATACACCAATGGCAAACAAGCATATGAAAAGATGCCCACCACTGGGGTACGTGGGTGGCTCAGTAGGTTAAAGCCTTTGCGTTCGGCTCAGGTCATGATCCCAGGGTTCTGGAATTGAGCCCCACATCGGGCTCTCTGCTCAGCAGGAAGACTGCTTCCTCCCCACCCCCCTGCCTGCCTCTGTGCTTACTTGTGATCTATGTCAAATAAACAAATAAAGTCTTTTTTAAAAAAAAGAAAAAAGAAAAAAAGAAAAGATGCCCACCATCATCATCATGACAAATGCAAATCAAAACTGTGATGAGGGGGCACCTGGGTGACTCTGCTCAGCGGGGAGCCTGCTTCCCCCTCTTTATCTGCCTGCCTCTCTGCCTACTTGTGATCTCTCTCTGTCAAATAAATAAATAAAATCTTAAAAAAAAAAAAAACTGTAATGAGATACCACTTCGGACCCCTTACAATAGCCAAAACCAAAACCAAAGAAAATAACAAGTGTTGGTGAGGCGTGGAGAAATTGGAACACTTACCCACTATTGGTGGGATTATAAAATGGTGCAGCAGCTATGGAAAACAGTATGGAGGAACCTCAAAAAATGAAAAACAGAGGGGCACCTGGGTGGCTCAGAGGGTTAAAGCCTCTGCTTTCAGCTCAGGTCATGGTCTCAGGGTCGTGGGATTGAGTCCCCCTCCAGGCTCTCTGCTCAGCAGGGAGCCTGCTTCCTCCTCTCTCTGTCTGTCAAATAAATAAATAAAATCTTTAAAAAAAAAAAAAAAAGAAAGAAAAATAGAACTACTATATGATCCAGCAAACCAAGCTCTAGATATATACCCCAAAGAATTGAAAACAGAATCTCCAAGAGGTATTTACAAACCCATATTCATTGTGGCATTATTCACAATTGACAAGATAGAGAAGCAACCTAGTTGCTCAACAACAGATGAATGGATAAAGAAAATGTGGTACATAGGTAAGAAGGAATATTAATTGGCCTAAAAAGGGGGGGGGGGCGATCACATCAAATGCTATAACATGGGTGAACTTTAAGGACATTATACTCAGTGAAACAAGCTAATCACAAAAGACAAATACTGCAAGTCTGCATCTCCATCTCCACAGTGCCTGTACTTCTTGAACTGTGACGGTTTCTGGAGTGGGGATAGTACACATGCTTTGTTTCTTTGCAGGGCTAGAGTCCTCCTCCTAGCCGCGGCGGGAACTGTGGTGGCCGCGCTGCTGGCACTGCAGCTGTGGGTAGTGCTCCTGGTGCTTCTTGGGTGCTGGTACCCCATCAGTCTCTCAGTCTCTTGGTTTTGGCTATGTCCCGTGGGCACATTACTGAGATCCTGAGGCTGCTTGAGAACCTGTCCATTGCTTACTCTCCTAGACATTATCATTGCTGATACTGATGAAATGAGTGCCCATAAAATAAATTCTTTTGAACTAAATCGAGCTGATTGAGACCCTAGTACCATGCTTCCCAAATACTACATTCACTGCATTTCCAGAAGCCGGAAGGTTCACAGTCCTTGCTCTCCACAGTGCGTGCCACCCTGTACTACATGTGGCTCTCCTTTCCACTGACTCACAGAATGAAGCCAGATTTGGTATTGTGTAATGAACCAGGAACATGTGCTCCTATCTGCATATCTGCCCTTCTCTTTGAGATAGTAGGAATAAAGAAAGTAATCACTATCTATGTTGAAAGCATGAAAAGGAGAACATTTATCCCTATCCAGAAAGATTCTGTTTCACGTCTCCGATTACTTCATTTTTCAGTGGCTGGCTCTTAAGGAGAAGCATCCCAAGTTGGTGTACCTCAGGCAAATTGGTTGATGAATTGCAACTTATTCTCTAGAATTTTGCAGTCAACCATATTTAGTAGAAAAAAACTACATGTTTATTGTAAAGGCTTCTGCAGGTCCTCAGAATTATTGGTGGTGAAGAGTAAAAAATGTGTAAATAATCCAGTAAGGAAACTAAAGGTGCTCTTGTAAAACAAACATTAAAGGGTGCCTGGGTGGCTCAGTTGGTTAAGTGTCAGACTCAGAAATCAAAATCACTAAAACAAATGAAGAGGAAAAAAAAAAAAAATGAAGAGAACTGCTGTGTTGAAGACTCTTAAGGTTTCAGTTCTCCCCAGCTGATATATAGATTTAATGCAATTCCATTCAAAATCCCAGCAATCTGTTTCTCATAAAAAATGACAAGCTGATTAAAAAAAATTTATAAGGAAAAATTACAAAGTAACAACAAAATTTATAAGGAAAGGCAAAGGAACTGGAATAGTCAAGATAATTTCAAAAGCAAAATACAAAGTTAAAGGACTCACACTATCTGACTTCAAGACTTGGTATAAAATTTCACAATCAGGGTGCCTCGGTGGCTCAGTGGGTTAAGCCTCTGCCTTTGGCTCGGGTCATGATCTCAGGATCCTGGGATGGGGCTCTCTGCCCAGCAGGGAGCCTGCTTCCCCCCTCTCCTCTCTCTCTGCCTGCCTCTCTGCCTACTTGTGATCTTTGTCTGTCAAATAAATAAAATCTTAAAAAAAAAAAAAAGGATTAACATATAAGTCAATGGAAAGAGAAGACAGCCTAGAAATAGACCCACACATAATATAGCCACCTGATTTTCTACAAAGTTGCAGATTCTACTTATCCAAAGTTGCAATTCACTGGAAACAGGACAGTCTTGAACAAATGCTGCTGAAACAACTGGACATTCTTTTGCAAAACATGAACCTCAACCAATACCTCACACCTTTTATAAAAATTAACTCTAAATGAATCATAAACCTAAATGTGAAAACTGCAACTATAGAAAAGCTGTAAGAAAAGTTAAGAGAAAAACCTTTGTAACCTTGGTTTCTTAAAAGTTTTCCTAGGAAGAACATCAAAACTATAATCAAAAAAAACTATCAAAAAGAAAGAAATAAACTGGCCTTTAACAAAATTTTTAAATTCTGCTCAGTGAAAGACACCATAAAGAATATAAAGACACACGCACACGCACACACACACAAACACACCATAGACTGAGAGAAATTGACAAAAGACTTATATCCAGAATATACAAAGAATCTATACTTAAAATTCAATAAGAAGGGGAGCCTGGAAAAAAAAAACAAAAAAAAAGAAGGGGAACCTGGGTGGCTCAGTGGGTTAAGCCTCTGCCTATGGCTCAGGGCTCAGGTCATGACCCCAGGGTCCTGGGATCAAGCCCTGCATTGCATTGGGCTCTCTGCTCAGCAGGTAGCCTGCTTCCCTTCCTCTCTCTCTGCCTGCCTCTCTGCCTACTTGTGATCTCTGTCTGTCAAATAAATAAATAAAATCTTAAAAAAAAAATTCAATAGGGGCGCCAGGGTGGCTCAGTGGGTTAAAGCCTATGCCTTCGGCTCAGGTCATGATCCCAGGGTCCTGGGATCAAGCCCCGCATAGGGCTCTCTGCTCCGCAGGGAGCCTGCTTCCTCCTCTCTCTCTCTGCTTGCCTCTCTGCCTATTTGTGATATCTGTCAAATAAATAAATAAAATCTTTAAAAAAAAAATTCAATAAGAAAATAAACTTATTTTAACAAGAATAAAACATCTGAATAGGCACTTCACCAAATAAGATATGGAAATAAGATATGCAGATAGCAAATAAATACATTAAAAGAAGTTCAATATTATCATACCTTAAGGAAATGCACAATTAAAATCACAGTGTGGTACTACACATCTATTAGCATAGCTAAAATAAGAAATAGCTGAGAACACCAAATATCAGAATTTTCATACATTGCTAGTGGGAATACAAAATGGCACAGCCACTTTGGAAAACAGATACGCAGTTTCTTAGAAAGAAAAACATAAACTTAACATAACAACCCAACAATTGCATTACTAAGCAATTGCTCCAGAGAAATGAAAACCTACACTAATTAAAAACCTTTTTTAGGAATGCTTATAGTAGCTTTACTCATAATCGCCAAAAACAAGCCAGATGTCCTTCAACTGGTGAATGGATAAATAAATTATGGTACTTCATTACAATGGAACAGTATTTAGTAATAAAAATGAATGAACTACTAACAGATACAAAAACCTGGATGAATGCTACTAGAATGTAACTCTCCCAAAATTCATATGTTGAAATCCTAACCCAATGTGATGGTGTTAGGAGTAGGAATTTTGGGATGTGCTTAGATGATGAGGGGGGAGCTCTCATGAAAGAGATTATGACTTTTATAAGAAACCCCACCACCATCATCACCACCACCTCAGAGCTACCTTGCCCCTTTCACGGCGGGAGATTACAGTGAAAAGATGGCCATCCACGAACAAAGAAGTGGGTCCTCCTCACCAAACACTGAAACTGCTGACATCCTGATCTTGGACTTACCAGCCTCTATGAAATAAATTTCTGTTGTTTCTAAGCCACCCAGCTTATGGTATTTTGTTACAGCAGTCAGAACTAGACTAAGACAAATGTCAAATGTAGTATGTGAAGTGAAAGAAGCCAGACAAGACAAAGACTGCACAATTCCATTTACATGACATTCTAGAAAAAGCAAAAGTAGCAATGAAAAACAGTTCAATGGCTGCCAATATAAGAGGGACTGACTACAGGGGCATAAGGAAATTGGGGAGGAGGGGATGATGGAACTTTTCTATATCACGATGGTGGTGGTAATGGTTACACGGTTGTGTTTGTTAAAACACACAGTGCTATACACCAAGAAAAACATAAATGTTACTGTATATAAATTATATCTCAATAAAAAAACTGAAGGTAAACCATCAAAAGAACAGATATATCATAATTTCCAAACTGGCTGAGGAAAACAAAGAAAACCCAAAAGAAGGCACAAAGGAACAGCCAACTACTACAAATAGAAACAATAAAATGGTAGAAACATGTCTAAATAGATCAGCAGTCATAATGAATATAGATTAACTCACCTGTTAAGAGATATTCTCAAAATGAATAAACCAAACCCAGTTGTATGGTTAAAAGATAGACCTAAAACAAAAATAAGATCAAATATGAAATTAATTAAAAGCATGTTAAAACTTCCAAGCAAGATTCCAAGAAGCCATAGCTTAGTGACATTTTATCCTCAAGACTAAAAGATCTGTACAGTTGGCTCCTGAACACAGGTTTGAATTGCACAGGCCCACTTTCATGCAGATTTTTTTCAATAATTATAGTACTGTAAATATACTTTCTCTTATGATTTTCTTAGTATTTTTACCGTCTTCCTTTATTGTAAGAATACAGTATATGTGGGCGACTGGGTGGCTCTGTCAGTTAAGTGTCTGCCTTTGGCTAAGGTCAGGATCTCGGGGTCCTGGGATCTGGCCCCATGACAGGCTCCCTGCTCAGTGAGGAGCCTGCTTCTCCCACTCCCTCTTCTCCACTTCACCTACACCTCTCCTCATGCTCTCTCTCTCCATCTCAGATAAAGAAAATGTAAAAAAATAAATAACAGTATATAGTACATGTAACATAAAATATGTGCTAATTGCCTACTTATGTTATCAGCAAAGCTTCTGATCAATAGTAAGCTATTATTAGTTACAGGAGTCAAAAGTTATAAGGGGATTTTCAACAGCGTGGGGTCAGCATCCCTAACCCCAGCTCTGTTCAAGGGTCAATTGTACTTACATAACCTAAGATTCCAAAGTGCTGTTTTACTGCATCTGTTGTCATTTTTTTAACCTCAAAAATTAAGCCAGATCCATGGCTCCTAAGTGTGTTCATTCAGTAAGTTACCTATATTCCCCACTAAAATGTAAATCCATTAGCAGATAAACCTAGTATAATTTGCAAAGGTGTGGTAGGAATATAATGACAGTCATTAAGTAAACTGAAATTAGGACAAAGCGTACTTTCAGTTGAGTTATAAACTGCTTAAGTAAATTATCAAGTGTAAATGACACAATTACAATTAAGTTGTTGCAGAATGTTTTGCAGTATAAATCACTCTGGGTACAGTATATACACCTAAAATTATGACATGCAGCCACATAAATACAAATGTTACTTTCTAGCTGAACCTGTTAAATACTAGGAGACAATACCATGGATACTTCTAGGAGAAAGGAACAAATGAGAAAGGAAGAAAGATCGACTGTCTGTGAATTGAAAAGGTTAAGGCTAGACAGAAAATGAAATGAATGAGGATGAGTTTCAGAGATACCCATCCTATATCCCAGCAAGTACAGCTGTATAAACAGAGATGGAGATAAGGGTTTGCTGAAAATAAAAACAAAACTTTTTATCTGTAAGATTTTTCGCTTTTTTCAAAATACTTGTACATCTGTAATATTACACCTAAACCCCAAAATAATAACATGAAAGAATAAGTATTGTCATCTATTTAAGATAATAAAACTAAGGCCTGAAGATTAAAACATAAAGATCGTATGTAGTAACAGAACCAGGAATGGAACATAAGTTCTTCGAATATCCATTCCTAGGCCTTCGGCTAGACCCTGCTGACTTCTGTGAGAAGAGGAAGTATAGCTAGTCCCTCATTTACATACAAAACCCACTTACATACAAAAGGCAATCATAAAAAGTCATTCTACAAAAGCACTACACTGCTATTATACTAAACAGACTTTTCTCAGATCTCATTTAAATAAGCTCATCTAGTGCATTCTAAATTCTTTCATTTGCAATGTCAAGTGAAAGAAAAACTTAACATCACCCACTGCATCTATCTGTAACAGCTTCAAAACAGTGCCATGGTTAATTACTACTTTTCCTCTGCTATAACTCTGCAAAAATAACACATAAAATAATTTCAAAATTTTTAAAAATTACAAACTAATATTTTAAAACATTTATCCATTTATTTTTTTTTTATTTTTTCCTTTACTTCAAACATGCACTTCCTTGTTATTGTTGTTAACATGACAAGTAACAACTCCTTTCAAATGACAGTTGGGACAAATTCTGAGAAACACTGCTCAGTGAAGCACAACTAAATTGTTCTATTAATGTTTGGCAGTCCTAATTAGTAATTCTCTCCAAGTACTATCTTCTTGGATTTAAATCTCCACTTCTCAAGCTAACTGACATAGTATAATTTTATGATGTTACCATAAATAGGCAAAGAAAAAAACTCTAATGACTAAAACCCCAAAAGATAACCAAGACATATTTAAAACACAAGTAAATGTGGTAAAAGATACTTAACATTGGGCCAAGCACTCAAAATACAGCTAATTTCAAATATTTTACGATAACAGTCAAGAGCTTTGGAGGAAAAAACTGACTACTAAATGAACATTGTTACACAAAATTCTTCACTTAAAAGCAAATTAAGTGTAGGGTTATACTGATTAGCGTATACTGCACAGTATACCCCCCACAACTGCATGTTATAACAAATATAATAAAAAGATGATTCTGTATATAACGGGATTTTTTTCTACAGGTTAGAAATTTTTATTTTAAAATTTAACCAAATGGAGGGACACCTGGGTGGCTCAATCAGTTAAGCACCTGCCTTCAGTTCTGGTCATAATCCCAGGGTCCTGAGATCTAGTCCCACATGGACCTCCTTGCTCAGCAGGGAACCTGCTTTGCCCTCTGCCTACCATTCCCCCTGTTTGTGCACTCTTTCTCTCTCTGACAAATAAACAAATAAAATATTTTTTAAAAATAAACATTTAATTAATTGGAAAAGGTATTATCACGTGAGATCTATATTTATTATGAAGTTCAGACTGGGTTTCAATAACCAAGTCTCTTAATAATTTAATAAACTGTATTACCTGCATCTGCTCCTGAGAATTCTTAAGGTTTTCCTTCCTCTCTTTCTGGAGAAATTGAGCACTCACAGTCACTGCAGGCAGAAATAACTTACAGGGGAGGTGTGAGCTAGAGAGCACTATTTCCCAACAGCTCATACAGAATGAACAGTCCAATTCTCAAGAACATCACTGGCCAAGAAAAGAAAAAAAATACATAGAAATGTTTTTTAAATTGTACATTAAGAAATGTTCATACCACCACTTCTTTTACTCTCCAAAATGAATCTTAAGAAAACAAGGTGGACAAAGATCTATGCACCCAAGTGCTTATCACTGCTTGTACAGTATGGGAAAAAAAGAGAAACAAACTAAATGTTCAAAAACAGGGCGGGGGGGGGGGGGGCTGGATTACACTACATTGGATCCATGAAATGAAAGGTTATAGTCTTTAAAAAAAATTCCTAAAACCCTATTTATTTTTTAAAGATTTTATTTATTTATTTGACAGAGAGAGATCACAAGTAGTTAGAGAGGGAGGCAGATAGAGGAGGAAGTAGGCTCCCTGCTGAGCAGAGAGCCGATGCCTGGGATCATGACTGGAGCTGAAGGCAGAGGTTTTAACCCACTGAGCCACCCAGGCGCCCCCCTAAAGCCCTATTTAATAACATGAAAATATGTTCACATTTTACTTTGTTAGGAAAAAGGCCAGATACAAAATTACACACATCTGAATCCCCATTAATTTCATAATCATGAAAAAAAATGTTTTCTAAAAAACTGATTATATACACACTAAAGTTAACAAGATAATCTACACTTAAGCTCTTGACTGCAGGAAACGACCAGGAAAGAATAAAGTAGGAAAATCCTATCATTCACCACAAAGACACAGACATGGTGGATTTGTAAGTTAGTTTTCAATAAGCCTCACCTATTCCATTTCTAAAAAACTGAACAAATGGTAAAAGTACCATCCTTTTGGACATTATAAGTGGCATTCAACAAACAGCTGAGATTTAAAAGCACTAACAAATATTGAAATCATAATCATTCCATGTTCACACTAGCTTTATCTAAAAAGTGTGTCGTAACTCATTGAGGATAACTTCAAAATTTTGAGAAGGGATTCTCTGAAAATTAGGGGGGAAAGTTATATTTAATGACTGAAATTAGAACGAAGTTATCAGTAGGGCTGTTTATGGATCCCCCACAAGCTATTGTAAGGAAAAAAACAGAAAGAGGAGCGTGAATCCCACCTCTGCTATGTGACTTCAGACACATTCTTTAACTTCTCAATCTTAATTTTCTTATCCATAAAACAAAGATAACCATAATTTTCTCGCAGAACTGTAGTAAGCATTAAACTGCCAGTACAAGGTAGGGCACATAGTTTGGAACTCAGGAAATGGTAGTTATATTTTGAAACATCCAGCTGGCTAGTGTGCAATCTCAATTATGTTAGCTTATCTAAAGTTAAGTAAATACTAGCTCTAAATTCATTGAGAGTTCAAAATGACCATAAAATTAATTATACAAGACAGGAGCCACTAAATGTATCCTCAGGTTGGCAAGTCCTTGAATAAGCAAAAGTGCAATATAGTAGTTTAGCTGAAAACAATAGATGAAAAAAATGGTGAAAAGATATTTTCCTGTTATTTAAAGAGTAACCCTAAAAAAGTAAATTAAAACAGGTTAAGAAAGAAACACATGGAAAAAGAAAAAGAAAAAAAGAAAAAAAAAAAAAAACACACCCTATCAGGCCCTGGCATCTAAAAACGGTCAGTAACAGCTTACACCACTTAGGGTCCAGTCAGAAGAATGCGAAACTGGAAGGAGGAAGTTCTTAGATAGGGCTGTTTACTTTGTATCCCTTCTCTTCCCTTTATCAAGGTAGAAAGTGATGGCTATACCAGAAGTACTAGCTTGAAAGAAAGTAGCAGTAGTAGTACAATATCCCATATGTGCCTGTTAGTGTTAGTAAAATGTCTCATGTTTTAAACAGCAATTAAATGTTCCAAATCCTGACTTGCATATTAAATCTCTATAATCCAATTATTCCCCCCCACCTACAGGCATCAATTCTTGGTTGAGTATTTAATAAAGACCTGAACCATGTAACACAGAACCAAAACATAAACTAAGCTTTACCTCCTAACAAGACTCTTGATGAGATACACTCTTCATGGAGGGGGACATTCGCCAAAAATTACATTATCAATTAAAGGGACCTACAAACTCCACAATCCCAGGTGCTATGCTCTACTAGTATTCAACTCTCCTCCTAGGCAGTAAATGTTCACGCTTCCTGAAGTCTTCAGTTCCCTCAAACAAGAGTTTCTTCCTAATTAGGCAAGTAAAACATAATGGATGAACGCAATCATACACTAAACGATGCTGGTTACATCCATTTTCTGAATTATTCAAGAGGGAAATCAAGTTACAATAGGATGAATCAGCACAAATTCATCATAAAAGATATATTATGTGTGTGTATTCTGTTAATGGTGGACTTCGCTTTATATGTAAATTGGAACATCTTTATGCCTCAACACATATCTGGGGGTGTGAGTGCAAGCTGGATGGTCGAAGAGTAAGGACCTGGATACTGGCTACTACCAGGCCAGGCGATTTCCCAGGGTCGTCACCGATTCGAAGCGACCTTAAGGGCCTTAACAAAAGAAATCATCAAAGCTTGTCACAAGGGCCTCTGAAGGAACCGAACACAAAGCAAGTACAAACTTGAACACGCTACAGCAGTCACATATTTGAGGACGAGGTTTTCGGTCTGTTTTCATCACTGCCGAATACCGACTCACTCGGTCGGAGCTTCAAACAGCTGAACGAACAGAACGCGGACGTCTACAACTTGTGCGATTTGCATTCATTTGAGGAGACTGAATGCAACACTTTCGGAAAAATTTTCGCAGATAAAATGCAGCGACAACACTACAAGGCACTCTCCTCCTAGGCCCCATTAACAAAAATGGTGGTAAGGAGGGGGGTAAAGAAGAAAAAGAGACCAAAAAAAAAAAGAGTAGTCTCCTCAGAATGCCAGTGAAGACGCTTGGGATCTCCAGGAAGCGCCGGCTAAGGGTCGGAAAGAAGGGATACAGTTCTCTCGACTCGGAGGCGGACCCGCCACAGGCCAGCGGACCGGCCCGCGTTTCCCCGGATCCCGCCCGAGCCGACGGAGGATGGCGGGTTGCAAATTGCCAGCTGCACCCCGAACCCGGGCCGCGCCTGATGGGCGCCGCCACCCGTTACAAACAGTGGGTTTCCCCGCCGGGCTGCACTCACCGACGCGCAGCTCGCCCCGCAGGCCCGGCGGGAAGCGAGGTGAGGGGCGAGAGGGAGACGCGAGTGTGGACTGAGGAACGGGGTATTCCTCTGGACCTAGCACCAACCTGGGCGTCCCGCCTTCCCTCGCGCAACAGCCGTTCCTGGGCCGCGCGACTCTAAGAACAGGAACCACCCCGGTGCTCGCCCTAAAATTTTTTTTTTTTTTTTTTTTTTTTTTCTGCCTCTTCCCGCCCGATTTCCCGCTCGCTGACGCCCCTCCTCCAAACCTAAAAGACTCTCTCGGCCCTGAAAACGCCCCTTCCCCGCCCCCTCCCCGTGCGGGTGAACAGGGTAGCCTTCAGTTCTCGCGAGAGGTTTTATCCCCTCCCTCCCCTCTGCCGCTAGTGAGTGCGCGAACGAGAAAGGAGGAGGGCGCTCCAGGCGAAAGCGCTGCAGACGCCATTATCCTCTGTTTCTCTGCTGCTGCAACCTCGACGTCTTACCTACGTCCCTCTTTCTTGCGGCCTATAGGTAATTGGGGTTTTCGGCGCTAGGGCATTATAGATTCAGGCATGGGTTTGGCCTCCCTAAAGGCTGCGTTGACTTCTATCAAGCCCGGCTTTTCTCGGGCCCTTAGCGGCCTCACAATCTGAAGGGAGGCGCCGGCGCGAGGCGTGGCGTCGCCTCCTTCGGCACTTTGATTGATGCGGCCTTGGGCCAATCGCTTTGCCCTCGCGCCACCGCTAAACCCCGGGCAACCAATTGGACTCGGCGGCGGGGTAGGAGAGTGCGGAGAGGCGGGGGCAGGCAGCGGGGGCCTGCGCTCGTTCTCAGTCTAGCTGTGACCGGCTGAGACGGCGAGGCGGCGCGGCGGCACAAGGACGGCGGCCTCGCGCGGTGAGGAGCGGGGCTGGACGAACGGCGCGTGGGGGCGAGGGTCAGAGACGAAGTTTGCCGCTTGAGGGAGGCATTTGGGGGCTGCTTGGTGGTTGGCCGACTCTCAGGGAACGTTGCCCGGCTTCCCCTCCCCCCACCTCCGCCATTTCCCTGAGCGTATATCCGCAGTCCGCGTTGTGGTGCGAGAGGCTTCGGGTAATTGCGAGGTGTATGCCTGCAGGATGATCAGTAGTTCTGTAGTCTTAAGAACTAGACACTTGGTGTACGAAGGAGAAGCGGCCGGCGAGCGGGACCCGAGGGCAGCGGAGAACGCCGCCGCTCTTTGTTTGGGTCCCGCTGCACTTGGGGCCTCCCGGCCCGGGAGCGGAGCTGGAGCGGGACAGATCGAACGGTCGAGGCTGCTTCCGTTGCTTTGTCTCTCCCGCGGTGGGGGGAGGGTGCGGGGGATGAGATCTCGGGACCGCGTGGTGGGTGGGGGAGGGGGGGTCCGCGCTCGGCTCCGCCTAGTAGCACGTAGTCGCCATTACGCGGGCCGCCATTTCCTGTCGGGTCCGGGTGAGGAGCGGTGCGGCGCTTCTGCTCTCTCCTTCGGCTTTCCCACTTCTGTAATTCGGTTGTTGCTGATCCCTGGTACCGTGTGGGACCGGGGTTGGGGGGGGCATGTGTGCGTTCCGCTGCTCTCCCATATTTAGCGATTTGAGGAATGGTGACTAAAGGACCTGAACGGGGAACCGCGGCAACGTTTTCCTTACAAGTCGAGCCCGCGGTCTTCAAGTTATTTACCTGAATCTGTGATAGCTCTACGTTTAGCTCTCGATGGGCGGTGAGGGTAGCGTTTTAGTTAGTCGTTAAAAGGTTTATCGACAAACGTTACGGAAGAACGGGGGCCATAAAGGTAGCTCTGGGCTGTATAGCTATCCGTCTTCTGCCTACGAGAGGCCACTTGTCGGCTCTTTCTGCTAGACCTGTGAGGGCTGGTGAAAGGCTGTTTGCAGTCCCATTACTCTGGCGTTAAAGGTATAATTGTTAGGTTATAGACTACTACCTTAAAATATTCTCGTGGTGATAGTATTAGCATTCTAGGGCTTCATTAGTTCTGTTTGAATAATCGGGTATGATTGGCAGTTGGCGTCTGCTGTTGTATATGGTTTTAAGATTTAGTATTAAGTACATTGACTTTATTGTTGTATATAGCTTGAATTTGCCTTCATGTTTGTAAACTTAAGAGATTTCAGAGAATGGCATTTCAAGTCACCAATGGGAGGAAACCCACACGCATTTTAAAAATCAGTATAATTTTATACATGTATAAATGTGTACCTTTAAGGACAAAAATAAAGGCTTTGGGGCTTGTGTATGTTTTACAGACCTTGGGTCTGTACTGTTTTGTAGAAAACAATTAGTTACCGTGGTGGGGACTCCGTCCAGTGGCTAAAAACTGCATGGTTTTCTTTTTGCAAAAAATCAGATAGGTCCTTTTGTTTTTGGTTTTTCCTAAGGCAGTTGTTTGAGAGTGTGAGACCCAGTTTTGGAGCTGCTTAGCTTGTATTTACATTACTGTTAAATTAGTATTCAGTAATAAGCAACCAAAAAGCAAAACTCAATTTATGTTGGTTTTTATAGGCTACTGCAGCACTAGGGTGTCAGTTGGTCCCGCCCAGAACTTCAGTTCTGCTCTGCAAGGATATATAATACCTGGTACGTTCTAGAAGCAGAGTCATTTTCCTTGACTTTTTTTTTTTATTAGCAAGACACAAAGCTTACTTTCCAGTAAACAAATGTACTAGTCTCTTTATCTTTCAACAGATTGGTGTGTCCATTTAATACAAGAAAATGGAAACTGAACAGCCAGAGGAAACCTTCCCCAACACCGAAACCAATGGTGAATTTGGTGAGAAGACATTTTTTAACAATTTCTGGATTTTTCCGTTTTGTTACTTTCATTATTTGGAACTGTTTAGTCTGACGTCCCTGTCAGCTTTCTCTTCACTTTGATTTATGAACCAGAGGTAACTGATTTGCATTGGTGACTCTAAACTAAGATATCTTGACAATAAAAATACTGTTTCTTTGCATTTTATAAGTTTAACCCTTGCAAGCATCTTGTTGCATTGTTTTGTGTTTAGAAAGTATTATTGGAAGAGAACATGCTCTAATTGACTTACAAACAAATCTCCAAACAGAACAGTTACTTCCTCTGACCTGTGGGTTGAAACTAAAATGTGATTGAATTAAAGGCGTTTTTCATTTTGATAACCCGGTGCTTGCTCTGAAATCTGAACTGTTAATTTCTAGGTAAACGTCCTGCAGAAGATATGGAAGAGGAACAAGCTTTTAAAAGATCTAGAAACACTGATGAGATGGTTGAATTACGCATTTTGCTTCAGAGCAAGGTATAAATTTTATTCTTGAAAATTTTAAAAGGGGTTCTTAACTAAAGTAGAAATTAAAGTGAGTTCTGATTTGGCCCTCTGGGAAGCATTCTAAGTCTTAAAGATTGAAGATAAAAGGTTTGAGTGGCTCCTTCAAAACAGATTTGTATGCCAGGTTGTTTTGATCAAATGAAAGTACTTAATACAGTGAGTCATTGCAGGTCAGAGTAGCAGAGGGTGTAGGTAATGCTTAAAGCATTGATGGATAAAAGTTTATACCTTGATTGCATTGTGGGAGAAACATCTAGTTGGCTGCTTACTTGTTTGATGCCATCACATGTTACATTGTTAAGGTACCTGATATGTTTAAATTATTTCTCAGAAGGAAACTGTAAATTAGTGCTTAACTTTCATGCTCCATGTACTTCTTCCCATGCTGAATATCCCAAAGCTATCTTGAATGTTTAATCCCCAAAGCACAAATGCCCTGATTTTTATTTTTATTTTTATTTTTATTTTCTTTTTTTTTTTTTTAATTTGACTTGGTGATTTTTTGAGTTTTGTTATCTCTGATTTTTAGCTTTATGACCCAAAAAAGAGAGGTTAGGTGTTTTGGTTTTTAGTTTGCAGTTTTTTGCTACGGTTTAAGAGCATAGGAAGACATTTAACATAGGGAAAGGGGAAGGTAAGCTTAATTGTCTTTTTTTCTCCTCCAGAATGCTGGGGCAGTGATTGGAAAAGGAGGCAAGAATATTAAGGCTCTCCGTACAGACGTAAGTATTAAAGAGTTTAAACTACTACACGAGCAGCTTCAGTTTATGTGTGTGTAGAAATTTAAAGATTTTGTGTCATAGAAATCATTTAATAGCCTAGATACAAGCCATTTGTAATAATCGATTACATAGATGATTTCCAGTTTGCCATTCCTGATTTAACAAAGCCCAGATTGAGTTTGGGGAGGGAAGGGTCTGTATTAAACCTCTTCACTTTCTGATAACTTTCCACCAAATTATTCACTTCAGGATAACATTTTAATTAGAAAATAACAGTGTAAAAACCCTTAATGGCACCACTTACTGTGTGTGAGTCAATTACAGTATATCAAAAACATTGCAGGTGGCTGATTAAACTCAAATTTTTATTTCCTTTTTTTAATCCATCCATCTGTTTAACAGCTTGCACATGGAGCACAGATTAATGTTGAGGTTGCATGATTTAAATATGGGTAAAGAACAGAGTAGACATGGGAAACCATTTGTCAATGCCAGTGATTTGAGTCTTCATATTTTATAGTGGGTTGACTCTTGTGATTAGACACACTAAATGTTGGTTATCACCAGAAGTAAGCATATTTCTAGGACTTGGCTACACCAAAATTTCTAAATTTTTTTCCTTATAGTGTACACTCCTTTAATGTTTCCTTGCTGAAGTTGAGGCAAATAATAACTTTGTGTTGAATACTTATTTGATAGTATTTCATTTCTCTCTTGGTCGCAGATCTTTGTATGTTCCTCTTGTAAACTGAACTTGAAATTTTGTTTAAAATTTTACTTGCCTTGCTAGGATCTAGGAATGCGTTTTAAACCTCCAGGACACCAAACTGGTCTTTTTTAAGAGTTAGGGTTTTGGTGGTGTGGGAATTTTTGTTTTGTCTTTTATAAACCTCTCTCCTCTTAATCCAGATGTTCTGTATAATTATCTGGGTTATTAATTTCCCCATTTCCTCAAGAATTTCAGTAAACTGAGTCATGACAGGTTTTGTGTCTACCCTCATGAGCCAGCCTGCTACTGAAACATCGTTTGTTTAAAAAAAAAAAATAGCTAGTACCATCATTTAAGGTCCTTAAATGTTAAGCCACAGTCAGATATAGAGAAGTCCATTATTGTGTTAGTCTTCAGAACAACTTAAGCTTGTTTCATTAATTGAGAGTATGAGTATAGTTTGTATTAAATTAAAATTTATTGCTTTTCCCCCTTTTCCCTCTCCTTGTTTTTTTGGCCATATATCTCCGTTGCCCATGTACTGGATCGACTTACCCCTGCGTTGCCCACCATGACGTTGGCCCATCCGCCCCTGAACGCCCATGTGAAAACCCTGGTTGGCTATGCCCAAAAATGTGCTC
This sequence comes from Meles meles, assembly GCF_922984935.1. Lineage (NCBI taxonomy): Eukaryota > Metazoa > Chordata > Mammalia > Carnivora > Mustelidae > Meles > Meles meles. The sequence continues at coordinate 70,682,001 of NC_060076.1, forward strand.
GTTGCCAAACGGGTACCATACTTGACAACTTCTGATTGAATGCCCATGCCCAATGCCAACATCCACGAACGCCAATGACCAATGCAGTACAATGCCAGTGTTTCAGTCCCAGACAGCAGTGGCCCCGAGCGGTATGTCCCAACAGTTTATGCCTCACTGCCTGATTAGAAAGAGAGAAATGTATTTTATTACCTGCCTTTTATATAATTAAATAGTATCCCCTTTAGACGGTGTATTGTTTTTCAAGTTTCTGTCTTATTTTCCCCATTAAGTCTTTTTGTCACTGAACTTTTACCGTGAGTTGCCCACCCAAACGATCCACTAATTTTATTTCGATGGAAGGAGCACAGCTTCAAGTGTTGCATATTTGCTGCATTGTAAATCAGATTGTTACCAAAATAGTCTCTCGCTCTGTCTTTGTGGCCCACCTTGCTTCCCAACATTGCCTGTTCATAATTTTTTCTGATGAAATGCTAACTCTGGTTCACTTTCTTTCACTTCTCATTTGTGTTGTCTTTGTTCTGTCTCGCATTTGTATTTGTTTTCTTGCAGAGCCCATTAGTGATCTAATTTCTAACTGGTATCCATAACCTTACTCCAGATATAATGTTCACCACTTGCATATTCCCCCACTTTTGCCTAAGAGAAGGTGTGCCAGTTTTACCAATGTAACAGCGAGGGTATCCTTAATTAACTTAGTGGTGGCGGGGAACATAAATATTCAACTCTGCTTCAGTTCTGGTCAATTTATTGCCCACTTAATCTGAGCCCTTCCAAGAGCCCATTCTCTCTGTCTCTCTGCAAGTCTCCTAATATTGTTATCATGTCTGTATTGGGCATAAAACAAAATGCATGTGAAAAATCTATAAATAGGCTACTTTAAATGGGGAGATTAAATAATTGTATGTTACTTCTCTGTAAAAGTTTGTATGACTAATGATGATGAACACAAAACTCATTTTTCTTTTCCACCTTTTTTGTACTATCTGGTATTTGTGATGTTTGACAGCATATTGAGTATCAGTGCTGATATTGAAACAATTGGAGAAATTCTGAAGAAAATCATCCCTACCTTGGAAGAGGTAGGCTCTCTTTTTGTTCTTAACCTATTTGGCAATTGAGGGGGGATTGTTGGAAGTGTTTTATTGGGGCTTAATATGGGGGTGGTGGAGAGACAGTGGCTATAACAGTTTGTAGCAGCAACATCTTGCACTACATAATGTGCATGGTTACAATTCCACACTGTTTGTTTTAAAACATAATCTTTAAAAAAAAATTTTTTAATGTAGTCTGGCCACTCTAGAGTAAATATGAACTAACTGTGGTCATGCACATGGGTTTAGCAGGTATTTTATGGGCTGTGGTTACAGGGGAGGGTTTGTGTTTTGGGGTTTTTTGTTTTTAATTAGAGTATTGGTTGTGGGGCTGTGTTGGAAAGGACTATGATGATCTAGTTCAAGGATTGTTTTTAATTTTGTGTAATCCTGTATTTACTGGGTATATAGGGAAAGGTTACATGTTGATTCTTAAGAGTAGATAAGTTTTTCATTTTATGGTATAGATAATGAAATAATGTTGTAGTAGCTTTACCAATATATGCGACAATAGCCTGATCACACTAGACACTTAACCTATTACTCTTATTTTTCTACTTTCAGGGCCTGCAGTTGCCATCACCCACTGCAACCAGCCAGCTCCCGCTCGAATCTGATGCTGTGGAATGCTTAAATGTATGTCATAGTGCCATTGAACCCCACTGAAGTATGGAGCCTGGCCCATAGGATCAATTTTATTTTTAACATAGTGTACTTTTCCCGTCTCTATAGAAAAAGGCTTAAAAACATGATAAGTGAATGGTCTTACAACTCACTGTTGACCCTGCTCCATGCTGCAGTGGGAATTAACTACATTTGCAAAATGCTTTGCAGTCATTTTTATTATGGTGTTATTTGAATGTTATTAATAATTTTGTGGTAACAGCGACATGCTAAATGGCTGCAGTGTGGGTATGGTGTTGCAGGACCTGAAAATAAAATAGTTTTTTAAGGTGGTGCAGAATGTCCTTTTTGGGCCTGGCTATTGAGGATAATAAGCACATAACTGGTAAAGTTATTGAAATATAAATTCAGGTTGCTCACTGCAACAGTATATTGTTATGCTTATAGCAGATAAGTGTGTATTATTGGGGATTCCTTGATACGGAACTAAAATTTTATAATTCTCCCTCTGCAGTACCAACACTATAAAGGAAGTGACTTTGACTGCGAGTTGAGACTGCTGATTCATCAGAGTCTGGCAGGAGGAATTATTGGGGTCAAAGGTGCTAAAATCAAAGAACTTCGAGAGGTAAAAGCAGTTTTGTTTTTGTTTTTTTGCTATATTTCTAGACAGTAGTGTTTCTTATAGAGCTGGGTCAGTGGGGTTCTCATTCCCCCTTTTTGAGTTCTTTCCCTAAAATATTTATCACTTATATTTCTCTAGTTCACTTTTAAAATATAACAGAAAGGCCTGGGCATGTTACGACAAGTTTGTTCTTTTTGCCAATACTGTGGCAAAGTCCTGGAGTTACTAATAGGGTTTTTTATGTTGGGGGTGGGGGCAGGTTTCTGAATGTGAATCCAGGAAACTTTGTTTTTTCCCTTCTGATTAATGCTTCCCTTTTTCGTAACTTATCACAGAACACACAGACAACAATCAAGCTTTTCCAGGAATGCTGTCCTCATTCCACTGACAGAGTCGTGCTTATTGGAGGAAAACCTGATAGGGTTGTAGAGTGCATCAAAATCATCCTTGATCTTATATCAGAGGTACCTTTGGAATATTATACTTACTATTTAATTCTATGAAACATGTTTTATTCTAACTTAGTTTCACCATGTTGAGACAAAATGGTTTTTATTTGTCCTTGGCTAGTTGCTTAGTTATCACTGTAATTTAAAAAGTCTTTGGGAGAGTGGTCATTTGATCATCAGTGAGGATTTTTTTTAATAGCCTTTGATCCTTCAAATGAAGTTTTGTAGTTTTTCTATAGTACCACATTGCACAGCTTCCCAACCGATACGCTTCAGTATGAGTTACATGCTTACATAAGGTAGTGATTGCCCCAGTCCTTGAGATGGGGACAAGTTCTTCTTTATAGACCCCATTGTGAAATGTGTGAACAGGGTTTCTAGTCTCTTCTTGAGATGGAACAGTAAAAGCAGGCTGCTAAAACTTTGTTTAGGTCTCACCAAAAATAACATTTTTAAAAATTCTTTTCTTCCTACTATTAACCTTTGCCTGCATTCCTTTTCCTGTCTTAAGTACCTCCCAGGAGAAAATAAAGGACTTGAAATGTTTGGCTTTTTATCATTTGGTATGAAACAAGGCTCTTTTCTTTCAGTCTGTAACGTTGCTATATTTTTATTTTAGTCTCCCATCAAAGGACGTGCACAGCCTTACGATCCCAATTTTTACGATGAAACCTACGATTATGGTGGTTTTACAATGATGTTTGATGACCGCCGTGGGCGCCCTGTGGGATTTCCTATGCGGGGAAGAGGTGGTTTTGACAGAATGCCTCCTGGCCGGGGTGGGCGTCCTATGCCTCCATCTAGAAGAGATTATGATGATATGAGCCCTCGTCGGGGACCTCCACCTCCTCCTCCTGGACGAGGTGGCCGGGGTGGTAGCAGAGCTCGAAATCTTCCTCTTCCTCCACCACCACCACCTAGAGGAGGGTAAGTTTCTTCCATTGACACATTACTGATCTGTAAGAGGCTTCACTTTATGGGTAGATAGGGTAGGTTTTTTATTTGGTGTGTGTGACATGTAAGCAAACTGAGATTACAACAAGTACTATGCTTGCAGAGATCTAATGGCCTATGACAGAAGAGGAAGACCTGGAGACCGCTACGATGGCATGGTAAGAACTCTTTATTTATCAGTGTATACGTGAAAGCTTCTAGGAGTCTAAAGTCACATAGTTGACATTTTGTTGAAGATGATTATTAATTGGAAAGTTTGCTTTATAAATGAATTTCGTAGACAACTAGTTAAATCATTTTAGTTGTTAGCTGGAATATTAAGACTTCATTTAGCTTTTTTTTTCTGGAGGATATGTGATTTCTGCCAATATTTCAGTGATGGAAAATAGAAATCACATATAAAAATGGGTATTTCAATGGCTGAAACAATGCGGGTTATGTCAATAGTTCTGTCTTTGACACAGGTTGGTTTCAGTGCTGACGAAACTTGGGACTCTGCAATAGATACATGGAGCCCATCAGAATGGCAGATGGCTTATGAACCACAGGTTGAGTATCATGAGTGTTTTTGTATTCATATTAGTAACAAATGCTTCCCTACTTGCCAGTAAGTGTTGACTTCCCTTCATGTAATGTTCTTGCTTCTGTGCTATGTACCTGAAGGGTTTTTTCCCCTAAGGATTGTCTTCCAAAATTTACTAGGGAGAATGTGGGAGGACTTTAGTTTCCTAAACTAAGACTTTAGGGATATTAAAATAACTAGAGAATAGTTCCGAAGGCAAAGTAATTTTTTATTTTTTCTTTCCATTTTTAGGGTGGCTCCGGATATGGTAAGTTTTTTCCTTTGTAAAAATCAAAACATTATTTCATGCTTTCTAAATGAACTTAATGCTCATTATTTAAATCAGATTATTCCTATGCAGGGGGTCGTGGCTCATATGGTGATCTTGGTGGACCTATTATTACTACACAAGTAACTATTCCCAAAGATGTAAGTATTCTTTAAATTTTTACATTCTTGTAATGTTACAAGGAACATTTAATGGATCATTTTCTATAAATTCCCTGACACTTACTAAAAGGTCTTAGAAATTTATCTTAAGACTAAAATTGTGTTTTACAGCCTTCAGTGAGGTGTCTTCCTCTTGTACTGTTTTTAAAGCAGAGGGTTCTGAGCCCCTGATTTGTTTATTAAAGGAAATGTTGATGTGCAGCGTAAATGCATTTTAATTCAAGCCTTGATGGGTTGGAGGTCTTTAATCCTAGAATGGACTGTGTAATGTTAATACTTGATATTCACTGAAAATACCAGTAATACGGTTATTTTTAAAGTATATCATAAACACTTGTTTTTAAAAACCCTTTCAGTTGGCTGGATCTATTATTGGCAAAGGTGGTCAGCGGATTAAACAAATCCGTCATGAGTCAGGAGCTTCGATCAAAATTGATGAACCTCTAGAAGGGTCTGAAGATCGGATCATTACCATTACAGGAACACAGGACCAGATACAGAATGCACAGTATTTGCTGCAGAACAGGTTAGTTTGAGTTTACCTTTGTGTTAGCATACCCATACTAAAACTTTTTTAAAAGCTTTCTTTCTCAATTGATTTTTCTTTTAGAAGCCATGGTGTCTCAACCTTTTGGGGACCTAACTTCTAAACATCCTAATAGCTTTGCTTTAATTTTCTTCTGCTTTCTTACTAAAAATGAAGACATTCAATACTAATCTTGCTGGAAGAAGCCTTAACCAAGCAAACTTCTCATTTCTCTGGTGAAAACTGCTGCCAAAACCACTTGTTATAAATTATACAGAGCCTGTAGAAAATATAGAAGATTCAGTGGATGTTGGTCTAGTTCTGTGTGGAAGACTAGTGATTTTGTTGTTTTTAGATAACTAAATCGACAACAAATCACAGTCTGCCATATGGCACAGGCCATGCCTCTACAGGACAAATGATTGGTGCTGTAAAATGCAGCATTTCACACCTTACTGGCATTTCTTTGTCTTTTCAACCGAGTATTAACAACTTTTAATTCCATTTTCCTAATTCTGCTCTACTAATGTCTGATTTACTATTAATCATTTTTCTGGAATTTTACATTGCTCTAATTTTACATTGCTCTAATTTTTTAATTGCTAATGTTTTAATTCTTATTTCTAATTGTAATGGACATGTTTATCATTTGAATTTAGCATTGAAATTGTCTTAATGTTGATTAAGATGTTACGAACAAAAATTCTAATTCGTACTTTTTTTTCTTTTCTTTTATAGTGTGAAGCAGTATGCAGATGTTGAAGGATTCTAATGCAAGATATTTTTTCTTTTTTATAGTGTGAAGCAGTATTCTGGAAAGTTTTTCTAAGACTAGTGAAGAACTGAAGGAGTCCTGCATCTTTTTTTTTTTATCTGCTTCTGTTTAAAAAGCCAACATTCCTCTGCTTCATAGGTGTTCTGCATTTGAGGTGTAGTGAAATCTTTGCTGTTCACCAGATGTAATGTTTTAGTTCCTTAAAAACAGGGTGGGGGGGGGAAGGGCGTGCAAAAACTAACATTGAAATTTTGAAACAGCAGCAGAGTGAGTGAATTTTAATTTTTGTTCATTGTTGGTGGTTTAAAAGAAAAAATTCCCCCCATGTAATTATTGTGAACACTTTGCTTTGTGGTCACTGTAACATTTTGGGGGGGGGTGGGACAGGGAGGAAAAGTAACAATAGTCCATTTGTCCCTGGCATCTATTCAGAGCAGTGTGCAGAATGTAATGCTCTTTTGTAAGAAACGTTTTATGATTTTTAAAATAAATTTAGTGAACCTATTTTTGGTGGTCATTTTTTTTTTTAAAAAGACAGTCATTTTGCAAATGGCTGGATCCTCAACCCACCCCAAACTAAACACTAAGTTTGATTTTCAGCTCCTCTGTTGGATATAAATAAATGCATCTCTTCTTGGACATAGGGATAATATCTTGGCTAATTCCATTCTGGTGATTTCTTGATTTGAAAGTCCATTGCTTGGGAAGAAATTCCATCATACACATTTATGCTTACAATAAGCTGGGGATTTTTTTTGTTTGCAAATGCTTGCCCCTACTCTGCAGCAGTTTTCTATGTTAGTAATTGTAAAGGGAGAACCAAGGTGGGGAGCAATACTACAAATTGAGTAACGTTATAAGTATATGCCAGAAGCCTAATGGCAGCAAGTTTTATTAATCAGAATAATACTTGGTTATGGAAGTGACTGATGCTAAATAAATTCTTATTATTTTTTATTAGATGATTTCTCACCTATAGACAAACTGTCAGCCTGCTAGTGTCTTATTAGTTAAACTTTGTAAAATATATATATATTCTTGTTTTTTTCCATTGTATGCAAATTGAAGGAAAAAGATGTACCATTTCTCTGTTGTATGTTGGATTATGTAGGAAATGTTTGTGAACAATTCAAAAAACGATGAAAAAAATTCCTGTGGATGTTTTGTGTAGTATTTTGGCATTTGTATTGATAGTTAAAAGTTCACTTCCAAATAAATAAAACTCCCATAATGCTAGATTTGATGTGTGCCCAATTTGAACAAGAGTTAACTACCTGTAAAATTCATTCAAACGTTCCTCTTAAAAGGAAAGAGAGTAATCTTAAATTACTTTTTTTTTTCCCCCGTGTGAAGTGTGTTTCTAGAATTTATAAATCTGGTAAGGGTGGTAAATATAAAATCCCAATCATTAAGCTCTTTATTTGTTAAAGGGGGAGTCTAGAATGATGAGAGCTGGAGTCATTATCCAACTCTTTAATAACATAATTACAGATTTCCTAAGAGAAATTTTGGGTTTCTTAGGTTTTTATCTTTAGGATAGCCCTAGTTTGATGTTTGAAAAAGTAATGACTGTTAAATAAAACAACTGCAGAGTAGGTTCCTGGCTCATAATTTCCTAAAACTTCTACCTGTTAATCTCCAGCTGTTTAGAAAGCATGAGAACAGCTTAATTGTATGGAAAACACTTAATGCAATTCTGCTTTTAAGTTTAGGAAAAAGATGTGAATGTAGTAGAAGATGAAGTAGGTAGGTTTTTTGGAGTATACATAAGTAACATGTATGCAAACCTCATTTAAAGCCAGAATTTTGGTGAAACTTCCCTTTTAGTTGGGGGAGAAAGTTCTGCAAAATGAAAAACTGCCACAATATGATTTAAAACTTTGATACCTGTGGTATAGTTTCCCAGGAGGAGGAATTAGGCTGTGTTGCCACATGAGTGTTACTTAAGTATTCTCCGTGGGTATGTTAAGTATGGCTGAGCTGGAGTGGCTTAGGGCAGTATAATCAACTTCTGTTGAAATGAGCCTTTCTACTAGAGAGAAAGTAAGTGATAATACTTTAGTTAAACTTACTGGTGGGAAGGCATTCCTGGAGATAACACTGGCTTTCAAAGCAGGCATAGGCCATTAAAAAACTAGTTATGTCAAGTACATAGATGATTAGCTGGAAGGATTTTCATTTTTGCCTTTTAACAAATTCAGACCTTAAACGTAACCCACTAGAAATTAGACTCGAGAATATCTGGCATTGAAAAATTGGGTGTACCACTTGTGAAGGGGAGAGGCCTTTTGTGTTGCCACTATTTGTGAATGGTGGTAGAATATGGGCTGAAAATTTGGTTAAGTTGGGAAATTCTCAGTAAAACATATTCAAAATTTACTATATGGAACGTTGAACCAATTTTTATAAGAAGCAACTGGTACATATTCTCATCTATGGAAGCCTCAAATGTAAACAAATGTGCGGTTCCTAAAAGGTTTTAAGCTTAACTTTGAAATGCCAACAGATGTGCTAAAAAACCAGGTTGCACCAGTTTTTTATTAGGAACGGAGATTTTAAAACCTGTGCTATTCAGATTTTTTAAATTTGGCTTTGAAATGAGACTACAGGGGTCCCTAAGTGTCCAAACCGTTTTGGCTCAGCTCATGATCTCAGGGTCTGGAGTTTGAGTTCCTTGTCAGGCTCTGTGCTCAGCACAGAAGCTGCTTCAGATTCTCCCTCCTCTCCCACTTTGCACGCTCACTCTAAAGTCATCTAAGAAATGAATCTACAAAATACTTGTATTGAACAATGCAGTCGTTTACTCCTAGATCTAATCACTGATTCTACTGGAATGCATGGAGATTAAAGAGGAAAATGAATATAGTTAATTTCTCTCTTAATCACTTTAATGGTTTATTTATAATGTCTTCTGTTAGTACTCAGAATGGAATTACTGTTCTACAAACATGAAAGGTAATTTGCTTAAGATTGATGCTGGCTAAAGAGAGAGTTTTACATTTACTCATGGCCAGTGAAAATGTTTTTGTTTGCAAAATTGGGTTGGCTTGTGTTTTTTCAAGTGTTTAATGCCATTAGCTTTTTGGAAAGGGATTCAATAGTCTTGATTGTGACTAAATGTAAATTTAAAAATACCATGCATCTCCCATTTTATTACCAAGGATTGTCATTGCTGACAAGTTCCAGGTGAAATGGACTCCGTTTATGGAGCACTGAACTTAATGGAGAACTTACCATGTTTTCTCAAACTATTCTAGGACCACATTTAAAATCAGTGGCAGTGGTTAAACACAAAAATATTTGGACCATACCTGTTTGAACCACAATCTCTAGGAGGTACCAGGAATCTGTGTACTTTACAAATGAGTTAATAGTGGTTTTTGTTCAAGATTTTATTTAAGAGAGGGCACATGAGCAGGGGGAGGAGCAGCTGTAGAGGGACAAGCAGACTGGGTTGAGCATGGAGCCCCACCACAGGGCTTGATCTCATGACCCACGTATCACGACCCAAGCCGAAATCAAGGGGTGGGTGCTCAACCGACTGAGTTACTCAGGTACGTACCCCAAACTCAATTGTCTAAACACTAATTCAGTACCGCAATATGTAGTAAGAAACGTATGGGGACGCCTTGGTGGCTCAGCCAGTTGAGTCTGCCGCCTTTGGCTCAGGTCATGATCCGGGGGTCCTGGGACTGAGCCTGGTGTTGGGCTCCCTGCTGAGAGGGAAGTCTGCTGCTCACTCTCCCTCTGACCCTCACCCCCTATTCATGCGCTCACTTGCTCCCTCGAATAAATAACCCTAAAACAAGTATGTTACCATACCTTTTCATTAATTCGCCCATACTTCGTTCCCCAGGTGTACTGGTGCAGTGGTTAGGAATCTTTCATTTGGAGAGACAATCCAGACAGAAAAGCCAGTGTTGGGAGATGTGTTTAGGAAAGCAGAAACCAATGTGGGTGTACCTACAGGTATACACATTCACAAGCATGTTTGAAACATTGTAGAGTTAAAACTAGGAAAATCTCTGTGTTTTGACCCAAAAGTCTGTCTCCTGCTCCTCTTAGCAGATGAAAAAAAAAAATACCTTGTGTACACAGGTAGCCATCATTTGCCCCAACCAGGGAAGATATCTGACCTGAGGGGAAAAAGTAATACCTAGAAAATAAAGCACTTTACATTCGTCTATATTAAAATGAGTTAATCTGAGTCGAGAACATCAGAAAATCTAAAAGGCAAACATTTTATAGGCTTTGGGTTCCTGTTTGCCAAGTCAGCAGCAGGGCACTGGCAACAGGGTTGTGGTTAACGGACACACCAGCTATCCTGTGACTTCAAACCTTCTTAGCCTTCCTAGCCACCTCATTTTCTGCCCAGAATGTGTCCTCCCACTCAATACCTCTACACCCATTCCACCTACTCTCCCAAACTTAGACATGTAATCCCCAGCCCTGTAATTGTGAGAGAAGTATGTCAGCAGAACTTCAAACCTTAGAATCCTTTTAGAAGTATTTTACCCTTTGGTCATCCTATCCCTCTTGCCCCCTTTTATCCCTGAATTCTTACTATTTTTTTTTTTTAAGATTTTATTTATTTGACAGAGATCACAAGTAGAGAGGCAGGCAGAGAGAGTGAGAGAGAAGCAGGCTCTGCTCAGCAGAGAGCCCGATGCGGGACTCGATCCCAGGACCCCGAGATCATGACCTGAGCCGAAGGCAGCGGCTTAACCCACTGAGCCACCCAGGTGCCCCGAATTCTTACTATTTTTAAGGATAGGCTTCATGGAAGGGTCAGTTCACCTAAAACAGTCTGGGAGCATAGGGGGGCACATATGACTGCTGCTTATTGGAGCAAAAGGGAAGAAGTCATTTTGATAGCAAGAAATTAGGCAGGAACAGAGTAGAATAGAATGTACCAGCTAGGTCCCTCAGAGACCTCCCTAGGGTTCAACCTGAGGCTGGACAAGTAGAGGATTAGTGAGAACAGGAACTCCAAGTAAGTTAAAAGCAGAGAAGGCTCAAGCCTCACTTCGATTTTGGAACCCTGCAAAGCATTCCTGTGACCACATGGTCTAGTAAAGCACAGTAGAAATTGAGGCATACCATGTTTTGAAATAGACCCTGAAAGGGGCGCCTGGGTGGCTCAGTGGGTTAAAGCCTCTGCCTAGCCTCTGCCTAGCCTCTGCCTTCAGCTCAGGTCATGGTCCCAGGGTCCTGGGATCTAGCCCCGCATCCGGCTCCCTGCTCAGCGGGGAAACTGCTTCCTCCTCTCTCTGCCCGCTTTTCTACCTACTTGTGATCTCTGCCTGTCAAATAAATAAAATCTTTAAAGAAAAAAAAAAAGACCCTGAGATTTTATGCACACACACACACTCCACAGGATTTCCTTGATTCCTATATGGCATAAGAGGGACACCAATTGAGTGCTAATGGGCTTGCCATGGCAAAGAGGAAGGTTACTGCATAGCAGAGGCTGTAAGGTAGATAGCCCAGCAATGCAGTAAGGTTGCTGGTCTAGGAAATGTGGAAGTGAAAGGCCTTTTTGAAAAAACAGCCCTAATAAGGGGTCTGACCTTTTTTTTTTTTTTTTTTTTTAAGAGACTTGAGAGGGAGAGCATGAGAGGGAAGAAGGTCAGAGGGGGGAGAAGCAGACTCCTCGAAGAGCGGGGAGCCTAATGCGGGACTCGATCCCAGGACTCCGGATCATGACCTGAGCCAAAGGCAATGGCTTAACCAACTGAGCCACCCAGGTGCCCAAGGGGGCTGACCTTTAACTGAATAATTATTTCCCGTAAATTAGACCATTTAAAAATGGAAAAGACCAACTTGCGTTTAACTTGGCAAGTGTATGTGTTTTTTTCTACCACCATTGGGATTGGGAACTTAATGAGAGAGAGGGCATATATGGGTATCTGAGAGCTCTGGAAGTCCCCATAAAAGCAAGAAAGTTGAGGCAAATACAACCAGATCCTAAGTTCTAGGTGGAGGTGGCCCCAGTTGGCTTGGGGTCTTCATTTGGTAGATCAGGTAGCTTTTTTATCTAGATCGTTTATTCATATCTGCGTTTCAGATTGGCACCAATTCTTTGTACAGTTCAGACTCCAGAACTCTGTGCGATCAGGCTGACACTAATCTCCAGCTGTGACCAAATCATGGCTTCACTCACTGCCTGCCTATCCTGCTTCCTTGGCTTCCTTTCACTTGAGACCATTCCTCTAGTGAATCACTTGCACAAGAATCCCTGGCTGGGGCTCTGCTTTTAGGGACACGATCTAAGACAGTTAAGCTGCAGCTAGAACAAAGATTTACATCACCCAGACATTCTTGACTTAGATTTTGATGAAGTAACAAGACATAGAGTTATCTCCTTCTGAGGAAGGGGTGAGTTTTTCATTTTATGGAGAATAGCTGCATTCTGTTAGGCAGTATTTTTTAAAGTATATGTATGTCAGGGCGCCTGGGTGGCTCAGTGGTTAAGTGTCTGCCTTCAGCTCAGGTCATGATGCTGGGGTCCTGGGATCGAGCCCCATATCCAGCTCCCTGCTCAGCGGGAAGCCTGTTTCTCCGTCTCCTACTCCCCCTGCTTCTGTTCCCTCTCACTGTGTGTCTGTCAAATAAAATCTAAAAAAATAATAATAATAAAGTATATATGGGGCGCCTGGGTGGCTCAGTGGGTTAAGCCGCTGCCTTCGGCTCGGGTCATGATCTCAGGGTCCTGGGATCGAGTCCCACGTCGGGCTCTCTGCTCAGCAGGGAGCCTGCTTCCCTCCCTCTCTCTCTCTCTGCCTGCCTCTCTGTCTACTTGTGATCTCTCTCTGTCAAATAAATAAATAAAATCTTTAAAAAAAAATTTAAAAAAAAAAGTATATGTATATGAACAAAATAGCAAGGGGGTGGGTTATAATGGGCCCTTTTGTTGAACAACACAGCCTCACTTTGCCCTTTCTAATAGTACCCAGCTTGGCTTCTGCAGTTTTTCTTTCTCAGCTGTATGTAGACTTGCCTAGATAGAAATCCTGGTCCTGGGAGAGTCCTTCTCACACCAAGAGAGTAGGCATTGCCCCAGGCTTGCCTTACCTATGAATTTGTCCCCGGAATTTGAATCTTGAGCAGAAAGATTGCAGGCAAGTTACAATGATCACAGTTAAGTTTTTTGTTTTTGTTTTGTTTTGTTTTTTAGCAGCACTAGTAGAAGAAACCTTTGGGCAGTTTCTAGAACTGCCCAATTGCTGTTTAGAAGTCTTGTTCCCAGCCTTTCCTTCTATCCAGAGAGCTTTCTCATAACTTTTCAAAAAGTTCTTTCTGCTTAAACTTATTAGCCAGTCACTTGCTATTCTCTGCAGCCATTCAATCCAAGCCCTCCCTGGGCCAAGCAGCATTTCTGATTTCAGGGAGGATGACAGTCTGGGTGGCAGCTGCTCGCTCCACGTCAGCTGCCATTGTTGCCAACCAGTGTCACTTGGACCTTCACAGTTAGGCCATCTGGGGCATAAATCATTTTCTGGGGGACTGCCAGGCCCTATCTCAAGGCTGCCACTGAGCATCAAAGGCAGCCAGCAACATGCCTCAAGTTTCTGGCTTTTGCCTCCACTTTGACTTGAATAAAATGCCACACCTCACAGAGAAGAGAACTGACTTCTGGAGCAGCTACCAAAGGGGTTGGATGATGCCATTTGGAAGGAAAGAGGAGTCAGTTCTGGATGGGAAAACTCTGACCAAAGGGAAATAAAAAAGCAGGGGGAGAGACATGCCGCTGGGTGAGCAGTCCCCTCCCGCCGACTAGCCCCGCCTGCCCTGGACGCCTGGGCAGGCTGTCGGTTTGGCCAAAGCCACCAAGCTGTCTAAAAATGCTTGGTGTTTTTAAGAGATACAGAAAGAATTATTAGATTACAATAAGAGTTGGTACTAATGTTCTTGAAATGAACCACAGGCTGTCAGATTTTGCTAAGATGATTGACAACATAGACAATCTTGGGCAGAAATTGCCAGCTGTTCCAGACAACTACAAGGTGACTTTTGTGCACAGAGATGTGTCAAGGCCAGTCCCTTGTTGTCCTCTTAAACCTGATTGGCCTGAAAACAAGAAGTTGTGCTACATGCAAGATGACAGGGGCTTTGTTAGTTAAGGCAACAGGAGCATAGAAGTTTGGAAATGTGAATATCATCTACCCTCAACTTGGGAGTTATGCAAAAATTCCAGAATCAAGCGCCCGGAAACTCAGCACAGAAACCTCCCATGTGCATTACTGAGTCAATGAGACTGGGCACGGAGCGGAGTTCACCTTTATTTCTGACATTAAGGAAGCAGTGATGGTTTGCCCCGTGTCCTCCAACTTCATATCCAAGCCAATGGATGTTCCCTAGTTTGGTGTGATTTTGGCTGATGCTCAGAAGAATGTTGGCTCTGCAGGGATCACATTCATGATCACTGGTGATGACCTCCTGGGGTTTGCTCTCAGAGAGTACCCCCTCAATCCCAGAATACAAAGTATAAGCCCCAAACTACTCCTCGAACAACACACTTCTGTATTGCAGCATCTATGACATGGGCTCGATCCTGAAGTGGATTAAGAACAAGGCAGTGCGGCCATTGGAGAAGCTCAACTCCATCAAAGCACAAATGATTTATATTACTGATAATTCTCAAGGGTTCTAGGTATATCCAGTGGATCCCAGAGTAGAAGCAAGACGAATATTCCATTCTTCAGTGGCAGTGCCAAAGCAGATGGTGCTTTAGGAAAAAAGATTACTTGCTAAAGCTCTTTTTTTTTTTTTTTTAAGATTTATTTATTTGACAGATAGAGATTACAAGTAGGCAGAAAGGCAGGCAGAGAGAGAGAGAGGAGGAAGCAGGCTCCCAGCCAAGCAGAGAGCCCGATGCGGGGCTCGATCCCAGAACCCTGGGATCATGACCTGAGCCGAAGGCAGAGGCCTTAACCCGCTGAGCCACCCAGGCGCCCCTAAAGCTCTTTAACTCAATATGATCTTGAAAGGGAGTAGGTCTGTGGGAGTCATCTGGCCTCTCTGTGTAATGCTGATGGGATAGAAGATGTTTGGAATCTGGCAGCATCCATGAAAAACTCTTTGGAGATGCATTAGCTATGAATGCACCTCGACCAGTATGTATTCTGCCCCTGGACAATGTACAAAACTTAAAGTAACTTGGGAATGGCTACAGAACAACAAACATGGTATTCTTGAACATTTAATTATAGATTCTTCTTTTTTCAAAGAACAGCAAAACTTCACAACTCTACAAAGGTGGTGAGACTTAATAGACACCTTAATTCCTTTTTTTTTTGAGATTTTTAATTAAGTGGGGGGTTTTTGTGTGGTTTTGTTTGTTTTGTTTCTTTTAAAGAGAAGAGAGGGTTAGAAAGGAAGGGAGTGAAAAAATCTTAAGCAGACTCCACGCCCAGCACAGAGCCATCACAGGGCTTGATCCCATGACCCTGAGATTATGACCTGAGCAGGAATCAGGAGTCGGACACTAAACCCACTGAGCCACCAAGGTGCCCCTAAGTTTTTATATTTTTATAGTAATCTCTACACCCAACATGGGGCTCAAGTTCATAACGCTGAGATCAAGTCACATGTTCTTCTGACTGAGCCAACCAGGCACCCCAACAATACTTTAATTCTGACTTGAACTGGAAATATTTTTTAAAAGTCTTCCTTTTGCTTTCCTAACAAATTCTAACTTATGGCATCTTTCCTTCTTTTTTTTTTTTTTAATGTCTTTTTTTCTACTTTTTCTAGCTAGATCTCAGTATTCAAACTTGTCTGTGAGCTTCATTATGCAAATTGTAGCTAATTGCTTCTGGAGATACACAAACACACACCATGGAGGGCAAATGGGGTCCTCTGAATGCTGAATCTTGATCCTTTCCAAAATGACAGCAGTAGGTTCTCCTGGGTCCTGCACCTGTTAATTCAGGTCCACACTACCTGTGTTGTGTTTGGGGGTTCCAGGCTCAAGGTCAAACTGGGGGATCTTTCTGTTTTTTTTTTTTAAGATTTTATTTGTTTATTTGACACAGAGAGAGAGATCACAAGTAGGCAGAGAGGCAGGCAGAGAGAGAGGGAAGCAGACTCCCCACTAAGCAAAGAGACCCCTACGGGGCTCAATCCCACGACCCTGAGACCGTTACCAGAGCTGAAGGCAGAGGCTCAATCCTCTGAGCCATCCAGGCACCCCAGATCCTGTCATTTTCATAAAGAGATAAAAATGACATACTATATGTTTATATAGCAATGTCTGTTTATGTCTTTATATTTCTAGTAATACAGTTCTCAGAATCCTTGACTTTGTGCATTATAACATTACATTAGCAACAGCTACGTTTCCCATCCCACCTTCCTGCCCCTCTTTTAAGCTGTTTCACAAAAAAGATACAGTTCTAACTCACTTTTGCTTTCTGTCCAACAAGTAGAAGAGAGAAGGCTGTATGTTTGGTTCTTTATTTTCTTTTTTTTTTTTTTTTTGGTAAGCTGTTGAACTAAAATTCTGTGTCAAACTTCCTTATCCTTTGCCTTTGTTCATTTGACAGTTCTCTTTATAGTGTTTGACCAAAGTGATGCTATGAATTCTGGAAGATCTTTGCTGAAGATTCTTTTCCCCTATTGTCTATCCACTGTCGGTGTGTTATGTTGAATATGTGAAGGACATTAAAAACCGAAAATATCTAAAAAGAGAGAGAGAGACAGATACAGACAGAAAGAGAAAGGAGAATTTCCTCTCAAACTGCTCTAAGGCAGCTTCTCTGTAGAGTTTGTCCAGTACAATGTAACTGTGACAACACTCCTACCCTGTGATTAGCTATGTCTCTTCAAGGCTCACTAGGAAGCAGTGGCTAGCACAGTATCACATCCCCTTGTATTACTTTCCATCTGAACCTTCTTTTTCCCTTTCCTTCACTGTCCATGTCCTCAGAAGGCACCTCTAAAACATCAGCACTTAATCCCTGCATCAGATAAATCCTTGCCCCTCTTCAAGGTAAATATTTCTCTTTATCTGTTTACTTTTTGTACTTTTTAAAAAAAGATTTTATTTGTTTATTTGACAGAGAGAGCACAAGTAGGCAGAAGGAGAGGGAGAAGCAGACTCCCCACTGAGCAGGGAGCCCATGCGGGACTTGATCTCAGGACTTTGGGATCATGACCTGAGCCAACGGCAGATCTTAACCAACTGAGCCACCTGGGCACCCCCGTACTTTTTTTTAAGATCTTTTTTTTTTTTTAAGATTTTATTTATTTATTTGACAGAGAGAGATCACAAATAGATAGAGAGGCAGGCAGAGAGAGAGAGGGGGAAGCAGGCTCCCTGCTGAGCAGAGAGCCCGATGCGGGACTCGATCCCAGGACCCTGAGATCATGACCTGAGCCGAAGGCAGCGGCTTAACCCACTGAGCCACCCAGGCGCCCTAAGATCTTATTTTTAAAGTAATCTCTACACCCAGCATGGGGCTTGAACTCACAACCCTGAAATCATGAGTCATGAGGTCTACTGACTGAGACAGGTAGGCACCCCTGTACTTTTTTTTTAAAGCAGGTTTTTCCATTTACTATTGTTGTGTCTCCCTCCCTCACTTTTTGCACTACAGTCTAGCTGGATGATCTATTGCCAACTGGCACAAATTCTCCAAATCAAAGTATGCAAGGGAAATACATTTGTATGACCCTCTTTAATAGAAGATACATGGGGCATTCTGTCTAGTTCTGCCTCCCAGAAGTAAAATAAAATAACTAGAGGGCCTGCCCCTCTTCTACATATTTGAATTTCAGTTCTGGAAATTTCTTCAGCCTGTCTGTGCAAGAACCCCTTGCTTGATAATTCCTAGGATTCATTCCACAAACAGCTCAGCCTCAGCTTCTAGCAACCACGAGCGAAAGAAGGTGGCTACCAGATCAGTATTTTGCATTATATCCTGAAGTGGTGAGTTCAAGGTTGTTCAAAGAGATCTCATTTGGAAAGCAGTGCATGCACCAAGTCTGCATTGTGGTGAAGAGAATCTGTCAGGCAGGCACTGAGGAGTTTCAATATCATTCAAATCACCTCTTCAATGACATTTACTTAAATGCATAACCTACAAAGGAACACTAATGGAACTCAGAGAACCTCTCAAGGACTGTGTAGTTTGTTCCACAACTCTGTTGTGTTTTTTAGATAGCAAGGAAAACAAATAGATTACTGGTTTATTATAAAATGATATAACTTGGGAACAACCAGATAGAGAGAGGATAGGGTAAGTTACCTGGGAAGGGGCACGGAGCTTCGATGCTCTCTGAGCACGTCATTCTCCCTAAATCTCTAAGTGTTCATCAAACTGGAAACTCTGCACTGGTTTTTATGATATTTAGTTCTTTCTTCCAAGTAGGAAATATTAATTTCACTAGTTAAAGGCAAACTATTATTCAAAAATTCTAATTGATTTTGAATGTAGTAATAATGTTAATGATATATAATGGAGATGATATATTTAGTCTGTTATGACTAAATATTTTAAAACAGAAATTATTTAAGAGTGGGAGTTTTCTAAATAAATAAAATATTAAAAAAAAAAAAAAAGAGTGGGAGTTTTCACCAAAAAGAAAAGAGTCCATTCTATCCCTAAGCCAAACCCTGTAGATAGAACATTTTACACACAATAAGATGAGAGGAGGATGAGAAAGAGCTTCCAATGGTACTAAGAAAACCAGGATAATATAATGCCCCAAAAGCCAAGAGTGAATTTCAAGGAAGTTGTCAATTTTAACTGCTGTAAATGGATAAATCAAGGAGAAAAGGAACAGAGGAAAATTGCTACCCAGTAGCGAACCTTATCTCTTTTCTGCTGAGCCTTCTTGGGGCTTTAGTCTCTTGATCACTTTAGGAGAGTGGGGGGAAATGAAAATAATTGAGAGGTCCTATCTTCAAAAATCCATTTTACTTCTCTGCTTTCCTCCTTCTGCATATATGAAAAATGACAGCCGTCTCTCTAGCAATGTTTATTGTCCATCCATTGCTCTTGCCAACTTTAAGAATACCTCTTAACCCACTCTTTCTTTAAGTTTCTGCCATAGCCTATCATGACAGAAAACAGCAGATGTAGCAGTGATCATTGCCAATGCTTGACATTTAATTTAGCTATTCAGAAGATGGCTTTCTTGATGACTGGAATAATCTAAGTTGGATACTGTGTAGGAGGGGGAAAAGTGATAGGGACACAACATCATTTATCACGCCTCCTCCCTTTGTTAACCCTGAAAATACAAGTTTAGGGACTATAGAGAGGTCATCTTGTTCTCTTTAAAAGCCTATGTCTGCAGGGTAGAGCTTCTGGCAAAGATTTTCAAAAGAAAAAACTCATCAGGCATGTTCCTTTGGCTCTTTGCCCCTTTTAAATTCCTCCTTCTTTCTGAGAACACAATGCCCATAAGGATAGAGCCATCCTACAACCATAAAGACAAAAAAAAAAAGAAAGAAAGAAAAGAAAAAGATTATCACTAGGTATCCCTGGTGATACAGAAAGCAAGGAGTCTAGTTTCTTGCTGACATTTTCACACAGGCACATCGACTATGGACTTATTATATGAGGAAAAAAATCCCCTTTGTATTTAGTCACTATAATGTAGTTTTCTGTTCCTTGAAGTATACTACTACCCATTCGACTGTCTGCCTTCCTCACTAGATCATAAGATGTCAGGGACCATGTCTGTATTTGCCACCTGTGCAAGATAGGAAGCTTTCATAGCAAGTTACAGAAAACCCAACTCAAAATTGCTTTAAATTATAAGGAAATTTATTAACTCACATAATGAGATCCAAAAGAATATGGGACAGACTTAAAAGAGCTGACATGATCCCATTATTCCAGCTCCATTTCTCTGCTATTCTTTTGACTTCCCCCATATGTTGACCTTCTACACAAGTTGCCGTCAAAAGGATGGTAACAATTTCACATGCTCAGTCATATCTAGACAGAACATGAATCTCTTCTGGAAGTTCTCCTGGAAAAGCTTTTCTGGAAGTATCTTACAAACCTACCTTTGCAATTCACTGAGGTGAACTGGGGAACATAAATGATCCTAACCCTGTCCCTTGCAAGAGGGTGATATTACCTCAGACAAGTCCAGACCACTCCTGGAGCTCAAGATGCTGAGCTATACCAGCTGTGGATAAGAGGGATTCCTGAACAACATCAGGATTCTGTCGGGAAGGAAGAAGGAGGGAAAGAGTATTGAGTAGGTAAAGAACTCCCTCCCTTTTTGTATTCCTAACATCTTGACCACATATTAAAAAAATAAGCCCACCTACGATGCAAAATTTATGCTTATCTCAACAATAAGCTGAGAGAAGGAAGCTTTTCTTATTTATCTTACTCCTAGTGTCTGACTCAATATCCTGAACACACTAGGAATCTAAGTTGTTGGTTTTCCTTCTCTGTCAATTAAGTCTCCGTGAGAGAAAATGGCCTAAATTATATAAACTCCTGAATTCTTTTGTAGATTGCCAGATTTTCTTGCTAAGAAATTTTTTAGAAGCTTTTACTTTTTGAGAGAAGAGAGCGAGAGAGAAAGCAAGCATGAGTGGAGATGGGGGGGGGCACGGAGCAAAAGGGCAGAGGGAGAGGAAGAAGCAGACTTGCTGCTGAGCAGGGAGTCCCATAGGGGGATCAGGATCCCAGGACACCGAGATCATGACTTGACCCAAAAGCAGACACTTAACCAGCTGTCACCCAGGCACCCTTTTGCTAATCACTTTGACTCCCAAGGCTTAGAGATGCTGGGGTAGACAGAAAAATCCCAAGTCAACAGATTTACATTTATTCAACAACGTATTAATGTACTTGTGACTTCTTCTGGAAAAGCAAATTATAATGAAATCCTTAAGAATTTCTTTTTCTTACCAAAATGAAGAAACTGGAGAGATGATGATGTTCTGCTTCTCTGGGGGCACAGTTGTCAAACTTAAAAATTCCAAATCCTCTAAAAATTGTCTAACTCCAAGATTCTTTACTGTCAATAACGAGGGATGACTACTGTTACTTTTAATAGTTGATTTTCAGAAAGGCATGAACATTTCGTATTATCCATGGAGATTTAAGTCTCTGACGGAGAGCACAAGTACATTGCTTCTGTACTAAAATTTCAGTAGGCAAATTTGGATCATCAGTAATTGACTAGGGTATCTCTCTCCTCATCCCATTAAAAAGTATTTTTTTTAAAGTTTGGGGAGTTTGAGCCCCATATTGGGAATACAGAGATTACTTAAAAACAACGGAAAAAGTTTTGGGGCTGTAAGGTGATACTTATTTCCTCTAATAATGTCCCATTAGGGCCACTAATTTAGTCACTACTTGACCAGAATGGTTGGCATGGGTGAGTTTGGTTCACAGAAAATGCCCCAGACTTGAGGACTGATAAACAAGGGTTTGAATCCCAACCCCCAGACCACTGCTGTGACCAGGGCTAACCGCTGAAACCATACAGGTTGTCTTGGAAAACGGGGAGTACAACCGCCGGCTGTTGCCCCGGCCAGGACTGTATGAGATTCAGCACGAAAACACAATTCCAGGCACACAATGTTAATTTAACAAGTTAATACATTTGTTTCTTCATCCACTTCTCCAAACGTCTCAACTAATCTTAAACGCCCTCCGAATAGGCCAGTAATTTAGCAGAAGAGGCCTGCCTGGGAGATGAGGTTGTGGAGGAAAGTCCGAACCGTGCCACAGCCTGGGGGCGAATGAGCTCCCCATCACCGGAATGGGCGCATTCAGGCACGTCGCGGCCCAGGAATCCGGATGCGGGCGTCGCCGAGGGCATCTTGCCCACATTTCGCCCGCTGGGGAAAGGGGAGGGGCGGGAGCCGAGGGAGGGCAGCGCCGCACACCGCTTGGAGTCATTGCGACTCCGGCCACAGCTCCGCGCCGCAGAACCACGTGCCCGAAGCGGGTAGGTGGGGGAAAACGTGCACAAAATGGCGGAGCTCCACGCCTGGGCCGGAGGGAGCGCAATTGCCGGCAGGTTCTCGCCGGACTCTCCAATCAGTTTCCGGACTTTCGGAACCGGAAACGGGTCCGAGGCGCGCCCCGGCGGGAGTGGGCGGGGCTGCTCTCCCGGAAGTGCCTCAGGTCTTGGCCGGGCGCAAGATCCCTCGGCGTCCGTAGCTACCCGGCAGTGAGCCGAGGAGAGAGTGGAACCCGGAAGTTGGCCGCGTTGTGGGGTTTCAGTGCGGTTCCGGGAGGGCGGGACCCTGTGAGGG
This sequence comes from Meles meles, assembly GCF_922984935.1. Classification (NCBI taxonomy): domain Eukaryota; kingdom Metazoa; phylum Chordata; class Mammalia; order Carnivora; family Mustelidae; genus Meles; species Meles meles. The sequence continues at coordinate 70,704,303 of NC_060076.1, forward strand.
CGGTGATCCCAAGGTGGCTAGGGAGGGAGAGCTGCAGAAGGACCCGCAATCTTGCCCCTGTCAGAGAGGGAAGCTGGTTTGGCCAGCCCGCGAGTGAAAGCGCGGTTCTCCAGGCCCAAAGGGAAGGGTGGGATGGACGGGCCGCTAACTCCCAGAGAGTCCGCAAAATTCATTGCAGAGAATAGTCGGGATGTGTTCATCGACGGCGGAGGCGTGCGGAGGGTGGCCGAGCTCCTGCTTGCTAAGGTCTCGGGCCCCGAGCTGGACCTGGGGGGCTGGAAGGCACTTCACGAGCTGAATCCCAGGGCGGCTGACGAGGCCGCAGTCAACTGGGTATTCGTGACAGACACGCTCAACTTCTCTTTCTGGTCGGAGCACGAAGAGCACAAATGTCTGGTGGGCTATAGGGGGAAAACGTACAGCGGGTACTGGTCCCTGTGCGCCGCGGTCAACAGAGCCCTCGACGAAGGTTGGTGCCCCATCTCCAGGTCAGACCCCACAAACAGTGAGGTTTTGGTTTACCGGGAGCGTCCCGAGGAAGGAGGCGGGAAATAGCATATGTTAATAAGGCGAACTTGAAGTTCTTCATTGCTTCAAGTAGCAGCTCTTACCTGGTTACAATACAAATGTGAGAAGAGGCTGGAGTTAAGTCCTTAGTGAGAAATGATCCTAATACTTGTCATGATGGCAGCTAAGCATACGAGATTTCTAAAGAATGCCACTTTGATGACATCTGAAGAACAAAGGGACAAATACAACACATTTTATGCAGTCAAAATATATTTGCTGTAATATAACAATAGCTAGAAACGGATGAGTAGCTTTGCGCAGTGGCAATATCGTAGCCAATGAGGTTTATCCGAGGCGCGATTATTGCTAATAGAAACGGATGAGTAAGTACAGACAAGTCAACAGAAAATGAAGGGTATGCTTCTGATCTTGGCATTCTTCATCCCCTTTTAGTGCATTCCTGTAACACTCATTTGCTTTCTTTTGCTTTATTGTATGTTGTAAAAGCAAGGATCTGATGAATATAAAAGTATAACATTGTTCTTTTTTCCCTAAGGGATACCTATAACCAGTGCCTCCTACTATGCCACAGTGACCCTGGATCAGGTTCAGCATATATTCCGTTCTGACACGGACGTTCCCATGCCTTTGATCGAAGAGAGGCATCGGATTCTTAATGAAACCGGGAAAATTCTGCTTGAGAAGTTTGAAGGCTCTTTTCTTAATTGTGTCCGAAAAAGTGAAAAAAGTGCACAGAAGTTAATGCACCTGGTAGTTGAAAGCTTTCCTTCTTACAGAGATGTGACTCAGTTTGAGGTGAGCTGCTTCTGTTGGGGATTTAGAATTAATGGTGGTTGAATTAATCGTCGTTGACTTTTTTACTTCCGGAATTCCTTTTGAGAATAAAAACTTAATGGTAGTTGAATTAATTGTCGTTGACTTTTTTACTTCCGGAATTCCTTTTGAGAATAAAAACTTAAGGTCTGAACTTCCTTCCTTGTGGACAGGGAACAGTAACAAGATTGTTAAGTAGGGTTTCAAAGACGTTACTTTTCTTAGTTTTCTAATTAATGTATTTCCTTTATTCTTTCTTTTTTGTCCTTTTAAAATGTTTCAAACCTACAAAACACTGAACCTTCAATATGATGCAACTCAGGGACATTGAGGCCCTTTTACAACTTCAAAATATTTACTTCATTGGATGAAAATCAGAATGTGTTTCTAAATTCTCGGGACGCCTGGGTGGCTCAGTTGGTTGGACCACTGCCTTGGCTCAGGTCATGATCCCAGAGTGCCGAGATCGAGTCCCGCATCCGGCTCCCAGCTGCACAGGGAGTCTGCTTCTCTCTCTGACCTTCTCGTCGCTCATGCTCTCTCTCACTGTCTCTCTCAAATAAATAAAATATTAAATTCTCTCTAATAAGTATTTTTTTGAGGCTCTAACCTGTGTATGCACACACTGTGTTTTCTTTTTCACAGATGGAATACTTGAACAGTGTTATTTTCTTTTTCTTTAAACAGATGTACTTATAAAGTGGTAAACATTTGGTATACCTTCCCACTGTATAACTGGGTTCTGTTTTTGTAAAATTCTTTTAGAATTCGTTATCGTTGTGTATTTTAACTGTGACAAAAAAATTGAAAGCAACTTCAGAGGAATCACATAATATAAATCTATTGAATAAGTTCATGGATGCTTAAATCATGTTGAAATTTTATTTTATTTTATTTTTTTTAAAGATTTTATTTATTTATTTGACAGAGAGAGAGATCACAAGTAGGCAGAGAGGCAGGCAGAGAGAGAGGAGGAAGCAGCCTCCCTGCAGAGCAGAGAGCCCGATGCGGGGCTCGATCCCAGGACCCTGAGATCATGACCTGAGCCGAAGGCAGCGGCTTAATCCACTGAGCCACCCAGGCGCCCCATCATGTTGAAATTTTAAACCTGCCCTCTTGAAATCACAATTCAACAACTAACAGAAATTACCAGTAATATTGTTTAAATCGCTTTTTATGATTTACAAGGTGTTTGCAAGTACACTCTCATTAGATCCACGGAAGAACTCTGTGGGGCGTAAGGACAAGGATCATTATTGTCCTGTTTGCAGACCAGGAACCAAAGTCTAGAGAGAAAGGTTAACTGGTTTATCACACGTCATTTAGTCAGGAAATAAATAGCTAGCTTTTCAATTCTGTAAAGTGAGAGAGGCCCGATTTTGTATGTTATGGTTATTTTTTTTTTAATTTTTAAAATATTAGCAATAAATGCAGTAAAAAGATGACAAAAAAACAACAACCATTGATTACAACGAAAAAGAACTGAAGGGGGTGAGAACTGTCTTGAGGGAACCTGGGCTAGAACCTACCAGATGGTGAGAACAGCTTACAGAAAGGTCCTGGAGTGGCAGTGTAGCTGTCATGTCCACATGGCTCCCCTTCCCATAGTCTCCATCCCTGGGAGATGGAGCAGTCAAATTCTTCATCGCTACTTGGACTCCTGACTCTGGAATGCCAATTTCTTTAGCAAGTTGCTCTCTAATATCAATGCCAGGATAAGGGTTGTTTGTAAATACCTCGATGAGGGTGTGTAGTTGTGAGAAAGTATAGCTGGAACAGCACTATCTGTCTTCTCCACTTTCAATCTCCTCTTCAGAGTGATCTTGATCTTGGCTTGATTCTAAGTCCTCATCGGGTTCTGTGTTTTTTCTGGCACTGGTCCCTAGCTCTTCTATTCTGAAACCAAATCTGGATTCTAGACTCATCGGTGTTGGCTTCTAAGGCAAGTCTTTGTTTGATAGTGTAACCTGGGTAAGGATTTTGGTCAAATGCCTTAATGGGGATTTTCAGTTGATCTGTGAATTTCGTGTGTCTGTGTCTCTTGATTCATTGCTATGGTCTTTTTGGAAAGGTCTCTTGGGCCATGTTGAAACAGAGTTCTGAAATCTAAGGATCAGAAGATTCTTTTCTTTTATCTTTTAAAAGTTTTATTCATTTGAGAGAGAGAGCGCGAGCATGAGCATGGGGGAGAGTCAGAGGGAGAAACAGATTCCCTGCTGAGCAGGGAGCCTAATGTGGGGCTCTGTCCAGGACCTGGAGATCATGACTTGAACCAAAGGCAGATGCTTAACCATCTGAGCCACCCAGGGACCCCTGTTAAGATTCTTTTAATTGTGGGGTGCCTGGGTGGCTCAGTGGGTTAAAGCCTCTGCCTTCGGCTCAGGTCATGATCCCAGGGTCCTGGGATTGAGCCCCACATCCAGCTCTCTGCTCAGCGGGGAGCCTGCTTCCCCCTCCCCTTCCCCCCCACCCCTCCCACCCGCCTGCCTCTCTGCCTACTTGTGATCTCTGTCTGTCAAATAAATAAATAAAATCTTAAAAAGATTCTTTTAATTGCAAGTGACAGACACAAAACTAGAAAAACCTTAAGCAAAATGAAGAATTTGGGGATAGGAACATCTAGGATCAAGGACTCAATGCCATCAGTATTCAAAGTCAAAACCGAGAGTCAGATGCTTAACTGACTGAGCCCACCCAGTTGCCCCTTTAAAAAATAATAATAACTCTCTCACAGCATAATTTTTTTATAGTACTATTTTTAATGACTTCACAGTATTCCACTATATGGATGTGTAGTCCCATAATTATTTTTTCAACGATTTTATTGCAGTAATTGTGTTTGATATAGTTTTATATTTTAAATTGAATTTTATGTCATGTTTTCAGTTTTATGGGATAATAAGCAATACTGCACAATCGTTTAATACTTGTAATTATTTTCTTAGAATGGAATCATAGTAGTGGAATTGCTGAGTCAGAGCATGGCCTGGATTCTCAGGCTTGTAATACGGAAAAATGCTAACGGTTCTCCAGAAAGGGAACAAAGATAGTCAGCAGCAGCAAAGGAGAGTGCTCTTTTCCCAGCCCCTTCATAACATGGTGATGGTATTGTTTGCTGTATTTTTTAATATTTATCAAGTTGCATAAAATAGTCATAAATGTTTTTTAATATATATTTATTTACTAAGATTATCACCTGTTTTTAAACATTATAAACAAATTGATAAACTTAGAAAATTTTAATTCAGACAGATTTTAAATCAGTGATTTCCCAACCTGGTGTACTCCAGAATCAGTCAGAAAGCTCTAAAATTCAGATATATTTCCAAAGCAACTCTGATTTAGAGCATGTAGTAACAATGCAAAAGTCCTAATGAAGAAATCAGCTTCCCTCAGGCTATTGTCTTTACTCTGACATACTGATAAATGTGCATGTATGGTCTTTTTTGATAGTTTATTTTTTTTTAAGATTTTTTTTTTTTAAAGATTTTATTTATTTATTTGACAGAGAGAAATCACAAGTAGGCAGAGAGGTAGGCAGAGAGAGTGAGAAGGAAGCAGGCTCCCTGCCAAGCAGAGAGCCCGATGCGGGACTCGATCCCAGGATCCCGAGATCATGACCTGAGCCGAAGGCAGCAGCTTAAACCACTGAGCCACCCATTAAATTTATTTATTTATTTTTTCAGTGTAACAGTATTCATTGTTTTTTTTTTTTTTTTTTTTTTTTTAAAGATTTTATTTATTTGACAGATAGAGATCATAAGTAGGGAGAGAGAGAGAGAGAGGAGGAAGCAGGCTCCCTGCCAAGCAGAGAGCCCGACGCGGGGCTCGATCCTAGGACCCTGGGATCATGACCTGAGCGAAAGGCAGAGGCTTTAACCCACTGAGCCACCCAGGCGCCCCGTATTCATTGTTTTTGCACAACACCCAGTGCTCCATGCAATACGTGTCCTCCCTATTACCCACCACCTGGTTCCCCCAACCTCCCACCCCCGCCCCCTTCAAAACCCTCAGGTTGTCTTTCAGAGTCCATAGTCTCTTATGGTTCGCCTCCCCTTCCAGTTTCCCTCAACTTCCTTCTCCTCTCCATCTCCCAAAGTCTTCCATGTCATTTGTTATGCTCCACAAATAAGTGAAACCATATGATACTTGACTCTCTCTGCTTTTTTTAAGATTTTTATTAATTTATTTGCTAGAGAGAGAGCACATATGAGAGAGAGCGAGCTAGAGTACAAGCAGGGGGAGCAGCAGGCATAGGGAAAAGCAGGCTCCCCACTGAGGGACTCAATCCCAGGACCCTGGGATCATGACCTGAGTGGAAAGTAGCCACTTAACTGACTGAGCCACCTTAGCATATCCTTTTTTGATATTTTAATCAACATTTTATGTTACTCTTAAGCATTTGTAATTTTTTTTAAGATTTTATTTATTTATTTGACAGAGAGGCAGTGAGAGAGGGAACACAAGCAGAGGGAGAGGGAGAAGCAGGCCTCCCACAGAGCAGGGAGCCTGATGCAGGGTTTCATCCCAGGACCCTGGGATCATGACCCGAGCCAAAGGCAGATACTTAACGACTGAGGCACCCAGGCATCCCAAGCATTGTAATTCTTAACCTTTCTTAATTTGTTCATGATAAATGTGTTGAAGATCATCAACACATGGTCATGGATTTTTTTTTTTTCATTGCTAATAATTATTTTATAAAGGTGCTGTTTTGGGGCGCCTGGGTGGCTCAGTCGTTAAGCGTCGGCCTTTGGCTCAGGTCATGATCCCAGGGACCTGGGATCAAGGCCCTGGTGCAGGGAGCCCGGTTCTCTTTCTCCCACTCCCCCTGCTTGTGTTCCCTCTCTCGCTGTCTCTCTCTCTCTCTCTGTCAAATAAATAAAAATCTTTAAAGGTACCCTTTTGAAAATATTTTATTCACCAAGCAATATTATGGGACATGTAGGGAATTGTTATTTTGGAATCTGCTGGTATTTTCAGTGATATCAGTTAATATTTTAGAGATGAAGAATTTGATTACTAAAATCATTTGATTACTAAAACCATGTCAACTTGTGAAGAAAATGTTTTATAGATGACTTGAATTTATTTTTAGAGCCCTCACTTAAATCTTATTTTTTGTTTTGTGTTTTTCAAGGGTATTATAATCTAATCTTTGTGATATACTGGTTGGCTACCATGGAAACAGTGGTCATGATGTGACAATTTATGTTTTGTTAGATGCTAGCACTGATTTTGTTACATAAGTCTGGTTCCTGTATTTTTCCAGTTTAATCTTTGGATCTTATTAAAAATAGAAGATAATAGCTTCTATATATTACAGTAACATGATAGAATAATTGTGTTTGATGTACAATTTCATTTTTTATATTAAGTTTTGTATCTTATCTTTAATGCACTAGACTTGAATATAAACCTAGTTACCACATGTAGTTTCCAGTCCAACAATTGCCAGGTTAGCATATTTTGTTAGGTTTGGAACTATAGACTATTCCCAGATGATGTACGGATACTTTTTTTATGGTTTTATTTATGTGAGAGGGAGAGAAAGAGAAAGCGAGAGTGCAGGAGTTGGGGGAGGGGCAGAGGGACTAGCAGACTCCCTGAGGAATATAAAGCCTGAGATCATGACCTGAGTCAAAGTCAGACATTTAAGTTGACTGAGCCACCCAGGCACCCCTAGGGATACTTAATGGTGATTTGTTCCTGCCCCGCCCCCCCACTCTAATTTATAGACATTACATCCTGTCAGAAAATGAGCGTGTGTGTTTACTCTTGAAAACAAGATACTGAATTTCTTTTTTTTTTTCTTTTTTTTTTTTTTAAAGATTTTATTTATTTATTTATTTGTCAGAGAGAGAGAGAGAGCCAGAGTGAGCACAGGCAGACAGAGTGGCAGGCAGAGACAGAGAGAGAAGCAGGCTTCCCGCCGAGCACGGAGCCCGATGTGGGACTCCATCCCAGGACGCTGGGATCATGACCTGAGCCGAAGGCAGCCGCTTAACCAACTGAGCCACCCAGGCGTCCCAAGATACTGAATTTCTTAAAGGTGGTCTTAGGCAATTTACTTAGTAAAAGTAGTTCTGGATTGATTGCAATAGGTACATTTTAAGGTTAGGCAATATTAGGTTATTTCTCATTAGGACAGAGTATCATTGGAGTTTTTTAGTAAATAAAGGAATCTATGTTATCATCTTAAGGAATTTTCACATGGAACCTTTCCTTGAAGGATTTAATTTCATTTTTTATTTAATTACTTATGTATTTACTTATTAAAACATTCTCCAAGGCTGTCAGGATAAACTGGGGAGCCAGTAATACTGATGATTCTCTTTTAGCATACCAGCAGCTATAGACAATGATTTGAGATTATTACCTTTGGGATTAGGATTAGATTGTAACTATCCTGTCTTTCCATAGTTTATGCTGATCTGCATTCATAGTTTTGTAGAGAATTTTTGAGTTAAATTATACCCACTATCCTATAATGCCTGGTTAAATTTACTGCTTTGTTGTATAAATACAATTAAAATTTATTTTGTTATGTGGGTTTACATATTGATTTTGACTGTTTCCAAAAAGGTAAAGTTGATAAGTTCTGACTGTTGATCAGTTATGTCTTCATCTCTGGAATATGTTGATCATATTATCTGAATGGCAGCAGTTAAAAATTGAATATTGTGATTCTCTTCGGAAATGAATTTAAGAATTTTTGTTTTCTTCTTTATATTCTTCTGTATTTTATACAATTAACATGAATTATGTGGCAGTCAGAAAAATTTACGAAGCTTTCTAAAGAAATACTGTCCAGTCATTAAAAAGAATAAGCAGGTGGGTTATAATGACACAGGAATATATATATGAGGTAATGTTATTGAAAAAGAACACTAAATAATAACCACAATTACCACAATTGTATTTGGTGTGCCTTAAAAAATACAGGAAGTAAATTTGGAGTGAAAAAGATAATTTAATATTTATTAGACTCCCTTTTTTTTCCTATAAAAGGTCCATAAATTCTTACCAACACTAAAATTATTGCACCCCTGAGAAATGTTTTCAATGTGTGCCCTTGTTTTATAGCATACATAAAAGCTAGTTGATACCCAGATAACATTTATGTTCTCTTCACTCATCAGGGGAAAAGAATTTCTTTTTACAAACGGGCCCAAATCCTTGTGGCAGATACGTGGAGTGTGTTAGAGGGGAAAGGAGACGGCTGCTTTAAAGACATCTCCAGTATCACCATGTTTGCCGACTATAGATTACCTCAGGTTCTCGTTCACCTGGGAGCCCTGAAGTACTCCAAGGAACTACTGGAAAAGCTACTCAAAGGTTTGCCAGCTTAATTAAGACATTCTTTGTAATACTATGAATTGTGGTTGAGTGTCTGGTTTCTTTCACAGAAGTTCTCCTTTCCTTAAAAAAAAAAAAACACTGTTTATTGTTAAAAGCACATGTAAAGAAAAATGCAGGGGCAATTGAAATAAGAGAAAATTGCTTTTTGTTGTTGTTTACACTGTAGAATATAGGGAATTACACTATTTAGTCATTATAGTTTCAGAACCTCATAATAAAAAGAAATCAAAGTTTCTGTTACCTGAAGGTGTGTGATGGACGCTAAATCCTTCCGGTGTAGTGTTTGAAGAGTGTTAATTAAGCAGTGAAGAGCACACTACCCTATGAAGGAAAAGGTGGCCTGAGAGATGGGTAACATGCAGTGGGTTTCAAGTCAGGAGGCTCCAAGGTCTGCCACTGGGTTACCTTGCATGAGTCACTTGCTTTTCTTTTCTTTTCTTTTTTTTTTTTAAGAGTTTATTTATTTATTTGACAGACAGAGATCACAAGTAGGCAGAGAGAGAGGAGGAAGCAGGCTCCCTGCTGAGCAGAGAGTGGGATATGGGGCTGGATCCCAGGACCCTGGGACCATGACCCGAGCCGAAGGCAGTGGTTTTAACCCACTGAACCACCCAGGCACCAAAGTCACTTGCTTTTCTAGGCTCGTTTATTTACCATTATTGGATTCAGTTATTGATTCTCAAGAGCAGGAGCCTTGTTTAATAGATGAGCATAGAAAATTCTGTTTGTGTGAAAATTAGCTTTTTTTAAAAAAAAGTTTTTATTTAAATTCTAATGAGTTAATTTAGAGTGTAATATTGGTCAGGAGTAGGATTTAATGTTTAGCTTTTTGTTTTTTAAACATGTCTGTATAAGAAAAATAATTGCATAACTTTCATGTTAATTTCTCTTGGGTGCAGTATTTTCAGCTATTTTTTTCTTTACTTTTAGAAACAAGTAGTTTTTTTTTCCTTTTAGGATTTTATTTAACTATTTGAGGGAGAGAGAGAGTGAGAGAGTGCGTGCACACACAAGCAGGGGAAGGGGCAGAGAAAGAGGGAGAAGCAGACTCCCCGCTGAGCCAGGAGCCCGATGTGGGGCTCAGTCCCAGAACCCTCAGATCATGACCTAAGCCAAACACAGATACTTAACTAATTGAGCCACCCAGGTGCCCCAAAGCAAGTAGTTTTTATGACTGAATAACTTTCTCTTGTGAGATAGGTTTCAATCACCCAAAATAAGAATAACACAGAATATAAAGATACCATTAGCTGTGGTTGCTTCTAACTTGTTTTTATGCTGCCTTGGGCAATCCATTTTGTCCCTCTGTTTCTCCATTTGAAAAATAACAAGCTGTCTTATGTTGTAATGCTCATGTCCTGGATCATTAATTGTTGGATACCTTAATTTAAGCATTCTGGGCTTCTTTCCCATGTAGCCACGTGCAGCTGATCTTTCTTTGGCCCGTGTATACCCTGCTTGTTCCTACCCATAAACATTCCCTTTCCTGGTTTCCCTCACCCCAACTTTTTTTTTTTTTTTTCCAGTTCAAATCCTACACATCCACAAGGCCTTAGCTCATATGCTACCTCCCCCACATAGCTTTTCGCAGCTTTTCATGATTTGTGCATCTTCTTCTTCTGAATGTTTGTACCACGCGGTTGGCTCTGCTACTGTGAGGAAAACCCTGCTGAGAAGGGATCGTGCACCATAGCTGTACAAAGTGGTTTGCATTTTCTTTCCTTTTTTTTTTTAAATTTTTAAAAAAGATTTTATTTATTTGACACAGAGAGAGATCACAAGTAGGCAGAGAGGCAGGCAGAGAGAGGTGGGGGCAGGCTCCCTACTGAGCAGAGAGCCTGATGCGGGACTCTATCCCAGGACCCTGAGATCATGACCCGAGCCAAAATCAGAGGCTTAATCCACTGAGCCTCCCAGGCGCCCCTGGTTTGCATTTTCTTCTGCCATCCATTGCAACTGCAGAAGCCCTTGTCCAGCTGTCCAGCTGTAGCTGTTGTGAATGCCTCTGTATGTCCAGAATGTGAACTCATTCCTTTGCTTCTTAGTTTATTTAAGCAAAGTTGGACTTTTTTCAAAAAGTGCTTCACTGGCAAACTAGAAGAAAAATAAAAACTGTAGATGTAAAGTAGTACACACAAGTATAGCACAGTAGGTTTTGAAAACTATCTGAAGTGGGATCTAGAGCCAGGTAACTTGACTAGATGAGATAGAACCTTCCTTAACTGGCCTTCAGTGATACATCTTTCAAATTTGACGATGGGCTGCACTTACGTGTATTTTTCCCTCTCTCCTCTTCTGAGGAGGTCTTCCCTTGGAAGACCTACCCAGATTTCTGTCCCATTTTATCTTTTTGTGGGGGGGGGGGGGGGTAAATACAGTCTTTTCACTTTATTTAGTATGAATTCAGATGTTTTTTCTGTCCATTTTATCTTTAACCCATCTCTTCACCAAAGGTGTATTTTTTAGCCAGTTATAAATACTGCCCATCCAGTTTGGCTAAATTTAGATTCTTCACTGTGATTCTAGGACTGACACCAGTCATGGTATCATGGTATTGAAGGCCCACCCTAATCCTAATCTTAACTCGATTACATCTGCAAAGATCCTAGTTACAAGTAAGACCACAGTCCACCTGTACCAGGAGTTAGGACTTGAATGTGACTTCTTGGAGGACACAGTATAATACTACAGTTAGTTATTGGATGGAGGGGACGTAAGTAATGCTATTTAAGATCTCAGCATCTGGCTGTGGCATTCATTACTCTGTCTCCTTGATCCTATAGGCAGCTGAGTTGATGAGCCCAGTTCTAGTTTCAGTGGCAAAGCGCAGCCAGTGCCCATCTTGCAGGATCAGCTCACCCTAGAGATGGGCATTGAAGACATCAGGGCCTGTGGAGCTCACAGCTACATACTCAGGGAGGGCTTGACTGGAGGATCCTGAATCCAAAGAGCAATCGGGGTCTTCCTTGCTCAGGTGAACAACTTTGATTACCTAGGTTCTCCTTGGTGCACTTAGTAGATATACCTAAGACAATGTTCAGTTTTTTCAAGTGAGAAAGGAAGGTATTACTTCTTTGGCCCCCTTGGGGTCCTCCAAGTTTTGCAGTGTTTTTTTTTTCCTGGCATCAGATCCAGTTTTAAAATCCTTTGTCTTCAAGAATTTTATAATCTTGCTGTCATATTTTTAAGTTTCTGATGAGCCCATGTGTACTTAGCAACTGTTTATTGGGAACTGTATGTGCAAGGTACTCTGCTCTTCCTGGGAATATTGACGCAACCCTCTCCTTGTGGAATGTGCGATTTTAAATTAATGCCTGAGTTTAGAAATGGTTTAAATGACCCCAAATCGGGGCGCCTGGGTGGCTCAGTGGATTAAGCCGCTGCCTTCGGCTCAGGTCATGATCTCAGGGTCCTGGGATCGAGCCCCGCATCGGGCTCTCTGCTCTGCAGGGAGCCTGCTTCCTCCTCTCTCTCTGCCTGCCTCTCTGCCTACTTTTGACCTCTCTCTCTGTCAAATAAATAAATAAAATCTTTAAAAAAATAAAATAAAATAAATGACCCCAAATCAGGTCTGTGTAGATTTTATGTCATTAATGTACTTCTTGCTCTGTTTTTTTTCCTGTTTGCAGGAGAAATGCTTTCATATGGGGATAGGCAAGAGGTAGAAATCAGAGGGTGCTCGCTTTGGTGTGTTGAGCTGATCCGGGATTGTCTTCTGGAGCTGATTGAAAAAAAGGGTGAAAAAACTAGCGGAGAGATCAATTCTGTTCTTCTGGATTATTACTTGTGGGACTATGCCCGTGACCACAGGGAAGATATGAAGGGAATTCCCTTTCATCACACGCGCTGCATCTATTACTGACCCAAAGTGCAAATGGATCCAAAGAAAACTTACATTTTTGTATCACATAATCATTTGTATAGTTTTGCCTTGATATTAAGAGAAGGTAGTAGGCGTTAGAGCAACAAGAAATGTGATTACCCAGTCTCACTTAAAAAATGTTTCCTGATCTGTTACTCTGCATTCCCAACTTTTGTCTGCTTGTTGAGTTTTGATCACGTTTTCCCTTTCTGTGGGCATATGACAGGAATAATGAAGGAAGTGTAATGCTTTCTTTAAATCTCACATCTCTTAAAATTAATCATGCCTTATAATGTGATTAGTCATCAGTGATAATATTTCATCCTTTTAATTGGTATCTTTTCTTAAGGTGTACCAGTTTCTTATATATCTTAATCCTTTGATATGGGGGGTAGGGTCTTTGCTGTATGAATGCTGCGGCTTTTGTACAAATCAATCTTGACAGCTTATTTTAAGCTTCTCATTGGTATTAACAATGGTTTTTGTACATAGTGATTTTCAGTTTAGGAAAGCTATCTAAAATTCCTTTTTTTTTTCTTCAGTGTAACTATATTGAAATTGAATAAAGGTTTTAAAATTTTTTCTTAAACCTGGATTGGATTCTTTCATTAAAATAGAATTTACCACATCTAATTTTAAAAGACTTACAGTGAGTGGTGCCTGGGTGGCTCAGTCGGTTAAGCATCCTAATTCTTGATCTCAGCTTAGGTTTGGATCTCAGTGTTGTGAGTTTAAGCCCTGCTGTTGGGCCCCACCCTGAGCATAGAGCCTACTTTAAAAAAAACAAGGTTTAACCAAATCTCATTATTTGCTTTATGTTGTCAAAATTTCCTTACCTACCGAGCACTCATTTCCCACCTTCGCCCTCACCTTCCTTCTTTTTTTTTTAATTAATTTATTTTCAGCGTAACAGTACTCATTGTTTTTGCACCACACCCAGTGCTCCATGCAATACGTGCCCTCTCTATTACCCTCCACCTGGTTCCCCAACCTCCCACCCCCCCACCCCTTCAAAACCCTCAGGTTGTTTTTCAGAGTCCATAGTCTCTCATGGTTCATCTCCCCTTCCAATTTCCCTCAACTCCCTTCTCCTCTCCATCTCCCCATGTCCTCCATGTTCTTTGTTATGCTCCACAAATAAGTGAAACCATATGATACTTGACTCTCTCTGCTTGACTTATTTCGCTCAGTATAATCTCTTCCAGTCCCATCCATGTTGCTACAAAAGTTGGGTATTCATCCTTTCTGATGGAGGCATAATACTCCATCATGTATATGTACCACATCTTCCTTATCCATTCGTCCGTTGAAGGGCATCTTGGTTCTTTCCACAGTTTGGCGACCGTGGCCATTGCTGCTATAAACATTGGGGTACAGATGGATCTTCTTTTCACTACATCTGTATCTTTGGGGTAAATACCCAGCAGTGCAATTGCAGGGTCATAGGGAAGCTCTATTTTTAATTTCTTAAGGAATCTCCACACTGTTCTCCAAAGTGGCTGCACCAACTTGCATTCCCACCAACAGTGTAAGGGGGTTCCCCTTTCTCCACAACCTCTCCAACACACGTTGTTTCCTGTCTTGCTAATTTTGGCCATTCTAACTGGTGTAAGGTGATATCTCAGTGTTTTTGTTTTTTTTTTTCATTTTTTAAAAGATTTTATTTATCTGAGAGAGGCAGAGATAGCAAGGCACAAGCCAGAAGGAGAGACTCCCCGCTGAGTGGAGAGCCCAATGGAGGGCCTGATCCCAGGATACTGGGATCAGGACCTGAGCTGAAGGCTCAATGTTGTTTTAATTTGAATCTCCCTGATGGCCTGTGATGATGAGCATTTTTTCATGTGTCTGATAGCCATTTGTATGTCCTCATTGGAGAAGTGTCTGTTCATATCTTCTGCCCATTTTTTGATATGATTGTCTGTTTTGTGTGTGTTGAGTTTGAGGAGTTCTTTATAGATCCTAGATATCAACCTTTTGTCTCTACTGTCATTTGCAAATATCTTCTCCCTTTCCATGGGTTGCCTTTTTGTTTTGTCGACTGTTTCCTTTGCTGTGCAGAAGCTTTTGATCTTGATGAAGTCCCAAAAGTTCATTTTTGCTTTTGTTTCAGCATCCGTTCCTGATTAAAATGCTTCAAAGTATAGGGATAGAGGGAACATTCCTGAACTTCATAAAATCTATCTATGAAAGACCCACAGCAAATATCATCCTCAATGGGAAAAAGCTTGCAGCCTTCCCGTTGAGATCAGGAACACGACAAGGATGCCCACTCTCACCACTCTGTTCAACATAGTATTAGAAGTCCTAGAAATGGCAATCAGACAACAAAGAGAAATAAAAGGTATCCAAATTGGCAGTGAAGAAGTCAAACTCTCTCTCTTCGCAGATGACATGATTCTTTATATGGAAAACCCCAAAGACTCCACCCCCAAACTACTAGAACTCATACAGCAATTCAGTAACGTGGCAGGATACAAAGTCAATGTACAGAAATCAGTGGCTTTCTTATACACTAACAATGAAAATACAGAAAGGCAAATTAGAGAATTAATTTCATTTACTATAGCACCAAGAACCATAAGATACCTGGGAATAAACCTAACCAAAGAGGTAAAGGATCTGTACTCGAGGAACTACAGAACACTCATGAAAGAAACTGAAGAAGACACAAAAAGATGGAAGACCGTTCCATGCTCTTGGATCGGAAGAATAAACATTGTTAAAATGTCTATACTGCCTAGAGCAATCTATACTTTTAATGCCATTCCAACCAAAATTCCACTGGTATTTTTCAAAGAGCTGGAGCAAATAATCCTAAAATTTGTATGGAATCAGAAGAGACCCCGAATTGCTAAGGAAATGTTGAAAAACAAAAACAAAACTGGCGGCAACACATTACCTGATTTTAAGCTTTACTACAAAGCTGTGATCACCAAGACAGCGTGGTACTGGCATAAAAACAGACGCATAGACCAGTGGAACAGAGTGGAGAGCCCAGATTCGGAACCTCCACTCTATGGTCAAATAATCTTCGACAAAACAGGAAAAAATATACAATGGAAAAAAGACAAGTCTCTTCAATAAATGGTGCTGGGAAAACTGGACAGCGATATGTAGAAGAATGAAACTCGACCATTCTCTTACACCTTACACAAAGATAAACTCGAAATGGATAAAAGACCTCAACGTGAGACAGGAATCCATCAGAATCCTAGAGGAGAACATAGGCAGTAACCTCTTCGATATCAGCCACAGCAACTTCTTTCAGATATGTCTCACCTTCCTTCTAACATAATCTTGATTTTTGTTAGCTACCAACCTTGTCAGCTCACTGTGACTGTGTGAATGAGAAAGGCATCATTTCCCCAAGCACTTTACTGCCATCTGCTGAAAATTTTTCATACTAACCTTACAAATGACAATGACTAATAGTGAACACATCTGGCCCTGCACCCACTCCCCCCCTCCCATGTGCACTGCACAACTAGCACCACCATAAGTAGCTTTGTCTTCATCCCTCCCGTGTATGACTCAGGGAAGGTGATCCCATCTTCATCTCAAAAGGCAGACTGACTCAATATGAAAGGTTTATTGATGATAATTCTATCCTTCTGCCTGTGATTACTTTAGTAAGGGGTACGTGTATAATATCCTGGCCAATGACATTGGAGGGGAAGTCTGCGGGGGAAGCTTCTGGGAAAAGGTTTCTTCATTTTGAAGAAAGAGATAGAGGAGAAGGTCCCACTTCCTCTGAGCAGTGTTCGGTCTGAACAGGACACCTGAAGCTGTTGGTAGCTCTTGTGTGGAACCAGAGCCCGGCTGCACCTGCTCTGAGGGCACCTGTCCCAGCTATGGACCTCATTCCTGAGCTGATAAACACATTGCCTGATTGCCACCATTTTCAATGAGTCTTCTGTAACTTGTAGTAGAAAGTATCAAAACTAATAATTCACAATTTAACCCGCTGTCAGGGGAGTCCTTCTGCCGCCTTCTTGCCCCTCTCCCTCTCCCTAGTCCTGTCCCCTTTCTTCCCTTTCCTCTTTTTTTTCTCTTCCTCCTTTCACTTCTCCCTCTTCTCCTCTCCCCTTTGTCTCCTTCTTCCTTCAGGCCCAGCCAGCCCTGGGCTTCCTGTTTTCCTAATCCATCATAGAAGACGGGGAAGGCAGTCCAGTGGTGCCCTTTTGTGTCCAAGACATAGCTGTCTTTTCTTTTGTGCCACTGAGCATAGCTTGGACTCATGACCCAAAATGACATTCTAATCTGGATAGCAGGGCTGAAGAAGCAATGACGCTGAAGAGGGCAGGGGTTCCTAGGAAGGTCCCAGCAGCTACCATATGTGTTTTTGGTTTCAGCACTGACCAGAACTTAGTCACATAACCTCAACTCATGACCTCCAGGGAGGGCAGGAAAGTAGTGTCTCTTGTAGGAATTATGTACCAGTCAATCTATGTAACAAGTATGGATGGATATTGGCAGAGAGCAAGTTTTCACTGCTGTGCATGGATTTTATGACTTTCATACCTAATACAGGCTAAGAATTTAAATAACATTTCCTTCATGGTTTTAACAGCTGAGGATCATTTTACAGACCTATTATTTCATTGGGGTTTGCAAAATTGCTCTAACGTTGGTTTTGTGGGTCTGTGCAAGGATAACTCCTTGATGGATTTCAGGGTCATCTGGAGGAACATACGAACATGGAGCTGGCCTGTGGCATTCCGGAAGATGAGAATATTGAAATAGGATCTGGAAAGGGTTGTTTTGTTTTGTTTTGTTTTTGGTGATGTTGATTCATTCTACACACCTTCTTAAACATAGTTAATGAAAATGGGCAGAGCCCCAGGAGTCCCCTCACCACAGCCCCCCATTTGGAGAGGTTCTTGGTTTACTGTTGTTACAGGATTTCTTTTCCTTCAGTGTTTGCGGTTCTTGGTCACCCCACTTGGAGGAATGAAGAGGTAAACCAGACCAAGAGTGGTAGGCAGCAAAGTTTGTTGAGTGATAGTACAAAGCTCCTGCAGAGGGAGGGGACCCCGAGAGGACTGCCACCGGCATTTCTAAATCAAGGGGTTTTGTTTTTGAAGATCTTATTTATTTATTGGACAGAGATAGAGATTACAAGTGGGGGGGGGGGCGGGGCAGGAAGCAGGCTCCCTGCTGAGCAGAAGCTGGATGCAGGGCTCAATCCCAGGACCCTGAGATTATGACTTGAGCAGAAGGCAGAGGCTTAACCCACTGAACCACCCAGGTGCCCAGTCTAGGGTTTTTTTTTTTTTTTTTTTTTTTAAAGATTTTATTTACTTATTTGCCAGAGAGAGAGAGAGAGCACAAACAGAGGAAATGACAGGCAAAGGGAGAGAAAGAAGCAGGCTCCCGTCGAGCAGAGAGCCCGATGCGGGACTCGATCCCAGGACCCTGGAACCATGACCCGAGCCGAAGGCAGAGGCCCAAGCCCCTGAGCCACCCAGGCACCCCCCAGTCTAGGGGTTTTTAATGGGCTTCCTGGCAGGCTGTTTTCATATGATTAACCCTCCAAGCACAGGTCACCTGATCAGGTTTTTGTCATCTTCCTATCATGTGGGAAAGAGTGGAGGCTCCTTCCAGGGTGGTGTAAAATCCTTTTAAGGTGGTTTCCTCTAAGGGCTGGTGGGCTTGTCCACAACTGACTTTCTTCTGACTCTCTTTCATTATTGTCACTCACCCAGTTTCCTAGCAAAAATGGGAACATTAGTAATGAAGGATAGTTGAAAGAAAGGCAGCTGGGCACAAGGGCATCTCCCTGTACCCCTTTCCCTTCTTTCCCTACAAGAGGAAACCACCCTTAAAAGGAAAAAGACCCCATCCTCTTATTCTAGGCTTTACTCAGTGCCCTAACTTTAAGTCTTTTTTCTGGGAGGACTTAAAACTTGAACGGGACAGAAAGGAAGGGAATGGCCTTGGGTGTCCTAACCCAGGCCCAGGACCAGCTCAACAGCCAGTGGGATATTTAAACAAAGAGCCTGATCTGGTGGCCTGCGCATGGCTGAAGGATCCTCTGTCAGTGGCCGCCCTCTTGGTCCCCAAGGCTGCGAAACACCACCCTGGAAGGAGCCATCCTGACTGGGTGACAGGCTCATGAAAGGTTAATCAGATTAAAATAACCCACACCAAGGAGCCCATAAATCCCCCTAGATTTAACCACCAAATCCTCAACCTCCTCAGGTCCCCTCCATTCTTGGGGGCTCTGCACTATCCCTGAGTAAACTTTGCTTTGCTGCCCACCACTCTTCATGTGGTCTACCTCTTCATTCTTCGAAGCTAAATGACCAAAAACTTCTGGCACTAAGGGAAAAGAAATCATGCAACATTCATTCTTATTTCTTTGTGACTCAATTTCCTTTAATAAAGCTTTTTCTCTGTAATGAGTTCAAAATTTGTTTTGCTTTTTTTTTTTTTCCATACTTTCTAAGTTCTTCAGCAGCTCCCTGATGATTTGTCTCTCTATAATCTCAAGTAAGGTGGCCATGGGACCAAGTCAATTCCCTGTAACGGAAGCAAACAGGTTGGGCTAATGACTTGTGTGTGCACGAGGTGGCTCAGTAAGAGAACGGTTTCGGGGAGAGTCTAAAGATGCAGCTCTCTCTAGACTGGATGCCGTCAGAAGACAGGGGCAATCGGACCTTTGGCTCTCAGTAAATCTTGTCTACGAAGAGGGCAGTTTAGAGTAAGGATGAAGTAGAAGCCGTTTGGCAGATGCCACCCAGTTTAGCCAAGACAGAAGGATGTTTGGTACTATGTGTGCGGCACAATGGCCTTGTTTTTGTCTGTGCCTGGACAACAAGCAGCCTTATTTCGACTTACTTTATTGTGGTCTTGATATTGGTGTTCTGTGAGACTCTGTTCAGCAGGAGCCTACCACGCAGCGCTGTGAGGGTGTGTGTGTGTGTAGGGGTGTATGTGTATGTGTATGTGTGTATGTGTATGTGTGTGTGTCTGTGTGCGGACAGCTTTCCCACAGGTTGCGTTTGTTCCTTTCACAACCTTTAACTTCCCCCTGCCTAGCACTAAAGAAATGAATAGATAACATTCGATTTAATTGGGAACTCATTTATTGAGGTCCTTCACTGCCCTCCCTCCCCTGAAGCTCAGTAAGTAATGGTTTAACAATCTGGTTGAGGAGGTAAAGGTTGAATAAACCACTGCAGCCTTGAGGCAACTTCACCTTTTTTTCCTTGTGAGTCTGTGACCCGTCTCTCTCAATGTATGTAGATTACTGTTTCCTTTTTTTTTAAATTTGGTTTTTGATTCTTAGCCGTTCAGTGGGTATCCCTGTCAAAAACAAAACCTGCTCAAGTAAGGAGGTTATCTTGTTCAGCATATTGTACCATGAAAAACACCCCAGATCCAAAGAATGGAGTCTCTTGGCAGGGCGGTGTTGCCTTAGCCTTTTCTAGGGAGGAGTAGACACATGACAGGTGGTGCGGGTTTACAGGTGGGGTGTTTTGCAGTTGGAAGGCTCACTGCCTTGAACAGGATTTGCAAGTGCTTATCTCCCTGTCTAGCTGGTTTCAGGGAGACAGAGGGTTCTAATCCCAGCTAATCATTAATAACACAAAGAATGAGGGATTGAACAGGCAGGGTCTGGCTGTGTTAGCAGGTTTAGGCAAAAAGGGAAAGATCTGTGTTAGACCTTGTCACAGGTGAACAAGGGAGACATGAGAAAGAGTCAAAAGCTGTCTAACTCAAAAATATTGACTATAAAATAAAAAACTAATAAATGCATGGCAGGACTAGAGCATTTGCAAGATTCCTTTCACGTATAAAATTCACTGATTTGGGGCGCCTGAGTGGTTCAGTGGGTTAAGCCTCTGCCTTCAGCTCAGGTCATGATCTCAGGGTCCTGGGATGGAGCCCAGCATCGGGCTCTCTGCTCAGCAAGGAGCCTGCTTCCTCCTCCCTCTATCTGCCTATTTCTCTGTCTCCTTATGATCTCTGTCTGTAAAATAAATAAATCTCTAAAAAAAATATTCACTGACTCAAGCCATTGGAAGTCTGAAGAAACACATTATTGTGGCATTCATCTAAGCTTCTCTTTTTCCTATAAACTACATTCCTTCTTTTTCCTTCTCCTTTCCGCTTTGATTTATCCCACTGGGTTTAGGATATTTTAGTTTCAAGTGAAAGAAACCAGACTGAAACTGGCTTAGTGAAAAAGGAAATATAATTAATTAAAAAAAAAAAAAAAAAAAAAAACAAAACCCAGGTAAGTCCAGGGAAAGAGCTGGCCTTCACCATACCCAATTATGGGCCAGGGTTTAAAACGCACAAAGACCACATCTTGCATTTCTTTTTCCTCTGTTTTAGACTGAAGACTATAACATCAATTCCTTTTTTTTTCTGTAGTTATTTTTTTTAATTAATTAATTTATTTTTTATTTTTTTATAAACATATAATGTATTTCTATCCCCAGGGGTACAGGTCTGTGAATTGCCAGGTTTACAAACTTCACAGCACTAACCATAGCACATACCCTCCCCAATGTCCATAACCCCAAACCCCCTCCCCCCAGTAACCCTCAGTTTGTTTTGTGAGATTAAGAGTCACTTATAGTTTGTCTCCCTCCCGATCCCATCTTGTTTCATTTATTCTTCTCCTACTCCCCTAAACCCCCATGTTGCATCTCCACTTCCTCATATCAGGGAGATCATATGATAGTTGTCTTTCTCCGATTGACTTATTTCACTAAGCATGATACCCTCTAGTTCCATCCACGTCGTCGCAAATGGCAAGATTTCATTTCTTTTGATGGCTGCATAGTATTCCATTGTGTATATATACCACCTCTTCTTTATCCATTCATCTGTTGATGGACATCAAGGTTCTTTCCATAGTTTGGCTATTGTAGACATTGCTGCTATAAACATTCGGGTGCATGTGCCCATTTGTATCTTTGGGGTAAAGACCCAGTAGTGCTATTGCTGGGTCATAGGGTAGTTCTATTTTCAACTTTTTGGGGAACCTCCATACTGTTTTCCAGAGTGGTTGCACCAGCTTGCATTCCCACCAACAGTGTAGGAGGGTTCCCCTTTCTCCACATCCTCACCAGCATCTGTCATTTCCTGACTTATAACATCAATTCTTAATTGAGTATCCAGTTTGCTAGCTTGCCCACCAGATTTTGGGCTTGCCAGTCAATTCCTCAAAATAAATCTCACTTTTTCTCTCTTTAGATGAATTGATGGATGGCTAAATGATACAGATTATATATCTATGCCTATCTTTATCTCTGTATCTTCTATTGGTTCTGTTTCTCTGGAGAATCCTAATACAGGTATGAATAAGTAATGTGCCAAAATAACTTTTGTCTAACTCAGGGATATTAAATATAAAATAAAAAACTAATAAATGCATGGTGGGACTAAGTCATTTGCAAGATTCCTTTCACGTATAAAATTCACTGACTCAACCACTGGAAGTCTGAAGAAACACATTATTGTGGCATTCATCTGTTTCTGCTTTTCCTATAAACTACATTCCTTTTCCTTTTCCTTTCCGGTTTGATTTATCCCACTGGGTTTAGTATATTTTAGTTTCAAGTGAAAGAAACCAGACCAAAACTAGCTTAGTGAAAAAGGAATATAATGATTAAAGAAAGAAAGAAAGAAAAAAAAAAAAAACCCAGCTAAGTCCAGAACTGAGCTGGCCTTAGCCATGTCCTGTTATGGTCTAGGAATTAAAATGCACAAAGACCACATCTTGAATTTCTTTTTGCTCTGTTGGAAGAGATCACTCTAATAGCTAGTAATTCTGGACCACAGAGTGCAAATCTTTGCCAATAGCACAAGCAAAAAATCCAGGGCTTAGCTGAGGAGCCTGGCTTGAGTCCAGGTTCCCGAGGCCTAGGGCAAAGGCCAGTTGATTGGCTGGCCTACCAGGTGGAACAGGAGCAGTTCTTGAAGAAATAAGAGAGGAGGTCTGCTTATAGGAAGGAAGAGGAAGGGTAGGCAGCTCCAAAACCTTGTTTTCTACAAGGTTTTCTGTTGTTTGTTCAGAATTCTTTGGCAGATGAGGATCATTTCAAGTTGGGAACTGCTGAGGAAGAGCTAGGGAAAGGGTAGGGCTGCATTCTGAATGGATCCAAGGAAAGAACTAGTCCAATTTCCGGTCTGGAGGTGGGGAAAGCCTATTAACTCCCTTCCTTTGCTATTCTGATTTTAATATTCTCAGGACAGACTGAGGATTGGTTGGCAGATGAATTAATTAATATTCTTAGGTTGCGGGAAATGAAATTCAATTATTAAGGCTCAATAGCTTCGACAAAGCCTGAGTTAAAATGAAAAGAAACAATAGCTCCCAATGGTGTTTAATAAGAAGTCTAGAAATACTTTGAGAAGTGGTGAAAATAGTCTTTGGACAGCAAGTACAAAATATGAAAACCTATGAGTTCATAATTACTGTGCCCTCACTCCAAAAAAGAAACCCTGTTGGTTGACTTTAGAGCTTGGTAGGGACCAATTCATTGTTCTCAAGATCAATTAATGAAAGGTAAAAAAAAATTAAGTATGTATCCTATCATTCTTAACTGCTGTACTATTTTCAGGATAACCTGATAGAAGCAAAGCTCTTCTTTATAAAGTAATTCCAGCTAATAAATGCAAAAAGGAATATTAGAATTAGAACATTACATTTTGGAAGCCCTAATAAAATACTAGATCCAGAAAATGATCATCAATGTCTGTTAAATCCATTAGGTAAAATGTTAATGGGAAACTTATTTATGTATGTATGTATTTATTTATTTATTTGACAGACAGAGATCATAAGTACGCAGAGAGGCAGGCAGAGAGAGAGGGGTAAGCAGGCTCCCTCCTGAGCAGAGAGCCCAATGCGGGGCTCGATGCGGCTCGATCCCAGGACCCCAAGATCACAACCCAAGCCAAAGGGAGAGGCTTTAACCCACTGAGCCACCCAGGTGCCCCAATGGGAAACTTTTTAAAGGGGTGCATCAGGCTGGAGGCATCTAAACTTGTAATTTTAACAACACTAAAAGTGGGATATGCAGACACTGTTTCCTCCTGGTGTGTTGCAATACGAAGTACACAGTCCTGTGTATGAATTATTCTTGCCAGAAAAATTGAACCTGAATCTAATCAGGAATCTAGATCTAACTACTAGTTTTCAGGAAATGTAGGAAATACAGGAACAAGGTAAAATGAAGTGAAAACACAAAGACGTGATTATCAAATCTGAGAATGTGAGATGTTCTAAAGGACAAATACGCATTGTTTCTTCAATAGATCCTTTTGTTTGTTTGTTTGTTTTTTAAAGGCAGGAACTGGCAAGGACGCGTAGCAAAGGGAACCCTTGTTCACTGTTTGTCAGAATGTAAATTGGTGCAGCCACTCTGGAAACAGTATGGCAGTTCAACAAAAATTAAAAATAATATTACTAAATGAGCCAACAATGACACTTTGGGTATATATCCAAAAAACTTCAAAGAGGGATCTTGAAGAAATATGTACACACTCTTGTTCATAACAACATTACTCACAATAGGCAAAAGCTGGAAACAACCTAAGTGTCCAATGGGAGATGGGTAGACAAATAGAATGTGGTCTATCCATACACTAGAATATTACTCAGCCTTAGAAAGGAAGGATGTTCTGACACTTGCTACAACATGGATGAATCTTGAGAACCTTGAGTTCTTGTTTAATGGGAATAGAGTTCTGGAGATTGGTTGCACAACAACATGAATGTACTCAACACTACTGAACTGTACACTTAAATGGTTAAGGTGGAAAATTTCATGTAATGTGTATTTTTTAAAAGATTTTATTTATTTATTTGACAGAGAGAGAGTGAGAGATCACAAGTAGGCAGAGAGGCAGGCAGAGAGAGAAAGGGAGAAGCATGCTTCCCGCTGAGCAGAGAGCCAGACATGGGGCTCGATCCCAGGACCCTGAGATCAGGATCTGAGCCGAAAGCAGAGGCTTAACCCACTGAGCCACCCAGGCGCCCTGTAATGTGTATTTTACCACAATTTTGAAAAAGGCAGAAGGTAATTGTTAGTGATTATGAGAGAATCAAGGGGCCATATCAATCAAATGCTACATGTGGACCATGTTTGGATCCTGATTTGAGCAGATAAACTCTTTGAGAGTGAGCAAGGGAGAGCGATGCATTATGTAGAAAACCACAGCTCAGGTCAGTTTTGGGGGAGGCAGGGTTGACTTTGTCATGTGACACACATTGGCTGCAGTCCCGCCTCTGCCACTTACCAACGATGTAGCATTGAACAAATTACCTGTTTTCTGTTTTTAGTTTTTTAATTTCTGTAAGTACTTGCTGAATCTGGGCAATGAACTTAATATTTACTACTATTAAACACTGACTATGCTCAACAATGTGGACATACACGTAAGTTAAAAAAACATGGTCTCTGCTGATGCTGGAGAATTGATCAATGCAAGAGAATAAAGAACCCCTCAAATAAGCCCATGAATATGTGGGAATTTGTCCTATTTCATTGATTCTAAGACAATTTTTTCACATTTCACTTCAACTTGTATGAAGTGTATGAACTTACATGAAATATATTTTCTTATTCAAGATAATCTGACTTGAGGTTTCTATTACTCGTAACGTAAAGCACACTAATAGTAAACTTTTCTTTCTTTTTTTTTTTTTAAAGATTTTATTTATTTATTTGGCAGAGAGAGAGAGATCACAAGTAGGCAGAAAGGCAGGCAGAGAGAGAGGGGGAAGCAGGCTCCCCACTGAGCAGAGAGCCCGATTCGGGGCTCGATCCCAAAACCCTGGGATCATGACCTGAGCCTAAGGCAGAGGCTTTAACCTACTGAGCCACCCAGGCGCCCCTAATGGTAAACTTTTCAACCAAGTTTTTTCTTAAGTAACCCAGAGTTGATTTCCGTTCCATGGAACCAAGACCATTGATTCAACCATAAAAATGACCTTTAACCCAGTATTGCTGATGGTTATCATTTTGGTGAATTTTGTTGAATATTTTTAATATCTTGTGTTTTTCTGTGAATTTCTCCCCTGAACAAAATTGAAAAAAATTATTGTCGTTCTAACTACCTAACAATTTTTGAATAATTATTCCTACTTTCAAACCTCACAACAACCCTATGAAGTAGGGATGAGTTTTATTCCAATTCTTCAGATGAAAAAACTTGATATTATTTTGTATCCTTATTTGTAAGCATTTTCCTATACCAACTTTTTGTAAACATGAGTTTCAGTGAGTAGATAATATTATTTTATAAATGTACCATTAATTTATCAATCCCTTCCATTGAACTTTTATGGAATTTCCAAGTTTTTGCTATTACAAATAGTATAATAAACATTCTTGCACATGAGTCTCTCTTTTTTTTTAAAGATTATATTTATTTGAGAGAGAGAACGAGTGACAGAGGGGAAGGGTGGGGGGAGAGGGAAAAGCAGACTCCCTGCTGAGCAGGGAGCACATGAAAGTTCAATTCCACCATCCTGAGATTATTACCACCTGAGACAAAGTCAGTTGCTTAACCAACTGAGCCACCTAGGCACCCCCAGCATGTGATTCTTTATCTATGTATCTATTTATCAACAAAATAAATCAAGATACTCACAGACACATTCAAAACTATGGGGGTTTGATGCCCAGGTGCTGAGTCTAGTTCCTTGAAGAGGGTTGGTGGGGCCACTCTCCTCCCCCTTGGGTGCCCACTGGCCCTGTAAGGGTTGGAGGCAAAACAAACACTGAACCTTATTTTGGCCTTCACCTTTTATCATAGAAGTGAAAATCCTCTTTGGATTTCTTTCAGTTAGGAAAAAGTAATGTAGGTCTTTCAGCCAAGAGGCAGAGTGTGAACTTTGAAAAGCAGGCAATACTTGTAATTCAGTTTAATAACTAAGGAGTTTCCCCCCCATCTTCATTTCTAAGTTTCATGAAAGAAGAGATGCTTTTTGAAAGTAAATTAAAAAAAAAAAAAAAAAGAGGGGCGCCTGGGTGGCTTAGAGGGTTAAGCTCTATGACTTCACTCTGGTCATGAACTCAGGGTCCTGGAATCCAGCCCCACATTGGGCTCTCTGCTCAGCAGGGAGCGGGCTTCCCCCTAGCTCTCTGCCTGCTGCTCTGCCTACTTGTGATCTCTCTCTCCGTCAAATAAATAAATAAGATTTTTTTTTTTTAAGGAAAAAAGAAAAATCTTTTGGAAGAAAATGCTTGGATTGTGCTATTAAAAATGGAAGGCATTAAGGCATTTAAAACTAAATTGGAAAAGTTAAACATAGAATTACCATATGACCTGGCAATCCCATTCCTAAATCTGTAGCAAAAGAACTGAAAACAGATACTAAACAAATACTCGTACATGAAAATTCCTAACAGCATTATTCACATTAGCCAAAAAGTGGAACCGGCCTCCATTTCCATCAAATGATGAATTCATAAATAACACATGGTATGCCCACACAAGGGGAAATTATTCAGCATAAAAAGGAATACAATTACTGATACATGCTGCAACATGGATGGACGAGGAAAACCCTGTTTAGCAAAAGAAGTCAGACACAAAAGGTCACAAACAGTATGATTGGGTGAATCCAAAATGCCCCAAATAGGTAAATCGATACAGAGAAAGCAGACTGGTGGTTGCCAGGGACTGCGGAAGAGGGGAAGGGGAGTGACTGCTCAACGACATGGGGATTTCCTTTAGGGGTGGGGAAAATATTTTGGAAGCAGAGGTGATGGTTGCACAACTTTGTGAATGCCTAATATACACCTTAAAACGGTTTGATGTATGTTATACGAACTTTACTTCAATATAAAGAAGTGGAATTGGCAGCTAAAATAGTGAAACAACGTGAGTCTTTCTCACATTCATTTTGCAAACCGGTTAGTTACTCTGGTTCAGCCCTCTGAGAGGTCGGGGAGAACTGGCCTTGTAACTACGCCGGGAGCGGGCCTCCCCCCATGGGGCGGGGCTTGTGGGGCGGGGCTTGCCTGGATGGGCTTCGTCGGGGGCGGGGTCTGGGGCGCCGCGGAGCGCCCGGCCAGGAGGGGGCGCGTCCGGGACTGGCTTCGCCGGTTGCCCGGAGAACCCGCGACAACAAAAGGCCGGAGCGGAGGCGGCGGCGGCCGGGAGGAGCGTAGCTGGGTAGTCCTGCGCTGTGCTCGCCGCCGGAGACCGGGGCTTTACTCGAGCTGGTCAGTGAGTGGAGGGCCGGTCTGGCTGGGCCGGGGGCGGTGTGGCGCCCGCGCTCCGGCTCGCTGTTGAGGGGAGGGGGCGCTGCTTAGGGGTGGGGGGGCCGGGGGCCGCTGCGAGATGGCTCGTGGGGGTGGAGGGCGGTTGGGGCGCCTGCAAGGCCGAGGAGGGCGCAGGAGTGGGCTGGGGGTCGGTGCTGAGAACTCCGCGGAACGGCCGGGGGGAAGTGGGGTTCCCCTGGAGGTAGAAGGACCCGGGAATTAGGGACGATCGGGAACGCCAGACGGAACCCCACTAAGTCAGATCCTGTTTCTGGCGCTGGTGCTTCCAGCTGCGGGAGCCGAAGGGGATGGGAAGGCCCACCCTCATGGGGGTTTCTTTTTGTCGCCGGCCTCGTTTTCCATGCGGATGTTGAAACTTTGCTGCAACGCCAGCGCTGTAGGAGTCTCAAAGCCTCCTCCCTCAGAGGCAGGTTTTATTGAGAAAGAACAGTGCCCAGATTCTTTATTTGAAATACCTTTTAAATAAAACTTCGCTCCCTCCAAGTTTGCAGATCTTTGTTTTTCTACTTTACTTTCTCTATTCTCTAGTTATTATGCATTTGGGACCTTTTCCGAGATACTTGGGATTCATTGTCCATTTGCTGGGATGTTTCTTATGGAAATATTAGCAAACCAAAATATTTAGACAACCACTACTTCTGAAAAACCACAGGCACTGGATGGCAACAGTATTTGGAAACACTTCTTTTTGATCAGTGACATGGCGTCAGTGATCAAAGATTCTCTTGCTTTTTTCTCTGATTTCAAAACTCCATGGAGTATGCCTAAATATCATCACTAGCCTATCAGATTTCACCTTTCATTACATTTATTGGTGACATGATACATATGGTTCTGATGACTGCAATCGATCAGAATCTAAAGAAAAATCTAAAGAAATCTAAAAATCTAAAGTCCTGTGAATTTCTTAATACTTAAATTCTTGGATATTAATCTTTGGCAAGCCATAGATTTAGGCCCCTTATTTATTAAAATAGAATAGACAGAATTTCTTTTGTGCTTGTAGCAAAACTTTCCCATTGTAAAAGCCTAGAAAGTGAAAATATCCCAGTTACACTGCACCTTTTATTAGCAGTTTTGTTGGAAATAGTTAGGTTTGGCTTAACATAGACCATGACTTCTATTTTAATGTGATGGTATAAATAAAAAAGAATCTATATAATAAAAACTTCAAATGTAGATATTTAGAGACATTTGGAAGAAACAACTCATACAGCATCCTTGTAGTTTATTTGGAAAGTTTTCCAGTACCAAGTAATCATGGAGTCCTTTAGGATCCAAGAAAAGATATATTGTACATATGAGTATTTTTTCACAGCTGATTTTAACTAGAATGGTTAAAACTGCCAAGGTAGGTACATCTTTTTATTGTGGCCATTATATACAGCGTTTGACTCTGTTTTGGGATTTTGCAGCCCAAGGGAGCTGGTATTTTTTTACTCTCAGTGGGCTTTTAGTAGAGTGATGTATTTGTTATTGTGATCCTTTTCAGACTATCCACTCACAGAATTATAATGCACAGTACTGCTGCAGAGTTTTTTAAAAGCTAGTGAATATTAAATATGTCTTTATTAACATTTCCATAGCAAGTAGAGCTGAAGATGTTATTTTAGTCTATTAATAGTTTACTAGGTTAATAGTCTGCTACTAGTTAATAGTCTACTACTACTAGTCTACTAGGTTACTTAATGAGACTGTGCAAGACTCCACTTCTCCAAAGAGTCCAGCCACACCCCAAACTGATTATTTTTTATTATCTGCACTTAAACATTATCAAGACTATTTGTGACATTTTCTTTTTAGCTTTTTTTTAAATTTTAAGACTTTATGATTTATTTGTCAGGGAGAGAGAGCACAAGCAGAGGGAGTGGTAGAAGCAGAGGGAGAAGCAGAGTCCCCCCTGAGCAGGGAGCCCAACTCAGGACTCCATCCCAGGCCCCTAGGATTTTCACCTGAGCTGAAGGCAAATGCTTAACGGACTGAGCCACCCAGGTGTCCCTCTCTTTAGCTTTTATATGGTGTAAGCTTCATCCTACCAAACCTGAACATTCATGTAAAAGTTTTTATGAAAACTTATGTTTGTGTTTCTCTTGGGTATCTACCTAAGGAGTGGAGTTGCTGGGTCAAATGATAATTATGTTTTAATTTTCTGAGGAACTGCCAGACTCTTTTCCAAAGTTGAGTGCATCATTTTATGTTTCCCTCTGGAGTATGTGAAGGTTCCTTCCATATTCTGTATGTTCTCACTGACACTTGTTTTTGTCATTTTTAAAAAAATTTTTATTTTTTGGGGTGCCTGGGTGGCTCAGAGGGTTAAGTCTCTGCCTTCAGCCCAGGTCATGGTTCCAGGGTCCTGGGATCGAATCCCACATCAGGCTGTCTGCTCAACAGGAGCCTGCTTCTTCCTCTCCCTCTGCCTGCCATTTCCTCTGTTTGTGCTCTCTCGCTTTGTCAAATAAACAAATAAAATCTTTTTAAAAATTATTTATTTATTTATTTGAAAGAATGTGGGAGAGGGAGAGCATAAGCATGAGAGAAGAACAGAGGGAGAGGGAGAAGCAGGCTTCTGAGCAGGGAGGCCTATGAGGGGCTGGATCCTGGGACTCCAGGATCATGACCTAAGCTGAAGGCAGATGCCCAAGTAGCTGAGCCACCCAGGTGCCCCTCATGAACATGTGTTTTGATCTGTCTGTCTAAAAAAATTTTGACACATTAATATCCATCTTTGTAAAAATTAAAGTGCATTTGACATAACACTGTTACGTTAGTTTCTGGTGTACAGACAAGTGTATGTGGTGTGCTATGCTCACCTCAAGTGCAGCTCTCGTCTGTCACCATTCAGTGCTATTACAATACCATTGACCCTGTGCTGTAGTTTTTATCCCTTGACTCATTCATTTCATAACTAGAAGGCTGTACTCCCACTCCCCTTCACCCATTTTGCCCATCTCTCCAACCTGCTGCTGTTTGGCCACCATCAGTTTGTTCTCTGTATTTATGGGTCTGATTCTGCTTTTTATTAGTTTGTTTTGTTTTGTAGATTCCACATATAAGGGACGTTATATGGGGCACACCTGGCTGGCTTAGTCCATTGAGTATATAATCCTTAGTCTCATACGTGAGATTTGAGCCCCACATTGGTTGCAGAGATTACTTAAAAATAAATACATAGGGGCGCCTGGGTGGCTCAGTGGGTTAAGCCGCTGCCTTCGGCTCGGGTCATGATCTCAGGGTCCTGGGATCGAGTCCCCCATCGGGCTCTCTGCTCAGCGGAGAGCCTGCTTCCCTTCCTCTCTCTCTGCCTGCCTCTCTTGTGATTTCTCTCTGTCAAATAAATAAAATCTTAAAATAAATAAATAAATAAATAAATAAACATTAAACAGAAAGGAAAAAATTATATGGTATTTGTCTTTCTCTGTCTGACTTGTTTCACTTAGCATAATACCCTCTAGGTCCATCCACGTTTTACAAAGGCAAGATTTCGTTCACTTTTATGGCTGAGTACTATTCCATTGCATATATATACACCACATCTTCTTTATCCATTCACTTATTGATGGATGCTTGGGTTGCCTCCACATCTAGGCTCTTGTAAATAATGATAGTAAACATAGTGGTACATACATCTTTTTGAATTAGTATTTTTGTATTCGTTGGTAAAATACCCAGTAGTTCAATTAGAGGATCATAGGTTAGTTCTATTTTTAATGTTTTGAGGAAGCTCCATACTGTTTTCCAGAGTGGCTGCACTAGTTCACATTCCCACCGATCATGGTTGAGGGTTCCTTTTTCTCCATTTTCTTGCTAACACTTATTTCTTGTCTTTTTTTTTAAATATTTTTTTATAAACATATAATGTATTATTAGCCCCAGGGGTACAGGTCTGTGAATCGCCAGGTTTACACACTTCACAGCACTCACCATAGCACATACCCTCCCAATGTCCATAGCCCCGCCACTCTCTTCGTACCCCTTTCCCCTTGGCAACCCTCAGTTTGTTTTGTGAGATTAAGAGTCTCTTATGGTTTATCTCCCTCCTGATCCCATCTTGTTTCATTTATTCTTTTCCTACCCCTCAAATCCCCCATGTTGCAACTGCATTTCCTCATATCAGGGAGATCATATGATAGTTGTCTTTCTCCAATTGACTTATTTCACTAAGCATAATACCCTCTAATTCCATCCACATCATTGCAAATGGCAAGATTTCCTTTCTTTTGATTGGCTGCATAGTATTCCATTGTATATATATATATATATATATATATATATATATACCACATCTTCTTTATCCATTCATCTGTTGATGGACATCTAAGTTCTTTCCATAGTTTGGCTATTGTGGACATTGTTGCTATAAACATTCGGGTGCATGTGCCCCTTCAGATCACTATGTTTGTATCTTTAGGGTAAATACCCAGTAGTGCAATTGCTGGGTCATAGGGTAGCTCTATTTTCTATTTCTTGAGGAACCTCCATGCTGTTTTCCAGAGTGGCTGCACCAGCTTGCGTTCCCACCAACAGTGTAGGAGGGTTCCCCTTTCTCCACATCCTCGCCAGCATCTGTCATTTCCTGACTTATTAATTTTAGCCATTCTGACTGGTGTGAGGTGGTATCTCTCTGTGGTTTTGATTTGTATTTCCCTGATGCCGAGTGATGTGGAGCACTTTTTCATGTGTCTGTTGGCCATCTGGATGTCTTCTTTGCTATTTCTTGTCTTTTTGATTCTAGCCATTCTGACAGGTGTGAAGCGATAACTCATTGTAGGTTTGATTGTATTTCCCTGCTGGCTGATGATGTTGAGTATCTTTGCATGTGCTTATTAGCCATTTTTTGTATCTTTGAGGAACAAAACTTTTAAATTTGATTAAATCCGTTTCATCTGTTCATCCTTGTAAAGCTTATTGCTTTTGCTTTTGGTGTTTTACCTGAGAAACCATTGCCAAACCCAAGGTTGTCAAGAGTTACTCCTATATTTTCTTCTAAGAATATTATGAGTTTTAGCTCTTATGGTTAGCTCTTATGGTTAGGTGAATGATTTTGAATCAACTTTTGTATATGATGTGAAGCAGAAGTCCAATTTCATTCTTATGCATGTGGATATCCAGTTGTGTCAACCATTTGTTGAAAAGTCTGTTCTTTCTCCATTGAATTGTCTGGCACTCTTGTCAAGAATCATTTGCCCGTAAATATGAGGATTTATTGGGACAGCTGGGTGGTTCAGTTGGTTAAGCATCTGCTTTCGGCTCGGGTCACAGTCCTGCATCGGTCTTGCTTGACAGAGAGCCTGCTTCTCCCTCTGCCTGCCACTCCCTCTGTTTGTAATCTCTGCTTTTCTCTCTCTCTCTCTGACAAATAAATAAAATCTTTTAAAAAGTGTGAGGATTTATTTCTGGATTCTCAGTTCTTTTCCACTGATCTTTAAGTTTGTCTTATACCAGTACCACACTGTCTTGATTTCTGTTTTTTAGTTTTAGAATTGGGAAAGTGTGTCCTCTGACTTTGTTCTTTTTCAATATTATTTTAGCTATTCTGTGTCCCTTAAATTTCCATACGAATTTTAGGATCAATCAATAAATAAAATCTTAAAAAAATAGAATTTTAGGATCAGCTTGTCAGTTTCTGCAAGGAATTCAGCTGGGATTTTGATAGGGGAATTTGGGGAATATTATGATCTTTTTTATGATTTTTTAAAAAGATTTTATTTATTTGACAGACAGAGATCACAAGTAGGCAGAGAGACAGGCAGAGAGAGAGGGAAACAGACTCCCTGCTGAAGAGAGCCCAATGTGGGGCTCCATCCCAGGACCCTCAGATCATGACCTGAGCCAAAGGCAGAGGCTCAACCTACTGAGCCACCCAGGCACCCCATGAAATATTGTGATCTTAACACTGTTAAGTCTTTCAACCCACAAACATGAGGTGTTTCTCCATGTATTTAGATCGTTACTTTAACAATATTTTATAGTCTTCAGAGTATGTTTTATATGTCTTTAATTTTTAATTAATTAATTTTTATTTAATTTTAATTTTAATTTTTTATCCTTTCTGATGCTACTATAATGGAATTGTTTTCTTAATTTATTTTTCAGGTTCATTGTAAGTATAGACACTAATTTTTTTAAAGATTTTATTTATGACAGAGAGAGATAGTGAGAGAGGGAACACAAACCCTGGGGAGCTGGAGATGAAGAAGCAGACTCCCACTGAGCAGGGAGCCCATATGAGATTCAGTCCCAGAACACTGGGATCATGATCTGAACTGAAAGCAGACACTCAACGACTGAGCCACCTAGGCACCCTGACACCAATTTAATTTTTAATGTATTAATTCTACCAGCGATTTTCAGAAACAAGTGCAACCTAAGTAGGAGTGGAAAAGCCATTTTTCAGTTAGTTTTGATTATTTTTGAAAAGAAATTATTTAAGGTTATATTATAGAAACCCTTAAAACTATTTTCCTGGATTTATTTCTAATATTGTATCAAAGAGATATAGCTATAAAATCTAATAAAGGGTTTGCTTTACTCAATAATTTCCTTGCCTTAATTTTTTAACTCCCCGGTTATTCAATATTTAGATTAGTGAACTGGGAAACATATTACTGCTACAGAAAGAATGGCATGATGGAATCCCATGCTTCATCATTTACCAACTCATGGACCTTACCCTTTAGACTGTTCTGCAGCAAATCCAGACATTTCCTATCATTTCATCTGTAAATTATAGGTATATTTTTATAAGAAATATTTACTTGTTTTAATTACTCATATTGGAATAAAACGTGCTTTAATTGACTTTGTTTTGGAAGATGGTTAGTTTATTAGGATAGAGAAGTCCATAATTGAATTTTGTTTTTATTTTGATACACAGGAGTCCAGATCTTACATAAAATGGATATTTCTCACACTAGATACTGAATATTAAGTAGAAAGTTATTTAGTAAAATCTAAGCTGCTATGGAAGAAATACCAGTAAAAGTTGCTGTAAGAATCCGACCTCTGCTGTGCAAAGAAGTTCTTCATAATCATCAAGCTTGTGTGAGAGTTATTCCAAACACCCAGCAAATTATCATTGGGAGAGATAGAATCTTTACTTTTGATTTTGTTTTTGGCAAAAATTCCACTCAAGATGAAGTTTATAATACATGTATAAAGCCACTAGTGTTGTCACTCATTGAGGGCTATAATGCAACTGTTTTTGCCTATGGACAAACTGGATCCGGGAAGACCTACACCATTGGAGGAGGCCATGTTGGTAAGATTCTCATATTCTTTGACTTTTGTTTGAGATGCTGGAACGAAGCTAAAATATGACTATCTGAAACATAGAAGGTGCTCAGTATATTAATTGAATGAAATAATTTATAATCCTATATTATATCCTGTATATATCCTGTATAATCTTTGAATTAAGTATAAGATCATCATCTTTGAAAGATTTATTTTTAAATGTTGACGTTTCATTCAACAATTCAATTTATGATTGCATTTGATTAAGGAAACAAGTTTAATACAGTGTTTGGTGTTCAGCCCTTTGCCATTTTTTTCCCAGTTTCATTGAGATACAATTGACATACAACTTTGTATTAGTCCAAGGTGTACATATAATGATTTGGTATATGTAGATATTACAAAATGATTACCACAGTAGGTTTAGTTAATACCAGTCACATCACAGTTACAAATTTTTTCTTGTGATAAGAACTTTTTAAAAAAGATTTATTTATTATTTATTTGGGGGAGAGAGAGCTAGAGAGAGCACAAGCAGGGTGAAGGGCAGAGGGAGAAGCAGGGTTCCCGCCAAGTAGGGAGCTCGATTCAGGGGTCTGATCCCTGGACCCTAGGATCATGACCTGAGCCGAAGGCAGACACTTAACCAACTGAGCCAAGAACTTTTTTTTTCTTTTTTTTTCAAAGATTTTATTTATTTATTTGACAGAGATCACAAGTAGGCAGAGAGGCAGGCAGAGAGAGAGAGAGAGAGAGAGAGAGAGGAGGAAACAGGCTCCCCGCTGAGCAGAGAGCCCGATGTGGGGCTCCATCCCAGGACCCTGGGATCATGACCAGAGCCAAAGGCAGAGGCTTTAGCCCACTGAGCCACCCAGGTGCCCCCCAAGAACTTTTAAGATCTAATCTTTTAGCAGCTTTCAAGTATAGAATACAGTATTAGTAACTATAGTCACCATGCTGTACATTACATCCTCAGAACTTACTTATCTTATAATTGGAACTTTTTATGTTTTGACTACCTTCACCCATTTCCCCCACTCCCTGCCTCTGGCAACCCTTCGTAAAGTAGAAAGAAATGAGTTAACATTACCAGATTTTGATCTTTTAACATAGTCCACATGTAAATACCAAGAGCCCTGCAACCAGACCTTCAAGGCAATAGGAAGAATTTATTATGTGGTTTAAGGGTATTTTTTTCCCATTTTTTAAAAAAAATATTTTTTTTATTTGACAGAGAGAAATCACAACTAGGCAGAGAGGCAGGCAGAGAGAGAGGAGGAAGCAGGCTCCCTGCGGAGCAGAAAGCCCGACGTGGGGCTCAATCCCAGGACTCTGGGATCATGACCTGAGCCGAAGGCAGAGGCTTAACCTACTGAGCCACCCAGGCGCCCCCTTTTTTTCCCATTTTTAAGTCAAATTTTTATTTTGCTTTTTCCACTTTATTGAGGTACAATTGGTAAATAAAATTGTACGATATTTAAAGTGTACATCATCATGATTTGATGGATGTATATGTTGTCAAAGGATTCCTCCAATCTAGTTAACACATCCATCACCTTGCGTGTAAATTCAGATTTCTATTGTATTGTATTTTTAAAGATTTTATTTATTTGAGAGAGAGAGAAGCACAGGTGGGGTGAGGGGCAGAGGGAGAAGCAGACTCCCCGCTGAGCAGGGAGCCCAACGTGGAGCCCAACATGGAGCTCCATCCCCGGACCCTGGGATCATGACCTGAGCTGAAGGCAGACGCTTAAGCGAATGAGCCACCCCGGCACCCCTGGATTTCTATTAAAAAAAATTTTTTTTAAGATTTTATATTATTTGACAGACAGAGATCACAAGTAGGCAGAGGCAGGCAGAGAGAGGAGGAAGCAGGCTCCCTGCTGAGCAGAGAGCCCAATTCGGGGCTTGATCCCATGGGATCATGATCCCTGGGATCATGACCTGAGCTGAAGGCAGAGGCTTTAACCCACTGAGCCACCCAGGCACCCCTGGATTTCTATTTTAAATACTAAATATTTTAGGCTATAATTTCTCCTGCTTGTAATTCTAGTTTGGAAAAGGTAGAGTAGTTAGGATTTTCTGTAGAGCTGGAAGGAAACTTGAGAATCATTTCTCTTTGTTTATAACTATGGAGCTCCGGCTATGGTGTGATCAGTGAAGGACTTACTCAGTTAGAGGGCTAGTGACAGCTGGGATTTAAGCTGGGTCCTCTGTTGAGATTGCTTACTGTATTGGTATTTTTCCACTAAAGACAAACTTTTGAGTATTATACGTATATATGTATTATTATCTAATATTATTGCTAGTATTCTGTATGTGTGTAATGACTCTCAATGTATTTTCTACTTTCATGCTCTTCAAATACGGAATATGTGACTTTCAGAAACATTTCTCATTACATGTAGGGATTGAATGGGAGAGTTGTTGGAGGCTGGCTGTGTGGTTTGAGGAGGTCCTGATTGCAAAGACTAAATGGAAGGTTGCTAAGTGCCCAATATCCCCCACACCCCTCACCACCATTTTTAGAATCATCGTTATGGAGGATTTGGGATATTAAAGATACTAGATTATTTTAGGGTCTCAAAATAAAAATTCAATTTTTCTACTGTAAGTTTTTTTTTTTTTAGGATCATAGCTTTTTTTTTAATGGAAAAATGTTTTATGATCCTTAAGACTCAGTATGTTCTTTTACTAATAAGAATTATAAAATGCTTAGAGCATGGTGACTTAATTATAGCTATATTGCTTTTATTAAGAGGCCATGCATACAATTTTAATACCTTAAGGGAAAAAGTATTGTTTATCTATTATCCTGGAATATTTTAAATGCTCTAAAATACTTTATACTTGAGAACACCATGAGAAGCAGTTTTTTACTTTTTTCCTCTAGCTTTTTATTCTTTTAAAAAAAAACACTTTATATTTTTTCATCATGATAAGTTTGCTCTTTAATCCCCATCCCCTGTTTCCCCATTACCGCATTCACCTCCCATCCATTAACCATCCATTTATTCTCTTTAGTTAAGAGCCCGTTTCATTTGTCTCTCTTTCTTTCTTTCTCTTTTTTCCTTTGCTTGTTTGTTTTGTTCCTTAAATTCTACATATGAGTGAAGTCATATGGTATCTGCCATTCTATGACTGACTTATCCTGCTCAGCATTATATTCTGTAGCTCTGTCCGTGTCTTTGCAAATGGTAGGATTTCATTCTTTTTTATGGCTGAATAATTCTGTCGTGTGTGTGTGTGTGTGTGTGTGTGTGTGTGTGTGTGTGTGTGTGTACTACATCTTCTTTATCCATTCATCTATTGATGGACACTTCGGGTGCTCTCATAGTTTGGGTAAATATCCAGTAGTGCAATTACTAGATCGGGGGTAGTTCTCTTTTTAAAGTTTTGAAGAACCTCCATATTCTTCCTTAGTGCCTATACCCGTATGCATTCCCACCAATAGTGCAAGAAGTTTCCTTTTTCTCCCTATCTTCGCCAATACCTGTTGTTTCTTGTGTTGTTGATGTTAGCCATTCTGACAGGTGTGAGGTGGTATCTCATTGTAGTTTTGATTTCGTTTTCCATGATGAAGATGTTGAGCATCTTTTCTTGAGTCTGTTGGCCACCTGAATATCTCCTTTGGAGAAATGTCTGTTCATGTCTTCTGCCCACTTTTGGATTGGATTATTTATCTTTGAGTGTTGTGTTGTATCAGTTCTTTATATATTTTGGATACTAACCCTTTATTGGTGTTATTTGCAAATATTTTTTCCCATTCAGTAGACTGCCTTTTAGTTTTGTTGGTTATTTCCTCAGCTGTGCAGATGCTTTTTATTACTTTGGCTTTTGTTTCCTTGCCTCAGGAGACATATCTAAAAAATGTTGCTATAGCTGATGTCAGAGAGATTACTGCCTATGCTCTTTTCAAGGATTTTTATGATTTCAGGTCTCACGTTTAGGTCTTCAATGCATTTTTTTTTTTTTTTTTTTTTTTAGATTTTTATTTATTTGACAGAGAGAGACAAAGCAAGAGAGGGAACACAAGCAGGGGGAGCTGCAGAGAGAAAGGGAGAAGCAGGCTTCCCACTGAGCAGGGAGCCAGATATGGGGCTCGATCCCAGCACTCTGGGATCATGACCCGAGCTGAAGGCAAACGCTTAACGACTGAGCCACCCAGGCGCCCCTCTTCAATGCATTTTTAATTTATTTTTGTGTATTGTAGAAGAGGGTGTTCCGGTTTCATTCTTTAGCATGCAGCTGTCTGATTTTCCCAACGCCATTTGTTGAAGAGATTGTCTTTTTCACATTGTATAATCATTCTTCCTTTGTCTCAGATTAATTGACCATATAATTATGGGTTTATTTCTGGGTTTTCTGTTCTGTTCTATTTATCTGTGTGTCTGTTTTTATGCCAGCACCATACTGTTTTGATTACTGCAGTTTTTTACATTTAAATTCAATTAATTAACATATGATATATTATTTGTTTCCGGGGTACAGGTCTGTGAATCATCAGTCTTATACCCAGTGCTCATTACAACACATACCCTCCCCAGTGTCCACCCAGTGCTCATTACAACACGTACCCTCCCCAGTGTCCATCACCCCATCATCCCAGCCCTCCACCTCCACCCCTCCAGCAGCCCTCGGTTTGTTTCCTATAATTAAGAGTCTTATGGTTTGTCTCCCTCTCTGGTTTCATCTTGTTTTGTTTTTTCTCCTCTTCCTGTATGATCCTCTGCCTTGTTTCTTAAACTCCACATATCAGTGAGATCATATGATAATTGTCTTTCTCTGATTGACTTACTTTGCTTAGCATAATACCCTCTGTTTCTAACCACATGATTGCAAATGGCAAGATTTCATTTTTGAAGGCTGCATAATATTCCTGTGTGTGTGGTGTGTGTGTGTGTGTGTGTGTGTGTGTACCACATCTTCTTGATCCATTCATCTGTTGATGGACATCTGGGGTTTTCCCAAAGTTTGGCTATTGTGGACATTGCTGCTAGAAATATTGGGGTGCAGGTGAGCCTTCGGATCACTACCTTTGTATCTTTGGGGTAAATTCCCAGTAGCGCAATTGCTGGGCCGTAGGTTAGCTCTATTTTCAACTTTGGAAGAACCGCCGTACTGTTTTCCAGAGTGGCTGCACCAGGTTGCATTCCCACCAGCAGTGTAGGAGGGTTCCCCTTTCTCCACATCCTCACCAGCATCTGTCCTTTCCTGACTTGTTAATTGTAGCCATTAGTGTGATGGGGTATCATCTCATTGTGGCTTTGATTTGTATTTCCCTGACACCGAGTGATATTGAGCATCTTTTCATGGGTCTATTGGCCACCTGGATACCTTCTTTGGAGAAATGTCTGTTCATGTCTTCTACCTATTTTTTCATTGGGTTATTTGTTCTTTGGGCATTGTGTTTGGTAAGTTCTTTTCTTTTTTATAAGGTTTTATTTATTTGAGAGAAAGAGAGAGAATGAGAGAGAGCATGAGAGGAGAGAGGTCAGCTGGAGAAGCAGACTCCCTGCCGAGCAAAGAGCCTGATGTGGGACTCAGTCCCAGGACTCCAGGATCATGACCTGAGCCAAAGGCAGTCGCTTAACCAACTGAGCCACCCAGGCGTCCTATTAAGTGCTTTATAGATTTTGGACACTAGACCTTTATCTGATATGTCATTTGCAAATATCTTTTCCCATTCTGTCAGTTGTTTTTTAGGTTTTGTTGACTGTTTCCTTTGCTGTGCAAAAAACTTTTTATCTTTCTTTTTACCCCCCAAGCCTTTTGATCTTGATGAAGCCCTATAAGTTCATTTTTGCCTTTGTTTCCCTTGCCTTTGGAAACATGTCTAGTAAGAAGTTGCTCCGGCTAAGATCAAAGAGGTTGATGCCTGTGTTCTCCTCTAGGATTTTGATTGATTCCTCTCTCACATTCAGGTCTTTCATCCATTTTGAGTCTGTTTTTCTGTATGGTGTAAGGAAGTGGTCCAGTTTCGTTCTTCCGCATGTGATTATGCAGTTTTCCCAACAGCGTTTGTTGAAGACACTGTCTTTTTTTTTTTTTTTTAAGATTTTATTTATTTATTTGACAGAGATCACAAGTAGGCAGAGAGGCAGGCGGGGGGTGGGGGGTGGGGGTGTGAAACAGGCTCCCCGCTGAGCAGAGAGCCTGATGTGGGTCTCGATCCCAGGACCCTGAGATCATGACCTGAGTGGAGGCTTAACCCACAGGGCCACCCAGGCACCCCGAAGAGACTGTCTTTTTTCCATCAGATATTCTTTCCTGCTTTGTCAAAAATGAGTTGACCATAGAGTTGATGGTCCATTTCTGGGTTCTTTATTCTGTTCCATTGATCTATGTGTCTGTTTTTGTGCCAGTAGCACACTGTCTTGATGGTGACAGCTTTGTAATAGATCTTGAAGTCCAAAACTGTGATGCCACCAGCTGTGGTTTTCTTTTGCAACATTCCTGTGGCTATTCAGGGTCTTTTCTGGTTCCATATAAATTTTAGGATTATTTGTTCTAATTCTGTGAAAAAAGTTGATGGTATTTTGATCAGGGATTGTATTAAATGTGCAGGTTGCTTTAGGTAGCATAGACATTTTCACAATATTTGTTCTTCCAATCCATAAGCATGGAACTTTTTCCATTTCTTTGCATTTTCCTCAATTTCTTTCATGAGTACTCTGTAGTTTTCTGAGTACAGATTCTTTGCCTCTTTGGTTAGGTTTATTCCTAGGTATCTTACGGTTTTGGGTGCAACTGTAAATGGGATTGATTCCTTAATTTCTCTTCTGTCTTGTTATTGGTGTATAGAAATGCAACTGATTTCGATGCACTGATTTTATATCCTGACACTTCACTAAATTTCTGTATGAGTTCTGGCAGTTTTGGGTGGAGTCTTTTGGGTTTTCCACGTGAAGTGTCATATCCTTTGCAAAGAGTGGGAGTTTGACTTCTTTGCCAATTTGGATGCCTTTAATTCTTTTTGTTGTCTTACTCCTGAGGCTAGGACTTCTAGTACTATGTTGAACAGTAGTGGTGGTAGTGGACAGTCCTGCCGTGTTCCTGACCTTAGAGGAAAAGCTCTCAGTTTTTCCCCAGATTGCTGAAGTTTTGTAATATAACTTGAATATAACTGGAATTGTGATATACCAGTTTTGTTTTTCTTTTTCAAGACTGCTTTGGCTCTTCAGGGTCTTTTGTGGTTCCATATGAATTTTAGAATTGTTTGTTCTAGTTCTGTGAAAAATGCTGGTGGTATTTTGAAAGGGATTGCATTGAATGTGTAGATCCTTTTGGTAATGTGGGTATTTTAACATTATTTCTTCTTCCATTCCGTAAGCATGGAGTGTCTTTCCATTTCTTTGTGTCATCTTCCGTTTCTTTCATCAGTGTTTTATAATTTTCAGAGTGCAGGTCTTTCCCCTCTTTGGTTAAGTTTGTTCTTAGATATTTTATTGTTTTTGGTGGGATTTTATTTTATTTTATTTTATTTTTTTTTTTTTTTTTAAGATTTTATTTATTTATTTGACAGACAGAGATCACAAGTAGGCAGAGAGGCAGGCAGAGAGAGAGAGGAGGAAGCAGGCTGTCCGCAGAGCAGAGAGCCCGATGCGGGGCTCGATCCCAGAACCCCGGGACCATGACCCGAGCCGAAGGCAGAGGCTTCAACCCACTGAGCCACCCAGGCGCCCCTTTGGTGGGATTTTAAATGGGATTTTTAAATGGGATTAATTTTCTTTCTGCTGCTTCAAATTAGTGCATAGGAATTCAACAGATTTCTGAACATTGGTTTTGTATCCTGAGGCTTTACTGAATTCATTTATCAGTTTTAGTAATTTTTTGGTACAATCTTTAGGGTTTTCTATATATGGTATCATGTCGTCTGCAAATAGTGAGAATTTTACTTTTTCCTTATCAGTTTGGATGCCCTTTATTTCTTTATGTTGTCTAATTGCTGAGGCTAGGACTTCTAGTACTATGTTGAAAAAAGTAGTGAGAATGGACATCCTTGTTTTATTCCTGACCCTAGGGGGAAAACTCTCAGTTTTTCACCATTGACTATGATGTTGGCTGTGGGCTTTTCATAGATGGCCTTTATTATATTGACATATATTACTTCTGGACCTACTTTGCAGAAGGTTTTTTTTTTTGTTTTTTTTTAAATCATGAATGGATGTTACACTTTGTCAAATGCTTTTTCTGCATTTATTTATTGTGGTTTTATCCTTACTGTTTTGTTTTTTTTTTAAGATTTTATTTGCTTATTTGTCAGAGAGAAAGAGAGCACGCAAGCACAGGCAAGGAGAGAGAGGCAGGCAGAGGGAGAAGCAGGATCCTGGGACCCTGGGATTATGAACTGAGCCGAAGGCAGTTGCTTAACTGACAGAGCCACTCAGGTGTCCCTATCCTTTCTGTTATTGATATGATATATCACATTGATTGTTTTGCAAATATTAAAGTACACTGGCATCGTGGGAATAAATCCTACATGATGGTGGTATGATTTTTTTAATGTATCATTGGATTCAATTGACTAGTCTTTTGTTGAGGATTTTTGCATCTATATTCATGAGAGATATTGGCTTTTAGTTCTCTTTCGTGGGGGGTGTCTTTATCTGGTTTTGGTATCAGGGTGATAACTGGCTTTAAAGCTTGAATTTGGAAGTTTTCTTTTCTCTTGTATTTTTTTTTTTTTTGAATGATATGAGAAGAGTGGGTATTAACTTTTTTCCGAAGATTTCTTTATTCATTTTAGAGAGAGAATGAGAGCAAGGGAGAGAAGGAGACAAGCAGACTCTGTTGAGTGGGGAGCC
Organism: Meles meles; assembly: GCF_922984935.1. Classification (NCBI taxonomy): domain Eukaryota; kingdom Metazoa; phylum Chordata; class Mammalia; order Carnivora; family Mustelidae; genus Meles; species Meles meles. The sequence continues at coordinate 70,748,168 of NC_060076.1, forward strand.
TGATACCCTAAGATCATGACCTGAGCCGAAATTAAGAGCAGAATACTTAACCAACTGAGCCACCCAGGTGCCATGAGAAAAAATTGGTATTAACTCTTGAAATGTTTGGTAGAATTCTTCTGTGAAGCCATTTAGTCCTGCATTTTTGTTTTTTGTGAGTTTTTGGATTACTGATTCAATTTCATTGCTAGTGATTGGTCTGTTCAAATGTTCTATTTCTTCCTGTTTAGGTTTTGGTAGGTTATATGTTTCTAGGAATTTATCCATTCCTTCTAAGTTGTCCAGTTTGTTGTCATACAGGTTTTCATAGTATTCTGTTATGTTTGTTTGTCTATCTGTGGTGTTGGTTCTTATTTCTCCTCTTCCATTAAAAATGTTATTTGGGTCTCTGTCTCTAGATGTTTTTCTAGGCATTTTAGAAATACACATGTAGTTTTTTTTTTCTTGTTGTTTTGTTTGTTTAATGAATTATTATACCTGGGATTCTCTAACTTTATTTTTGCATTTGACAATATAAAATATTCCATTACTTCCTGTATGGGTCATAGAATTTCATCTCATTTTTTGGACTATATAATATTCCATAGTTGAATGGACCATAGTTCCTCCATTCCAGTATTCATGGACATTTATTTAGGTTGTTTCTGATTCTTACTATCATAAAAATGTTGCAGTGTATATCTTTGTATATTTAACTTTGCACCATGTGTTAGTATTTGTATAAAACAGATTCCAAAAAGTGGATTTTTTGAGTCAAAGTGAATACACATTTAAAATGTGAATAGATACTGACAAATCAGTTTCCAAAAAGGCTGTAATTCCTACCACCAATATATGAAAGCCATTTGCTTGTATCCTTGTCACTTATTGGATATTATAAATCCAAAATATTTTTTTGGTCATCTGATAGGTGAAAAATTATACTTCGTTGTTTGAAGTTACATTTCTTGGTATATTGGTGAAATTGTTAAGCATTTTTTTATTTCCTAGGCTTTTAAGGACTCCAATTCTAGATCAATCATCTGCTATTTGATTTTTAATAATGCTGGGTTTTTTCCCTCCAATAAATAATTTGTTGAGTATTTGTAGTGTGTCTAGGGTACCATGCTAGGCACTGTGGCAGAATAATAATCTCTTATTTTTCAATATGGTGCTTATTTACTAATATTCATTTTCCTACTTCTCAGAACCTTGGATTTACTGACATGTACCAGGCATACATTCTCTAGAAACACTTGTGTGTTCTATAAATAACATAATAGCTAAATAATGGCTGTTGAGATATAAAACTTTACAAGTTCTCTCTCTTGAAACAGTCTATCTCAGGAATGTAAGTATAACATTGAAAAGTGTGATATTAAGATTATGGAAATACATATTGAAACTTTATTATAAATATTATTTGAAATTCAGCATTCTGATAAGTCTTTTCAATTATTGTGCTTTGTTATCTGTTGAAGTGGGGAATGAATGAGCTATTTCAAATCCGCCTTACATTCTGGCTAATCTACAAAACATGTGTTGCACTGTAATTTATACATAATACTGTTGGCTAGTTCTTGGAAACTCTCAAAAAGAGATCTTTAGGGGTGCCTAGGTGGCTCAGTAGGTTAAGTGACCAGCTTTTGATTTCTGCTCAGATCATGATCTCAGGGTCCTGGGATCCTATTGGATCCACACTCAGGAGGGAGTCTCTTCCCCTCTCCCTTTCCCGCTGTCCCCACTTGCACATACACACGCATTCTCTCTAAAATAAAGAATTTTTTTTTGGTATGATTCCATTTTATTTATTCTTTTTCATGACATATTCATTTTCATTTCACCATACAGTACATCATTAGTTTTTGATGTAATGTTCTATGATTCAGTGTTTGTGTATAACACACACTGTCTCTAAATAAAATAAATCTTAAAAAAAAAAGGAAAGAATCTTCAATCTTCATTTTTTCCTTTGTATTAGAAAAACCTATAGCTTCCTTTACTTGCCACATGATGGCAGGCTTGCATCTTAAATTAGGTGAAAGGCAGTCCAAGTTAATAGAGGTTCGGCTTTTCAGGATGCTGCCCAAGATCTAAACATTGGTAACTTTCAACCTGGAAGCTGTTTTTAAGGTTCATTTGAAAGCCAGCTTTTTGTAGCTTGGAATGTATTTCCCATGGAACGATGCTACAAATAGTGGGTAGGTTTCTAAATTGGCCTAACATATTTAACCTTAAGTCTCAATTTTTTCTTCTGCTTATTTAAAATGTTTAAAACTGTTTAAAAAATTGTGGAAACCTTTACACATGAATTTTGAAGTTATGGTTTTAAAAATTTGTAATATAGTTATATAAAAAGTATGTTGTAAATGTAGGGTTTTAGCCTTCCTTATATTTTAATTTTCACATGTCCTTTCTTTAAATTTTTAGCTTCAGTTGTGGAAGGACAAAAGGGTATCATTCCTCGAGCTATCCAAGAAATATTTCAAAACATCTCTGAAAACCCTAGCATTGACTTTGGTATTAAAGTGTCTTATATCGAAGTATATAAGGAAGACCTAAGAGATCTTCTAGAATTGGAAACATCTATGAAGGATCTTCACATCCGAGAAGATGAAAAAGGAAACACAGGTAAAGTAGCCTACTTAACTGATAGCCTTCATTAGCAAATAGATGTGATTTAATTGAGTTTCGGGATGTATTCCAAAGAATCTTTAAAACAGACATTGAAGCAAAATGCATTTGTTTTTACTTTAAAATTGGGTAACTTTTTGATTACCAATGCCCATTAAATCACCTAGGTGAAACATAGTTCAGACAGGTTGGTATGATTAAGTTAATAAGTTGTAATTCAAGGTACTTATTTTCTATAATTGCCCTGCTCTGAGTTGATCTCCAGCAAGACTTCAAAATAGGCTAAATTAGTTTTCGTGCTTTTTTTTTTTTGTCCTCCCAGAGTTTTCCCCAGAGTGGGGATGGCTTCTTCCTTTGGTGTTTGTCCAAGTTGTTCCAGAATTCTTTCTTCCTCTCTGATTTTGTCCCACCACATCTGTTGCCTCCTCCCTCTTTCTCTCTCTCTTTTTTAAATTTGCACCGTTTATGTGTTTGCTCCTCCATATTGACACTGTCCATCGTTGTGCTTCTTGTGGTCTGAATTTCTATGCTAGCAACCTATTAATTTCATCCATTTGTTTGGAAATGGGAGAAGGTTAGTTGGGTCAAAATATAAGTATTTTAAAGAATAACACTTTCTGCTTTTCTGATTTAAAGGGTAATATATTCAGCATAGAACACTTTGAAAACATAGGAAAGTTTAAGGAAGGAAGTTGAAGATCATCTTTAATCCCAGAACCCAGAAAGAACAACTTCTGTTTTTGGTGTGTTTCCTTCTAGATTTCCTTTTCTGTGCACATATAAATTTTTTCTTAATATACTTAGAACCCGACGTGTAACATTGTTCCTTATTTTTTTCACTTAATATTTGTATTGTGGGAGTTTTCACACACCGTTAAATATTTTTCAAACTTACGACTCTTCATGGTCTTTGGAATGTATTATGCTTTTTAAAATTAATGCTCCATTCTTGGACATTTAAGCTGTTTCTAGATTTTCACTATTATTAATAACACTGACTTGGGTGTGTTTCTTTCTTAGAAAAGATACTTAGGTAGAACCCTTCTTGGAGATAAAGGATCCCACCTGAGGAGTCACTGACTCCTTGAGGAAATTTCTTATCAGTTAGGAAAGTAAGATCATTCAGACTCCCTGCAGGGGGCAGTGAAGTTTGTCCTCTTATTGGCCTTGTCTTGGCAGTCCTGGCGTTCCTCGCTGTTTGGAGAAAATGGTTTTTGTTTTGTTTTTTAGAAAGAAAGCAGACATAGTAGTTTATGGTCTTAGTAGATAATTCAATATAGTTTCTCTTTTCTGGACAGACTTCAGACCAACGTTTTGAGCTTCTGTATCGTATGAAATACAATTATTGAGTGTTTTTATCTTCTGTTAAGAAGATAACAGAAATGACACATGTTTATTGTAGAATAGTCAAATAATGCAGAAGTATATACTATCCCTTCTGATAAACTTAATAACTAATATCAGTTCTGCAAAAGTTTTGGGAAGATGCAACAAATTGTCTTAAGACCAATTGGCGTCTGTCTTATGTAATGTTCCATTCACTACCAAAGTGTATTTGTTTGACATATTTATTTACTTCCTGTGTGTGAGGCAATGTTTTGTATCCAGCCTGGGATGCTGCACCATCAGTATCACCATGGAAGCTTTTTAAGAAATACTGTCTTTCGGGCGCCACTTTTCAGAAATTCTCATGAATTTGTCTGGAATGGGGCCTGAACCTTGCTTCTTTCTCTTTTATAAAACTTCCAGGTGATTCGCAGCTGGGTTTGAAGACCAGAGATAGTGCTAAGCTGTAGCCTAACGGGAAAAATTTATGAAGGTTACCGTTTGCTTTACAGTTACATTGTCATATTTTATAATTGCTGATATTTTAGCATTCCCTGTTTGTAGTATAGGTACTAGAACTTTAAATGTTCTCAGTTGTTAAGGTGTCATGTTGGAAATAATGAAAGCAAAATGATCATTTTTCGAGAAGACAGTGACAATACAGGATCTGTATAAAGAGGAAACGAGATGTAATTCAAGCACAGAATCAGGAGCTATACTGCTCTGATTCAAATCCCAAATCTGCCTGCTGCTTTTTGAAATATGTTTGAATATAAACAAATCATGTGGGCAGTAAGCTTTGGTTTATTTGCGGCTCTTATTCTGCTGTTCTTGAAATAGAAACTTTTTTTTTTTTTTGAATTGCCATCACATTTGTTTACCTTGTACTCTGCTATTATGTAGGGCATACCTGTTTTTAAAATGAATAACCAATTTTATTTACACTGAAGTTGTCATTTATCATTGGTTATGACCACACAATACCAAAAACCATAAGCCTAAGGATGACTTGAATATTAACAAAACACAAATGACATGAATTTCTCTTCATTAATCTACTACTGATTAGTTCTTTTGAGTTTTCTGTTCAACTAATCTATTTTTTTTTTTAGTAAGTCTATTAGACTCTACAAGTCAAAATACTGGAATAAAGAGTTTTTCTTTAGCAGTCATCTTAAAGAATTGAGTGTGACTCCAAAGAAACCAGATTGTTTAAAATATATGTATATATTACTTCTTTTAGAATGTAAATATCAAAATGAGTGCTATCTATTAAAATCGTTCCTTTGGGAGATTATCTAAAATGACTTAATGATGTTGCTGATGTCACTATTGTTTGAAGTGCTATTGATTTTTTTATTTTTAAGAGCTTTTCTTAGCCTGGGCAGTTCAGTCAATATTAACTATTGTAATTGGGTTTTGATTAAAATTTGGTTTAAAAACTTGCTGTTGCTGTTTTAAGTGATTGTTGGGGCCAAAGAATGCCAGGTGGAGAGCGCAGATGAGGTGATGAGTCTCCTGGAGATGGGGAATGCAGCCAGGCATACAGGGACCACGCAAATGAACGAGCACTCCAGTAGATCACATGCAATTTTTACAATCAGCATCTGTCAAGTGGAGAAAAACATAGAGGCAGGTGAAGACAGATCGTGGTACTCCCGTCGGCAGATTGTCTCAAAGTTCCACTTTGTGGACTTGGCTGGCTCCGAAAGAGTAACCAAAACCGGGAATACTGGCGAACGGTTCAAAGAATCCATTCAGATCAACAGTGGGTTGCTGGCTTTAGGCAACGTCATCAGCGCTCTCGGGGACCCCCGCAGGAAGAGTTCACATATTCCATATAGGGACGCGAAAATTACCCGGCTTCTGAAAGATTCCCTGGGAGGCAGCGCCAAGACTGTCATGATCACTTGTGTCAGCCCATCCTCCTCAGATTTCGATGAGTCCTTAAATTCCCTCAAATATGCCAACAGAGCCCGCAACATTAGAAACAAGCCCACCTTAAACTTCAGCCCCGAGTCAGATCGAATGGACGAAATGGAGTTTGAAATCAAGTTGCTTCGAGAAGCTTTGCAAAGCCAACAGGCTAGCATCAGCCAAACCAGCCAGATCCATCCGGAGGAGACTCCTGAGAGAAACAGGATCCATTCTCTGGAGGAGCAAGTGGCCCAGCTGCAAGGCGAATGTCTGAGTTACCAGAACTGCGTGGAGGAAGCCGTTACCTTCCTGGTGGACCTAAAGGAGGCCGTCCGACTGAACCCAAAGCAGCTGCACAAACTGCAGGAGTGGCTGAACATGACTCAGGAGGTCAAGAAGGCGGTGTTCACCTCCTTCAGAGGGAGCCACGGCCTCGGCATCCTGGGAGAAGGGCCTCAGCATGTTACGGTCCTCCAGCTGAGGCGAGAGCTGAAGAAATGCCAGGTACGTGGATGCCTTTTGTTGGTGGCTTGTTGGACGACTCCTTTTACTGGGGCAAGGGTCATTTTGGAACCTCAGAAGTTTTTCCAAAGGATTATGTGTGAAATCTCATTTGTCTTTGCTCAGTTTCTTCCCTTTTCCTACCGCTTTGTCCTCTTAATTCACACCTTCTCAGCTCCTTCTCCTTTCTCTTTTAATATCTTCACTTGGTATATTTATGAAGCAGAACCTCGCGGACCTGCTCATTGATTTAGAGGATGAAGAGAAAGACAATTTCAGAAAACAAAGTGAAGCTGCATGTTAGTCAGTCTTTATTCCTCTTTGGGTTGGTGGTTCTTGAAGGAAAAAAAATACTTCATCCTTTGAGTGTGGAATGCTGGGTTTTTTGAACAAGCAAAGAAATCATCTTATTTGACAGTATTTAAGGGATGTAGATATACGTATTCGTATTACATAAACGTACGTTGAATTTAGAGTTACGCTTTTCACCTTCCATTCACACATAGTATGGGAAGATTTTATGTCACTGGGGAAATCATGGGAAACAAGACACATCCAGTCCTCCTTACATGGGGGTCTGGTAGACAAATGGATATTCTGCCAGTTTTTGAAAATAGGAAAATGTGTAGTTAAAAACATAGCTTTCTAGTTAGAAATCTTTCCTCAAGACCTTTTTATATGTATTAGAAAGAAGCCTCTATTACAGCAGCTCTTGAGCTTTTTGTTCACAAGATTTCTTTTTTTTTTTTTTTAAAGATTTTATTTATTTGACAGAGAGAGAGCACGAGCAGGGGGAGCAGGAGAAGGAGAAGCAGGCTCTCTGTTGAGCAGGGAGCCCAGTGTGGGGCTCGATCTCAGGGCCCTGGGATCATGACCTGAGCGGAAAGCAGAGGCTTAACCATCTGAGCCACACAGAGGCTTAACCGCCCTGTTCACAAGATTTCTTTGCAATTTTAAAATGAGGTCCTCTGGGGGCGCCTGGGTGGCTCAGTGGGTTAAAGCCCCTGCCTTCAGCTTAGGTCATGATCCCAGGGTCCTGGGATTGAGCCCCACGTAGGGCTTTCTGCTCAGCAGGGACCCTGCTTCCTCCTCTCTCTCTGCCTGCCTCTCGGCCTAATTGTGATCTCTGTCTGTCAAATAAATAAAACCTTTAAAAAAAAAAATAAAGTAAAATGAGGTCCTCTAAAGAGCTTTTGTTTATGGGGACTGTATCTATTGATATTTAACACATTAGAATTAACACAAAATTTTAAACACAAAATTTAAACACAAAAATTTAGACAATTAACTCGCTCAAAACTAACAATAATAGCCTGATTACGTGTAAAATAAATAACTTTTTTTCATGAAGGATAACTATTTTCCAAAACAAAAGAAGTTTAGTAAGAGTGGAATTGTTTCACATTTTACATGTCTGGCTTAATAGAAGGCAGGAGGATTTTCATATCTGCTTCAGCTTTCAGTTCGATGCAATATGTTGTTTTAGTTGAAGTACATGAAGAAAAACCAGCTTCATACAGATTTGTATTTGGAAGGGAGGGATCTTTTAATGGCTTTTTCAGATATTTATGGATATTTTGTCTTTGCTATTACACCAAAACTCAACCAGTAGAGATTTCCTAATGGTTACTGGCCGTGTGGCATTTGAAACTGTCTTTGTTACATTAATATTTATATCTTAAAATTCACTATATCTTGTACTTTGGATCTTTTATCACATGATTCTAAATTGTCACTTATTGGTCATGTGGAAAATATTTGTTTACTAAATTATGTAATCTTCCAAATGTTGATGCCTATCATTAGACAGTATCAAGTAATTACATTCACTAATCTTACCTACTGATCTTACCAGCAGGGTCTTTAAGTATTGGAACCCATCAGACTTGCAGCAGAAATGCGTTCCAAAATTTTAATTTTTGCATGAAACTTGAATTTTATCATTTGCAGCAAATATTGTTGTTTCCCTTGAAATGATGGTTTTCTTTCTTTTTTAAAAAAGATTATTTATTTATTTATTTGACAGAGAGAGACACAGTGAGAGAGGAAACACAAGCTGGGCAAGTGGGAGAGGGAGAAGCAGGCTTCCTGCTAAGCAGGGAGCCCAATGCGGGGCTCGAACCCAGGACCCTGGGATCATGACTTGAGCCAAAGGCAGACACTTAACGACTGAGCCACCCAGGTGCCCCCAAATGATGGTTTTCTTTTTTGAGAAAATGTTTGTCACATACCCCAGGTATGAGTAACTACAGTTGATTTTAGGATTAAAATAGCTCTCTGTGAAAAATGTGGCTATTTCAGCTTGCAACTCAGTTGCATAAAATTTTTTCCCCCGCAGATAACCATCACCCTTCATTCTATAGCAGAGCTACTTTTGAAATACCTCCTATTTCATTACATGGAATACCAAAAAGTACTCATAGGTTGAGATTTAATGAAATAATTTTTATTGCTTCATCAAGATATTCTCTTTTTTTGAAGATTTAACTTATTTATTAGAGAGAGCGCAAGAGCACAGGCAGGGGGAGAGCCAGAGGGAGAGAGAGAAGCAGACTCCCCACTGCGCAGAGAGCCTGATGCGGGCCTCGATCCCAGGGCTCCGGAACCATGACCTGAACTGCAGGCAGATGCTTAACCGACTGAGCCACCCAGGTGACCCCATCAAGATAGTCTTAAGTGAAGCTGGCATTTGTTTGTATTGTGAGTGCGTGGCAGTGAGGAAGGCAGTGACTCCTGGTACAGTCTGGTGACATGTCCCCTTTTCACGCTAGGAGTCAGCAGTTTTACCCACCCTTACGTACCATCAGTGCAAATGTCAGCATGGTAAACAGGGAAGATATTGGCTTAGTATTATTGGGAAAACAGTTTTGATCTCTTGGATGCCCTAAAAGCACCTAAAGGACGCGCCAAAAGGGTCATTGCTGAATACACTATGAGGACTGCTGGTTCTCTCTCAGAGCTTCTGATATTTAAATAAAAGCATTTAAAGTAATACCTCTAAAATTATGGATTTTTTTTTTTTTTTAAAGCAGTGATTCTGCCCTACCTTCCTTGTAGATAGAGCAGGCCTGGCCCTTCCTCCTTGGTATAAGACACTGTCAGAATGGGAAGTATGGTTGATGGGAAGCTTGAACTTTGGGGCGCTGTAGGGGTTAGCAGTAGGAAGTGCTTTTCCTTCCTGCTACTAAGGTGGCTGAAAGTGGAAACCCATAAAACCCCTTGGTTGAGGATGGGGTGGATACTAACTTTTTCTCTCCATCTGTTGGAAACCCTGAATTACACTTGCTCAAGATGATGCGTTCAAGATTAAGACTTTCCAAAGATATTAACAGTCTTAGTGAAAAAGGGGATCGGGAGCAGATGATTTTTGGGAATGCTAGCTAGATTGCAGAGAACCCAAGACTTCTCAGGACTTTGAAAGTGCTAGTGGATGCTGTTAATCTTCAAGTGAGAGATAGAATGTTCAGTATTTTCCAATTTTATTTTTTTATTTTTATTTTTTAAAAGATTTTATTTATTTATTTATTTGACACAGAGAGAGATCACAAGTAGGCAGAGAGGCAGGCAGAGAGAGAGAGAGGAGGAAGCAGGCTCCCCGCTGAGCAGAGAGCCCGATGCGGGGCTCGATCCCAGGACCCTGGGATCACGACCTGAGCCGAAGGCAGAGGCTTTAACCCACTGAGCCATCCAGGAGCCCCTTATAGCTTATATTTTTAAGAAGGAATATTTCCTATTCTTTTTTTTTTTTTTTAAGATTTTATTTATTTATTTGTCAGAGAGAGAGAGAGAGAGAGAGAGAGCACAAACAGGCAGTGTGGCAGGCAGAGGCCGAGAGAGAAGCAGGCTCCCCACTGAGCAAAGAGCCTGACGTGGGACTTAATCCCAGGACCCTGGGATCATGACCTGAGCTGAAGGCAGCTGCTTAACCAATTGAGCCACCCAGTCTTCTCAGTTATAGCTTATTTTATGAAAGAAGTCACATAGATCCTATACACATATGGAGTCATAAGGACTAACAGGGTCATGTGTCCTTTCCTTATTTGGTCATTTGAGGATCCCAAGCAGAGAAAAGAAGGGCCTTACCCAAAGTGCTACTATGAGGCTGTGACAAAATCAAGGCAGGCCTTAGGCTGTGGGTTCTCAGTGCGGGGGCCCATCTACCCTGATGCCGTTGCTTGAGAAGTCACATACATAGCCTGTTTCTGTGAATGAAATCTTATGTAAAGTGCACATTCATTTTTGCAAATCAGTTACTTGTTCTTGTCTTTTCCTATAGCTTAGAAGAATGAGCGCGGGCTTTGGATCTAGATAGGCCCTGGGCTAGAAGATCAGGAGTTTAGTTTATGTACTGTGTCATCTTGGGGAGAGGCCTTAATCTCTTAGTTTCTTCATGAAAAAGGAACCCCGTCTATTCAGTGAGATATTTTTAAAATGTCAAATCATTATCTAGCATAGAATAGACTCTTGACAAACGTTACATTTCTTTATTTAATTTAAAAAATTGTTTTATGGACCACCTGGGTGGCTCAGTGGGTTAAAGCCTCTGCCTTTGGCTCAGGTCATGATCCCAGGGTCCTGGGATCCAGCCGCATTGGGCTCTCTGCTCAGCAGGGAACCTGCTTCCTCCTCTCTCTGCCTGCCTCTCTGCCTACTTGTAATCTCTGTCAAATAAATAAATAAAATCTTTAAAAAATTTAAAAAAATTTGTTTTAAAGTATTATTTGCATATCCCAAGTTTATTTGAGAACAGGCACAATTCATTAGAAATTAAGAAAACTCTTTGTTTAACCATATTTTTAGTCTTCAGCTCGGGTCATGATCTCAGGGTCCTGGGATCGAGTCCCACATCGGGCTCTCTGCTCAGCGGGGAGCCTGCTTCCCTTCCTCTCTCTCTGCCTGCCTCTCTTGTGATTTCTCTCTGTCAAATAAATAAATAAAATTAAAAAAAAAATCAAAGTATCTCTTCATAGTGAAAGTGCATAAAATTAGCAGATATTCTCTATTTAAAAAATCCAAATGCGTTCTTAACTCTATAGCTCAGTTTGGAAAATGTGACCTCTTTGATTTTTAAAAACCCACAGTAAAAATCTTAACTGAGTGTACTCTAGAAACTGAGTAACTTTTTGGTTTTAAAAATCAGGAACTAAAACCAGGAAAAATTTTCTATCATTACATTAATTAATTCTTAGGTTATAGTCATGCTAGGTCCTTGACACTGTTTCTTTCTCCTAACAAGGAGAGAAAAATGTTGAAAGTGAATAGGATAAGAAAAATTTCAAGAAACATTGTCAAATCGTCAATAAATCCCCAGTTTCTGTGGTAATTTCTGGGCTCTCCTCAATGTTTTCCATGGTGAATCTCTTGTGCTCTCTTTCCCTCTTCCCAGTGTGCGCTGGCTGCCGATGAAGTTGTGTTTCATCAGAGAGAACTGGAGGTGAAGGAACTAAAGAACCAAGTGCAAATGATGGTCCAGGAAAACAAAGGCCATGTGGTATCTTTGAAAGAAGCGCAGAAAGTGAATAGATTACAGGTAGAGTTTCTTAACGTATCTAGAGCGGTAGATTTAGTTGAACTAGTACTTCACTAAACAGGAGCTTGTTAAATGATAAATGGGAGTGTTTACAAAAATAGGTTTCAGTTGCAGTTTCAGGCAACTAAAAGTGTTATTACAGTTTTTCCCCTAAATCGGTGTAAGGGGAAAACATTTTTATTGTTACCCTGACTTATCCTTCACAAACAGGAAGATGATACCCAGGAACTTAATTTGCACATCATATGATGGTCATGTTTTCTCTGTGTCTTTCCATTCTCTTGTTTGTCAAGGTAACAGGCAATGTGATGGTGATAAGAGCTGGAGGTAGACACAAACTTTAAAATTTATTAGATCATCCCTTCATACTCCCATCAGTGATTTGCTCTTTAACTTTGGTTAAATCTTTCAACTTTTCTGTCTTAGCCTCCTATTTAGGAAACAAAACAAATAAGCATAGGGGAAAAAAGAGTGAGAGAGGCAAACCAAGAAACAGACTATTAATTATAGAGAACAAAAGGATGGTTACCAGCGAGGAGGTGGGTGGGTGGGGAGAATGGAGTAAACAGGTGATGGGGATTAAGGTGTGCACCTGTTGTGATGAGCTCCGGCTATTGAATGCAGGTGTTGAGTCACTATATTGTACACCTGAAACTAATATTACCCTGTATGGTAACTAACCAGACTTTAAATAAAAACTTAAAAACATAAATCTTAAAAAAAAAAAAAAAGACATAGTAAACTGTCAGCCCCTCAGAAGTCCTTAGTTCGTCCTGCTCAGAGAGAGTCACTTTCCTTACTTCAGAGTAATGCTTTCTCTGCTTTGCTTTGTGGTTTTACTAAGTATCCCTGAACACTACAGTTTACATTTTGGAATTTTTATAAATTTAATCATTCAGTATGTATATTCTTTAGTATCTAGTTGCTTTTATTGGATATCTTTTTGTTCTGATTCATCCACAATGTAACTGTAGCTTGTTAGAGTTTATAGCTATACAGGATTTCATTGTATGAACACATTGCAATTTATGTTTCTATTCTACTAATTTTTTTAATTTAATTTTATTTTTTCAGTGTTCCAAGATTCATTGTTTATGCAGCACGCCCAGTGCTCCATGCAATACGTACCCTCCTTAATACCCATCACCAGTCTCACCCAACCCCCCACCTTCTCCCCTCCAAAACTCTCAGTTTGTTTCTCAGAGTCCACAGTCTCTCACAATCTCCCCTAGGATTTCCCCCAACTCACTTCTCCTCTCCATCTCCCCATGTCCTCTGTGTTATTCCTTACGCTCCACAAGTAAGTAAAACCATGTGATAATTGACTCTGCTTGACTCTATTCTACTATTTTTTTTTTTAAAAGATTTTATTTATTTATTTGACAGAAAGAGATCACAAGTAGATAGAGAGGCAGGCAGAGAATGAGAGAGAGAGAGGGAAGCAGGCTCCCTGCTGAGCAGAGAGCCCGATGCGGGACTCGATCCCAGGACCCCGAGATCATGACCTGAGCCGAAGGCAGCGGCTTAATCCACTGAGCCACCCAGGCGCCCCTATTCTACTATTGATGGACTTCATTTTCTTCTTTTTCTTTTTTTTTAAAGATTTTATTTATTTATTTGAGAGAGAGTGCATGCATGAGTGGGGGCAGGGGGCTGAGGGAGCAGAGAGAGAATCTTTTTTTTTTTTTTTTGCCTCATAATGGAGAGAGAGAATCTTAGTTGGACTCCGCATTGAGTGGAGAGCCTCACGCAGGGCTGGATCTCACGACCTTGAGACTGTGACCTAAGTCAAAAATCAAGAGTTGGATGCTTAACCAACTGAGCCACCCAAGTGCCCCTTCACATCTATATTTTTACTAATTCTTGGTGTCTTTTTGTTATAGTACTGACAATTTTTGCATTCTATGTATTGAAGATGTGTTATTAAGTACATAGAAATGCATGATTATTACATCATCCTGGTGAATTCAACTTTTTAATATTTTTTTAAAAGATTTTATTTATTTGACAGAGAGAGAGAGATCACAAGTAGGCAGAGAGGCAGGCAGAGAGAGAGGGGGAAGCAGGCTGCCTTCTGAGCAGGGAGCCCTATGTGGGGCTCGATCACAGGACCCTTGGATCATGATCTGAGCCGAAGGCAGAGGCTTTAACCCACAGAACCACCCAGTCCCTCTTTTTAATATTTTTTACCTTTTCTAATGGTTTTTGCCTTAAAATCTACTTGGGTATTCACAGAGCCCTACTAGCTTTCTTTTGATTAATATTACATAGTGTGTCTTTCTCCATCTTATTTTTCATCTTTGTGTGTCTATTTTAGTGGTGTTTCTCAGTAAGCAGCAAGTTATATAATTTTATAATCTTCTCTGGTGAATTATAATATTTTAATTGGATTACTTAGTTCACTTATGAATTTAATGACTCTTATATATTGGTTATAATTCCACCATTGTCCTTTTACTTATCCTGCTCTATGTTCTTTTTTTCTCTTTTCTTATCTTCTTTTGGATTCAGTGTATGTTTTTAATTTTTCTGTTTTTATTTCATGAGCTCAGATTTTATACTTTTATTCTTTATGGTTTTGGTGGTTTTCCTGGAGCGTGTACCATACACTCTTGGTTGAATAAAGTCTAATATAATTGGTATTTTCCCTTTCCCAGAAAATGTAAAGACTCCAATATATGCCATTGGCATATACTTTAATTATCTGAATACGTGAATTTTTTATAAGGTCGACTTTTTATAGCTTAGCATTAGCACTGTGAAACTTTTGGGATTTCCCCCCCCATTTGAACATTGTAGTACATGTGAAGTATTAAGATGAATGATAATTTCTTGTTTACATAACTTTGTGCTGATAAAACAAAGATTGATGTTAGAGCTTGCTGGACTGGATATACCTGAAAAAAAGTTTCTTTAGAGGACAAACAGAAAGCTAAGCCACACATGCGTGTGCACGTGCACACACACACACACACACACACATTCCTGATACACAATTTGTTCAGCTTTTGATTGCCAAGTTCTTTTTTCTCCCAGGACTATCAGTTACCTATCTTTTATCTCTTTGTGCTTGGGCTTTCTTTGCACTGAGGAAAGGCTTTCACTTAACCCTACCTGTCACCAGCTTGTCTCCTTTGCTGCCACCTTGGCCATTTGCAATTCTTTGTCCACTTGCAACTTTCTTCTCTCTCGTTACCACTTGGATTTCCCTCAGAAAGGCCAACCGTTTATAAAGACCAACAAATCAGAGTGCTTCAGGATGGCAAACCAACCAATCACAGTGTGCAGGACATTTTCTTTGAGTAGTTATCTCTTCAGGCTCTCTGTCTGTCCTTGCTTCCTTTTCAAAAGTTTTCAGGCTTCAGAACGATTCTGGATGCTGGTGAACATCAGAAGACTCACCAATGGAGAAATGAGGGGTTTTGGTACCGTTAAGGTAGTTGTGGTTTGGGGCAATGTACAATTTATTTTTAACCATTACACACATACGGAGGTTCTCTACTTTAAAAATGTGCATCTCTTTTCTACAAAGAATGAAAAAATAATAGAACAACAACTTCTTGTGGATCAACTGAGCGAAGAACTATCAAAACTTAACCTGTCAATGACCTCTTCAGCTACGGAACCTTGTGGAGATGGGCCAGACACCAGGACAGCCATGAAGAGGCCGTGCACTGTACCCTTTGATTCTTGTCTGGGACATTACGTTTATATTCCAGCCAGACCAGGTTCCAGGAAGGTAATGTCGAGACATTGATCTCTTTCTGATTTTGAGATTTAAAAAATATTCTGTATGATATCACAGTGTATTTGCATGGTCTCAGCAGGGTTTTTTTCTGTTTGATTTCATGGACTTTTATGCATATTCTTTCTTTTTTCGTCAGGCTTCTTTTAAATAATAAATTAATAAATAGGAGAATGTATAGTTATATTTGGAAGGAATAGTTGAAGATGATGTCTATATTCACCGAGGAGAAAAAGCTCTCCTTTGCCATCATATTTTCAGACATGCTGTAGTCTGATAGCTTCATGAATTTTTTTTTCTTTCTTTAGCCACACCAAGGTTGTAGGAAGATTGGAGGGTATTTATTTTGATTTATTTGGCCTGTTTTATTATTTTCAAAATGACATTTATCTGTTATTCAGACTTGCCAAGCTAACATAATCAAGTCTCTGAGGATTAGTATGAAGTTTCATTTTAATTTTTGTTTATAAATATTTGCGTGGGTGGTAAATACATGCACACAGATTTTTCTTGAAAAACAAGGAATCTCAGGATGCCTGGGTGGCTCAGTTGGTTAAACATCTGCCTTCAGCTTAGGTCATGATCTCAGGGTCCTGGGACCAAGTCCCGCATTGGGCTCCCTGCTCAGCAAGGAGTCTGCCTCTCCCTCTGCCTGCTGTTCCCACTGCCTGTACTCTCTTTCTCTGACAAATCAATAAATAAAATCTTAAAAAAGAAAAAAGGAAAACAAGAAATCTCTAGTGGAATAGAAATCTCTAATGGAAAAGATTAAGTAGCAGATTCATGAATTTTGGTTCCTGTTTATTAGTTTTATGAAGGGAAATGATTTGGTTGGGTCTCTGACGGTTGCAGTTAAAGGGATGAGTAGTAGGAGAGGTGTCAGAGGCTGTGCCCTCAGGCGGGCAGCCGTGTGAGCAGCTCTGTGCATAGGCCTGCTGTACCTATGCCTAAGCCTGTGTGAGCCCCATGGTCCTTTTCTGTCAGACGGGGAGAGATGTTTACATGAGATAGTGAATCGGAAACTGGCACATGCGCACGGGTTGCATCTCTTGTGTCCCAGGCTCGTGCCTCAGAGCGAGCAAGACAGATGCTCCTTTTTGGGGCGCCTGGGTGGCTCAGTGGGTTAAAGCCTCTGCCTTTCGCTCAGGTCATGATCCCAGGGTCCTGGGATCGAGCCCCGCATCGGGCTCTCTGCTTGGCAGGGAGCCTGCTTCCTCCTCTCTCTCTCTCTGCCTGCCTCGCTCCCTACTTGTGATCTCTATCTGTCAAATAAGTAAATAAAATCTTAAAAAAAAAAAAAAAAAAAGACAGATGCTCCTTTTACCTATGTCATTTTTCAATTCTGAGTGATTGGGTTTTAACATTTAAATCACTGTTATTATTATTATTTTTTTAAAGATTTTATTTATTTATTTGACAGAGATCACAAGTAGGCAGAGATACAGGCAGAGAGAGAGAGGGGGAAGCAGGCTCCCCACTGAGCAGAGACTCCAATGCAGGGCTCAATCCCAGGACCCTGAGATCACGACCTGAGCCAAAGGCAGAGGCTTAACCCACTGAGCCACCCAGGGGCCCCTGTTATTATTATTTTTTAAAAGATTTTACTTATTTATTTGACAGAAACACAGCGAGAAAGGGAACACAGCAGGGGGAGTGGGAGAGGGAGAAGCAGGCTTCCCACAGAGTAGGGAGCCTGATGCGGGACTCGACCCCAGGACCCTGCCATCATGACCTGAATGTAGTGAAGGCAGACTCTTAACCGACTGAGCCACCCAGGCACCCTAAGTCACTGTTATTATTAATCTCAGCTTTACTTTGTAGAGTTATTGACATATTCTAGTCTTTGAGGAGATAGACCTCTGTGGGCTCTTGAAAAAGTTTAGGCCCTTAGGGGTTCTTACTCTAGCTGTTTGATTAGACTTGAAACAGACATGACTGGAATAACGAGTTTCATGGTTATTGTTTCAGAAGAGCAAAATCCTTAGTTTTGTTTTGTTTTGTTTTTTTTTAATTTTCCTTCTACCCTGAAAGAGCCCTGTTAGCCACTAGAAGGTGGGGAAAGGAAGAAGATACAAAAGTTACAGGATCAGCAGCTTGGGGGATGGGGGTGGTTCTCTTGTTCCTGTGTGTGTCCAGGAATCCAGGCCACCTCTCTTGTTTGGGCTGGTTGCTGCAGCAGAGTAAGAAGGCAGGCTTGCATGGGAAGACATGTTGTATGGCCAGCCCTGTCCTGCTTACTGTTCCTTTGTTCTAAGAGTGGGACAAGGGTTTCGTATTGAATACCAGAACTAACTGAATTACACTGAAGAGGACATCTGAAATGCCACTTCATGTTCTCCCTGGAGTTTTGCCTTCTTGGCAGAAGTCTAGCTAATATTTTCTAGCTCTGCTAATTTCTTTTAGAGTTCATTAGCTCTGATATTTTCTTGAATTGCAAATAGTCCTCATATGAGGAAATATTTCTTTTGTTCTGTTCTTCATTGGAAATGTATTTTTTTTTAAGATTTTATTTATTTATTTGACAGAGATCACGAGTAGGCAGAGATATAGGCAGAGAGAGAGAGGGGGAAGCAGGCTCCCCACTGAGCAGAGACTCCAATGCAGGGCTCAATCCCAGGACCCTGAGATCACGACCTGAGCCAAAGGCAGAGGCTTAACCTACTGAGCCACCCAGATGCCCCAGAAATGTATTTTTTAATGGAAATATTTCTTCTATGCTTGTTTACACACATTGGAGGGAAAGAGCGAAAAGCTCATTTAATTTTAGAAGTATTATTTGTTATATTTATGGATGTACTTTAATTACTGACTTTTCTCAACATATCATGAACATTTGACAGTCATTAAGTATTTTCTTATAACATCACAATTTTTTTTTTTTAAAGATTTTATTTATTTATTTGACAGAGAGAGATCACAAGTAGGCAGAGAGAGAGGAGGAAGCAGGCTCCCCGCGGAGCAGAGAGCCCGATGCGGGGCTCGATCCCAGGACCCTGAGATCATGACCTGAGCCAAAGGCAGCGGCTTAATCCACTGAGCTACCCAGGCGCCCCATCATCACAATTTTTAATAGCTGAATAATATTTATCCTAGGAGCATACAGTTGTGTACCTTTTCCTATCATAAAACACATTTGTTTTCAATTATTTCCTAATCTGAAAATGGAATTATAGGATATATCTACTTACGCAGAATTCCTAATGAAATCGCCCCCCCACAACTAAATAGTTTACAGGTAAATAAAAGAAAAAGTTTCCAAATTATTTATCAAGTTAACAGGAAAAAAGAGAAAAAACACCTCTGTCTCAGTAGTACCCAAAACTTATCTATTGAATCTTGATTTAAGCTTAAAGAAAAAGTACAACAGATTTCTACTTTCTTAACATGGTGAATATGATACACTTGAAGCCAAGAGTCAGTATTATACATATGCAGGGCACTTTGGAAAGAAAAATTACAGAGGTGGTCCCAGTCAGTGCTTAGGTATAATATAATATCACAAATGCTGGGGAAAACCTGGCTCGTTTTATTGATCACAAGACTTAGATTTTTTTTCACATTTTATCATCTTTGATGGCAAGGTATGTTTTATAACTGATGGCATGTCATGGTTTGACAGCTTTTCTTCCTTCTCGATAGAATAAAAATAATGGTATGTCTTAAAATTGATAGCATTTCAGATTTGATAAAATATGATATAAAATAGAAATAAAAGCAATGGGTAAACTAATACAGTTTTAAAAAAAAAAGATTTTATTTATTTGTCAGAGAAAGAGATCACAAGCGGGAGGAGCGGTGGCTAGCTGGAGAAGCAGGCTCCCTACTGAGCAGGGAGACCAATGAGGGACTCGATCCCAGGACCCTGGGATCAAGGCAAGAGGCTTAACTGACTGAGCCACTCAGGCATCCCTAATATCACTTTCAGTACTTCACATAATTGTATGCTAAGAAAACCAACCAAAGAATTCTTTTTTAAAGATTTTATTTATTTGACAGAGAGAGAGAGAGTAAGCACAAGCAGGGGGAGTGGTAGGCAAAGGGAGAGGGAGAAGCAGGCTCCTTGTAGAGGAAGGAGCCTGATGTGGAACTCGACCCCAGGACCCTGGGATCATGACCTGAGCCAAAGGCAGATGCTTAACCCACTGAGCCACCCAGGCGCCCCAACCAAAGTATTCTTGAGGTATATATTTTAAAAGTCTTCTGCAGACTTCACAGAAGTGGAAATGTCTGTAAAATCTTGTTTTTTCCTGAATGAATTACATTCTTGTGTCACAAAGTTCCTGTGCATAACCCCACACTACATGTTAACAGTTTCACTAAGATTTTATCTCACAGGAAGGCTTGCGATATTTAGTTTTTGTTTTGCTTTGCTTTTTAATTCTTTGCATACATAGCTGCTCAGGGTGAAGAATGAACACCGCAGAACACAGAGAAGCTGTGTCTGCCTAGCTTAGACCAGGTTCCTTTGCTGTGCAGCTCATTCCAGCAGTATACACCAGCGTCACAGTAGCAAAGTGACAAATTATATCTCATGAACCTTTGTGGAACTTTTGGTTGAAATTTTGTACAAAATTGCTATGTGAAGGGCACCTGGGTGGCTCAGTGGGTTAAAGCCTCTGTCTTCAGCTCGGGTCGTGATCCCAGGGTCCTGGGATCAAGCCCCACATCCGGCTCTCTGCTCAGCGGGAAGCCTGCTTCCTCCTCTCTCTCTGCCTACTTGCGATCTCTGTCTGTCAAATAAATAATAAATAAAATCTTTAATAAAAAAAAATTGCTCTGTGAAAAGCACAGTGTGTGGTGAATGACTTGAGCAACGTTGTAGCGTATCTGATGAATCCAAATCGAATGCATCACTAGTAGGAGATTATCTTTCTGTATGATGATGTGAAACATCAAGTTCAGGTCTGGGTACAACATTTTTAGTCAAATTAGATTATTTCCAGAGAACCAGGTTGCTTAAGGACCTTGGTGAAAATCTGAAGTAACTCTGGACTTCCTCTGACTCAGACGGGGCATGATGCCTGTTTTCAAATATTTGAAGGCTTTGGATGCTGGGGTGGCTCAGTCAGTTAAGCATCTGCCTTTGGCTCAGGTCATGATCTCAGGGAGCTGGGATGGAGCCCTGTGTCAGGCTCTAAGCTCAGCGGGGAGTCTGCTTCTCCCTCTCCCTGCTCATACGCTCTCTCCTCTCAAATAAATAAATAAAATTTAAAAAAAATTTGAAGGCTTGTCGTTATTGTTACATTTTGTCTCTAGAAGTAGGACTACAGAGAAGAAGTGCTATGGCAATATAAAGAAAGGTTAACCAGTGAAAACTGCCAGAGATGATTTGTGAGGCCCTAGGGCTTGTGAGGGCCCTGCAACCAATGTTTCAGCAGAAGTTACGTTATAGATGAGAGTCAGAGATGGCGTGAATAGTTGAACTCAGTAAGCTTTAAAGTTCTCTCTAGCTTTGTGGCTGCATAATTCTAGGAAAAAATGATTAGAATAAAATATTGGCTTCTAGTTGTAGACACCTCAGTTATCTGAGTTATTAATCAGCTTATTTGAGTACTTACATAGTGATCAGTACTGTTTGGGATTATGGTTGAAAATGCTCAAGTATGGAATACAGAAGCAATTCAGGGGAAGCAGGACCCAGGACTTAGGTGGGAAGGGCCCAGGTTATAAAACCCTTTATGAGCCCGCAAGAGGCAAAGAACACCTTTTTAATTTGCTAAATATCATTAATTATTGTGGAATTTATTTGGTCTTCATTATAAAGCTGGATCATTTGGTTTTCTTTGTAGACAAATTTTAAAAGCAAATTATAATTCTAGAGAACAAAATTTGACTCTGAATAAAAGATTTTATTTGCTCCTGAAATTAATTCCCATTCCTGTGACAAAGAGAAACCCCTAAGCCTGTTTGTTGTGGGGGCAAAATGAACCTGTGGGTATTGTGCTTGTTAGATAAATAACTTCTGAGTTGGTTCTTCTGTAAGTAATTCCTCTCCCTACTCCCTCACACCCCAGGATGGGGAGTCCACCTAGAAAACTTTATTCTGCACTTATCATGGTACCAGTATGACAGATGGTCTTATTAGGTGGCCAACAGCAGAGCTACAAAAGTCAGATATCAAGGAAACTTTAGCATTAGGAAGGCTTTTCTGGGAGGGATTATGTAAGAGACTTAAATCACTTGAATCTGTGTTATACATATTCCACTCTATGTTAAAATTTTAATAGCTTATAATTATTTCTGGTAATAAATTGAATGTTTCCTCTAATATTTCATTTGGCTTTTTTGAGAAAAAACTGAGGTCTGGTTACAAAGAGGTGGTGAAAAAGAAAATATTTGGTGACTCAAACTAGAATAAACGAATAAAGGCAGTTTCTAATTCTTGTTGTTTTCCAAGGTCATTTAAAAAAAGATTTATTTATTATTTTGGGGGGGGCAAGCATGTAAACAGGCATGGGGTAGGGGCAGAAGGAGAGAAAGAATCTCCAGCAGACTCCCTGCTGAGCACAGAGCCCTATGTAGGGCTTGATCCCACAACCCTGAAGTCATGACCTGAGCCAATATCAAGAGTCAGTTGCTGGGGTGGCTGGGTGACTCAGTGGGTTAAAGCCTCTGCCTTCGGCTCAGGTCATGATCCCAGGGTCCTGGAATCGAGCCCCGAGTCGGGTTCTTTGCTCAGCAGGGAGTCTGCTTCCTCCTCTCTCTCTGCCTGTTTCTCTGCCTGCTTGTGATCTCTGTTTGTCGAATAAATAAATAAAATCTTAAAAAAAAAATGGGAAGAAAAAAAAAAGGAAGGAAAAACAAAAGAGTTGGATGTTTAACTGACTGCACTACCCAGGCGCCCCTCCAGGGTCATTTTTTTTTTTTTTTTTTTTTAAGATTTTTATTTATTTATTCGACAGAGAGAGAGATCACAAGTAGGCAGAGAGGCAGGCAGAGAGAGGAGGAAGCAGGCTCCCTGCAGAGCAGAGAGCCCGATGCGGGGCTCGATCCCAGGACCCTGAGATCATGACCTGAGCCGAAGGCAGCGGCTTAATCCACTGAGCCACCCAGGTGCCCCTCCAGGGTCATTTTTTGAGAGCTTAAGGTGCATTGCTAATAGACGCATGTTATAATATAGAAAGTTCCCAGGCTGGGCCATGAAAATCTATTTATCCATGATACATGTTTACTGTGTCACTTAGAGCATTAAGTCGGCTTTCCCTCACCACCACATGTAAAGTGTGAGTAAATGCATTTGGATTTCCTGCAGTGTAGTACACAATGTGTCATTGCCTCTTATCACGCTGGATATGGCTTTCACATGGTTGGGGAGTGGCTGTGCTGTGTTTAAGAGCTGTGATGTTTTCACTCCTGCCTCTCTTTGTTTTCATTTTTGAATAGATAGGGAGCTTTCTAGAAGAAGGAAGAGCTGTGTAGATTCTAAAAGATGTATGTGTCCATGGGGCACAACAGCCCTGTGAAATTTATTTTGACTTTTGGATATTTTCAGTAATTGGCCATTTTAAGCACAACTGTCTAATAACCTCTTTAAAAACATCTAGAGTAATAGGATAAAAATAAATATTTTTTAAAAATCCCTTTTTTTGTTGGCTGGGGTACTTGTAAGGTCTTCACAAGCCCTTCTGTGTACTCTCTGGATCGAGTAGTTGCTGGATTTCGAACACGAAGTCAGATGCTGCTGGGTCACATAGAAGAACAAGATGAAGTCCTGCACTGCCAATTTTCTGACAACAGTGATGATGAAGAATCTGAAGGCCAAGAGAAATCTGAAATTAGGTATGTTAAAAAAATTGACTAATTTAATAAACATATGATGCAATCAATGTAGGTATAGGTCTTTTTTTCATTAACATGTAACTCTACCATTTAATATAAGAGTAGGTAGTTTTTGCTAAATGTGTTGTCTGCTAATGTGTTATGAAACCAGTGTTTGAACACAAGTTATCCATCTTAAAATTTTGCATGTAGGGCCTTTTTAGTTGTTGGATTTTAATTTTCGGAGAGAGTATTTTTGGATTTCTTGATTTTGCTGCCATGGTGGCAACAAACATAATACATTTTCCACTGAGTTCAGCTTGGGGGAAGATAGCCTTTTGTTTTGAGGAATATTAGTAAAATTCTGTTTATATAATTAATAATTTTTTAACATTACTGTCAGTTTTGGGGAAACCAGTTTGAGGGCAGATGAGAAGATACTAACAGACAAGTTACCTTTGATCCTGATTTTTTTTTTTTTTTTTTTTTTTTTTTTTAGATGTAGAAGTCGCTCATGGATTCAAAAGCCAGGCTCTGTTTGTTCTCTTGTTGAATTGAATGACATTCAGGATCAAACACAAAAGTCAAGTTTGGGGAATGAAGGTACACAGACTTTCTCAAGTTATTTAGATTTAATGTTTACAACACTTCTCTTTTTCTTTAGTCATTAATATAAGAAGTATCTAGGAGTTCTCAAAGATGGGAACTTGGTAAGTGTGCTTTCCTGGTTGGTGGAACTTCCTTTATGTTCTCTCTTCTATCTCTAATTTTTCACTCCGTACTGCTTAATAAAAAAATTTTCCCCAAAATCAATTCTGGCTAGAGCTATAGGCTAAATGTCTCAGAATGGGGAACTTGTATCCAAACTTGAGTTGATATTGCATTGTACTCTGGACTACTTTAAAATACAGTTTAAGTGGGGCGCCTGGGTGGCTCAGTGGGTTAAAGCCTCTGCCTTTGGCTCAGATCATGATCCCGGGGTCCTGGGATCGAGCCCCGCATCGGGCTCTCTGCTCAGTAGGGAGCCTGCTTCCTCCTCTCTCTCTGCCTGCCTCTCTGCCTACTTGTGATCTTTGTCTGTCAAATAAATAAATAAAATCTTTTAAAAAAAAATACAGTTTAAGTAATTTACTAGGGTGCCTGGGTGGCTCAGTGGGCTCTGTCTGCCTTCGGCTCAGGTCCTGGGATCAGCCCTCATTGGGCTCCCTGCTTGGTTGGGGGTCTGCATCTCCCTCTGCCCCACCCCCTGCTTGTTCTCTCTCTCTCTGTCTCTCAAATAAATAAAATCTTAAAAAAGAGAGAAAGTAATGTACTAGTTGTCTACTGCTTCAGTGGTGCACCTGCTTACCGGTAGTGATGCATGCAACATTAGAGCCAAATTAGTCTGCTGAGTGCTCAGAATGTTCTAGTATACAACTGATAAGCATCAAAAACAGCATCAAAACATTTGTGTTGCCAAAACTTACGTTGATTTTTAACGTTTCTCTTGGCCTGTGAGTGGTCAAAACACGAAAAGAAAGAGCATAGGGAATATCAGTTATATAATAGATAAGTCCTACACTATGAAAATAGAGAGTCTCTTAACTTTGAAAGCTTATGTATGTAATATTAACAAAAATGACTATATCACAAACATTTTAAAATGTATAAATAGTACAGATAGTGCTACAAATGTTTAAATAGTGCCTACTCAAGTAGCCATCCTTGACCTGTTTGGTACTGCTTTACAATCAGGTAAGAAATTTATTCCAGAATTTAAATCAGTGCCCTAGCTTCTTAACTGAGGAAGTCTTGCTGTGAAAAAAAAAAGAAAGAAAGAAAAGAAGTTAGCTGAATTAAAACAGTGACATAGTTGACTTACGTTCCAGTAGCCACAGTGCTGGACTATGCTTTGAGTAGTCTGGTGTAGACCACATTCTCCGATTACAATAAAAGTAGAAGTTAATGGGAAAACATTTCAACCCTCTACCCACCCTGGAGATCTTACACTTTTTTTTTTTTTTTTAAAGATTTTATTTATTTATGTGAGAGAGAGAATGAGAGCGAGCAAGACATGAAAGGGGAGAAGAGAAGGTCAGAGGGAGAAGCAGACGCCCTGCTGAGCAGGGAGCCCGCTGTAGAACTCGATCCTGTGACTCCAGGATCATGACCTGAGCCAAAGGCAGTCGCTTAACTGAGCCACCCAGGTGCCCCTTTTAAAAAAATAACTCAGATTAAAGAAACTAGGAAACCACATATCTAAGGGCAATGAAATACTATGTATCAGAACCCACAGGATATGACTGAAGCTCACCATAAGCTAGAATATTAAAGTCCCAATTGCCATGTGTTTTTTTTTTTCCTTTCCCTTGCTGTTTGCCTCTTCCTATGCTACCTCTAGACTGTTTCTCTGTCTGCTTCTCTTATTTAACTCCACTGCTATGGAATAGTTTATGAGCCTGTAGTTTTCTCAGTTTTGCTTCTTTTTCTTTTTCTTTCTTTCTTTCTTTTTTTTTTTTTTTGTTTATTTACAGCATAACAGTGTTCATTGTTTTGGCATCACACCCAGTGCTCCATGCAGTACGTGCCCTACCTATTACCCACCACCTGGTTCCTCAACCTCCCACCCCCCCGCCCCTTCAAAACCCTCTGGTTGTTTTTCAGAGTCCATAGTCTCTCATGGTTCATCTCCCCTTCCAGTTTCCCTCAACTCCCTCTCCTCTCCATCTCCCCATGTCCTCCATGTTCTTTGTTATGCTCCACAAATAAGTGAGACCATATGATACTTGACTCTCTCTGCTTGACTTATTTCGCTCAGCATAATCTCTTCCAGTCCCGTCCATGTTGCTACAAAAGTTGGGTATTCATCCTTTCTGATGGAGTCATAATACTCCATTGTGTATATGGACCACATCTTCCTTATCCATTCATCCGTTGAAGGGCATCTTGGTTCTTTCCACAGTTTGGCGACCGTAGCCATTGCTGCGATAAACATTGGGGTCCAGATGGCCCTTCTTTTCACTACATCTGTATCTTTGGGGTAAATACCCAGCAGTGCAATTGCAGGGTCATAGGGAAGCTCTATTCTTAATTTCTTCAGGAATCTCCACACTGTTCTCGAAAGTGGCTGCACTAACTTGCATTCCCACCAACAGTGTAAGAGGGTTTCCCTTTCTCCACATCCTCTCCAACACACGTTGTTTCCTGTCTTGCTAATTTTGGCCATTCTAACTGGTGTCAGGTGGTATCTCAATGTGGTTTTAATTTGAATTTCCTTGATGGCTAGTGATGATGAACATTTTTTCATGTGTCTGATAGCCATTTGTATGTCTTCGTTGGAGAAGTGTCTGTTCATATCTTCTGCCCATTTTTTGATATGATTATCTGTTTTGTGTGTATTGAGTTTGTGCTTCTTTTTCTTTAAAGATTTAAAGATTGAATGTCTTCAAGAGAGTCAAGATATGAATTTGCAAAAATTAAGGAATTCAGAACTCATACTAACTGAAGCTAAACAAAAAATGAGAGAACTTACAATTAACATCAAGATGAAGGAAGACCTGATTAAGGAATTAATAAAAACAGGTAATACTGTCCTGTGAACAAGCTTATATGAGAAAGAAAATCTTCTAAAATTGCTTCTGATGTTGTAACATTTATTTTAGTTTTTTACCCTGAGCTCTGTCCACTGTAGCTTGGAACATGGCATAACAAGGTATGTTTCATAGCCAATAGGTGGACGTTAGTTCTCAGAAGAACATTGTTACACTGGGATTTCAGCTATGAATGGTTGTACCACTGGGAACTCTGTGTTGTGCTGAAACTTTAGGGGTACTTAATGTTTTTTGCCACTTTTAAAGAAACATTGTACTAGGTATCTGGGAATATATCAGCTATTTTTCTAACTCACTTTAATATTAAATTACTAGTCCTTATTCTTTTGGATAGTTTGTTTTCAACATTATTAATAAACGTTTCAAATGTAGATCATTTTTATTTCTCTGAAGATGTAAGGATTTATCTTGAGAGCTATACCCTTAGCGAGCTGAGCTTTTAGCTCTTCCCCTTAGTTTCAGATTCTATCTGGTTGGGTGTATGTACCGCATCCTCTCCTCACTCTTTAGCTACATCATCAGGTGGTCTTGAAAAGCATGTCGCAGTCTTTGAGGGTCTTTGCCCCTAATAGACTCAAAGGGTGAGCTTTGACTACTTTGAAATTCGGTAAGGAATTGAAAGGATAATAAACCACAGCATTTCTTTTTTCAGCTTCAGTGAAACATGGGTCACATTTAAGGGAACTGAAGGAAATGTTACCATTTTTTTTTTCTTTAAGCCCGAGGCTATAATCATGCTCAGATTACATGAATGGTGGTGGCTCCCAGCTCCTCTGCCAGCAAGGGGCAATCTGCTTTCCCACTTCCTTCCTCTTTCTGGGAAGCTTGTTTTCTGGTTGGCTGGCCTCTTTTCTCATCCTCCTCTCCCTAACCACTGTCCCAATGCATTTCCCTTCCTCAGTCCTAGTGACTAATGTAATCTGTTTGCATCATTCTAGCTCCCGGTGTCCTAGATGTTTAAGTGAGCTTGACCATGCTCCTCCTTCACAGGCAGCATCAATGCCAGTAAATCTCTCTCAGGAGCGTTGAGGACCTGATTTAGGAGTGTAAATAGCTTCTCCACCAGGGTACAGCCTGCGGAGGTTAAGGCTACGTGCCCTTCTGGAACAAATGATTTTCTTTTTGATAGGTGAGGCCGCTGTGGGATCTCTCCCTAAACAAGCACACTTTTGTAGCCCAGGGTACTCATCCTGGTTGCATTAAGGTGGAGGATACTTGAACTTGCACAGAGAGGGTCCTCTTCTTACTCGTTTGAACCAAGGGCGGTTTGGAGCTTTCCTTAGAGATGGTGACTCACAAAAGGGTCACCATGTGCTTGTTTTCCAGAGCCTCCTCACTGAAGTCTTCCCCCAAACAGCAGTGATTTCAGCCAACAATAAGTGACGACCACCCTGTATTTCATCATTTCTCCTCATTTCTTTTACATTTTCATATCTTTGAAATCAGGATGCACCTTACCCTGCATGGCATCCGGGCATTTTGTCATGTACCTGGTGTAAACGGCACTCTCCCTTTCTTCTTAGTGACTCACTAAGTACTGGTGTGTTGAACAATATAGGGGGTCTTAAATTCATTCAAATATAGTAGCCATGTGTATTTTAAAGTTAGATATAACCAGAGAGTTCTAGAGCCAGAAGACAACTCAGTGCATTTAGTTCCATCATTGCTTTTTATTAAAAAATGGGGATTTTTCAGTACAGCAGTAGAACACACTTGCCCTGGGGATAATTCATCCCGCGAGCTTTGGACTCTTCCATTGCCACAAGTTTGCTACTTTAGTTCAGGGATAAGTTGACTGTTCAGAACAAATCAGAACCAAGTTTTTAGGGTCAGTAGCTGAGTTTAGGGCGAATAGAGATACAGAAATATCTGTATTCTGTTTTTCTCTATACTCCAAATACTAGAAAATGATTGAAAAAGTTCATCTTTGACAAGTTCAACTGAATGGAAAAAGAGGGGGTCCACTCTAGAGTGAAAGATTCATAAGAGACAAAATCAGATGTATTCTAGGGCTTTTTTGGATGGTGATTACAATAAACCAATTGTAAAAGACATTTTGAGACAATTGGGCAAGTCTGAATAGGGTCAGGTAGGGATTAATGGTGTGAGGTGTGACAGAATTTTTGGCTATGCCCATATTTGGAGTAGATGTTTATTGAAGTATCTGTAGGTTGCCATGACAGGACATCTGATTGTTTTATAGTTCTTCAGCAAATTAAGGGAAGATAGGCATAGATGAAGCCAACTATGGCAAAATCTTGTGAACTCTCAAATCTCAGTGATGGGGGTTCATCAGATTATTTTTTTAGTTTTGCTGTGTTGGGAATTTTTCATAATAGAGAAAACAAGATTACAGGTACTGGGAAGCCAAGGTGTAGTAAGCAAAAAGCCAAAGAATCACCCCAAGTATTTTTCTTACTGGGAGTCTGATGCCAGCAAAGCTAAAACCCCAAATTCAGAAAATCAGAAACACATAGAGATGAGCCTGTGAGAGGCTGGACTGGCACCAGGTGCGAACAGTCAGTAAGCAGATGATTATTAAGAGGCCAGGTGGCAAGTTGTATTTGATGGGGATGAGTGAGGACAGCTGGGTTCTTAAAGAACTACACGCCCAACTGGATTTTGCAGAATAGAGCATTTTTGGGGTTTTGATATTTTACTTCATTTATTTTTTTAAGCGTAATTTATAATTGTTGTTACTATTATTACTGCGGTGAAGGTAACGATGCCAAGTCTGTAAGCAAACAGTATTCTCTGAAAGTAACAAAACTTGAGCACGAAGCAGAACGGGCGAAGGTGGAATTAAGTGAAACGGAGAAGCAGCTGCAAGAGCTAGAAAACAAAGATCTTTCTGATGTTGCTTTGAAGGTAAAATTACAGAAGGAGTTCCGTAAAAAGATGGATGCCGCAAAGCTAAGAGTCCAGGTAATTTTCAAAATGTAGTTGTGTGCAAACTTATTTAAGGCTTACTGCTTTCGTAGCTGGTTAGGAAAGAAGCAAGTTTCGGTTTTCACCAGCAAGAGAAATGGGATGGCAGCTTTTCTTTCCCGGTATGCTGGCGAGTTTGCCTCCTTTTAATCTGGGTCCTATATTCTTCATTCGAGAAGTGTATTAAAGTTTTTATCAAAAACCAATGGTGAGAAAAAGATAACCACAGAACTGTGTTCTTTTCTGAGGGACAAAAGATTGATGATTAAATCATACGTAGAGGACATCTGGTAGGCATAGGGCACCTTGTACACACACTCAGCAAATGCTATTATTTCAGACCGTTTTCTGAAACTCGCTGATTGCTTTAGGAAAGGTTCGTAACTGACATCTCATTCTTGATTTCCTAACGCTGGATTTAGCTATGCCCTCAGAAATAGCTACCATTAAAAATGTCATTCTATAAGAAACACTCCATTACAGGGAGATATTTGTGTATAATGAAGCCATTTTCACACGGTTTGGGGGATGATCAGAGTGCTTTGTCAGTCCGATTCTAATGAATTTGCTAGAATACTATCTCCATTTTTTTCATTCATGATCTATTACTTTCCTGTTGTTTCCACTGTGGGGAGAGTGGAATTGTAGTTCACCTGTTCAGAACATGATCAGTTTATTTTTGGAACTGTGCCACAATTATTTTCTCTCAACAAGGTCAGTGTCCACTGCACATGAGCAGACCAAACACCAAGTTCCACCTCAGACATCTGGCCCTCCCCCGCAATTTTTTTTTACCTAAGTAGCCTGTCAACACAGAGTAGCATAGTAGGACTTAATATATGAACTGCTTAGAGAAGGACATGGTAGTGGTATGTGTCGCCCGTCCTACTTTCCTTCATAATACTTATTTCAGGAACACGTGTTTTCGTTTAGCACTTCCCCTCAGAGAGTCTTGGGATCAGACATTTTTCACTTTTCAGTCCTTAAAATTGGGACTATAGTATCTAATAAAGTGCCCATGTTAACAGAACATGAGTAGAACAAAACAATTAAGATCTTTCCTTTGTGTTTATTATGAAATTTTACTTATAATTTCATAGTTTTATATTCAAACTTTAGTTCTGATTATAATTTTTTTTAAAGATTTTATTTATTTATTTGACAGAAATCACAAGAGAGGCAGGCAGAGAGAGAGGAAGGGAAGCAGGCTCTCCGCTGAGCAGAGAGCCCGATGTGGGACTCGATCCCAGGACCCTGAGATCATGACCTGAGCCGAAGGCAGCGGCTTAACACACTGAGCCACCCAGGCGCCCTAGTTCTGATTATAATTTTTATTGTCAGTATTAATCAAAACAATTGTTTTTCTAAGGAGGTTGTTGATCATATATACACACCTGTGGTTTAAGCCTTGTTTGTGGATTTAGCAAAGATTTTTTTCCCCAAGGTTTTATTTCAATTCAAGTTAGTTAACATATAGAATTGTATTGCTTTCAGGAGTAGAATTTAATGATTCGTCACTTACAGCACCCAGGGCTCACATGACAAGTGCACTCCTTAATACCTAGCACCCATTTAGCCCTTCTCCTCCACCCCCACCTCTCCGTCAACCCTTAGTTTGTTCTCTCTCTCTCACTTTATTTTTCCTTCCCTTCCCGTATGATCATCTGTTTTGTTTCTTTTTTTTTTTTTTTAAGATTTTATTTATTTATTTGACAGGCAGAGATCACAAATAGGCAGAGAAGCAGGCAGAGAGAGAGGAGGAAGCAGGCTCCCTGCTGAGCAGAGAGCCTGATGCGGGGCTCGATCCCAGGACCCTGGGACCATGACCTGAGCGGAAGGCAGAGGCTTTAACCCACTGAGCTACCCAGGCGCCCCTGTTTTGTTTCTTAAATTCAACATATGAGTGAAACCATATGGTATTTGTCTTTTTCTAACTGATTTATTTCACTTAGCATAATACTCTCTAGTTTCATCCACATTGTTGCAGATGGGAAGATTGTATTCTTTTTTGATGGCTGAGTCATATTTTGTTTTATATACATGTATCTCTCTCATCTTCATTATCCATTCATCAGTTGATGGACAGGCTCTTTCCATAGTTTGGCTCTTGTTGATAATGCTGCTATAAACATCAGGGTGCATGTGCCCCTTGAATCTGTTATTTTTGTAGCCTTTAGGTAAATACCTAGTAGTGCAGTTGCTGGGTTGTAGGGTAGTTCTAATTTTAACTTTTTGAGGAACCTCCATACTGTTTTCAAGAGTGACTATACAAACTTGCATTCCCACCAACAGTAAGAGGGTTCCCCTTTCTCCGCATCCCTGCCACATCTGTTTCCTGTGTTAATTAATTTTAGCCATTCTGACAGGTGTGAGGTGGTAACTCATCGTGGTTTTGATTTGTATTTCCCTGATGCCAAGTGATGTTCTTTTTTTTTTTGACAGTATATATATACATATATATATACACACACACATACATACATACATATACCCTCCGCATTGAGGAGGGTATTAGCTGCGGGACTTTTGTGTATGGTCTTTATGATGTTGAGGTATGTTCTTTCTATGCCTACTTTCTTGAGGGTTTTTATCAAGAAAAGGTGCTACGCTTTGTCACATGTTTTTTCTGCATCTATTGAGAAGATTGTATGGTCTTATCCTTTTATTAATGTGGTATATCACACTGATTGATTGATTTGTAGATATTGAACCGCCCCTGCAGCCCAGGAGTAAATTCCACTTGTTCGTGGTGAATAATTCTTTTAATGTATTATTGTATACAATTTGCTAGTATCTTGTTGAGAATTTTTGCATCCATGTTCATCAGGGATGTTGGTCTGTAATTCTTTCTAGTGGGATCTCTGTCTGGTTTTGGGATCAAGGTAATGCTGGCCTCACAGAATGAGTTTGGAAATTTTCCTTCCATTTGAATCTTTTGGAACAGTTTCAGAAGAATAGGTATTAATTCTTCTTTAAATGTTTGGTAGAATTCCCCTGGGAAGCCCTCTGGTCCTGTACTTATTTGTTGGGAGATTTTTTCATTCCTGAGTCAAATTCCTTGCTGGTTATGGGTCCGTTCAAGTTTTCTATTTCTACCTGTTTCAGTTTTGATAGTTTATACATTTCTAGGAATTTATCTATTTCTTCCATATTGCCCAATTTTTTGGCATATAAGTGATCATAATATTCTCTTTTAATTGTTTATATTTATGCAGTCTTGATTGTGATCTCTCCTTTCATTTGTGATTTTATTTATTTGGGTCCTTTCTCTTTTCCTTTTGATAAGTCTGGCTAGGGGTTTATCAACTTTGTTAATTCTTTCAAAGAATCAGCTCCAAGTTTCTCTGATCTACTTTCTTAAAAAAATTTCTGTATCATTTATTTCTGCTCTAATCGTTATTATTTCCCTTCTTCTGCTGGTTTTAGGCTTTATTTGCTCTTCTCTTCCCAGATCCTTTAGGTGTAAGTTTAGGTTGTATATTTGAGACTTTCTTGCTTTGAGGAAGACCTGAATTAGCAAGTTATTTTTTTATATATTCTATATTTAACACAGCTACAATGATTGAATTAAAAGATTAACTAAGGGGCACCTGGTTGGCTCAGTGGGTTAAAGCCTCTGCCTTCGGCTCAGGTCATGATCCCAGGGTCCTGGGATGAAGTTCCGCATGGGGCTCTCTGCTCAGCAGGGAGCCTGCTTCCTCCTCTCTCTCTCTGCCTGCCTCTCTGCCTACTTGTGATCTCTGTCAAATAAATAAATAAATTTTTTTAAAAAAAAGATTAACTAAAAGCTTATTAATAGGGTTTGAGAATTATCATGGCCTTTTGTTTACCATGTTTCTTGTTGCATATCCTTTTCTGCTAAGGGGATTGATAAGGAAAGGAAAGAAGACACAGAACATAAGTAAGCTCAAAAGAAACATTCCACACAGCATGGGACTGACACACGATTCCCATATAGTTTTAGAAATGGCTGTGCCTTTGACCTATTCATGCACACCCAGCGGGGATGTGGATGATGGCGGGGCTGGGGAGGAGTGGTAGTTACCAGTTAAGTGTCTACATACCAGATGTTTCATATGTATTATTTAATCATTATTTTACCCTTTAGAAAGTATTTTTACTGTGTTTTATAAAGGAGAAAACTAAGGTTTAGAAAGGTAAAGTAACTCATTCAGAGTCACATAATTGAAGTGACAAAAACAGTTTTCAGTACTCTAACATCTCATGCCATTTTACAATATTGAAATACTCGTGTTTTTATTGGTACAATAAAGTTTTTTTTAAGTTTTGAAAACTTAAATTCTTTTATTTAAAAAATCTAAAATCTGTATTCTTTATGTCTACCTATATGCAGAGAGTTATGTAGTGTGTTAATGCTTTAAAGCTGCCAGTAAGTTACACTTTTGAGCATGTGCAGAATCAGTGCAAAAGACAATGGCAACCTATCTCACTCTTAAAGAAGATTATCAGTACTTCTGCTGGTATTTCCAGTATTACGTGGAAAGACACTAAAATGCCAGTATTAGCATTTTTACTCCAGTATTGCAGTTACTGTCAAAAGTAAGTTGCAAAGCCAGTGTCCAAATCTAGGGATGGGAAACTACAGAGTCCTGTGGCCTCCAGGCTAGTGGTGCTCAAAGTCACCTGCAGATTGTTCGTTATCCATCTATGACGAGAGAAAGGCACATGGGGGCACAGCTCCCTGTATCAAAATGTCTCGATGCAGTGTCAGCTGAACCCAACAGTATGCAAGCTGACAACAATCTGTGGCCAGTACTGGTCCTGCTCTAAGTAACAAAGCCTCTGTGAATGCCTAGTTTAATGAAAACAAAAGGTGTTTTTGCCAACAATTTATTGCCAAATAAGGGAAATAACTGTAGTCTGCATAATTTACAAATGACTTCGCCCTTTTTATGTCATATGAGAGGTAGTAGTACAATGCTGAAGCACATAGTACGGGTTTAAAATATATGTTTGTTTGATGAGGATTAAATTGGAACACTGATATTTTCTATTAGTAGTGTAAACTCTTTGCAAACATTCACACATATTTTATGCTACTCATCAATAATTTAGCAAGATGAGGAGAAGCTTTAAGAGAATTAAAATGGTAATTGTAACGGTTAGTTACTGTAAGGCAAATGGTATCAGTTCTGATTATCTTAACTTAGGGATTAATTATTTAGGCTATAGCTGGATAAAAAAGAGGAGCCCAGTGGACTACTTTGCAATCACATGGAACAAATTTCTGTGAAAAGATCTCTAAGATTAATAGAGCAAAAGTGAGGTGAAAAATAGTCTATTTAGAATATATATGAAGTTATTTGCATGCATATTAATTATTTCTGGAAGAATAGTTAAGAAATTGGTAATTTAGTGTTGGGAAACAGAACAGTAGATTTGAGGTCTGAGATAAGTCTTTTAAAATAGAAGTACAGTTTTATATTTTAATTTTTATCATTTTTTAAAAACAATAAAGCAAAGATACCAGCTTTGTTCTGTTTGGCTGATAAGTATCAGGGAGGCTCATCATTCATGAAATCCAGTAAAGATTATGATAGTGGCCCAATTGTCAAAGTAGACCTGTAGGAAACAATTAGGAGCCTGTCAGAAATAATGAAAATCTAGGCAAAATGCTTACCTTTGCCATAGAATGAGAAGTTTAAGTTTACTGGAGGTTTGTTAGAGATGCAATTTTTCATTTTGAAATATTCCATATGATCTGCAGGTCTTACAGAAGAAGCAACAAAACAGTAAGAAATTGGCATCACTCTCGATCCAAAATGAGAAACGTGCTACCGAACTAGAGCAGAATGTAGATCACATGAAATATCAAAAGGTACAGCTGCAAAAAAGACTTCGAGAAGAAAATGAAAAAAGGAAGCAACTGGATGCCGATATCAAGCGGGATCAACAAAAAATCAAAGTAATACTGTCATACTTTCCTGCTAAGCCTAATAGGAAATGTTAAATGGCTCAGGGCTGATGAAGCCAAGGTCTCCATTTACTTGGCTTCTGAGGGATCTCAGCTTGGCCTGACCTCAGCTGCTGTCTTCACTCACTTAAAACTTTGTTCATCTACATAGTAAAACCTATTTATTGAATTCTGAGTACTGTCTTGAAGACTTTGACTTCATAAAAGAAGGTACAGTGATGACGGTTTCTCTAACAAGGACCTTTACTTGAGACTGTCAAAAACGTTTAAAGCTGACTTTCGAAAAAAATCTAACATTTGGTAGGATTTCCCATTTCCAAAGTGTTTCTACATGTACTGTCCATGTGACAGCATGGGAAAAAGCACGAGGTAAAAATGGTACCATTTCATTCCTAATGAGCAGAAGAATGATCAGACCTCTCTGCCCAGCAGTTCTGTAGAGTGGATTAGTCTGGGGAGGAACTAAGGCCATCTGCCTGGGCTCTGGGGCCAGACTACCATGGGTTCAGATCCCAGCCTTCTCAGGTCATTTACTGAGAAAATCACTTACCCTCTCTGAGTCTGTTTATTCTCCTTGAAAATGTCCTTAATCATGCCTACCTCACAGGGCTCTTTTGAAAAGAGGAGGACAATAATGGTCATGACAACAGCAATAACAAACACTTACCTGGCACTAGGTACCAGGCTCTTTTCTATTGAAATGTTAAGCTGAACTGAAGCCTTGGGACATAATTGATTTCAAGATTTTTAACTTTGGAATATAATCTATTCTTAGACCTTAAAAAAAAAAACCACACAGAATTTAGTGATGCAACAAAGGTTAAATAACATTTAAGCCTAATTACTGATTCTTTTTTTTAACAGCTATATTGAGATATCCTTCCTATGCCAGACAATTCACTCACATAAAATATACAGTTCAGTGGGTTTGGGGATATTACATTATTTTTGTCAATTTTGGTAAAATAAACATAACATTTTCCATTTTAATCAAGTTTAAATGTACAGCCCCATGACATTGATTACATTCACAGTGTTGTACAACTGAGACCACTAGCTATCTTCAAAACTTTTTCATCACTCAAAACAGACACTCTGTAACCATTAAACAGTAATTTCCCATTTCCCCCTTCCCCCCCAGCCCCTGGTAATGTCTAATCTAATTCTGTCTCTCCGAATTTGCCTATTCTAGCTATTTCATAAAAACGGAATCTTAAAATATTTATCCTGTGTCTGGCTTCTTTCACTTTGTATCAAGTTTTCAGGGTTCATCCATTTTGTAGCATGTATCAGAATTTCATTATTTTTTGTGGCCAAGTAATACTCTGTTGTGTGTCTAGACCACATTTGGTCCATCCATTCATCTGCTGGTAGACACGTGGGTTGCTTCCACCTTTTGGTTACTATAAATAATATTGTGGTAAAAATTGACCTACAGGTTAACTATTCAAGTCCTAGGAGTGGAATTGCTGGGTCATGTAATTCTATGTTTCATTTTTTCAGGAATCACCAACTGTTTTTGGTAGAGAACAGAACCATTTTACATTCCCACTAACATCATATGAGGGTTTTAATTTCTCTATATTTTTGCCAACACACATTATTTTCTATTACAGTCATCCAAGCATGTAGTGAAGTGGTATCTTATTGTGGTTCTGATTTGCATTTCCCTATTGACTAATGATGTTGAGCATCATTATAGGCCATTTGAATATCTTCTATGGAGAAATGTCTTTCAAGTTCTTTGTCTGCTTTTCAAATGGATTATCTTTTTAATTAAGTCATAGGTGTTCTTTATGTACTCCAGACATTAAACTCTCACATACATGACTTCCATATATTTTTCCCATTTCTGTAGGTTGTCTTTAAACTTTCTTTTTAGGGGGGTTTATGGGCAGAAGGAGAGGGAGAGAGAATCTATTTTTTTTAATGATTTATTTATTTTAGAAAGAGTGAGCATTTGAGTGGGGGGGTTGCAGAAGAAGAGGGAGAGAGAAAATCTTCAAGCACACTCTCGGATCAGTATAGTGCCTGACGTGGGGCTCAATCTCACAACCCTGATATCATGACCTGAGCCGAAGTCAAGAGTTAGACACTTAACCGACTGAGCCACCCAGGTGCCCCAAGAGAATCTTAAGCAGGCTCCACTCCCAGTGTGGAACCTGACAGAGGACTCGATCTCAAAACCCTGAGATCATGATCTGAGCCAGAATCAAGAGTCAGATGCTTAATCAACTTAGTCACCCAGGTATCCCTTTAAAGTTTCTTGATAATATTCTTTGATGGAGCAAGATTGTTATGATTTATCTATTTTTTTTCTTTGTTGTCTGTGCTTTTGGTGTCCTTTAAAGATTCACTGCCAAATGTGAAGTCACAAAGACTTACCCCTTTGTTTTCTTCTAAGAGTTTTATGGTTTAACTCATGTTTAGGTTGTTGATTGATTTTGAGGTCAAACTTCATGCTTTGGCATGTGGAAATCTAGTTGTGCCAGTGCCATCTGTCAGAGAGATTATTCTTTCCCCATTGAATGGACTTAGTACCCTTGTCAAAGATCAGTGGGCTGTAGCCTTATGGATTTATAGCTAAACTCAGTTCTGTTCCATTTGTCTGTATGTCTGTCCTTATGCTAGTACTGCACTGCTTTGATTATTGGCTTTGCAGTTAGTTTTGAAATGGAAATAAGTCCTTCAACTTTGTTATTGTTCTTTTTCAAGATGGTTTTGATCATTTGAGACCCCTTGCAATTCCGTATGAATTAAAGGATCAGCCTTTCCATTTCTGCAAACAAGGCCATTAAAATTTTGATATGGATTTTACTGAATCCGCAGAGTTCTTAGGGTGTATTGACATCATGACAATATTAGGTCTTCCTACTCATGAGCATGGGCTGCCTTTTATTTAGGTCTTCTTTAATCTCTTTCAGCAATCTTTTATAATTTTCAGTGCACAGTCTTTTACCTCCTTGCTTAAATTTATTTCCAGATATTTTATTCTTTTAGATGTTATAAATATAATTATCTTAATTTTCTTGAGCTACTCATTAATAATATAATAATTATTATAGCAGTAGTTAACATTTATCTTCAGTCAGTACTATTCTAAGCACTTATGTGCTTTGTATCTCATTTAATTCTTTTTTTTCTCCAGTATTTTCAAATTTTTTTCCTCCTAGATTCTTTCTTAACATCTTAGATTTTTCTCATCTTAAAATTATCCTCTTTAGGGGCACCCGAGTGGCTCAGTGGGTTAAGCCTCTGCCTTTGGCTCAGGTCATGATCCCAGGGTTCTGGGATCGAGACCCGCATCGGGCTCTCTGCTCTGCCGACAGCCTGCTTCCTCCTCTCTCTCTCTGCCTGCCTCTCTGCCTACTTGTGGTCTCTTTCTCTCTCCATCAAATAAATAAAAAAATAAAAAATTTTTTAAAAAATAAAAAATAAAATTATCCTCTTTAAACCTAATACTTTTTTCTTTCTTTTCCCCTTAATGACCAAACTTGTTGATTATAAAGTTGACTGGACCTGTTTCTGTTTCTTGTGCTTCCATTCATTTTCTCATCCTCTGTAGTCCGGCCTCTGGCTCCTGGCTCTACCATCCACTCCAAAGCTCTGGAGAAATTCACTAGTGCTCTCTCTGTCACTAAAGTCCTTATAAAACCTCAGCTGTATCCAGCATAGTTCACCACTCCCTCCATCTTGAAATATTTCCCCCTTGTCCTTCCCCTTGGTTTTTCTCCTGTCTTTGCTAACTCATCCTACCCTATCAGCCTTTCACATAAAGGAATTCCTCAGAGCTCTAGCTTTATGCCTCTTCTGTACTCTGTCTTAGGTACTTCATCTTTTTCCATGGCTACAGTTCAACTCTGACAACTTCCAAATTTAATCCTTAATCCCAGATTTGCCTTCAAGCTCTGGATTCCTGTGTCCAGCCACTGACCTCTTCATGAGGTTGTCTTATAGATGAATTCATGATCTTCCTTATGTCTCGCCCCACAATTCCCCCTCCCTGTTCCCTCAGGGAAGAATATGTAGTTTTCCATGTGCTTTTCCAGACGTTTCGGCCCATTCAGATAGGTAAACTAGCAGTCATCCTTGACTCTGTCTCTTCCTTCTGACCCATGAACCACTGAGTCCTATAGATGCTGTTTCTGAATATCTTGGATCTGTTTCTTTCTCGGAACTACTGCCAACAACCTAGTCTCCGTGTTATGGTCCTTCCTCCAGTGTGAGGATTAGGGCTGCCTGTCAGTCATGTGATCATTGGGTCTCAGCTTCTCCTCTCTCCTAGACTCTGGTCTAAACCAACAAAACACAGCAGTTTCTAAATCTCAAAATAAGAGGGTTTTTTTTTTTTTTTTTTCCTTTTCCCTAAGCAGTGCATAGTGCATAGTGTGCTGAAATGCAAATATGCCTGTAACTTAAACTTTTTCCATTTTTATGTAGGGCAGTTTCGCTTCTTTTAGCCATATCTCTCATTCTAGGGAAATGACCCTATTTAAAGGTAGAACAAGTATCCAGGAAAAGGAACGGTCTGCCCCAAACATATATTGAAGTTTCCACTACTTCATGCAGAAATAGAAAACCTGCTCACAGTTCTCTGTCGGGAGTGAACTTTGCTCAGAGGCTTCTATTTAGAGCTAACTTTCTAGCATTGCTGTGTGTCCGTTCTCCATTTGACTAAAACACTTCCAGAGAATACTAGGATTTCCGCACAGGTTCTCCTTAGAGCAGCAGTTCTTACCGGAAGTCTGTGGAGGAACAATAAAGAACAGGCATGGGAACCCCTGAAACTGTGGGCCATCGTGTGATCTTGAGCTTTTTACTTCTCTAAGTACCAGTTTCCCCATCTACACCATGGAGTTTTTGATAGTCTCTGTCTTGTAAGATGACTGTGAGGATTAAGTGGCGTAATTAAGTAGCTGTGCGAAGCCTAGCATCATAACCAGTGCACAGCTACTATAGTATTACAACAGGGATTATATTATAAGATAAAGGCAGTAATATCCAGAGCAACATGTAGCAGAGAGGGTAGGACCTACGGCAGTTACTCTTAAAGCACTGGTGGAGGGAGACGCATAGCAGACAGTTTGCTCCCAGTGCCCACCAGGTGTCTTTATTTCTACATCTTGGAGTTGTTGTGACTGTGACTGGGGCTAAGTTATAACTACGGACCAGAGCCTGGGCAGTGTGAAAAAACTAATGGGTCCATATAATGGGGTCAAATTCACTACAGTGCAGATGAGCAGACGTAGTGTGTTAGAAGCCCTCTGTTCTTTATGACACCTGCACCCCTCTTGTGCTGCCCAGCCCTTATCATGATAATTGCTGGAAATACAGGAACTAACCTCATGTCAACCTGTTCAGACCTTGTTCTGGTAATTTAGTCATTTTCTTTAAATAATTCCCAGCTCCCTTGAATGAGAATATTCAGTTTCTTAGTCTCTCCCATCGTCCACCCTGTGCTTCTGTCCCTGAAGAGAGTGCAGTTTATGTGGTGGTTGGGTATATAGCTTTCACTGCATCGCATGGCGTGGAAGGGAAGGGAATTTCAACCAACTGAATTTCAGTTGGTCCCTGTGTGTGACTGTGACTGCTGTCCCTCGTCTGCCTTTCTTTGCCCTGATGATGAAGCCCCGAGCTGGTGTAACATGTAGTCCGGTCTCGCTTTCAGTTTAGAGCACGGAGTGCTTCGGCTTCATTTCATCTCCTAATGGCGTTGTAAGTCCCCGTGGAGGCGACTGGGTTTTCTGTCTAGCTTCCTAGCCCAGTGGCCTGTCCTCATTTTCAGTGTTGGGGTCATGGCCCCATGACAACTGACTCCCATTGGCTCTCAGGTTCCACATCACTTGAGGCCAAGGAATCTATCATCAGTCTGTCTTTGCTGACTCTCCTTCTCGCTCTGTCAGTGAGCCCGGGCAGGCCCACTTGGGTGTGGGACCTCTGCGCGGCGGTCTGCCTTCTCTCCCTCTACCCTCAGTGATACCTTATTCTCCCCCTTTCGGGGCCAAAACGCACAAGGCCACGGACACACATCTTTCTTACCATCTCTTTTCTCCTTTCTGCCCTTCCCAAGGCTGGAAAATGGTAGAGTTTTCTTCTACTTTCTTTATATCGGTACTTCTGAAATTATCTGTGGAGAAGGTGCACATGTTGTTTCATGTTGTTATTAGTTCGTCACAGCCCAGTACTTTCGTAAAACAT
Source organism: Meles meles (assembly GCF_922984935.1). Classification (NCBI taxonomy): domain Eukaryota; kingdom Metazoa; phylum Chordata; class Mammalia; order Carnivora; family Mustelidae; genus Meles; species Meles meles. Next base: position 70,790,209 of record NC_060076.1, read on the forward strand.
GAACTGGTTGTAAAATGAAATAAAAAATTAAAATATAATAAAAGTCCATCTTTTCGTTATTATAGTTATTAATATTCAACAGACATAAAATTATTCTGTTCCATTGTTTTAAAGGTTTCTGAACACTTTCAATTTCTGTACTTACCCATCAGGGACCAGTAAGAGATAGTAATGTGGACCAGCCCACTTTGGTTCCTGGCCTCCTCCCTTATTCCTGCTAAGCGTTAGTGGTGGGCAGCAGCATCTTCTCTAAACCCCGGGAGAGCATCCGGGGTCTCTTAAGATGTGGATGGAAATGGAAGGAATTTAGAAAATACTCTTCATAGGACCATGATCTATCTTGAAAGGCTGTTCTCATGCTGCAAAATCCTGTTTCTGACTGCCGGAAATGGAATACTTCTTTTCATATTTCTACTGTCATAAATTCTAATATCCCTATGGCAGATGGGTACCTAGGGTAGCCCAACTAAAGGACATGAGCTCAAAAAGGCAGAATAGAAAAGCACCTTTGTAATTTTCAGACTCTTATCCCTGTTACGCTGATTTGTGACATTGGTAAACCATGGGAAAAAAACCCCTAGTTTTGTTAATATCTCCTAGGTTTTGCTTGGGTGAGGGTCTGACATTGTTTTCTTCTCAAATAGCTCCAGCTTTCTTCTACTCATTCTCTTCCTTTTTACAAAAATATTTAATAAAATATTAGATAAATATTTAATGATGGCCAGGCAGTAAAATCAGTAAGATGTTTTCAATTTCTGTTCTCTGCAGGAACTAAAGTTAAAAACAGAACAGGAAGAAGCTCTGAAACTGAGAGCTGAGGAGCTCGATGCATTTAAGATGAAAAAGAGAAAAGGTTCGTTTGGAAGAACAGACCAGCTCCAGGTTTGTCTGTTCTATTCAGTGTTTCCTGCTTTCTGTTTTCTCCGATGATGGTCTAAATAGAAGTAGAAAATGGTGGACTCCGAATAAAATCTGCAAACACTAGACCTTACCACCTGAATACAAATTTTCTAGTATTTCTCTGAAATGTGTCTCTCATTAAAAAATTACTCTCTCATCCAGAAATGTGCTGTGTTCTTATTTCAGTAGAAATGGATTTATTTGAATGTTGTAGAATGTAAACATGAAATCCATGTTCACTAGATTGTTTCTAGGGGACTAAACCAGTCTTGATATTCAAATAAAGGCTGGCTTATTCCCATGGAAACAATATATGTCTAAGAATCAGAGCCCTCCCTCCTATTCCTATGTAACCAAATTGCATATGTACCATATATGATGAATTAAAAAGTTTTTTAGTGCCACATTTGAAAAATGAAATCCAGGGGCACCTGGGTGGCTCAGTCAGTTAAACATCTGACTCTTCATTTCTGCTCAGGTCATGATCTCAGGGTCATGAGATTGAGCCCCATGTTGGCCTCTGTGCTGAGTATGGGAGCCTGCTTGGGATTCGTTCTCTCTCCCTCCCCCTCTGCTCCTCCTCAGCTCTCTCTTTCTCTTAAAAAAGAAAGAAAGAAAGAAAACCATAAACTAATCTCAGAGTTCAAAGAAACAACATCTTGGTTTTATATAAATTCAAAATGTTTATATAATTTATATAATATAAAAATGTTTATATAAATTCTAAAAATGTTACTGAAAGAAAAATAATGCACTGAAAACTGTAATTACACTCAAATGCTAATATGTCACCTTAATGCTGAAAAATTTGTTTTCTTAAATTTTATGTATCTTAATAGTAAAATTTAGTACCTGGATGTATTTTCAATTTATTTGTTCATTTTTTAAAGATTTTATGTATTTATGAGAGAGAGGGGGAGAGTGAGCACCAGAGGAGGGAGAGCAGAGGGAGAGGGAGAAACAGGCTTCCCACTGATCAGAGAGCCCGATGTGGGACTTGATCCCAGGACTCCTGGATCATGACCTGAGTCAAAGGCAGATGAGACACTTAACCGACTGAGCCACGCAGGCGCCCCTCCAGTTATTTATTTTACTAGTGTGTTTTAGACACTGGTTAAAGTGCTATCACCCTGACATTCCATGCTGCTTGGTAATAATATGTCTGGGCAGACAGGGTATGCTGGGAAGTAGGAGAGATAGGAATGCAAAGAATAGTGAGACCTATTTTTCAAAATGTTAAGGATCTAAATTTTATTTTTTTTAATTTTTTTTATTTTTTTAAAGATTTTATTTATTTATTTGACAGAGAGAGATCACAAGTACGCAGAGAGGTAGGCGGAGAGAGAGAGAGAGAGGAGGAAGCAGGCTCCCTGCTGAGCAGAGAGCCCGATGCGGGGCTCGATCCCAGGACCCTGAGATCATGACCTGAGCCGAAGGCAGAGGTTTAACCCACTGAGCCACCCAGGCGCCCCTAAATTTTAAATGAATATGATAACCAGAAGATTCCCACATTCTTGCACTCTGTGGATCAAACATATTAATAAAACAAAAACAAAACTTCATGTTTTTTTAATACTGCAAAACAAAAACCCGCTTTCTAGATTTGACTCTAAGCAAGAACATACGAGTATCCAAAGAGCTTAGAGTAGGACATTGATTTGTAATGAATCCTCCTTTATAAGAAAGCATTTAAAATTGGGACTGCGTGATAGGAACCTTTGCTATAAAAAGAGAAAAACAAATCAAGAAATTTTCAGAAAACTAACTCAGATACAGTGAATTATACAAATCATAACCTTTATTATTCAAATGTAGAAATCTATTCATTTATGATTGTTTCCCTAAAAAACTTGTATTATGTGGACTCCTACCCATTTTTCAAAGCACTATTAAAATATTACTTAACTCTGTGAGGCCAACACTGACATTTCTTCCATTTCCCAGGCAGAGCCAATCTCTCCCTCCATTTTTGCTGACACGGTACCTAGGAGTTAGGTGTATATAGAATTTATATCAACAATCAGAGTTTTTCAGGTTTCCCTCCTGTTGGAATGGACCTTACAAAAGATCTATTATTCATCTTTCAAACCCCACGTACAGTCAAGGAGTGTTTATAGAGCGTTTTAGCTAATTGGTAGACTTCATAGGGTCTCATATACAGAGTTTCTAAGGTAGAACCAGATATAACAAAACTCAAGTATTTCTGTCGCTGCTCTGGGATAGCCTGTTTCTTATGATTGTAGAGCTACTATTTTAGGCTTCAGTATTATTTGGATGTGATAGTGCTTATAGGACCGTGCTATGTAGGTCTGGACAGAGGTCTACATAGCTCTGGATCTTCTTTTCTTTGACCATCTTGCTCTCTTTTTTTATACCCCCCTTTTTAAAAAGATTTTATTTATTTATTTATTTATTTTATTTATTTAATATAGATTTCTAGGCACCATTTTTAAGCTGGAGAAGAACTGGAAAATCATGCTGTATTGATTTGTTTTCCCATTATTTGTTGTTTAGCTTGGTGTTGCGCTATGTCCGCAATGCAGATGGGCACGTGGTAGAGTTCATCTTGGGCAGGCATATTCCATTCATATTCCTGTTCTCTTTGTTTCTGGGTATCCTCAATTCAAGAGAATACTAAGATGCTTGTTTTAGGAATCTTTTCAGCTCTGTTTATTTTATAACTACTTGATGTCGACAGGCTATGGTGCAGAGTGCATTCCTGTGCTCCGCCATATGTGTCTTCCACCGGGTGGCTTCATTTATTCACTTCGTTGACTGATGGAATCAGGCATTCATTCAGTCAGTCATTTGACATTTTCCTGAAGCCAGTCATGAGCTGGAAGTATACCAGGCATGGAGGATAGAGGGGCAGAAAAGACAGTCTCTGCAGTCCATCGAGGAACTCAAGAAGAGGAGAGAGACTATAGAGCAGCCGGCAGCCCAAGTGCTGTGAGGAAGGTGCGCTCCTCTGTGACCGAGAAGATCCCAGTGTGTTCTCACAACTGACCCTTCATATCTATGGGGAAAACTGTCAGCCCTTTCTTTGTCAGCCTAGACAATCCCAGACTTGAACATATTTGGGGATTATTAATTCCTTATATGACACAGCAAGATGTTAACTGGAGCCATTCTTGATGGGTTTAGACAGCAACACTGTTTTATTATCCTCCCTGGGAGTTTTTAAGTGTTCACTTAAGGTGTTCCAGGTAGTTTAAAAATGTTCATTTAGGGGGCGCCTGGGTGGCTCAGTGGGTTAAGCCGCTGCCTTCGGCTCAGGTCATGATCTCGGGGTCCTGGGATCGAGTCCCACGTGGGGCTCTCTGCTCAGCAGGGAGCCTGCTTCCCTCTCTCTCTCTCTTTGCCTGCCTCTCTATCTACTTGTGATCTGTTTCTGTCAAATAAATGTTTAAAAAAAATGTTCATTTAGGGTGTTTTAGCCAATCAGAAGTTCTGTTATTACCATATACGTCTTATGGCAGAAGAAAAACAAGTGATGTAACATTTCTTTGGAATTTTAATATAGAAACTGGATGAGCGAAAGAAATGGTTAGATGAAGAAGTAGAGAAAGTCCTGAACCAACGCCACGACCTGGAGCAGCTGGAAGAAGACTTAAAGAAGCGAGAGGCCATCGTTTGTAAGAAGGAGGCCCTGTTACAGGAGAAGAGCCACCTGGAAAATAAGAAGCTGAGATCAAGTCAGGTATTCTCTCTGTTATGCCCTTTGACTGTGGTTGTACGCCAATGAAGGAGGATTTTTTCCTAAGAAGTAAAGCAGACCACTGTGAAATTTGAAACTGCAAGAAAATCTGTTCTGGTTTTCAGTGTATTTTGCATGTTAGTGCTTATTTAATGACCACTAAAATCTATCGCAATTTTAACATCAAATGTTCCGTGTTCTGCCAAGTATGATGTATTAACTTTTTCTTGGCATTGAAAAAATTATGGTAAAATATAGGTAACATAAAATTTGCCATTCTGATCATTTTTAAGTGTATGATTCAGTGGCATTAATCACATGTACAAGGTTATACAACCATCACCCTATTTCCAAAACACTTTATTACCCCCAAATAGAAAGTCTGTAACGATGAAGCCATAACTCTTCATTTCCCCTGGCAACCTCTATTTAAGAAATAAATTGTACCATTTGATGCTGTATAGAGAACACTGGTAATTTGGAAAAATAGTCTTAAAAATGATCTACAACTACCCAAAGTTAGGGGTTTGCAGGGTTCCTTTAGAAGAAAGACTTTATGTAATGAAGATTTGTTCATTTTTCAAATTATAATGAGGTAGGGGCCTTTATAAGAACTATTGCTGGAGAACTCGGGTTTTATGAGCCAAAAAAAGTGATTTTTATGAAGGAGTTTGCCTCAATTTCAAGTTCTACAAAAGGAATGATTGTGGTGGGAGTAGAAGAACCAGGCAATAGCTTTTTTGGATGTAGCTGTAGATATTTTCAACAGTAGCACCAATGGCTTCTGAAAATGAAGTTGTCTTGCCCCAGACTTGAAAAGGACTTTTTACCCAGCAGGCCGAGGACACACTGATTAATGGAATAGAGAGAATCAGTGACCTCCCTCTTTCTTAGGTCTGCCTTTCAGCCAGTGTCTAGACCAGTAGGATCTGAGATGATGGTGGCATGTTCTTAACCTCCCCTCCTCAGTATAGCAGGTAGACAAGCACGGAGACCTGCACTTACCTCTTCCCTGTCCTCTATTCCCCAGTCCTGTTCAGTAGTTATTAGCACCAGGCTGTGGGACACAAGGGTAGGGACAGCCCCTCCAACCAGCTTAGCTGCTGGTGCTGTATCCAGCACCAGCTTGCTCACGCTGGCTGTCAGGGTCAAGTTTTAAGAGCTATCCCTCAAAACATGTCAGCGACAGCAAAGGAGATGAGCAAATCAAAATATCCACGTGAGTAAATAGAAGAAAATAAACTGGGACCTTTATTATATGTTCTGTATCACAAAAGAAATAAAAAGCAAAAAATAAAAAGGAAAATATTTTTCCTGAAATAAGTTTACTTCATGATCCATGGGAAAAAAAAGGAAGTTTTCCCCTTTCAACACAATGTAAAATTTAGCAGCAAGAACATACTGAGAGGGGCACCTGGGTGGCTCAGTGGGTTAAGCTGCTGCCTTCGGCTCAGGTCATGATCTCAGGGTCCTGGGATCAAGTCCCGCATCGGGCTCTCTGCTCAGCAGGGAGCCTGCTTCCCCCTCTCTCTCTGCCTGCCTCTCTGCCTACTTGTGATTTCTCTCTGTCAAATAAATAAATAAAATCTTTAAAAATTAAAAAAAAAAAAAGAACATACTGAGATAGGTAGAGACATACAAATAAATCAAACCCCCAGCAGAGCAAAGTGAAACTGATTCTTTGAAGATTGTTTTAATGAAACAGAAGAAAAATTGGAAACTGTTATATTGCTGGGTTCTTTTCTGAACAAAATGTAAATAGATTACATCTTTTTTCAGTGTTTAAGAAATACAAGATTCAATCCTATGCGTTTCGGACAAGGAATGTGATATTAAAAAAATTTGCATACTATATACAATTTCAACTCAAAATAAGTCAAAGACCTAAATGTAAAATAAAACTATAAAACTCTTAGAAGAAAACAAAGGTGTAAATCTTTGTGACCTTGGGTTAAGCAGTGGTTTCTTTGATATTACACCAGAAGCATAAGCAATAAAAGAAATATTAGATAAATTGGTCTTAATGATAATTAAAAACATTTGTTATGCAAAAGCCACCATCAAGAAAGTGGGTATTGAAAAGACAACCCAGAGAACAGGAGAAAATATTTTCAAATCATGTACCTGATAAAGGTCTTGTATCTAGAATCTATAAAGAAGTCTTAATAATAAAAAGACAACTCGGTTAAAAAATGGACAAAGGATCTAATAGACATTTCTCAAAAAAGAGATTCAAATGGCCAATAAACATGAAAGGATGTTCAACATCACTAGCCATCAGGGAAATGCAAATCAAAACATAGATGCGCTCCTACTTTACACTTAACAGGATGGCTGTGGGGATGCCTGGGTGGCTCAGTGGGTTAAGCCTCTGCCTTCGGCTCAGGTCATGATCTCAGGGTCCTGGGATCGAGTCTCGCATCGGGCTCTCTGCTCTGCTGGGAGCCTGCTTCCCCCATCTCTCTCTCTCTGCCTGCTTCTCTGCCTACTTGTGATCTCTCTCTGTCAAATGAATAAATAAAAATCTTTTTAGAAAATTAAAAAAAATAGGATGGCTGTGGTCAGAAAACTAGATGAGAAGTGTTGGTGACGATATGAAGGAATTGGACTTTTCATACGCTGCCTGTGGGATTGGTGCAGTTGCCTGGGATGACCATCTTGCAGTTCCTCAAAAGGTTAAACTTAGAGTTACTGCACCACCCAGTGGTGCCACTCGTAGTATACATCCAAGAGAAGTGAAAACATGTGTCCACACAATAACCTGTGCATGAATGTGCATTACAGCATTACTCATAATAGACCCCAAGTGAAAAAAACTCAAATGTCCGTCAGCTGATGAATGGATAAACAGAAAGCGATATATCCGTACCGTGGGATATTACTCAGCAAGAGAAAGGAATGAAGTTCTGATCCATGCTACCACATGGATGAACCCCAAAATGTTGTGTTAAGGGAAAGGCGCCAGCCACAAAGGAACACGGATTGTATGACTCCATTTATATCAATGTGCAGATGAGGCAATTCCATAGAGACAGAAAGTAGAGTAGTGGTTATTTAGGGCTGGGCTGCGAGTTGGGAAGAAAGGAATGACTGCGAATGGGCGTGGGGTTTCATTTTTGGGGAGGGTGAATACATTCTAAAATTAATTGATTGTGGTGATGGTTGTGCAACGCTGAATATACTAGAAGCCATTGAATTACACACTTTAAGTAGGTGAGTTAGGGGCTCCTGGCTGGCTCCATTGGTGGAGTGTATGACTCTTGATCTTGGGGTTATGAGTTTGAGCCCCACGTTGGGTATAGAGATTACTTAAAAAATAAAAAGAAAATCTTGATCAATAAAATAAATAGTTGAACTCTATGATATGTGAATTATCTCTCAGTAAAGCTATTACACAAAAATTATATATCCATAAGGGGGGGGAAGACAACAGAAGACAAAAGATTACCAAGAAATATAAAATGGAAAGCAATAAATAAGTAGTTACTGACATAGCAAAAGAGGCTGCAATCCAAGCGCCTGGAGAGGGACATCAGTGAGAGCCATAGCTGTAGCATTAGCCTTTTTTTTTTTTTTAAGATAACACCTTTATAAGATAAAATTCACATAGATAAAATTAAAAAAGACTCAGAGATGCACCTGGTGGCTCAGTTCATTAAGGGTCTGACTCTTTGATTTCCACTCAGGTCATGATCTCAAAGTCGTGAGATTGAGCCCCATGTGGGGCCTGGGATTCTCTCTCCCTCTCCCTCTGCCCGCCCCCCCACCCCGCCTCTGCTCATGCGGAAATTTAGTATGTATATATAAATAAATAAATAAGTAAAATCTTAAAAAAAAAAAAAAAAGGACTCAGAAATAAAGGTACCGAGATTTTCAGAAGGCAGAAGTGAGGCATAAGGATGGAAACAGAGAATCACAGGGGCACCTGGGTGGCTCAGTGGGTTAAGCCGCTGCCTTCGGCTCAGGTCATGATCTCGGGGTCCTGGGATCGAGTCCCGCATCGGGCTCTCTGCTCAGCAGGGAGCCTGCTTCCCTTCCTCTCTCTGCCTGCCTCTCTGCCTACTTGTGATCTCTCTCTCTGTCAAATAAATAGATAAAATCTTTAAAAAAAAAAAAAAAAACAGAATCATCAGGAAGTCGTTCTTTCCCACTCTGAATCTAGACAGTTTATCTTCTGAATGTTGAACCAAGTACAACAGAGGTTTGGGTAAGTCAGAATACTCAGCAGGGAACGAATGAAAGTCCAGTCTACATATGAATCCTAAGACAGCCATTTCCTAACTCTACTTGGATCCCAGAATGCTGGCACCCAGATTTATACCTCCCAAGCGGGACGCTGGTGGATTTTCTGAAACAGTCCCTGAAAAAAAGGCCTTCACCAAACACCCTAGAGCACCCCCAACTAAGTGGCCAGACCCCAGATATACACTATGGTGACAAAGCATACCCACCACACAGGATATCAGCATTTTCATACCTGACTCCTACATGGGACAGCCATTTCAGGAATGCTACTAACATGAAAGACAGAGACTGAGGGAAAAAAGAAGCTCAGAGACATTAGAGATAGGTGAAGGAGCTGAAAAAGCTTCCAGCAAATCCTTAATATTCGTCAAGGTGGTGAAAGGTAATGCTCTATCCATAAAATGGGAACTGCTGGCAATTTTAAAGGTTGGAGGAGAACATTGAGGAAACATCCCAGAAAGTAAATAAAAGGATAAATGGAAAATGGGGGGAAAAAATTTAGTTGGCAGATAAATCTGGAAAGTCCAACACCCAAGAAATAGGAATTTCGGAAAGATATAACAGAGAAAATGGGAGAGGGGATTATCAAAGAAAAAATTTTCCCAACTCTGAGGACATGAGACTCTAGATTGAAATAGGTCATCAAGGGCCTGACAAAGTGAGTGCCAAAGGTTTATCATTGTGAAGTTTTGAGTACACTAAGGAAAAGAAAAGATCCCGAAAGCTACCAAATGGAAGAGACGAGTCACTTGCAAATCTCAACAATCAGAATGGCACCGGATTTCTTTACCTTCTTCAGTAGAAACTAAGAGACTTGCAGCTGTCTTCCAACTGCAGAATGAAAGTGGTTTCCCATCAAGGCTTCTCTCTTGAACCTAACTCTGAATCAAATATGAAGGCAGAATAAGGACATTTGCAGGTGAAAAAATGATTTCCGACCTAGTCTGTCTCAGGAAGCTACTACAGGATGTGCTCCACAATCGTGAGGGCACCAACTGTGAAGAAAGAAGACTCAGGGTCCTGAAAGTGTGATCCAACATGGAAATTCCCAGGGTAACACCGAAAGGAGGTCCTGGAACAACCAGTTTGGACCAGGAGGATGGAGACTTCAGACAAAATGTTTCCAGAAAAGTGTGAAACAGACTTCCTGATTTAAGTTTGGTCAAGTGAAAAAAACAGTATTGAGAGGAAATGTATTTTCTATTAGGGGAAGAATCAGTAAATGGTACCAAAAGTTGTATCCTATGGAAAAGGGTCATTTTATACTAGATAGTTCAGCTGTGAGTAATATTCACAAAGCCATGTAAACTGAGTATTGATTTATTTTTAAAGATTTTACTCATTTATTTGAGAGAGTCAGTGAGCAAGATAGAGCACAAGTTGGGGGGAGGGGCAGAGGGAGAGAGAGAAGCAGGGTCCCTGCTGAGCGGGGAGCCCGATGCGGGGCTCCATCCCAGGGATCATGACCTGAGCCGAAGGCAGATACATAATCTGTTGAACCAACCGGAAATCCCAACAGAGTATTGATTTAACATAAAATTGCAATATAACTTATTTTGGGAGACTAGAGGAGTAGGAAGTAGAGGAAGTATAATGGTGACAAGTCTTTGTCTTCTGTAATAGTCCATAGACAATATCTGAAATGGGTCATGTTATTTAGGAACATGGACATTAACACCAGGAGAAACGGCTAGAAAGGTTGAAGATGATTGCTTCTGGGGAGTGGGACTCAGGTAAAAGGGTGAGGTAAGGGGCTGCTTTAAAAAAAATAATAGTAAACCTGTGGTATTGGAGGGGGAGACAAACCATGAGAGACTGTGGACACTGAGAGACAAACTGAGGGTTTTGGAGGGGCGGGAGTGGGAAGTTGGGGGAGCCAGGTGGTGGGTGTTATGGAGGGTATGTATTGCATGGAGCACTGGGTATGGTGCATAAACAATGAATTTTGGAACACTGAAAAAACTTAAATTAAAAAAATTTATAATTTTTAATGATATATACATGTAATTACTTAGATGCAAAACTATTTTTAAAATTCTCTTAGGTTAGACCATAATGAGAATCTCCATTACTGTAACTGGCCATATTTTCTGACCAGAATGAAATAAGAATAGAAACAAAATACATATTTAAGCAGCAACAAACCAAATCTCAACCTTTAGGGAAATTATAATATAGTTAGTTATAAGCCATAAAACCATGTAACAGACCAAGGAAGGAAAGTTTAATTTAGGAGATAATAAAAAAGAAAAATACTACCTCTCAAAACCAATATTCTGTAGTCTGGTGCAGCCAAGCAATACCTGGCAATAAATTCAATAAATTCAACATTTAAATCTCGTTTTTTGTTTTTTTTTTTTTGTTTTTTTTTTTTTGGCAAGAGAATATGAATGGAGTGCAGGAGGGAGGAGTGAGGGAGAGAGAGAATTTCAAGCAGGCTTCATGCCCACGCAGAATCTGACATGGGACTTGATCTTACTACCCTGAGATCATGACCTGATCCGAAATCAAAAGAGTCACACACTTAACTGATTATGCCACCCAGGTGCCCCTTGAATCTCTATTTTTTTTTTAAGGTGTGTTTTTTTGTTTGTTTGGTTTTTGTTTTTTTTGGTCAGAGAGAGAGCTCACACAAGCAGGGGGAGTTGCAGGCAGAGGGAGAAGCAGGCTCCCCTCTGAGCAGAGAGCCTGATGTGGGAATTGATACCAGGACCCTGGGATCATAACCTAAGCTGAAGGCAGATGCTTAACCAACTGAGCCACCCAGGCATTCTGAATCTCCATTTTTTAAAAAAAAGCATTCAACTTAAGATTTTAGAAAATGAACACTGCCCCCCAACAAAAACCCCATGAGAAAACAACAGTGTGGGAGCCAAAAATATACGCAGTTAATAATTTTCTCTATTTTTCTAGTTTGTATGCTGCCTGGATTTCAAATAACTGTTTTTGGGGTGTTTGGTTGATTGTGTCTTTTAGGTCTTAAGCACAGATAGTTTGAAAATATCAACTCGCCTGAACTTGTTGGACCAAGAGTTGTCTGAAAAGAATGTAGAGTTTCAACACAGCACAGCTGAGGAGAAAATAAAGATTTCGGAACGAGTTCAAGCCCTCCAGAAAGAAAAGGATCAGCTACAGAGACGAAGGAACAGTGTGGATGAGAAACTTAAAAATGGTAGTGTGTTATCACCTGAAGTAAGTCAGTATTCTTTAGAACTGGAAGTGCTCTATGATGGGTCACTGGAATGATTTCCTCTGTCTCTGTTAACTTAAACATAAAAATAAGAAATCTGATAAACTTTGTTTCCTTGAGACTTTGTCAAATGTAATGAGTTTACGGGGCTCCTATTCGATGCCATAAGCCATGCTTGACTAGAGACTGTGATACCCTCACAAACAGGTCCATGACGTGGCCCCTTTCTGGCATTGCCAGGGACTGGGATGCTAACGCTTCCCCTCAAGTAGTGACTTTCTCAGCTGGAGTTTGTCACCTGACATCACAGAATACAGAAGATGATTCGAAGGGAATCTTTTCCTCAGTTCTTTCTTTCTTTTCTTTTTTTTAAAGATTTTATTTATTTATTTCACAGAGAGATCACAAGTAGATAGAGAGGCAGGCAGAGAGAGAGAGAGAGAGGGAAGCAGGCTCCCCGCTGAGCAGAGAGCCCAATGCAGGACTCGATCCCAGGACCCTGAGATCATGACCTGAGCCAAAGGCAGCGGCTTAACCCACTGAGCCACCCAGGCGCCCTCAGTTCTTTTTTTTTTTTTTTTAAAGATTATTTATTTATTTATTTGACAGAGAGAGATCACAAGTAGGCAGAGAGGTAGGCAGAGAGAGAGAGAGAGAGGGAAGCAGGCTCCCTGCTGAGCAGAGAGCCCGATGCGGGACTCGATCCCAGGACCCTGAGATCATGACCTGAGCCGAAGGCAGCGGCTTAACCCACTGAGCCACCCAGGCGCCCCGGCGCCCTCAGTTCTTTCAAAGAGAGTGCCTACCTTCTCTCTCCGCTTCTTTCTCAAACAATCCTCGGTAACCTATCTCTTACTACGGATGGCTAGGGCACTAACGGTTAATTCTTCTAGAAAGTCCCAACCTTTGAGAGCATGTTCCAGCCAGTAGAAGCACGGAATTCAAATCCCAATAAAAATAGCTTTGATAATTTATCAGTTACAGATAAATTATTGAACACTACATCTGAAACAAATGATGTACTGTAAGTTGGCTAATTGACTTTAGATAAAAAAGAAAAAATATAAAAACAACATAAAAATCTAAAAAAATACTTCTGAGTGTGAGTCTTCATTTATGAGGAGCATATGGCTCTTCTCACCTTTCTTTTTTAAAACTATGTAAAAATATATTTATGGTTGTGAAATTCCCCCAGACTGCCTTTTTTCAAAATTTTACATCAGTTGGCAATCCCATCCCTTACTTTATCAGGCAAGTATGAATTTTTGAGCCTGAATTTTCTCTGCTGATGTTTATTGTTGATGTCCTGTCATGATCAAAGCAAGAAAAAATTGCTAAGAGAAAGTGAGTAGGTGGGAATCCCGTACTTTGCTGAATCTGTATAGTGTTAGAATGGAGCAAGCCGAAGAGATTGTTAAGGGGGCTGGTTAAGAAGGAACAGGAGGGGCGCCTGGGTGGCTCAGTGGGTTAAAGCCTCTGCCTTCAGCTCAGGTAATGATCCCAGGGTCCTGGGATCGAGCCCCGCGTCGGGCTCTCTGCTCCATGGAGAGCCTGCTTCCTCCTCTCTCTCTACCTGCCTCTCTGCCTACTTGTAATCTCTGTCTGTCAAATAAATAAATAAAATCTTTAAAAAGAAAAAAAAAAAAAAAAGAAGGAACAGGAGTGGCTCAGTGGGTTAGGCCTCTGCCTTTGACTCAGGTCATGATCTCAGGGTACTGGGATCGAGCCCCACATGGGCTCTCTGCTCGGGGGGAGACTGCTTCCCCCCTCTCTCTGCCTACTTGTGATCTCTCTTTCTGTCAAATAAGTAAAAATCTTAAAAAAAAAAAAAAAAGAAGGAACAGGAGCAAGGGATTCATAAAAAGATTGTTGTTCACTGCATGGATGAAAGGAATTGAAGACTGGATTGGGGGTAAGGTGGCATCATAAACCTCATTGCCCTGTTTTATAGTCTGAGTTTGTGCATAGGATCACAGAATCAGACTGTCCTCCCAAGGGTGTTAAATTAGAGTCTGGCCTTGTAGATTTGAGGGTTGTAAGATCCTTAAATAGCGCAAAGTAGGAATATTTAAGGAATTTTTGCCTGCCCAGGACTGTTACTGGGCCCTATGAAAGAAACCAAAGAAACTATAAAAAGCATTATGCTTCCTTTGAGAAATTCATATTCTATCTGGGGAAAAGTGACAGATACAAGAAAACTCTATACCCTGAAGAACATTTTAAAAAGCAAGTGATAATAATATACTAAAACTATACTTGTTACATTATTTTTTTTTAAATATTTTATTTATTTATTTGACAGAGAGAGATCACAAGTAGATAGAGAGGCAGGCAGAGAGAGGGGGGGAAGTAGGCTCCCTGCTGAGCAGAGAGCCCGATGCGGGACTCGATCCCAGGACCCTGAGATCATGACCTGAGCCGAAGGCAGCGGCTTAACCCACTGAGCCACCCAGGCGCCCCTACTTGTTACATTATTTATACAAAACGATGCAGTGGTCATTTGCGGGGGAAGATTCATTGAGGCAGCTTTGGTGGTTGAAATCTCGAGCTGTATTATGAAAACCATGATACCAGTAGATATAAGAAAGAAGGACTTTGTAGCTAGAATACCATTAAATAAGGCATGGAGAAGGGAATGAGCAAATGATGTTTGTAGAAGGTTAGAGGACCCGTTGTCTTCTTGAAACATTGACTTTTCTGTTTCACGTGGAATTCTGTGACTACAAATCACGATGTAGGGTTTGTGGTGAAAACCATGTGTAATACCTGTTTACCATCTCATCTGGGATTGGTTTGAGGGAATGATGAGCCCCCTGCCACCCGTGGGGTTCCAGTAGCCACGTGAGCTTCTGCGCAGCCTTCTTCCAAGGGGCTGGTTCTTCTTAACACCACTCTGAGGTGGGCTCTGCTCTCACCACTGTTTCCTTAAAGCCAAGATTACTCTTACCGGATAGATCTGCCAGTGACAGATGATCGGCCACATGAGATTCTGATGTGACACATGACATCAGTAACATCTGGGTGGAACAGTCTGCCGCTTCTGTCTCTTTTAACTAGTTTAGGATTATTTTCTCTTTCCACAATAAATTAAATCATTTTCATAATCATACTGCTTAATGAGAAGGGACTGATTTTATTTTTTTATTTTATTTTTTTCACTTTTTAAAAATTTCTTTTCAGTGTAACAGTATTCATTGATTTTGCACCACACCCAGTGCTCCATGCAATACGTGTCCTCCCTATTACCCACCACCTGGTTCCCCAACCTCCCACCCCCGCCCCTTCAAAACCCTCATGTTGTTTTTCAGAGTCCATAGTCTCTTATGGTTCGCCTCCCCTTCCAATTTCCCTCAACTTCCTTCTCCTCTCCATCTCCCTATGTCCTCCAAGTTATTTGTTATGCTCCACAAATAAGTGAAACATATGATACTAGACTCTCTCTGCTTGACTTATTTCACTCAGCATAATCTCTTCCAGTCCCGTCCATGTTGCTACAAAAGTTGGGTATTCATCCTTTCTGATGGAGGCATAATACTCCATCGTGTATATGGACCACATCTTCCTTATCCATTCAGGGACTGATTTTATAGATCACTGTACTGGTACAGGATTACCCAACAATTTAATACAGACAAATACTTACTTTAAAAAAAAAGTCTGGCTCCGTTTTTCTAGTGCAGAGCAGTTGCTCAGTAAGTGGGATATAGGAAGAAAACATAAGAACTATTATATCTATGTTTATTTCATCTAATACACCGATTTCATATTTTAGCATTAGAGCATGCATATAATTTATGGAGAAATATATAAATATGCAGGGCTTTCTTGAAAGTTTTTGCTTTGTTTGCTTGCTTGTTTGTTTGTTTTACTGATAGGGATATGTGACCTAAACTGTTGGGAGACCTGAGTTAGGTCCTTGTTGCTCACAGTGTGAGGTCTCTATCAACAGCAGGAGCCTCAGGGCTGGGGGGGGGGGGGAATGGGGGGAGCCCATCCAGACCTGCTGAATGAGAAATCTGCATTTTAATAAGATCCCTGGTGCCTGTGTGAAAAGCAGTGCTCTCTCATAAAGCATAGTCAACCCCATAATCTCTTGTTTGTCATGGGGCAAATTTTTCATCCTGGGCCAGTTTCTCATTGCCATTCACAGTACTTCCCTAACTTAGGTCCCAAACTATAGAAACTAAATTTCTACTAAATTGTTCTCAGACATATATAAAGGCAAACTCTTTCCACATTTGTTTTTGGCAAAATATCATAGTATGCATTATTCAGAAGTCAAATATGTTCTTTGGATAATCCACTTTTATTTTCTGGTTCCTCTTATCCATTCAGCGATGTACCTTTCAGGGCTTAAGTTTGTTTTTCTTAAAAAGGTGAATATTATTTTCTTCCAGATGGAGTGATGATCAAATCATCAAATTCTTGATGGTTAGTGATTGAACAGAGAAACAAAATGGCCGTTAAAATATATTTTTTCAAAATGGATCTTTTAGAAGATTTTTATAAAGTGGTTTTTATTTTTATTTTTATTTTTTTAAGATTTTACTTATTTATCTGACAGAGAGACATCACAAATAGGCATTGAGGCAGGCAGAGAGATTGGGGAAGCCGACTCCCTGCCGAGGAGAGAGCCCGATGTGAGGCTCAATCCCAGGACCCTGAGATCACGACCCGAGCCAAAGGCAGAGCCTTAACCCACTGAGCCACCCAGGTGCCCCATAAAGTGGCTTTTTAAAAAATAAGTATTATTCAACCTCCCACTGGAATAGGTTATTACATACCTTTCCCCTGAATTCCAAAACAGGAGTTCTGGAAGTCACATTAACTATTCTTTAGGTAGATCGGAAATATTAACCTCCTTTTCCTTTGAAGTGCTGGAGGAGGGAGTGGAGAGAAATATTTGGGTCATCTAATCAGATGAATATGAAAATATTTTTCAAAAATTTGAAAATAATATTTGAATATTCAAATTCAAATATTCAAAATATTTGAAAATAATTTTCAAAATATGAAAATATTTTTTTCTCCTTTTCCCTCATAAACCCATTCAGCAGATACTGAATTTAAACTATGTGATGTATACTGTACTAGGCAGTAAGGACATGAGTATGGACAAGATGGTCTGCCATCAAGGAACCTAGAGTTGTGGTAACCTCCACCACACATATAGGTACTACAGAAATATCTACCCAAGTCTCACCGGGTCTGAAATAATTTCTTACTAGAAATTTGAATACCCTCAAATAAGATGTTTGGATAGTTTGAAGAACTGCTAGGTTTTCTGACAGGGATTCATCAAGTTTTGTTTTTTTTTTTTTGTGGTTGTTTTTGTTTGTTTGTTTGGGTTTTTTTGGTCCCCTACAAAGGAAATCTTCTCTAGCTTATGAAAAAAGTGTTCCATCATGCACATTTTTAATGCCTTTGTTTGCCCTTTAATGGCATCTCATAGGAATTTTATGAATGTTTCATGTCCTTATATCCTCCCTACTTTTTTTAATGTCATAACTCTTTTTTCCCTAGAGACCCTCTTTTGATGACTATTTCTTAATAATTTATTCTAAATCTATTTCTTCTTTCCCGCACGGCAGTCTATCATTTCGATAGATCCCTGAGGGGACACCGGGAGTCTCCAGATCTAACACATACTGTGCACTTGAGGAGCTGTGGAAGGGAGATACATGGCTCTAGTCCTGGTCCTGGGGGCTGAGGCTTTGTTCATGTGTGTTCATTGGTTACCAGCATTTGCTGTGTGACCTTGGGATCTTTCATACATGAGGTTTTGTGTGAGGATTCAGTGACTGTATGTTTTATATATGTGTGTGTACACACCCAGTAAACATTTTCTTCAGATGTAGTAGACAAATGGTAAGTCTGTTAGACTCAGATAGCAGAGTGAGATCTTAGTGTATGACACAAAGTCCATTTTTGGACTTACCTCCTTTACAATGAGTGATTTCTGTTTTATCTAGGAAGAACATGCTCTTTTCCAACTTGAAGAAGGGATTGAAGCTTTGGAAGCTGCAATTGAATACAAGAATGAAAGTATCCAGAGTCGCCAGAACTCGCTCCGAGCCTCACTCCAAAACCTCTCTCGTAGTGAAGCAAATGTCTTGGAAAAACTCATTTGCCTGAATCCTGTAGAGATGAGAGCTATTCTTTTTAGATATTTCAATAAGGTTTGTTTCGGAAGGACAGAGGATTTTCTTGTACGGGGGGCCAAGGTGAATGGTTACACATGTCAGGTTTCAGAAATTGAAAGGCCTAAAGCTTTGACGGTGTAACTACGGATTTAAGCATGATTTCTCCTCGCACTACTGAATGTGGTCGTCAGAAGGCTGTGTGCTTATCCAAGTATGCATGCCTCACTTTGGGAGGTTCTTAACGTTGGATGGGCCTTTTGAAAGAAGGACTTTTTCAAATAGGCTTAAAAACCCAAGAATTCAAGTTATATTCCTCAATCACTATTTCTTGGATATTTTCAAGATTTGGTTGTTGCTACTCAGCATTCATGAAAAATCAAGGGCCCTCCAAACTCAGGCTTCCTTTCCCTCATTGCTATAGGGTCAGGTTACGTGTACTTTATCATCATACCTATGAACTGAAATGAAAATGAAGTGGTGCATCAGTGGCAAAGATAATAATAGATTTTCACATTAACCTGAATAATGTCTTCTCTTAAGGCATATATTATGAAGTGTTAAGCAAATAATAGCTCTTTTCTCTGAGAGGTATCTTCCGTTTAAGGGAGTATCAGACCATTAATGAAAAATAAAACACTGGAATTTGAAAAAAAAGTTCCAGTTCTGTTAGACAAGTGAAATAAAGATGAAGAAATGAATGGAAATGTTAGGCACAGCCCTCCTCTGTCAGTAGTGAGCTACTATTATCCATAAGAGCGCATCCCATCACGGCATGTATGGAGGGCAGAAAAAATGGTGCGGTGCTGTTGGAACTTTTTTTTTTTTTAAAGATTTTATTTATTTATTTGTCAGAGAGAGAGAGAGAGAGAGAACACAGGCAGACAGAGTGGCAGGCAGAGGCAGAGGGAGAAGCAGGCTCCCCGCCCAGCAAGGAACCCGATGTGGGACTTGATCCCAGGACATCGGGATCATGACCTGAGCCGAAGGCAGCCGCTTAACCAACTGAGCCACCCAGGCGTCCCCTGTTGGAACTTTTGATAAAATTCTTTTCTGGTGTTCTTAGAGAAAAGGTTCTTAACCCAAACCACGCAGGCCAAGGTCAGTGGATTTTCTGACCCTGGGTACCCTTTGTAGAAATGAGTATTTTTCTAGAGAGAAGGTCATTACGTTAGCGAGTTCTGTGACACATACATCCAAGTATATTCACTCCATAGCTGTGCAAAGAAGAACCCATTGCCCTAAATGCACAATCTGAGACTGAACTCCATATAGTTTTAAAAAGTCTGTTACTTATTTATAACATGCATTTTGGAGTTAACACTGGGAGGTATCTAGATGTTACAAGAGTCTCTAAGTTCCCATTCTCTTCCTAAGACCAGAGAAAAGGATTTAGAGGATTGTCAATGTAAATTGCAAAGACCGTGTCTGAGAGATGATGCAGGGGTGATAGAGCCACATGATACTGAAAGTGAAGTTGTTACTGGTCAGAAACCCAGCAAACTCAACAGGCTCTTCGGTTATTTCTATAGGGTCTTAGGTTATCTTGTTGGGTATGTTACAGAGCATTTGCTTAGTTACACCATGGTGGCTAAGGAAGTTGTTCATGTAGCCTAAGAGAAGTAGGCTGTTACATGAGGCTATGGAAGACACACTTAGGTCAAAAAATGTCTTTGCTAGGTGGTCCATTTGCGAGAAACCGAACGGAAGCTCCAGTTACAGAATGAAGAATTGAAAATGAAGGTTCTGGAACGGGATAATATGGTTCGTGAACTGGAGTCTGCCCTTGAGCATCTGAAACTGCAGTGTGACCGGAGACTGACCCTTCAGCAGAAGGAGCATGAGCAAAAGATGCAGTTGCTGTTACAGCATTTCCAAGGTACTGCCCCTTCTGGTCTGCTGCAGAAAGGCGGTGTGTCAGACGGGCTGGGATAATAAATAGTTCCTACTTATATTTGGTTTTGAGCTTCACGTGTCTGGGTTCCTACACGTAGGGAGAGGGGACTGGGATGTAGGGCTCTTGGTTCTTGAAATGCCCTCCCTCTGCCTGTCCCCAGGACCACACATAAGAACTCCCACCCATCTGTTGTTGGTCTCTTTTTTATGTACAAATGCGGCATTTCTGGCTTCCGGTGTACAGTTGAAAAGTGTCTCTCTCTCAAGGAGGGAGTACTTTGATATTTAAATTACCTTCCCTTTACATAATTAACGTGATAGGCACCCCATCAGATTTCTAGTTATATTTGTTATAATTTTCAGTTGATTGTAAATTTTATGCATAAAGGTTATATCTTAGGTCAAAATTAGCCTACCACCATTGGACACGTACTGTTATCAGCGCACAGTAGTTCAGCCGTCTACTCTGGTGTGGAAAGAGCTGTCACAGCAGTTGGTCCTCATGTTACCTGGGCATTTGGCCAGTACACAAAGAGTTGCTATGGCAACAAAATCACTGCCTGGCAGCACTGGTAATGCTTCAGTCCAGGCTGCTTAACTGCTTAGTCTTGATTCTTGTGAATCTATAGCTGGAAATGAGTTAGAAAGGATCTGGAAAAACAATCTGAGTAAGCAGAAAATTGGAAAATATATAAATTTGAGTGTTGAGGCAATTTGCCCCAAGTTAATTCAATAACCAGTCGATTAACAACCAGTTGCCTGATGACAGGATCCTACATGTCGCTTCATTCAACATGCTCTCCTTTCCTTATTTTTAGTTCTATCTTAACGTCTCTATAAAGTGATGTTTTCATAGACTTTTTAATGTATTTTTCAAGTCTTTGGCATTGCACCACAAAAGCTCATGCTATAGCCAAATGAGGACATTTTTAAAAATCATTCATTTCTATACCTGGGGTAAGTTTTTCTAACAAAGTTGTAGCTAAAAATGATAATTTATGAACTTTCTAATTTCAACTGACTGTGTTGTATAAAATTCAGTTGACATAGATGATATTCTTTTTTTTTTTTTTTTAAGATTTTATTTATTTATTTGACAGAGAGATTACAAGTTGGCGGGGGGGGGGAAGCAGGCTCCCCGCTGATCAAAGAGCCCGATGTGGGGCTCAATCCCAGGACCCTGAGATCATGACCTGAGCCAAAGGCAGAGGCTTAACCACTGAGCAACCCAGGCACCCTGACATAGATTATATTCTTTATGGGGATTCTGATTTATCGTGTTATTATTTATTTATTTATTAAAGATTTATTTATTTTAGAGAGAAGAAACAGAGTTTGGTGGGGAGGGGCAGAATAAGAGGGGGAGAGAAAGAATCTCAAGAAAACTCCTCACTGAGTGCAGAGCCCAACACAGGGCTTGATCCCACAACCCTGAGATCATGACCTAGCCAAAATCAAGAGCCTGATGCTTAACTGACCGAGCCACTCATGCACCTCCTTAAAGTTTTATTTTTAAATACAAGATAATGGGGGGGCACGTAGGTGGCTCAGTGGGTTAAGCCTCTGTCTTCAGCTCAAGTTATGATCTTAGAGTCCTGGGATGGAGCCCCACTGGGCTTTCTCCTCAGCAGGGAGCCTGCTTCCCCTCTCTGCCTGCCTCTCTGCCTACTTGTGATCTCTCTCTGTGTCAAATAAATAAAATATTAAAAAAAAAAAAAACAGATAATGGGTTAATTTAGAATATCCAATATACTTAGATCAAATTTTTCAAAATAGCCAGTTACACCAAAACAACATTAAAACCAGTAGGATCATGTTATATGCAATTAATGAATCATTAAGCTACATCAAAAACTAATGATGTACTATAGATTGACTAATTGAATTTAAATAAATAAAAAATTAAAAATAAAAAAAAACACAGTAGGATCATCTTATAAATATACCGATAGGAAAGAATAGGTCTAAGGGTATGTATTTGCAGAAGGTCAATAAACTAGGTTTTACCAGTTCAAAACATACCTGATAGGGACAGTTTTATAAGTTATATTATAGCATAAGCTACAACTTATTGCTGTTTCCCCTCTTTTTTGGATGGGTGTTTTCTTTTGTAATTTAATCTCTCTAGCCTCTTTTGGAAGGTTTTTGGTTTTGAGGGTTTTTTGGCTATAGATTTCTTGGGCTTATAAACCTGGGCCTATGACTTTCTATATATCCACAGTCCTTGATATGAACTTTATTTTTTTCATTTTTTACTTTTAAGATTTTATTTATTTATTTGACAGAGAGTGTGTGAGCACAAAGAGGGGGAACTGCAGAGGGAGAGGGAGAAGCAGGCTCCCCCTGAGCAGGAAGCCTGATGTGGGACTTGATTCCGGGACCCTTGGATCATGACCTGAGCTGACGGCAGATGCGTAATCGACTGAGCCACCCAGGCGCCCCCTGATAGGAACTTTAAATAAGATATTGATGCAAGTGATAGAGTTCCAAACGTGAATTTTTTATAGGGAACACTTTATTTCTGCTGTTTTAAGGATAAATCTAGTTAATGTTACTCAAAAAGTGCTTATGAAGGGACACCTGGGTGGCTCAGTGGGTTAAGCCACTGCCTTCGGCTCAGGTCATGATCCTAGGGTCCTGGGATCAAGTCCCATATGGGCTCCTTGCTCGGTGGGAGCCTGCTTCTCTCTCTGCCTCTGCCTGTTGCTCTGCCTGCTTATGTTCTCCCTGTCTCTCTCTATGACAAATAAATAAATCTTTTAAAAAAAGTGCTTATGAATCATGAAGATGCGGTAGTTGGTAGGGGGTTGACGGAGACGGTGACTAAGGGCAGAAGAATCCAAACTGTATCTGAAAGCAAATCCATTCAGGTAGCAGATACATGTAACATACTTCTGACCCTTTAAATACAGTCTGGAGACTGTGTTAGAACATAATTTTTAGTCATTTAGTTTAAACTGATTTTAAATACAAATCTCTGTTTCATAGAGCAAGATGGAGAAGGCCTGACGGAAATGTTGAAAACATATGAAGATAAAATCCAGCAGCTGGAAAAAGATCTTTATTTCTATAAGAAAACCAGCAGAGACCTTAAGAAGAAACTTAAGGAACTGGTAGGGGAAGCAGTTCAGCGGCAACTAGCAGCATCTGAACGTAAGACTTTTCATGTCACTTGTCATGCTAACAGTATGTGATGTATCTAATATTCGGTGAAGTCATGCCTGACTTAACAGTTTAGCCTTTCCCAACTGATTTGGTTATTTAGAAGTAGATATTGAACTTGTATTTGTCTCTGTAAACAGAAATAATTGTCTAGTCCTAATCACCAGGGAAATGCAAATCAAAACCACAATGTGATATCACCTCCTACCTGTCAGAATGGCTGAAACCAACAACACAAGAAACAATAAGTGTTGGTGAGGATGCGGAGAAAAAGGAGCCCTCGTGCACTGTCAGTGGGAATGCAAACTGGTGCAGCCACTCTGGAAAACAGTATGAAGGATCCTCAAATTAAAAACAGAATTACTATATGGTTTGGTAATTCCACTACTGGGTGTTTACTCAAAGAATACGAAAACACTAATTTGAAAAGATATGAGCATCCCTGTGTTTATTGTAGCATTATTTACAACAGCCAAATTATGGAACAACCCAAATGTCTGATAGGTGAATGGGTAAAGAAAATGTGGTGTATACATACAATGGAATATTAATTCAGCCATAAAGAGAATGAAACCTTGCCATTTGCAAGGACAGGGATGGATCTAGAGGGTATAATGCTAAGTGAAGTGAGTCAGAGAAAGACAAATACCATATGATCTCACTCCTAAGTGGAATATAAGAAACAAAACAAATTTGGTTTTATTTGGTTGTTTAGAATTAGAGATTGAACTTGTATTTGTCTGTATAAACAAACAAACAAAAAATACTTGTCTGCTTGACCCTCACCCTAAAACATGACATAACGATAAAGTACCATGATTAAAATACACCCTTTTGAAGTCTCCCAGTTAGAGAAGAATCAATATTTCTAGAATAACATATTTTAGATTTTTTCAGAGATTTTATTTATTTATTTGAGAGAGAAAGGGAGAAAGAGAGTACAAGCAGGGAGTGGGGTGGAGAGAGGAGGAGCAGGCTCCCTGCTGAGCAGGCAGCACAAAGCAGGGCTTGATCCCAGCACCCTGCGATTATAACCTGACGGGAAGGCAGACACCTAACAAACTGAGCCACCCAGGAGTCCTAATATATTTTACATTTTATAAAAGAATTAGCCTGTCTTTAGAGAAGTTATTCTACTAAGTCAAGTATGGCTTATGCAGGGTTGATTTTACAACCTTTTAGGAACACAGACCTATTCTGTATCTGTAAAGAAGACCACTTAAAGGGTACAACAAAATTATTAAGAGACCAGTGGACGGGGCGCCTGGGTGGCTCAGTGGATTAAAGCCTCTGCCTTCGGCTCAGGTCATGATCTCAGTGTCCTGGGATCGAGCCCCACATCGGGCTCTCTGCTCCGTGGGGAGCCTGCTTCCTCCTCTCTCTCTGCCTGCCTCTCTGCCTAGTTGTGATTTCTCTCTGTCAAATAAATAAAATATAAAAAAAAAAATTAAAAAAAAAAAGAGACCAGTGGAAACTATATCTATGCATAATGAAAAGATACATGCTGAATATATAATGTAAGCAGAATTAACATAGCTTTAAAGTTTAAAACAGTAATATCTTAGAAAAGTAGTTTTTTTTTTTGAAGATTCTATTTATTTATTTATTTATTTATTTATTTATTTATTTGACAGGGAGAGAGACAGTGAGAGAGGGAACACAGCAGGGGGAGTGGGAGAGGGAGAAGCAGGCTTCCAGCAGAGCAGGGAGCCTGATGCGGAGCTCAATCCCAGGACCTTGAGATCATGACCTGAGTCGAAGGCAGAGGCTTGATGACTGAGCCACCCAGGTGCCCCTAGAAAAGTAGTTACAATGCTACCTTATGATTATGATATTTGTAATTTATAGTTATTTTCACAAGTAGTTAGGTGGGTCAGTGTCAGTTAATGCCATTTTCAGAAAAAAGAATTGAAATTGAAACCTAGGTCAAGTAACTTAAAAACACAACAGTAATTAGAACATGGTTTCAGGTCCTTCATCTTATGATTCCTGGTTTAACATTCTACAATAAAAGTTGTCTTAGGACAGAGTGTGACACAGACAGACAGATCCTGCCAGAGAGACTACATTTTCTGATTTTCAATGTAGTAGTGCAGAGGTACTAATGTAACTAGAATATTTACTTTAAATACTGCCTGCACTATATAGCTGTGCCTTTTACTTGAAACACAACTTACAAAAAATTAAAAAGTAAACAGACGTTAAGTAGCAAACAGAACAATCAGCATAAGACCATTTTAGCTTTGGGGCGCCTGGGTGGCTCAGTGAGTTAAGCCTCTGTCTTCGGCTCAGGTCATGGTCTCAGGTCCTGGGATCAAGCCCCACGTTGGGCTCTGCTCAGCAGGCAATCTGCTTCCCCCTCTCTCTCTGCCTGCCTCTCTGCCTACTTGTGATCTCTCTCTCTCTCTGGGTCAAATAAATAAAATCTTTATTAAAAAAAGAGACAATTTTAGCTTTAAAAAATCCACTTTCAAACTTGAGACATCTAAAATTAGATACCTAGTGGTCTTTTTTTAAGTTTTGGTTTTTTTTTAAGATTTTATTTATTTATTTGATAGGCAGAGATCACAAGTAGGCAGAGAGGCAGGCGGGGGCGGGGGAGGGGGGAAGCAGGCTCCCTGCTGAGCGGAGAACCTGATGCGGGACTCAATCCCAGGACCCTGAGATCATGACCTGAGCTGAAGGCAGAGGCTTTAACCCACTGAGCTACCCAGGCGCCCAATACCTAGTTTTTAAATGGCCCATGTTTATATGGCGAGTCAACTAGACATCTTTTAAAATGCCAGTGTGGTGTGGGGATATAGAGGTTTCACCCTCGTCCTGCACCTTCATCCTGCTCTTTAATGAGACAAATGTGGAAAACTGAAAAAGTTAAGTAATCTTGGAGTTACATAAAGTTCTGAATCTGTCTGACTAACTTACTTGGGAATCTAGTCTTGTTTGTTTTTAAGTAAACTCTACCACCAACATGGGCCTCGAACTCACAACCCCGAGATCAAGAGTTGCATGCTATGGGGCACCTGGGTGGCTCAGTGGGTTAAAGCCTCTGCCTTCGACTCAGGTCATGATCTCAGGGTCCTGGGATCAAACCCCACATCGGGCTCTCTGCTCCGCGGGGAGCCTGCTTCCTCCTCTCTCTCTGCCTGCCTCTCTGCGTAGTTGTGATTTCTCTCTGTCAAATAAATTAAATATTTAAAAGAAAAAAAAAAGAGTTGCATGCTCTACTGGCTAAACCAGCCAGGGGTCCCAGGAAATCTAGTCTTGATACTAATGTTGAGGATACTATTTCAGCTAGCTTGCTATCCCACCTAGACACATCTATAAAAAGTAAGAAAAGTAATAGTCATCGTAGGAAAATTTGAAAATATAGAAAAAGAGCTGGAGGGGCGCCTGGGTGGCTCAGTGGGTTAAGCCTCTGCCTTCGGCTCGGGTCATGATCCCGGGGTCGTGGGATCGAGCCCCGCATCTAGCTCTCTGCTCCGCAAGGAGCCTGCTTCCCTCTCTCTCTGCCTGCCTCTCTGCCTACTTGTGATCTCTTTCTGTGTCAAATGAATAAACAAAATCTTTAAAAAAAAAAAAAAAGAAAAAGCTGGAAAAAAGTCATAATTCTACCCACAACTATTAACATTTAGCATAATTCTTTTCAGTATTGTCCCCATGCTTAAAAAATTACGGTCGGAATCATATTAGAGATAAAACTGTACTATATCTATTATCTCAAAATGCTATTCTAATATAATGACATTAAACAAAATTTGTTTGAATTATAAATGTAGCAATTTATATATATCAAATTCTGAGTTCCCTAAAAAGTATTATGCACTTCACAATCAGTGATCTTAATACTTAACTGTCTTGGTATTCAGTTCATTAGTTTGTTTGTTTGCTTTCTGAATTTTTTCTATTAACATATAATGTATTATTTGCCCCAGGGGTACAGGTCTGTGAATCATCAGGCTAACACATTTCACAGCATTCACCATAGCGCATACCCTCCCCAATGTCCATCACCCTATCCCTACCCCGCCACCACCCAGCAACCCTCAGTTTGTTTCGTGAGTCATTATTTTTTGATAGTAGTCTTTTCAGTGTCTGCATACCACACTTATATTTATCTTGACTATTTTTAGCATTTTCAAGTGCAGAAAAATTAATCTTGGTCTAAAATATCTTGGTTACCTCTTAGTCATGCCTCTATTACAGAGCATCTGTTTTCTAACAAATATATTAGGGTGTGAGGATAAAATCTGTAAGGATATGATCAGTTTATATGGACATGCAGTTGATGTACTTATTTAAGTATTTAAAACTCTATCCTTGGATCAGTTTAAATCACTATAAAACTCTGTGTGAGGAGACTGGAGTCAGAACAGTTGGGCTGGAATCCTAACTTCTTTTCCTCACTCTGTGACCTCAGGTGAACTAATCTTTCTCTGGTTTGTTCCCTACTGGTAAAATTCTGGAAGAGGGAAACTTTCCACTGTGAAATATCCAAGTCGGGCAAGAAGTGAGCTTCTCCAGTGAGCCCATCTCTGCTCTTTCACATATGCTCTTTCAAAAATAAGATGCCTGGGCTCCCTTCCCCAGACATCAGGACCTGGGCATTAGTTTTTTTGAAAGCTTCCAGTGACTGACGTGTGGCAAAGTTTGGGTGCCACTGTCTACCGTTAACTCGGTGAATATCTGCTAGTTCCATGTGCGAATCTGTGTCATCTGTTAGTTCAGCTGCTTTGTTGTTAGATTATTTTAAAAGTTAGAAAGCCAATTATGTTTTCAACCAGGGGTCAAAAACTGAAATGCCTTCAGGAACCAGGGAGCCAAGGGGAGCAGCAGGGAAGGTAGCAGCTGTCTCAACAGGCAGGGCCAGCTCTGCTCCAGCTGCTGTGGCCAGGCAGAAATTGGCAGTTCTCATTTTTTTCTAGAAAAGACAGAAATCTATATCTTCATATGAAAGTTTCCAATTAAAAAACTGGGGGTCCTGTGTTATTTCATAGGCAAGTAAAACGTGTCTGTGGGGACTGCCAGTGTGCAACTTCTGTTTTTAAACTTGGTATTCAAAGGACTAGAAGTGTACTAATCATGTGTCAATGTATGTTAACATTGGCATTTTTTATCATATTAGGTCTCAGGCCTAGATGGGCTTTTCTCAAGTACATTTTTGTCTTTGATATTAGATAATTCTAGGATTTGAAGACTTCAAGCTTTGATCTTTCCACTCATTCCAGCAGGGTATCCCCACTGAGTGGGTATGCTGTCCTCTCCATTTTGATGGTGGATCCCCAGAGTATTTTCAAGGAGCTCAGCCCTGCTATCATGCTGGGAGTTCTAACCAAGACTAGACTTTCACATACGTGATGCCACATCCCAAAAGCTACCCCAGATATACAGCCTGTAATCTCCGGTGCTGCTTCACTTAGCCAAGGTGTGGACTGTGGTTCACCAGTGGCATGGCAGTGGAGGGCAGGTGTGGAAGGAGACCAGAGAGGCCCAAAGCACTCTTGTGTTTTCAGGGAAAAACAGAATCACTAGATGACTATTTTCCCAACTTTGTTCTATGAATTAAAAGTTATCGGGGCACCTGGGTGGCTCAGCGGGTTAAAGCCTCTGCCTTCAGCTCAGGTCATGATCCCAGGGTCCTGGGATCGAGCCCCGCATCGGGCTCTCTGCTTGGCTGGGAGCCTGCTTCTTCCTCTCTCTCTCTCTGCCTGCCTCTCTGCCTACTTGTGGTCTCTATCTGTCAAATAAATAAATCTTTAAAAAAAAAAAAAGTTATCAGTTATTCACACATAGAATGCCTGCAGGTGAAACTTCTGTTTGTCTAAGTCACCTAACAAAGAAAAAAAGCTGAAAGACATCATTTATATTGAGTGATAATAATATAATTATGTTAGGATATCATAATCAAAATACCCGTTTTTGAGGAAATCTCTAATTTTTTTGCTTTTTGTATTGTTTTAAGATCATGATGCTGGGGATAGAGTTCTGAACCCTGATGAAGCAAGCATGGTTCCAGAAGAACTAAAATGGGCATCCAGAACTGAAAGTATGAGATTAAGTGGAAGAGAAAGAGAACTGGACAATTCAATAAGCAGTTTAAGGACACAACCAAATCCTCTGAAACTCTGGGAAGATGGCCCAGAATTGCCTTTGATCTGTAGCTCTTTAGCACCCACTAGTGGACATTTGTTAAACAATGAGGATAAAATAGAAGTAGATGAAAATCATTTTACAAAATCTCACAGCCGACCAACACCCCAAATCCAGCTGGTGGGTAATGTGGGACAGCTTCATGGTGTCACGTCTGTAAAATTGTGTCGTAAAGAGTTACGTCAAATTTCTGCCTCGGAACTATCATTACGACGTTCCACTCTTGGAGCTGGGGTTGGATCTATGACTGCTGATTCCATTGAAGTAGCTAGGAAACCGAGTGACTTAAAAACTTAGACCTTTAGTAACAAAACTTTTAACTTTCAATAGGAGGTATTAGATTCCTTTGTCTAACCTGTTAGAAATTAAAGCTATGCTCACTAGCTCTTCCTTCAGGATATAGGAAGAAGGGGAGGAAGGAATCATCTTGTATATTATGGATGTATATATCTTCTATGATATGTTTGGGAAGTTTTAATTATTTGCAGACAATTAGCAATATTGTAATTAGCAAATGAACATGTTTTCTAATACTGTCAAGTAATGGAAAATTTAAAATGTTTACATATTTAAATGTTTATTTATTTGAATTTAACTATTTAAATATAATTTAAATAATTAAATATTTAAATATATTTCCACTTAAAAATTTGCTTAAAATCCAAGCATATATAAAGAAGAAAAAAAGTGGAATAGTAATATTGCTGTATAATATGAAAGTATGTCATAATACATGAATTACACTTTATAAGTTTATAATATTGTTATTCTCAAATATATTTGTTATTTTGAAGAGTTCCAGTTGAACATTGCTTGTATGAGAAGGGGAAGTTACATACAGCCTATCTTTTGGCACAGCTGAAAAATCTGTGCCAAAATACAGTCTGTGGGTTTAAGGCAACTTGACTAGGTTGATGGGTTGAAGTTAATTTATAGTCCTCCGAGTCCACAGAGCTTGACTGATCAGTCTTGATTTTCTAAAGACAGTTCTATGCTCTTTTTCTGGGATTATCTTTAGAATGTCATATTGCTATTTTGCTAATATTATGGAATCTAAGTTTTATCTTGCTCCTACCCTGTCTACTCAACATGTCTGTCCCTAGGCTACGAGATTGGGGGGAAAGGATGCAGTCCCATGCCACAGGCAGAATAACGGTAAAGCATTTTAGCATTTCCAGGAAAAGTTACTTGGTCACACGAGTATGCCTGTAAAGCTTGAAGTCTCACCAGAGGCTCTTCAGCTAAGAAGCTGGTGGGCCTCATCGGAGAATTTTCTCTACAGCCTGCTTACTTGGGTCTTGCACACAGGCAGGCCAGACTGCACTGGGGCTGTAAATATGTAAATGAAATTTTTCATCAAGATTTTTTCAGTCTAAATCTTATTATATAATATAAACTTCAGTTTGGAATTAAGAACGAAAGTACTGATTCACCCAACAAATACTTTGTACCTTTTCATCATACTTTTTAATCACAGAAAACATTATAATGACCAGAGGTTTTTTGTTACTTTTTGTTACTTGTGTTGTTATTTTTGCTACTTTTTGAAATTTTCATTTGTAAAATAAAGTTGTTTCTTAAACTAAGTACTATTTGGGTGGGGCAGTGGTCAAGCTGCCCTGACTTACGGATGTCTACTCAATTCTTGCTGACTCAAGTGTTTCTAAGGTGATGCTGCTACTGATATTTTTTTGGTCCTTTCCTTTGTTGTTATTGACCCTGCCCATCTTTCCAAAGACCCCAACTGTCACTCTGTGCTCACATACTTATGGTTTCCTTTTCTGGTTTCTAGTACCTAGGGAGTAGGGTTCCTCATTCTCATTGCTAAAAACCAGTTCCTAGAGAAGAAAACCAAAACAAAACAAACTTCTAAATCAGCGAATTGTTCTGTATCTCTTAAGCATGGTACTGAAATTCATTTAAATTGTGGGTGAGATAGACTGCCATGGACTTACCTGGGAATTGAACCACATTATACAGCATTGGCCCAGTGAGAAACTGCTTTCGACAGGGAATTACGAACTAATTTGGAAAATACGTTTTTAGCAGAGACTATTTCAAGTCAGATTCTGGTTTTAAGCTAGTCTCTGCTTTTTGCCTCTAGTTTGTATGATACATACTTAATATATATCATATGTAATGTGTGTGTATACTATATATAGATATGACAAAGGTCAGTACCTTAACAAAATGTAATGATATATTTATTAATGAAGGTCCTAAGTGCAAATTCCTTATAAGATTAAGTAATAATTTAGAATAAGAATATATTCTAACCCTGGAATCTTAGTTTGCCTCAGAAATTGACCCATACTTGTTTTACCTGTGGAAATAGAAACATACTTTCTAAAAGCCAAAGCGCTCACACTCACAAAGCAAGAACATTTATATCAAATCAACAGTGATTAGATTTAATAATGCAAATGTGAACTGACTCCTAAATAAGAAAGGAACAATTTTTTTTCTTCCTTTGGGTTACACATATATCCATATACTATGATAGATTTCATGTACATACAGTAACACATATATATAAATACAAATAATGTCCTGAATAACAAATACATTCTGGAAGTGAACCTCTCGTCTTTCTAGTTTAGTGCCCTCACAAAGGAGAGAAAAATTAAGGCACCTTGCCCAAGTCAAGTAAATTTTTTTTTTTACTTATACTAGTAATAAATTTTACTCTGCTTCACGTGCTTTCCTTAGTCTAATCATTTTGTCATGTTTGCCTTTTTGTATGCAAATGAAATATGTCTGTGGTTTTTTTTTTTTTTTGTGGTTCATTATGGGTTCTTTCCCCCCACTTACAACAGAGCATTTGGAAGGAAACATACTTGCCTCTGTGAAGTACTAGTTCCTTCCCTAACTTCAGAGTGTTGAATTGGGAGGGTGGGAGAATTATATAAATATGGGAACTATGGGTGGCAAGAGTATTGATGAAGGTGATTTGGGGCTTTAATGTTTGTTTTCTTCCCCTAATGTTTTTTTTTTAGGTCAACAGTATGGTAAGTGCTCATTTAAGAATAGATGTCTTATATGGAAGAGGTTAATAAAGGTCTTACACTAAGTCTAAGGGAGTCAGATGCTGAGTGGGAGTTTGAGTCTATAGTCACCATAAATTCTCATGTACTAAATGCAAAAATGGCATGTTTGGGTCTCAGTTATTTCCTTAGGGACATATCTGTGACTGTTTAAAACACTGGAGTATCTTTGAGTATCTGAAAGTTCAGTATCCACTTGTTTACCATTCTCTCAACTTCACTGGAATATTAAAAAAATATTAATTATGTATATTTTACATCTAAATTTGTAACAGGCCTCAGGTTGCCTTCATTGGTACTAACACATTCATCTACGTTTATATTTTCGACGTTGGAAATGAAGGTGGAAAGAGATCCTTCCACAATAACCATCTCAAGTGCATTGGTTTTGTGATATTTCTGAGCTTGTATGGCAATAGTGTTTGCAGAGTAGTAGGAACATCTTCCCAAGGGGGAGGAATATTTTGTTACTGTCATTGTTTACCTTGATGCTGACAATAAAAAGCAAACTGACTTTTGATAAGTTTCGGTGTTTTTAAGTCTTCCACAAACAATGCACCTCTTTACCCCCTGCAGCAGGAGTGACTGCTTCCATTCCTTGCTCTTAAATTGTGGGGCATACACAGCACCAAATATGAGAATGATCTTTGATTTTTGTAATGATTCCAATAATACCCCAACATGGAGGTAATTAGAATGAGAAAAATTATGAAAAGAAAGCTCAGAAAAACATGTTATAATATTGACTTTTGATATTTTCCATACTTCTTTGTCCCTTTAAATATTTTTTCCCTAGGAATTTCCACAGTGAATCAAGAGGACAGCCAGTATGTGAAATGCTTGTGGTATAATATGATTGAACCTAAATGTAGGTTCAATCTACATTTAGACCTAAATGTCTTAGGTTCTACAGGTAAATTATTACACACACTTCTACTGAATTATCTCTACATTACTTCAAAAGAAAAATACAACAATCTCATAGACTTACAATGAGCAAGATCTTTAGATGACCAAGGAACAGATCATTCACACAGAAGAGTAGAAAACTAAATATTTTTTTAAAATTCATACTTATGGTTACTGGAAATTTAAAATTCCATTTTTTAGTTAATACTTGTGTAATTAAAGTAACACCAAAGAAATATATTTTAAAAACAATTATATACTGTATTGTGTTTTCAAGTTTACTACAGTATATACAAAAAGAGGTATAATTTTTCAAGCCTGAATTGGTAAATGCTGTTAGAATTTAATTGATCTGACAGGTCTTTTAAAAGAACCACGTCTTGGACCCTACCCACTCCTCCCCAATTACCAACAACAAATTACATGACAATTATGGCTTACTTACCCCTCATTCCCCACTAAGTTCCAGGATTCAAATAGCTCTGATAAGAACAGGAGATAAAAAGGGTTATTTTAAAACATTCTATAAACCAGCCAAGAATTTTCAAAAATACTTTGAGGGAATATATTTTATTTCTCTAGCAACAACACTAAAACTTAACTTCAATCTTTGGCTATCTCTAAACCCGGAAGAACACTCCTAGTTACTCCTGAATTTGGCATTTGAAAATACACATCCTGGTTTTTATACCGGTCCTTTTTCTAGGATTGCTAAAATTCACAATTCTATGAAAAGAAGCCACCCTAGATAGAATTAGAATGGAAATTGAGGAGCTATTCAATAGAGACTTAGAAGAAACAGTAGTTTTGGATAGATTCCAAAAACTAAGACATAAACCAAAGAAAATAAAACTTAAGCGATTTTACCATTGAAGCGCCATGAATAGTACGCCCAAACAAACACTGTAGGCAAAATTGCCAGGATTTATCTTTATATAATACATAATCATTTTGCTTAATTTTTCTCTCTGTTAAAATATCCCCCAATTTTTCTACTGAAAAAGCCCTGGATGAAAGACTTCCATTCATGATTACAAACCAGCAGCGACTGGCCTGCCCGAGAGATTGAACTGATGTTATTCATTTTTGTGTATGGCCTGCAGTGCCATTTCACTGTCCGCCATAAAAAGGAGTGAGGAGTTAATCTGAATTTGGCTAATTCATGTAATAATGCGTAAGTATTAAAATGGTCAAAGTTTTGTTTTTACTTCCTAGCATGGTTTCTTTTTTTTCCTAGATGGGAAGAGCAGGAACAGGGCAACATATTTATGTAACGAGAGGCCAATCTCCTTTTGAAATGCCCATCACCTAGGGTGTGGGCAGCATCTGAATTGTTCCAGGTGAAGCCTGGAATGGAACTAAGCTGATCTGTTTCACTGGACATTTTCCCAGGGGCACCAGGTGTCACCAGTTGTAAAACATGATCACAACATGACCAGAATGATCCAGGTTATAATCTTAACGGGAATACATTAAATAATGCTATTTTTCTGAAACACCAGCCTTTCCTTGAAAAAAAGGCAATTTATGAATCATTCCCTTGCATTTTATATGATTTTTGTTGTTGTTGTTGTTTTTAATTTAGGGGAAGGAGGAGAGACAGAATCTTTTTTTTTTTTTTAAGATTTTATTTATTTATTTGACAGAGCTCACAAGTAGGCAGAGAGGCAGGCAGAGAGAGAGGAGGAAGCAGGCTCCCTGCGGAGCAGAGCGCCTGATGTGGGGACTCGATCTCAGGACCCTGGGATCATGACCCAAGCTGAAGGCAGCGAATTAACCCACTGAGCCACCCAGGCGCCCCAGAAGAGAGAGAATCTTAAGCATGCTCTATGTCCAGCCTGGAGCCCCACATGGGTCTCCATCTCACACCCTGAGATCATGACCTGAGCTGAGATCAAGAGTCAGATGCTTAACTGAGCCACCCAGGTGCTCCCCTCCAACCTTCTTTTATTTTTTTTTAATTTTTATTTTTTAAAGATTTTATTTATTTGACAGATCACAAGTAGGCAGAGAGGCAAGCAGAGAGAGAGGAGGAGGTAGGCTCTCCACAGAGCAGAGAGCCCGATGCGGGGCTCGATCCAGGACCTTGGGATCATGACCTGAGCTGAAGGCAGAGGCTTTATCCCACTGAGCCACCCAGGAGCCCCTACAACTTTCTTTTAAAACTGGTTCTACTCTGGGCATGGCAGGGTTTAAATTCACAACCCTGAGATCAAGACCTGAACTGAGATCTAGAGTTGGATGCTGGGACGCCTGAGTGGCTCAGTCTGTTAAGGGTCTGCCTTTAGCTCAGGTCATGATCCCAGGGTCCTGGGCTTCTTGCTCAGTGGGGAGTCTGCTTCTCCCTTTGCCCCTCCCCCTGCTTGTACTTGCTTATGCGCACTCACTCTCTCATTCTCTCAAATAAATCTTAAAAAAAAAGAGTTGGATGCTTAACCAACTCAGCCACCTGGGTGCCCCCACTTCCTTACATTTTAAGTAAAAATCTTATCTTTCAAATGCAACTAAAAGTAATTATTTAATAAATTAATTGGGAGGAAAATTGCTAATTTTTCTATAAGGCAAATAGTCTGTTACTTTACAAAATGAATGCATCATATATGTTTATGATGGAATTTTAAGTAGATTTTCCATAGAGTTGGCTGTCAAAATGGGATAATATTTTAGCACAAATGTGGTTGCTTATTTTATACATATATCCTAAAACATTTTTAAACAAATTCTGAGTTTTAGTTATATTTGTTAGCAACAGTGGGAATAACAGTACTCTCTGGAGAAGTTTCATGTGAAATTTAAGAAAATAAAGACTTGGCTGAGTGTTTTATAGGCATAAGAAGTGCTTCATGACTATGTGAGTTGTGAATTAAAGAGTATGTTTTACTGGGTTTTTAACCACCCATTTTTGCCTATTTGTTCCTTATTTCTTTAGTAACAATTACATTTGTGAGTTATTGATGAATTCTGGTAGAAAATAACTTCTTAAGGCTGAGAGGAATGGTTTCCATTTGCTAGTCACAAAGATGTTTTAAACTTAATTTTTCTCTCTCTGGGGTGCCTGGGTGGTTCAGTGGATTAAAGCCTCTGGCTTCGGCTCAGGTCGTGATCCCAGGGTCCTGGGATTGAGCCCCGCATCGGGCTCTCTGCTCAGCAGGGAGCCTGCTTCCTCCTCTCCCTCTGCCTGCCTTTCTGCCTACTTGTAATCTCTGCCTGTCAAATAAATAAATAAAATCTTTAAAAAAAAACAACAACTTAATTTTTCTCTCTCAAGGAAACTGTAGAATAGTAAGTTAATTTGGGGGACATGTATAAATATGTGATCAAAGTAACAGCAAAGTCTTTCATTCTTCAGCATTTGATACTCTTAGCAACTATATACAAGAAGAGTATTAGAATGAAATCTGACATTACCATGGTGGTCTTTCCTTTATAAGCATGTTGAGGGAAGCTCATTCTCCTCACTTTCCAAGCATCTGTCAATGTTACAGAATATTTTGTCTCTGTTTAGATCAGAGCACCCATGACCTCCCCAGCGAAATAATCAAAGAACAGGCCAAGACTTCAAGAGTAATGGAACCTCCAATCAGAAGTATTCTAGTGGATTGTGACAAATAAATCAGAAAGGAAGAACACTAATGGATACTCTTCTTCCCGGAAGAGTTACCTTCGGGGGTAGTGAGGTCTTCTCAGTAAGGTTGTTTTTTTGTTCTGTTTTGTTTTACAAAGTTTACTATCTCCCAGTAAAGAGAAGGGAAACTAGACCTAAGGACCATCTTGTGTGAGTTTACTTGGCAAGACCACAGCAAACCAAAACACCCTTTATAGTCAGGGCCAGTGCGCTGGGACTTAGCTCTCGTGCGGGGAAGAATATATGCCTCTTCCAAAGGGTGAGCTGGAACCTTAAATTACTTGTGTTCTGAGAACATAACAAGAAGGGCACCTATACACAATGGACTGAAAATTTCTATAGATATTTATTTTATAAATAAAGCTTTCTTCCTGCTTAATGTTGTCTATTAACCTTTTATTACTGAGGATGGAGCCAAGAACTAAATGCCCTGTCACCGGGATGTCTGGGTGGCTCAGTCGATTAAGCATCTGCCTTTGGCTCAGGTCAAGATCTCCAGGTCCTTCTCCGAGCCCCAAGTCGTCAGGCTCCCAGCTCAGCAGGGAGTCTGCTTCTCCCTCTGCCTCTGCCTGTGCTCTCCATCTCAGTCTCAAATGAGTAAGTAAAGTCTTAAAAAAAAAAATAAAAGCTCTGTCACCTAAGGAACTACATTTCAGTGGTAAGCACTATGGGGAAAATAAAGCAGATTAAAAGAGTAGAGAATCAAGGAGGCTTTTTTAGATGGAAATGTTCCTGAGTCAGGCATACCATAAAGCTGTAAAAACTAAGTTGTGAACTCACTGTCTTAACAATATTATGTCTTCCAATCCATGAGCATGGGCTAACTTTCCATTTCTTTAGGTCTTATTTAATGTCTTTCAACTATGTTTCATAGTTTTCAGTGCACAAGTCCTATATTTCTTTGGTTAAATTTGATCCTTAATAGTTTATTCCTTTCGATGCTACCATATGTGGACTTATTTTCTTTTTTTAAATTTAATTTTTTCAGTGTTCCAAGATTCATTGTTTATGCTGGACTTATTTTCTTAATTTTATTTTTGGATTGTTCATTGCCAGTGGATAGAAATACAACTGATTTTTGTATATTGATAATAATTTGGCTTTGATTGATATAAATTGGGTTAGAAATATGCCATACCTCAAACCAAGAAATGCAGGTAATGTTTACCCATACAAATTGACTAAATGAGCAGAAATTCCAACTTGTTGTTGCTGTTGATATACTTTGGGCTGGTTATTTTAAGATTATCCCTTTAAGAATTATTTCTTATCTAGATTACAGGTGGTAAGATCATAGAGCACAGCTGGGTCATTTGGCGTTTGTGGTCTCAGTCTTGGGTCTTTCACATGTACTTTTCCTATTTAAGTAAAATATAAAAGGCATAATCCTCAGCACCCGGTCACTCTGATCATGAGGATACTTTCTACTTTCTATATATTCCTCAATGTGTACATATATTTTTAAGTATTTTATTTATTTGAGAGAGAGAGTGCGCACACACAAGCATGGGTAGGGGCAGAGAGGGGGAGAAACAGGCCCCCTGCTAAGCAGGGAGCTGGCTGAGGAGCTCAATCCCAGGATCCTGAGTTCATGACCTGAGCTGGAGGCAGACACTTAACCAACTGATCCACCCCCCCTTAATGCATATATTTTAAAGATGAATGATAATGCAGAGAGAGCTTATTTATTTAACAAATTTTTAATAAATTTCTGGGTGCTAGGTCTTATGCCACGTGCTAAAAGAAACACAGGTGAATAAATCACAGACCCATCCATCAAGGAGCATATGGTCTGTTGGGGAAAGACAGACAATAATATTTTGTCAATTCTAATATATACAGTGAGCCTGGCACAGCAGTGACATACCAGTGAGTAAAACCAGCCAGGTTCTGCTTTAATGGGGCTCAAGATATAAAGGAGAATATAATGGCTCTAATAAAAACACAGAGGGTGTCATGGGAGTAGGAAGGAAGGGCTTTTAACTTTTAGGGTTAAGGGAAGGCTTCCCCAGGAAGGTGCGCCTTGTGTCTTAATGGACAGATTGGCTTTTAGAAGGTATAGGAATGGGGGGAATAGCATTTTAGATCAGGAAACTCCTTTACAAAGGTGAAGAAATGGGAGACAGGGGCACCTGGGTGGCTCAGTGGGTTAAGCCTCTGCCTTCAGCTCGGGTCATGATCCCAGGGTCCTGGGATCGAGCCCTACATCGGGCTCTCTGCTCAGCGGGGAGCCTGCTTCCCCTCTCTCTCTGCCTGCTTCTCTGCCTACTTGTGATCTCTGTCTGTCAAATAAATAAATAAATAAATAAATAAATAAATAAATAAATAAATCTATCTTAAAAAAAAAAAAAGAAGTGAGAGACAACATCATATACTCAGGGAACTGCATACCAGTACACTGCGGACCCCAAATAAGTACCTGTTGAATGACTGAATTTGTGCTGGTTATAGGGGATGGCTGGGAATGAGGATAGGAAGAGAGCTTATGGGGCACTCTAGGCAGCTCAGTCATTAAGTGTCTGCCTTCAGCTCTGGTCATGCATGATTCCAAGGTTCTGGGATCCAGCTCTACATCGGGCTCCTTGCTCGGCAGAGAGCCCGCTTTTCCTGCTTGTGTTTCTCTCTCTTGCTATCTGTCACATAAATAAATAAAATCTTAAAAAAAAAAGAAGGAAGAGACCTCATATCAAAAAGGGGCTACACTAAAGTGTCCAAAGGCTATGGAAAACCTGCTACATTTATTCTGTCCAAATTATATGGCAGTTGGACTAGTCTATTTTTGCTGCTCCAGATCGTTTAGACATAGACAAATGGTGTACAAAATACCATACAAATGAAGCCCCATAACATCAATTTTAATCACTGCAAGCCACCTGAGGAAAAAATTTTTTGGTCTAGTGTAAAAGGATTTTTTTTAAAGGATTTTTTTTTAAAGATTTTATTTATTTATTTGACAGATAGAGATCACAAGTAGGGAGAGAGGCAGGCAGAGAGAGAGAGAGAGAGAGAGAGGAGGAAGCAGGCTCCCCACCAAGCAGAGAGCCCGATGCGGGGCTCAATCCCAGGACCCTGGGATCATGACCTGAGCCAAAGGCAGAGGCTTTAACCCACTGAGCCACCCAGGCACCCCTAAAGGATATTTTTTTAAATGATCATTTTTTAGGGGCACCTGGGTGGCTCAGTCATTAAGCATCTGCTCCAGCTTGGGTCCTGATCCTGGGGTCCTGGGATCCAACCCTGTAGTGGGCTCCTTGCTCGGTGGGAGGCCTGCTTCTCCTTTTCTCACTCCCCCTGCTTATGTTCCCTCTCTGGATGTCTCTCTCTCTGTGTCAAATAAATAAATAAAATCTTTTAAAAAATAATCATTTTTTAAAGTATAAAATAGTTTTTCACAAGATAATTCCATATACATGTAGGTCATTTTTCAAATTCAAGTTAGTGACATTAGACTTCATATAAATAGTATACTATAAATAACACCACAGTAAGGGCGAGGGAAGGACGTAGCTGAGTCAAAATACTAGGAAAGCAACATGAACATTTCTATTTCAGAGGGCAGTGTGAAGGTAGAATGAAAAAGTTTAGCTTTTGGTGCTTCAATTTATTCAGTATTCATGGGAAAAAAGTTATTTTTAAAGTACTAATCAAGAATTAGGTTCCGATTACAATCCTACTATTACTGTTGGGATGATTAATGGTCAGTTTATTAAACTGGCTGAGTCAAAGACAATAATACAACCTTCCTCTCCTTTCACTTACCATCCAGTTTTAAAAAACAAATGTATTTTTAATTTTTTCCCCAAGTGACAATGCATACGGTTTAAAAGTCAAATGACTACAAAGCTCATAATGATAAACAGAAATCCCTGCTCCAACTGTCATCACTCTGATGCCTGCTTCCCCCCCCCAAAAGTTGTTTTGCTACTTTATTCCACATTTCTAAAGATCTTATTTCTACAGCCACATCTTAGTTTTTCAGTTTTAGACACCTTGTGCCATTTACTAATTGCCTAATACATTTCTATCATATTGTTGGGTGTTTATCATATATGTTTTAATGCCTATTATATGTTGCCACATTGCTCCATGTGGTGTCAGGAGTGGTTAATTATGCTGCATTAACAAACTACCAACAAACCCTCAGTGGCCTACAATAAATGTTGGCTTCTCACTGATGCTGCCTAGCCAATGGCCGGTCAGTTGGAGTTCGGTGCCATGTGTCTTCACTCAGGACTTAGATGGCCAGAGGCAGCCTCTGAACAGTGCCTGTCTTGTGGCAGGGGCAGAGACATGGCTCCTGAAGCTTCAGGCTGGCAGTGACATATTCACTTCTGCCCCTACTTCAGTGGCCACTGCAATTCATGGTGGGGCAGGGAAGTATATTCTCCTCCAGGGAAGTAATGTTGAATGTTCTTTAAAAAAAAAAAAAGATTTAATTTATTTATTTGACAGACAGAGATCACAAGTAGGCAGAGAGGCAGAGGCAGAGAGAGGGAAGCAGGGTCCCCGCCGAGCAGAGATCCCGATGCAGGGCTCGATCCCAGGACTCTAGGATCATGACCTGAGCCGAAGGCAGAGGCTTAACCCACTGAGCCACCCAGGATCCCCAAGTTAGAACTTTTGAGATTTTTTTCATTTTGACATCCTTTTCTGTTCCCTGCATTAGCTCTATTTCCTCTATTTCTTCTTTTTTCCCTCCTTCTTTCCTCCTTCCTCTCACCTCCCTCTCTCTCCTCTTTCTTTCTTTTCTTAGTTCATTTGAAGCTATTTCCTGTGAGGTTTCTTCAAATAGCTAGAACCTGAATTTGGGAATAAATCAGGCAGGATATGTCTTGTGATTCAATATGCAAAACTTCATTTAATTCTGCTTTTCTGTGGCATGAGTCACCCTTATCTTCAGCCCTGCCTGGTGTCCAGGGGAGCTCTGACTCAACCTCTTCTGAAAGTAAACATCCCATATTCTACTGAGGTAAGGCAGCATGGAAGGGGTAGGGATTCAGGGGAAGGAAGTATCCCACTATTCTTTATACAACTTTCATAATGAATTCCAGTTTCCAGTCCCATTTCACCTCTGCTTTCAGAGTTATGGCAGCTCTAGTTTCAGAGCCTTCCCATATAGAGTCTGTGTTGTGAATGGATCCACTGTGGCTGGCTCTACCCCTCCCAAAGGCATAGGTATTAACTTTCTTGGTTTTGGTAAGTCACTTATCACTCATTCATCTGCTTTCCATGTTCCTAATGTTTGCTGACATCCTTCTTC
Organism: Meles meles; assembly: GCF_922984935.1. Taxonomy (NCBI): domain Eukaryota; kingdom Metazoa; phylum Chordata; class Mammalia; order Carnivora; family Mustelidae; genus Meles; species Meles meles. The sequence goes on from NC_060076.1 coordinate 70,832,424, forward strand.
AGCAGGGATATTTTCGTCTCTGCTTCATGTTATGGTTTTATACTTTTTTTATTGCTTCACTATCATTTCATTTCATTTTATTATTTAAAAAATCTTACTTAATTATTTGACATGGAGAGAGCAAGAGAGGGACTACAAGCAGGAGGAGTGGGAGAGGGAGAAGCAGGTTTCCCTCTGAGCAGGGAGCCCGACATGGGGCTTGATCCCAGGACCCCAGGATCACGACCCAAGCAAAGGCGGATGTCTAACTACTGAGCCACCCAGGTGCCCAAATTATTATTGTTTTCTTTTTTTTTTTTTTAATATTTTATTGATTTGACAGACAGAAATCACAAGCAGGCAGAGAGGCAGGCAGAGAGAGAGGAGGAGGCAGGCTTCCCGCTGAGCAGAGAGCCCGATGCGGGGCTCGATCCCAGGACCCTGAGATCATGACCTGAGCCGAAGGCAGAGGCTTTAACCCACTGAGCCACCCAGGCGCCCCTTATTATTGTTTTCTTAAATGGGCTCCACACTGGGCGTGCTGGCCATGAAGACCAACATGGGGCTCAAAATCATAACCATAAGATCAAGATCTCAGACAAAATTGAGTCAGATACTCAACCGACTGAACCACCCAGGTGCCCCTCACTTTACTTTTTTATTTTTTAAAGATTTTATTTTTAAGTAACCTCTATATCCAATGTGGGGCTCCAACTTACAACCCTGAGATCCAGAGTTGCACGTTGTACTGACTGAGCCAACCAGGCACCCCTGCTTCACTGTCATTTTAAAGGGGTATTTGGAGTAAGTGGAGAAAAAAGTGTGTTTGATGCACCACATTTAACCAGAAGTCTCCTTACTAATAGGTCTTAACATGGATAGATGTAATGAACATATCTTCTAAGTAGAAAACGCTAAAATATTGTTATAGGCAATTCTATAAGAATTACAGTACAGTAATAGAATAACTATAACTTTTATCGTGGGCTTATATGTGCTAAGCAGTCTTTTAAATGCCTATCTTTATTGTATATATTACATATCTCATCCTCACAATAACCCCTTAGATGGGTGTTATGTTCAACCCCCAGCAATCTGACTCCAGAGTCCCTATGTATACAACGTGGTAGATAATTTTCTAAATTATAAGCAATCTCTTCATTTTCAATTTGTCAGGTCTCTAGTCAATCCCTATTTATTGTTAAGTTATACCTAAGGTTTTTCACACAGATTTTGAACATTACAGCCCATTATTTGATGTAACATAGCGAGCATCACAGTGGATGGATCACTTTGAGGATACATGTTGGAGGTAGAACAGAGTAGTTTATGACAAATTTTAAAGCACAGTCATTTAAACTGGGAAGCCTGGCATGTGTTTGTTTTATAATACAGACAGATGGGCATTTCCTCTTAAAGAAAGCAGTTACCATCTGTAATCTGAGAGGTCAAAGAGAAGCAATTACAAATCCCACATTAGTAACACAAAACTTAAAAGCGCCTGTTTAAATGAAACATGATCTCAGTAAGAGTTTAACACAGAGAAGCACTGGTGGCCTTGAACACACTAATTCAGAGAATTCAACCCCTCAGTCTTTGAAGACTTTAGTACCAGGCTCATTACCACGCTCTCCAAGGCTACTTGCTACTCCAACATTACTTATAGTCCTTTGGTAATTCTCTGTGAGACGAATACATATATATCATATCTTTCAAACACTCTCAATCCCCTGACCAGCTCTCTTCAAATGATCTTATACCAACTGCTATCTCAGCACCCCACTCTCGTGATCATTCCCTACACTTTGACATTATTAACAACTATAGTCCCACTTTTCATTTTGCTTTCAAGCCTCCTACTCTCCAACCCACCTCTTATCTTTCCAGGTAACTCTTTACAGTAACAAGACTCCAACTTTTCTTCAACCTGATCAGAATCACCCACCTATTTGCCCTACGATTTTTGCACTGTTCCCCACCCCTCTCACAGCCTTACCTCTTACCTCCTCTGAAATTATGGTGCCTCCTTTGTTTCTACCCTCAGCCACTTTGCCCCTTGCTCCCCATTCTACTCAGTCCTGGTTAATCCCAAACCACCTACTCAGTGTTTGCACATAAACAACGGAATATGGCTAGCAGAAAATGCACAACCATATTGACTGGTCTGACTGTAAGTTCTTGACCGCTCCCTCAGGCAGGCCCTTTCTAGTGCCTGAAAACCCTACTATGCTTCCCTAGTCAGTCTCTCTCCCACAGTCAGAATGTTTTTCACCTTTCCTCCCTCCGTCCTCTCCCAAGCCTCCCATCAGTCACTAATTACATTTAGATAGAGTAAGGCTAAAGCAGACCCCAAAACGTTAAAGCTCCAACCTAATAGAGAAATTTAGATCTTGCTCACATAATAACTGACGGTGGGGGTTCCAGATCAGTGGGCAACTCTCCATCGGGACACCTTTTTTGCGGCTCTGTCAACACCAGGGGCTTGTAGTCATCTGGATAATCTGCCTGGCAGGAAGGAAAAGTGCATGGAGACACACTGCCCTGGCCGTGGCAGACATCATTTGTGCTCACATTCCACTAGCAATAACTTAATACTTGACCATACTAACTGGAAGAAAAGCTGAGAAAAATAGTCTGTGTGCCCAAGAGGAGGGGAAGAAGAGATTGTGATGGACAACTAGCAGTCTGCCAAAATGATCTTGCTTCTTAGTTCACTGAGAAAATAGAAGCAACTAGAAAAGAATTTCTATCAAATCCACAAGCCTACTTCCATATGTCCCATATACATGGGGGTGGGGGAGGAGGGGGGATTATATTTCTAGGCTGTCCCCATCACAAAGGAGTAGTTACCAAGCTTTCAGTTAGAACAACATAGTCATATGATCATACCACCCAATTACAAAATTCAAACACTTTTTTTCTTTGCACTCCTTAACCTTTGTGATATTAGATAGTGACAATAAACACTCTTTCCTGCCCCTGCTTTTGTGAAACTCCAATTTACCTTGCTTTGGTGATTTTGCATTACCCTGGTTCTCCTCTTACTTCCTCTTCCCTCTTTCTTTCCTGGTTTCTCTCGTCTAGATTAGGTCTCTTCTTTATTTGTTGGCTTCTCTTATCTAGGTCAGAGTTTCTCAAACTATGATGTGATACAAATCACTTAGAGTTCTTGTTAAATTGAGGGTGCTGATTTAGCATGTGTCAGGGTTGAGGGGGCTGAAATTCTACCATTCTAACCCCCTGGCAAGGCTGCTGGGCCATTGGCCATACTTCTGAGTAGCAAAGTTCTACAGAAGATGTTCTCCAAGGTTCTGACCTTTGTTTTCTTCTTTTCTCTCACAGTGATATCACCACTAGGCTGTTAAATTACTATTTTCCAGCTCAACCCTCTTTCCTATATTTCAAAGTTTTTATACCCAACTTCTCAGTATCCACCTCTAGCTGGCTGTCTCAACGATCTTTCAAATTCTTAGTGTCCAAACCTAAACTGATCTCCCAAAAAGCCGTTCCTACTTCTGTCTCTTCTATAATTACCTATACACTCAGAACCTCCACTATCTTTGGTTTTTTGCTTCCACCTTCATATATGTTCTCATGTTATTCCTTCCTCTTGTAAAACCAATTACCAAATTTTGTAGATTTCGCTTCCACATCATCTTCCTGCCCTACCTTTAGCTTAGACTCATCAATACCTCTCATCTGGCCTATTACAGGTCTGTCTGGAGTTTTTCTCACCTCTGATTTCTGTATCCATTCACGGAGAGGCCTTTCTTTCCCCAAACTTTTAAACCAGGAAAACTCAAAGTACTGTGTTAAATACAAATTCTCCCTCTTGGCATAGGACCCCATTCCCTTTTGTCTCTGTTACTTCTCGACATGCCCTGGAATTTAACCATTTACTTTTTCCTGACCATGACTTTCATTGATTGATCTTCGTAAATGTTCTCATGCTATCCCTTCTTGCTATAAAACCGTCCCCATCTCCTTCAGAGTCAATTCCAAATGGCTCCTCCTCCATGCCGCCTTTCTTTCCAGACCCCCCAGACAGATATGAGTTTTTTGATCTTCAGTACTCTTTGTGTTTTTCATACGGCACCTAGCATGGTTTGTCTCTTATTAGAACGGTTTTATCTTTATTCCTTACTCTCCGAAGGCAAGGTTAACATCTTTACCGTCCGTACCCCTGCCGACGTTACCTATGGGAGCTTATGTCTATTAGTTAAATCAAAGTGATTTAGGGAGATGCTGTGATCAGTGGTAAGCAGTACAGAATGTGAAGCGAGTACAGCGAGTTCTGGTTCTGACATTTATTAGCGGTGAGGCTTTGGGTGAGTTACTTGGCTTGAGAAATGAGAATCCTACTCCCTGGCGGAGCACCTAGGGAGATAACCCTGAAGTGCTATGTAACTCTACGGAGAACTGAGCAACGCTGATTATTTATCTTACAAAGAGCTGGTGCAGTCTTGACTTTCAGGACGATCCCTACTTCACCAACTGGAGGTCGAACCCAGGCCACCAGATCCCATGGCCCTCTTCCACTCCACAGTCCCCAGACTGCTCTCGGCGACGCAGGTGAGACCGCTGAACTGAGGGGAGATGGCCGGGAGCCCTATTCTCTCGGGAGGCCTCCCTCCTTCCACACGTCCAGGGAAAGCTCTTCTCTTCCCGGTAACCCGGAGGACCGCAGCGCCGCCGCCGCCTACGCGAGCCGTTTGGACCCTGCCCGGCCCCCGTAGCTCCCCTTCTTCAGCAGGTGGTTCTGGTACTCTCCCCCCAACTCGGGGCGCTCACGTCACCGGCAAACCTCTACCCACGCGCCAGCGCCGCAACCAACCGAGAAAATAAACAAACCTCCGCGCGCGGCGGCGGGCGCGCCTGGCCCCGGCCCCGCCCCCGCTCCGCCCCGCGGCTCTCACGCCGCCCCCTCCGCCGGGACTTCCCTCCCGCCCTCGCCTCGCAGCCGCGCTCTCCCCGCCCCTCACCGCAGCTTGCAGCCGCGCTCCCCGCCGCGGGCCGCCCAGCCCTTCCAGCCCTCCCAGCCCGGCGCACGCTCGCGGGGCCCGTTAGTGCCCGGCGCCCGCTCGCGGGCCGCCGCGCGACCCCTGCCCGGCGCGAGCCCGCCCCCGCCCCTTGACCCAGCCTAGTCCCAACGCCCAGTGCGGCCGCCCGGGAGCCGCGGGAGCGGCGGCGGCGGCGGGGGGAGGAGGGAGTGGAGGGCCGAGCCGGCGGCCGGGGAGGCCCGGTGAGTACGCGGAGGGCGGGCCCGCCTCGCGGGGGGCCCGCTCCGGCGCCCCCTGAGGCGGTGGCGGCGCCTCGGCCGCGCCGCTCCGTGCGCCTCGGGCTCGGCGGTTGGGGATCGGCCTGAGGCGACGGGCCCCGCTGGCCGGAGCCGCTGGGCAGAGGGTGCGGGAGGGCCGCTCCTCGGGAAGGGCCGCGGCCCCGCCGCTCCGCTCAGGGCTCGGGGCGGAGGAGAGGGACCCGCGCCTTCCCAGGCCCCGACGCCCGGGCCGTGGCTGAGCCTCCCGAGACTCCGCGGGGCCCGGGCCGGTGGGGGGGCTACGGTGGTGGCGGGGCCGCCGAGTGACAGGTGCCGCCGCCCCCTCCCCGCCGCGGGCATCGCGCTCCCTCGCCCGGAGCTGGGCGCTCGGAAATTTCTGGAGCCACGACCTGACTCGCTGTTTTCTCCCTTTCAGGTTTGGAAGCCGTTTCTCTGCCGGAGTTAGGGCTCGCCCAGCCCTATTTCTTCCTCAGTCTACTTTGTGCGAGTAAGTTTTGGAGCATCAGTTGACAGCCTATGGGTGAAATTTGGCTTTCATTCATGAATGAGGTATGGTGGATTACTTTTTGAATAAAGTGCTCCTCCTCCTCCCCGCTAGTTGTTGAAAAGTAAATGAGAGGGGTTTTGAATGTTGTTACTTGCCGTTATTCTTGGGAACAGCAGTCTTTGAGAATTTTTGTCAGATCTCTAACATGTAGGGGGTTTAGTAGATACGGAACAGTAATGACAAAAATGGCTTATTAAATTGTCTTTTCTCTCCAGCTTCTTTTAGATTTTTCATTCTTACCTTAGTCAAATTTTACGGTTGAGTGGGTGCTACGGCTTTCACCAGAGGCACTAATGAAAGCTCACTTTTTTTTTTTTTAACTGAAAAGCCCATGAAATTTTTTCTACATCGTTCAGTATTATCTATTTCTTTATGTAGTAACTGTGCTTGTGATTGTAACCTGAATCATCAGCTTAATCAGTTTGACTTGGAGCCATGACTTGGAGCCATATTAGAGAAACTTCATGGGAAATTGAAAAATTAAAAATGCTCAGTCTATGGAAGTTTAGATTTTGTTTCTCAACAGGTTTGTAACTACACTTGGTGTTAGTCAAATCCTCATTAATGGGAGATATTCTTAATTGTCATAAATGGTTACAACAGACTTATCTGTAAAATACCAATCTAGTAGCTTCGCCCTGTGGACTAAGAGCAAAAACCTGGAATTGACCAAAAGAACTTTGGGGCAGGGGCACCTGGGTGGCTCAGTGGGTTAAGCCTCTGCCTTCCGCTCAGGTCATGGTCTCAGGCTCCTGGGATCTAGCCCCGCATTGGGCTCTCTGCTCAGCGGAGAGCCTGCTTCCCTTCCTCTCTCTCTGCCTGCCTCTCTGCCTACTTGTGATCTCTCTGTCAAATAAATAAACAAAATATTAAAAAAAAAAAAAAGAACATTGGGGCAAATGAAAATATACGTGTTTTATCTGTGGGAGAATCCTTTAGATCCTCACTCAATATCTGCTTGTACTTTTTGATTTTTCAGCTCCCAGAAATTAAGTGCAGGTAGGATTAGGGCAGCAGTACTTAACTGTGAAGAAAAAAATGTAATTTAGGACATATCCATTAAATTTATGTGTTTTGTTTGCAGGAAGTGTGTTGGGAGCATGGTTTTGGTCTGCACTTGGCAGTTGTTGGTTGTGAACTTTATAAAAAGCCAAAGTGAAAGATATTGTTTAGTTGTGTTATTTGAGGAACACGGAACATGAAATAATATATTTGTTAAAGTTTCACCAGGTACTAAATAACTGCTACTCAGTGCCATTTCATTTTATGCTCAATCTGTCTTTTTAAATCTAAGTTACATTTCTAGGAGGCCACACTAATTATATCTACATCATATTAATTTATTGTTTGATTAGGCTAAACTGGTTGATGGTGTTAATGGAAGATGACTATCATTTTACTAAAGGAATATATCTGGTTGCTCTAGACTGAGGTATGGCTACTGCTACCATTTTTCTTGACCCTAGAGAGGTCATAGTCTGGTGGGATGAGGTCATAGTGACAGTGGTCCTCAGAATCTTGGTGGGAGAGTCCAAGAATACCAGCCATTTAGAAATCCTGCCCTTCACCATTTAGGCCATTTGTTTTTAGAGTTTACCTGATGTATCCTAATTTTTTTAAATCAACACTTTAACACCAGTTATGTTTCTTAAGCAAATATGTTTCCTAAACAAAATTAGCTGTGGTGATCACTTAGTAGCATGGCACTTCTAACGAAACAAATGTGAACTGCTAATAATCATTGTTAATTCACACTTACATTATGGGAATTGAGGATTATCTGTAGTGTACTTTGCATTTTCTTTTGCTGTACATTCTATATTAAAGCACGTGTTTCAATGCACAGATAGCTGTGTACTTGAGGAATACAAATATATTTTTAAAATTCAGTAAATTTATCTTTTGGGTGCTTGGTCCTGTGGTTTTGTTAGGGATTGACTTTCAGAATGTTGAATTCATGATTCTGGTGGCTAGGCACAAGAACAAACATAATTTTAGTGGAATCCACTTAATAATAAATATAAAAGTATGGACATATTATAGAGAAGGGAATGATTAAGTTGAGGGGCAGGTCAGAGAAAGCTTCTTGGAAATGCTAGCCCCTGAGCAGGATTTTGAAGAGTGAATAGAAGTTTTATGTCGAAAAGAGGGAGGGCATTTTAGCCAGAGGCAACAGAAAAAAAGATATGAACAAGTAAAACTAAATGCGTGGTCAGGAAATTTTAAGTAGTTTATTTTGCCATAGTACAACATCTAAGGAAGGACAGTTACTGTAGGAAGCCCTAACATGTTCTATAATATTTGATAAGTCAAATAATTGGATTTTTCGAGTATTGAGTATATATTAAAATGGAGACTTCACTATAATTTGATATTACTGTGATCTCAGAGATTTTAGAGATTTAGATTATAAATTAATTGTTTTTACTAATGGTAGTCATTAAGAAATTATAGAATATTGTACTTCCATGTTATGAGCTGTCTGCATATTTGTGTTTGTGAACTTTTTTTTAAGATTTTATTTATTTATTTGATAGACAGAGATCACAAGTAGGCAGAGAGGCAGACAGAGAAAGAGGAGGAAGCAGGTTCCTTGCTGAGCAGAAAGCCCGATGTGGGGCTCGATCCCAGGACCCTGAGATCATGACCTGAGCTGAAGGCAGAGGCTTTAACCCACTGAGCCACCCAGGTGCCCCTGTGAACTTCTTTTTAATTCTTGTGCGTTTTGACCTGAAACAATCGTCTTTACATTTAAAACTTTTTTTTTTAGAAAGAGTGAGAGAGGGAAAGAGAAAATGCAATTGGGGGTTGAGGGAAAGGGGGAGAGAGAATCTCCAGGAGACTCCCTACTGAATGTGGAGCCTGACATGGGGCTTCATTCCACAACCCTGAGATCATGACCTTAGCTGAAACCAAGAGTTGGACTCTTAACCAACTGAGCCACCATGTGCCCCTAAAACAGTTGTTTTAAAATTATCTTTGGGAATTTTCTTCTGTCCTCCTCCAAGTACTTATAAGTTATTTTTATTTTGTTATGAAGTAAAACTGGTATATAACATTAGTTTTAGGTGTACAGCATAATAATTTTATATTTACATATACTACAAAGTGATCATCATAATGTCTAGTTACCTACTATCTGTTACAATACAATTGACCCCTGGGACGCCTGGGTGGCTCGGTTAAGTGGCTGCCTTCAGCTCAGGTCATGATCCCAGCATCCTGGGATCGAGTCCCATTATCGGGCTCCTTGCTCGGCGGGGAGCCTGCTTCTCCCTCTGCCTCTGCCTACCTCTCTGCCTACTTGTGTTCTTTCTCTCTCTGTCTCTCTAAACAACAATACAATTGACCCCTTTTACCCTTTTCACCTCTCTCCCAACCCCTTTCCCTTCTGAAAACCACCAGTCTGTTCTCTGTATCTGTGAGTTTTATTTGTTCTTTTGTTTTGCTTTTTAGATTTCACATATATGGTGAAATCTTTCTCTTTGTGAATTATTTCATTTTGCATTATGCCCTCAAGGTCCATTCCTTTTTGTCACAAATGGCAAGATTTCCTTACGTGGCTGAGTAGTATTCCATTATGTATATATACCACATTTTCTTTATCTATTCAGACATCAGTGGATACTTAGATTGTTTCCTTATTTTGGCTATTATAAACAATGCTGCAGTGAAGATAGGGGAGCTTATATCTTTTCAAATTAGTGCTTTTGTTTTCTTTGGGTAAATACCTACTAGTGGAATTGCTGGATCATATAGTAGTTCTGTTTTTAATTTTTTAAGGAATCTTCATACTGTTTTTTCATAGTGGTCCGCCAACAGTATGAAAGGGTTCCCTTTTCTCCACAACCTCTCCAACACTTGTTATTCCTTGTCTTACTTGATAATTAGCATTCTGACAGGTGTGAGATGACATCTCATTATGGTTTTGACTTTATTCCCTAATGATTAGTGATATTGAGCATTTTTTCATATGCCTTTTGGCCATCTGTATGTCTTCTTTGGGAAAGTGTCATTCAGATCCTATGCTCATTTCTTAATTAGATTTTTTTGGTCACTGAGTTGTGTGAGTTCTTTATATATTTTGGATAGTAGCTCCTTATCAGATACGTGATTTTCAGATATATTCTTCTATTCAGTAGTATGTCTTTTTGTCTTGATGATGATTTTCTTTGCTGTACAAAAGCCTTTTAATTTGATGTAGTCTTGTTTGTTTATTTTTGCTTTTATTGCCATTGTCTTTGGAGTCAGATCCAAAAATATTACCAAGAGTGATGTCAAGTAGCTTACTGCCTATGTTTTCTTTCCTTTTTCTTTCTTTCTTTTTTTTTTCTGAGATTTTACGTATTTGTCAGAGAGAAAGAGGGAGAGAGCACACAAGCAGAGGAGTGGCAGGCTCCCTGCTGTGCAGGGAGACCAATCTGGGACTCCATCCCAGGACCCTGGGATCATGACCTGAGCAGAAGGCAGTGGCTTAACTGACTGAGTCACCCAGGCGTCCCTCCCAGCACCATTTACTGAAGAGAGTGTCCTTTTCTCATTGTATATTTTTCCTCCTTTGTTGTAAATTAAATAACCTTGTTTGGTTGGGTTTTCTGGGCTTTGTTCTGTTCCAGTGGTTTATGAGTTTATGTGTCTATTTTTATGCCAGTACCATACTGTTTCGATTACTGTGGCTTTGTTATATAGCATGATATCTCCAGCTTTGTTCTTTGCCTTTAGCTTATGTTTAAAAGACCCAGCAATTGCACTACTGGGTGTTTACCCTAAAGATACAAACGTAGTGATCCGAAGGGGCACGTACACCAGGATGTTTATAGCAGCAATGTCTACAATAGCCAAACTATGGAAAGAACCTAGATGTCCATCAACAGATGAATGGATAAAGAAGAGGTGGTATATATACACAATGGAATACTATGCAGCCATCAAAAGAAATGAAATCTTGCCATTTGCGACGACGTGGATGGAACTAGAGGGTATCATGCTTAGTGAAATAAGTCAATGGGGGAAAGACATCATATGATCTCCCTGATTTGAGGAAGTGGAGATGCAACATGAGGGGTTAGGGGGGTAGGAGAAGAATAAATGAAACAAGATGGGATTGGGAGGGAGACAAACCATAAGTGACTCTTAATCTCACAAAACAAATAGGGTTGCTGGGGGGAGAGGGGTGGGGTTATGGACACTGGGGAGGGTATGTGTTATGGTGAGTGCTGTGAAGTATGTAAACCTGGCGATTCACAGACCTGGACCCCTGGGGATAAAAATACATTATATGTTTATAAAAAAAAAATAAAAAATTAAAAAAAAAAGGAGACTCAAGGGGAAGAGGGGAAACTTAAAAAGTAATCATTATATTTCTGGACTAAAAACCTGATTTGTATAGGATCTTAGTAATATGTAAATGCCTATTTAATTTATAGCACTAACCACACATTCATAGACTGACTAATGTTGGTAGCTTACAAGATGTCTGCTATGTCGTTTTTGCATATATTAATTAAGTCTATCACTTAAGGATATGTAAACATCTGAGAATTGTGTTTTATTTTGTTATGGGGGGGTAGAGATGTTTGACATACAAAAATGGATTATTTTTTATAAGATCTCAACACAGTGGGGCGCCTGGGTGGCTCAGTGGGTTAAAGCCTCTGCCTTCAGCTTGGGTCATGATCCCAGGGTCCTGGGATCGAGCCCCGCATTGGGCTCTCTGCTCAGCGGGGAGCCTGCTTTCCTTCCTCTTCTCTGTCTGCCTCTCTGCCTGCTTGTGATCTCTGTCAAATAAAATCTTAAATAAATAAATAAATAAATAACATGTTTGTCTCTGAAATAAGAACATGTAATTACTGATCCAGACTTTCTTCAGATTGAGTTCCCATTGAAATTTTATTTGGATGAGTAGGTAATAAAAATAAACCATTTTTAATAACGATTCAATCATTTATAACAGTTGAAATTATTTTTAAAGAATCCAAAAGTTTTTCTCATAGAAAATGTAGTAAAGAATTTCTTTTTATTTTATTTTATTTTATTTATTTGACAGAGAGAAATCACAACTAGGCAGAGAGGCAGGCAGAGAGAGAGGAGGAAGCAGGCTTCCTGCGGAGCAGAGAGCCCAATGTGGGGCTCGATCCCAGGACCCTGGGATCATGACCCCAGCCGAAGGCAGAGGCTTTAACCCACTGAGCCACCCAGGAGCCCCTGTAGTAAAGAATTTCTTAAGTTTTTTTGTAGTAAGATTTCTTGTGATAAAATGAAAGGAGTTCAGATTCAATTGGACTTTCTAACTTCAAGTGTTTAAAATGACCGAGCTCTTATTTTCAGAAAGCATATGCATTGTTTGAGCAGTCACCTTGCAGCTACACTTTATGCCATTAAAAAGGCGTACCACTGACAAGTGAGAGGAAGTATCTGCTCCTTGTGAATGGAGAGCTTTCAGGCTGCTACTTGGAAACTTGCTCACTAGGAGACGTTGTGCTTTCCCAATCCAGACAGCAGCTGCTGTCCCCTGTACTGCATGTATTGCATTTGGGATAGCTAGAGCACAAACTTTCCCAACAGTTTCCTGGGCCTGCCTACCCTGATAGGCACAAGTGCATCCTGTGCTGGTCTGATGAAGCAGATTTCCAGGGGCTCACGTACTTCCCTCTTCACAGCTGACGGATAACTGCAGCGCAGCATGCGCAGGCACTGTCCTCTGCGGGGCACCTGATGAGGCTGCTTGCATCTGGTGGTGGCCTGCCCAACATCTCTGAATGCTCCAGAGTTTTCTCAGGTGCCCAAAGGTCTAAGGGAAACTTTTTTGGAGGATACATTGGTAAGGAAGCTCTGCCCTGTGCCACAGAAAGAAAATTCTGTGAGCTTTGTGGAGATGTGTTTGACATATGCGAACATTTAACTCAAGCAGAGCAGTCTAAATGTGACATTCATGGTTTTGATATCAGTCCTAGAATGGAAAAGAAATTTGTGTAAGATATCAGTCATGATAACGCTAGTTATACTGTAACAACAACCCGAAAATCTCTGCAGCTTAAAGCAGCGAAGTTGCTGTCTTGCTTAAGCTGCATATCCATTACAGGTTAATAAGAGACTTTGTTCATTATAATTTTAGACCCATCAGACCTGACCAATGGAGACTCCCATCTCAACCTATACTTCAACAATCCCAGAAGCAGGAACCGTGTTCTGGCTTTTAAAGGTTTTGAAGCTTATATTTCACTGGCCAAAGTAACTCACATGGTCATGCCTCCATTCAGTAGGAGAGTGGTGCATAATTCTCCTTTAGGGAGGGTCAGTGAATATTTGTGAATGTCTAACCCACGCAGGTTATAGTCCCAATAGTTAAAATTAAATGTACTAATAGTTGTTGAGCAACTGTGTAGGATCATTTTACCTAAATGACTCAAAGCAGCTAAAACTTAAAGGATTTTTCACGTGGCATGTTGAAGTTGGAGTAGAATTAATGCTTTCCATAATGTTGTTTTTTCTAAAGTGAGTTTTCTTTGTTAAGATTATTTATTTATTTATTTGACAAAGAGAGAGATCACAAGTAGGTGGGGGGGTGGGGGTGGGGAGCAGGCTTCCTGCTGAGCAGAGAGCCTGATGTGGGGCTCGATCCCAGGACCCTGAGATCATGACCTGAGCTGAAGGCAGAGGCTTAACCCACTGAGCCACCCAGACGCCCCTCCATAATGTTTTTGAGTCTTGAACTTTTTTATTTTGTCATGTCTTCTCCCTTGTAGGAACTTATAAAGCCTTAATTCTCATGCTTGCAGCAAAGATTTAAGCCTAAAATGTCATAATTTGTCAGTATGATGTCATTTCTATATGTCATGGTATTTATCTTGATTTGCATATTTTTGAGCATAGCAATAGGTCTTAACATGGTATTTTATAATAAAAATACTTTAATAACTTTCTAGGTGGTATCTTCAAATATCAGCTCTTATTTATTTTTAACAGGAAACTCAAAGATTTCCAAATAACTTTCTGGATTTTTTAGTTAAAATGGAAGATTGCTTTTCTTTTTTTTCCCTCCTAAAAACATACAAACTGTAGTATGTGGTTAGCTTTCAGAATGGACCCCAATGATTCTCATTTCTGGTATTTGCACTTTTGCATAGTCCCATATCACATTGAATGGTGTAATCTGTGTAAACAAGAGGATATTTTAGAAGTGACAGTAGCTAGTTTGGATGGGGGTACTGTGGCTTGAGATAGATATGTTAAAACTATAAAGAAAAGCATGGGGCGCCTGGGTGGCTCAGTGGGTTAAAGCCTCTGCCTTCGGCTCAGATCATGATCCCAGGGTCCTGGGATCGAGCCCTACATCGAGCCCCACATCAGGCTCTCTGCTCAGCAGGGAGCCTGATTCTTCCTCTCTCTCCCTGCCTGCCTCTCTGACTACTTGTAATCTCTGTCTATCAAATAAATAAAATCTTAAAGTAAAACTATAAAGAAAAGCAAATGATTAACACAAAAATCAGGGTAAGAGTTATCTCTGGCCAGGGGCAGTTGGGATGCTGTTGGTGAGAGGCACAGGGTGGGTTAAAATTTTCTCTTTTTTTTCAATTTTATTTTTTCAGTGTTCCAAGATTCATCGTTTATGCACCACACCCAGTGCTCCATGCAATACGTGCCCTCCTTAATACCCACCACTAGGCCCTCCCAACATCCCCCCCTCCAAAATGGTTAAAATTTTCTTAATCTTAGTGCTGGGATCTTGGGGTGTTCATTTATTTACAAACATTTTTTATTCGGTTGTGTACTTGATACATTTCAACCGGGGCACCTGGGTGGCTCAGTGGGTTAAAGCCTCTGCCTTCGGCTCGGGTCATGGTCTCGGGGTCCTGGGATCGAGCCCCGCGTCGGGCTCTCTGCTCCGCGGGGAGCCTGCCTCCTTCTCTCTCTCTGCCTGCCTCTCTGTCTGGTTGTGATTTCTCTCTGTCAAATAAATAAAATATTTAAAAAAAAAATGAACCAATTTCTGGGTTTCACAGTCTGTTTCTTTTTGAATGGAAAGAGTACGGAGTCTTCTAGTAGTTACAGGGCCTCTTACTTTGAACTTGGAGAGCAAAGTTCAACAAAACTAGGTTCAGGTCATGACTCTGCCTCTAACTTGCAGAATGACGTTAAGCAAGTCACTTATCCAGTCCAAGCACCAGTTGCCTCCTCTGTAAAACGAAATTAACGATTTGGGTGAGATATTAACCGTAGGACCTTGAATACCCTGAGTCTAAAAGGTCTCTCAGGGTACACTGAAACTAATGAAGCAGAAGATAATGTGGAATGTGATTTTGATAAGTGTCCTTTGGTTGAGGAAATACAAGTTCTCTGTTCTGTTCTCAGTTCTGTGACTTAGTTTCCAGAATTAAACTTAAGGCAATATTTTGTGTATGATAAGAGTGTTCTTCCTTTTCTATTCCTTTTTCCCCCTCTTGAAAATTGGAGATTAACCATGGAGTTGGACTAAGGGCCTCTGTGTGCAGTGAAAAATAATCCTACCGCTCCATATTGATTTAGGGTGTTCTCTGTAAATATGTATATATTATAGCAGTATACTTAAAAGAAGAAAATCATGAATTTTAAAAAACCATATATGTAAAAATGAATACATTTTATTTGTGGTAGTCTTGCAATAGTTGTCTGTGAAATCTCAGTCTCCTTTTTTCTATTTTATATTATACAATTTTATATTGTTTACTCAAAAAAGAATGTTATTGCCAGTAGAACTGTGGGTATGAATCCAAATATGACTAAATCCAGTGTCAGGAGAAGTGTGTGTGTGTGTGTGTGTGTGTGTTTAAGATTGTTCTAGAATCCAGAACAGATTTTACTGATTATGTTTACTCATCTGGACCTTCTTTTCCCTCCCCACAGGAATTATTCTTGATAGAAATATTTTAAAATAGAAATCTTTACAATGGCCTCAGCAGTACTTAGTTCTGTTCCCACTACTGCTTCTCGTTTTGCCCTATTGCAAGTAGATAGTGGCAGTGGTTCTGATTCTGAGCCTGGGAAAGGAAAAGGTCGGAATACTGGAAAGTCTCAAGCAAGCAAATCAACTACAAATGAGAAAAAGAGAGAAAAAAGAAGAAAAAAGAAGGAACAGCAACAGAGTGAAGCAAATGAGGTAAAAATTATAACTGTTTAGGTCTACTTTCCCACTGTAAGCAGAAGTCCAGACCAAGGAGTCTGCAAGGACCAGGCTGTCTGTGAGACTGGTGGTCTTCCTGGGCTCTTCCTACTCCTTGTGACTGTCAGTCCTTGGCATTCCTTGGCCCCTGGCTGTGTCACTTCAGTCTTTGCCTTTGCTTTTACTTGGCGTTGTTTGTGTATCTCTGTCTTCACCTCTTCTTATAAGGACAACTGTTGTATTGGATTAGGCCCACTCTCATTCAGTGTAACCCCTCATGAGGTATCTTGATGACATCTGTGAGATCTCATTTTCCAAATAATGTCACATTCACAGAAACCCTGCCTTTTTCAGGCCTACGACACATCTTTTGGGGGATTACAATTCAATCCATAATACCCTCTCACCGTTCCAACTACTGCATCTCAGATGATCATGGTGATGGTGATGATGATGATGATGATGATAATTTGTTGGGAGTGGTTTGGCTGGTCCAGTTTTAGCTCTTAATGTTACTTTGTGGACTAGGACTACCAAAGTACTTTCTCTCACTATTTAAACTGTAAAATTTGTAAGCCATTAAACTTGAATCTTTTTTAATCCGTGATTTTGCCTTTCTTTTAAGTATAGTTGACATATGTCATATATATATCTTAAATTTATAATGTTAATTATAAGAAAGGCATATTTTAAGCACTCTGCCTTTATTGAGTCATTTATTCCTAACAACAACCCTTAAAGGTAATTGGTGCGTTAAATTATATTATCATTATCCCCATTAAAATTTTTTTATTTGAGGGTAGTTGACACAATGCTGTGTTAATTTCAGGTGTACAGTATAGTGATTCAACAAGTTTATCCATTATACTATGCTTACCACAAATCATACAATGTCATATTAGTTTCAGGTGTGCTACATAGTCAAAAGCACACTTGTTACACTGTTTTCTACTCCTATAAACTTCTTAAGTAAATCAGAATCATTAAAATGATGGTATAATAGAATACAATCCATTTTCAAAGCCACCAATGTTATCTAAACACGATGAAATTAATATTTTACAAAGATTAAGAACACAGTGATTCTGAGAACATAATGAATGGAATAGTATTTGGAATATAAAATATTGATTTTTTTTTTAACTTACCAAAAAAATCATTAGTCTTCCAGAATTGGTAGACTGACTTTAATATGCTTTTTGTTTGTTTCATAGCTCAGGAATCTTGCTTTTAAGAAAATTCCCCAGAAATCCTCCCATGCCATTTGTAATGCTCAACATGAGCTTTCATTACCAAACCCAGTGCAGAAGGATTCACGAGAAGAAAATTGGCAAGAGTGGAGGCAAAGAGATGAGCAGGTACAGTTAAGTAAATCAGATTATTTTGCTTTGTATTTCAGTGAATTCATGCATTTTTAAAATGATAGTGCATCTGAGTCCATGACACCGCTGTTCTGAGGAGCATTTTATATTGAATTAATTCACACATCTTTGTGCTTTTGATAAGAGGTTCTGTTTTTCATCCACTAAGAGAAGATTGATACATTTATTTTGTTAGCTTTGGCAATTCCAAGTACTTATTTTGTGAGTTTTCAATTCATCTGCCTTTTTACAAATGGGGGAGAGATTGGGAAGGTTAAATAACAGGATTAAATTATTTCAGGTAAAAAAAAATCAATATTTGTAGGGTCCAAGGTCTCTTGTTAAAAATGCTCAGTTACAATTTTGCTTCAAAAAGGAAGACTTTAAAGGGGAAGATTTCCTTTTCAACTTTTTTTTTTTTTAATTAATTTATTTATTTGTTTATTTGAGAGAAAGCAAGCATGAGCAGGGGAGAGGAGCAGAGGGAAAGGGAGAAGCAGACTCCCCGCTGAGCAGGGAGCCCGATGCAGGGCTCTATCCTTGGACCCTGGGATCATGAAGACAGAAGCTTAAGCTGCTGAACCACCAGGCGCCCCCTCGTTTTCAACTTTGATGTACAATAGTTTATGGCATTTGTTAGTTTTTAACCTATTACATGACACATTGTGCTTCTGCTAAATATTATTAATAACAAAACCAAATAGATAGATGATTTTTAAGATCAATCAGTTCTGGTGTGTGTGCTGTTCAGGAAAATAACATACTAACCCTGGAATGTACTCTGGAGATGCTGTGTGTGTGGGAAATGAATAGTAATTTATTTGCTTACCTGTCAAACTGGCAGTTATCTGTTGAGAATAGGTATTGCTCTAGCAGATGTTTGGCTTAGTAGAGTACTATTCCCATCATGCTTTGGTTACCAGTTTTGAAAGAATTAGAACATACTAAACTGCACTCTTAACACAAAAGCTATATTAGTTATAACATTTTTGTTAGGATTTTGTAATGCCTTAGGTGCATCATCACAGTGTCAATTATTACACGAGACCTGTGCACAAATGCTGGTTAAAAGATATTTCCAGACAGTGGTATACTGGATAAATCATCTTGTGTTAAACCCTCTAGTTTTTATTTGATTATTTCTTTTTTCCTTCTGCAGCATTCATTATGACAGATTCTTCTGGTTTACAAGTATAAATGTAATGACCTGCTTGTTTAGACAGTAATAGAATTGACCAGTGTCTTCACCAGAGGGAATTTCTCTTTCCTTTGGGCACTGGAAAATTAATGAAGGAAAACTACTCAAATTTGCACCAAAATAAATTTCACGTAATGTGGGAACTTGAGCACAGATATTTGATTGCCCTTCTTCCTGCCCCCACTGAATGCTGCCAAAATGACCAGGTAATTATGAAAAGGAAATAGTTGACTTGGCCCTGACCCTGTACAAGAATGTTATCCCAGGCTCAGGAACTTCAGAGAATTTCTGCTGGGTATACTCTTGATGGGTCACTTAGGAAAACCTGGTACCGTATTTGGAATTCTCACTTGCAGGAAAATAATCAAGGTCTTGGGAGATAGAGTAGATCCTCAGATAATTATATTGGTAAGTGAAGAATAGATAAGGGCAGGCTTTGGAACAGATCAATAGTAAACCATTTGGAATCTATTTTACTATGTGGCATAACGGATTTTAAAAGTAGGAACCAGGGAGTGACTAGACTAGGCAGAAAGCACATAGTATGGTGGGTGTTCTCCCTGACACAGTAAAGGAATAACACGATGGGAAATTCCAGTATTGAGGGAGATGAGACAAAGAGATGACTGTAGAAAGCTTGTTTGTTATGTGGCTGCTTATTTCAAACACAAAAGAGAAATTTTGCTAAGACAAACTTTCCTACTCTTAAATCACTAAAACAATAAGGTAAGTTTACATCAGTTAAGCCTGAGCATAAAATCTGAGAGCTGGTATTAAATAGCAGCTAGGTGGACAGTAATGAAGCATCCATTCCTTTGCCATGTGAGCAAACACTGGATCTTAGTTGATCTCACATCAACTGAAGCAGTTGGTGCCCCACAAAAGGAAAAGAACATTGTACTTAGTGTCCAAAGTGAAAGTATACTTTGAAAAAAGATTTATTACAGGAAGCAAAAGTTGATTGTAGACACTACCTGTTCTTTTGCCTTAATAAAAACCCAGGGCTAGAACATCTTATAAAAGTCAAGGAGATTAATAATATTATAAAGCAAGGTGAGGTGGTAGACTGAGATGAAAAGTGGACAAGAGAAATTGAAAGGGAGGGAAGTGGGTGAAATAAAAAATTGGGGAAATAAAAATCATAGCAGATAGTGAAATAAGTCAATCGGAGAAAGACAACTATCATATGATCTCCCTGATATGAGGACGTGGAGATTCAACATGGGGGGTTAGGGGGATAGGAGAAGAATAAATGAAACAAGATGGGATTGGGAGGGAGACAAACCATAAATGACTCTTAATCTCACAAAACAAACTGGGGGTTGCTGGGGGGAGGTGGGGTTGGGAGAGGGGCAGGGGGTTATGGACATTGGGGAGGGTATGTGCTATTGTGAGTGCTGTGAATTGTGTAAACCTGATGATTCACAGACCTGTACCCCTGGGGATAAAAATACATTATATGTTTATAAAAAAAAAAAAAAGAAAAGGATGAATACCCAACTTTTGTAGCAACATGGACGAGACTGGAAAGTGATTATGCTGAGTGAAATAAGTCAAGCAGAGAGAGTCAAGTATCATATGGTTTCACTTATTTGTGGAGCATAACAAATGACATGGAGGACATTGGGAGATGGAGAGGAGAAGGAAGTTGAGGGAAATTGGAAGGGGAGGCGAACCATAAGAGACTATGGACTCTGAAAAACAACCTGAGGGTTTTGAAGGGGCGGGGGTGGGAGGTTGGGGGAACCAGGTGGTGGGTAATAAGGAGGGCACGTATTGCATGGAGCACTGGGTGTGGTGTAAAAACAATGAATACTTTTACGCTGAATAAATAAATTAATTTAAAAAATCATAGCAGAATAAAAATTTCATTAGATTAAAAAACAGACTATATGCTGAAGAAGATTGAGTCAGTTGTACAGAGGAAATCTGAGCTATATTTTGCCAATATAATCAACATGATAGATTGGAACACAGAAGTGAAATCCAACAGAGGCATAATTAGTGTCCCTACAACAACTAGAATAGAGGCAGTCATTAAAGATAATATTGATACTGGGTGATGGACATTGGGGAGGGTATGTGCTATGGTGAATGCTGTGAATTGTGTTAAGACTGATGAGTCACAGACCTGTACCCCTGGAACAAATAATACATTATATGTTAATAAATTAAAAATAAATAATCTTTAAAAAAAACAAAGATAATACTGATAGAAATTTTCCTAAGCTAAGTAAAGTTCTCCAGTCTGAGCTTGAAAGAACTTAAGCCTTTTTTAAAGACTTTTTTGGGAGAACTTTTAAAAAGATTCTAATTTTAAGAATGAGAGACAAAATAGTATACTCTGTGTGTATATATATGTGTGTACATATGTATATATACTGTGTATGTATACACACACACACACACACACACACACACACACACACACGGGAGAAAACAAGATGAAAAATCAGGCTGGCTACTTTAAATGCCAGAATTGAAATGCTAGTACCAAGAGTTCCATATCTGGCCAAGGTGTCATTTTTGTGAAAGCTAAAGAAATACATTTCTAGACGTGAAAGGGCTAAGGAGGCATACCGCCAGTATCCTTTCTGTAAACTTTTCTGAGATATGCTCCTGCCAATTAAAAGGCAAATCTAAATAAAGAGCACAATTGGAAAACACCAGTGGCAAGCATTGAAACCAATTTAGTGCAGAATAAGATCTAAGTTGTGATTGTAAATGCTTGTTAAAGAGAAATCGACTCACGTGAAGAATTTGTCTAAAGTGAAATCCCTGTTTTTGGATACAAAATTTAGGAAGGAAGTTGGTTGGAGAAGCCAGTGGGTATTTTAAAGTTTTTCATAATGGTAACAAGATACATAGTTCCAAGTGTGATTTTTTTTTTTTTAAAGAGAGCAGTTTTTCATTCTATGAGCTTAAAATCAGTTGAAGAAAAAAAGTTAAACCTGGTCCATATAAGCAAAGTGACAAAGTCCAGGAATATGCAAGGAAGCCTTTTAAATAAGGTATAAAAAAGAATAATAGACATTTCATTTAATAAATAAATATAAATAGTTGAATTTACTCATTAAAAGACCAATATAGACCAACTGCCTGGACCACATTTTGATCTTAATTCTTATCTTTTCCTTAACTTTAAAAATTGTGACACATTCTCCACAAAGAGGCGAACCGTAAGAGACTATGGACTCTGAAAAACAACCTGAGGGTTTTGAAGGGGCAGGGGTGGGAGGTTGGGGGAACCAGGTGGTGGGTAATAGGGAGGGCACGTATTGCATGGAGCACTGGGTGTTGTGCAAAAAACAATGAATACTGTTACGCTCAAAAAATAAATAAATTAAAAAAAAAAAGAAAAAAATTGTGACACATTAACCCTGAAAGGATAGGTTCAGGCTATTCAGGATACTGTGTGTTTTGCTGAGGTATGCTATGAAAGCTGCTGGAAATTGTAGAGATGATCTTTAAAGCACTATTAGCGTTTAAAGAAATGTTTCTATCTCATTTTCCCTCTCATAGACTTGTATGTGTCCCAGTGTACTTCAGCATGGAAAGATAGTCTTATATTTCCTTTTTCTTTGCAGAGTTGTATGCATCAAAAGAGTTATTTGCTTCACACTTGAAATGGATGAATTTTATGTGATATATGAAATATATGAAATACGTTAATTATACCTCAGTAAAGCCATTTTAACAAAAGATGAATAGTCCTTGGCTTTGATTTAGTTATATTTATAATTTTTACTACTTCTTTTAATACTCAATTGAGATCAAGAAACATCCTCTTCACCAGTATCTGTTTGCCTGGGAATAAACCTCTGTGTAGATGTTGTTTTCCTTTATTCATGATACATTGATATTGCTGATTCCAGTGGAATTTATATTAAATCCACATATGGCTCAAAAAAAAATTAACTGAATAGAAAAATTTCTACTCATGGATTTTTTAGTGATAAACTGATAAAATATGATCATATATTTCTTCCTTTTACTGATTCAATATCTTACTGAAACTGGTTTTGTCCAGCTCTAAAGTGAAATATCGGCTAGTATGTGCACATACTTGTTCTTGTACAGTGAATCCTCCGGTCCATCTGATAAAGGTGTTTTGCCAATAGCTTGTTATGTTTTTTGTTTGTTTGTGATTGTGATATTTGTCATTAACCTCATGGCTGGTATAAGAAGTCCCTTGGCAATTTTTTAACTTGCGCTTGTTTCCCTATAAGGAGTGCAAATTCATAAGTCCTCTATATTTTTTGGCTCTTTCTTTAGCAACAAAATCCATCACCTTTGTTCTGGAAAAAGCATTATGTGGTGCTTGTTCTGGAAAGACTTATACAAGTTATTGTGCTTCGAAAGTGAAACAAAAACTATGGTGTCTTCAGGCCACTGGTCTGACCATGTTTCATAGCAGGCAGCTAGGAACAAATGTATTGACTCAATAAATCAAAATTTCAAATGCTCACTATCATAATTTTCTACTTATAATGTATATAGTCTGACACATACAGATTTATGTTCTATATTCACTGTGTTAGAGTTCTGTTCACTTAAAAATTCATTGTGTTTCTGTAAGTATCATTTACAATTCTGTTTTCCTTCCTACTTTTAAACCTTCAGTAAATCATTAAACCATTTTTGTTGCTTGGGCGGCATAATAAAACATACAACAAAAATGCAGATTTAAAAAATGTAAACAACACTTAGAAGACATGAAGATACTTTATCAAAATAAGCTGAACCTAATGATTAGTGTGTACACACAGATCCAATTTTTGTAGAACGTTGACAGCCTTTAAAATCGTAATGTTCAATAAGAATATTAGAAGATTTTTGGAAAAATAATTCTGCCTTCCTGATTAGTGAAAGATATGTGGTCCACACTCTGAAGCTCATGGAGTTAGAGGACCACAGGGCAGTGCTGCTGTTGTGGCTAAAGAAGCAATTGGCTGTAAGCATTAGATTGTCTTCAAAATGGTGTTCTGTGTTGTGTTACAGAATCCTGTTCCCATGATGCCTGTGGGAAGTGAGGAATAACTCTTCATTTGGAATTTGTTTGGCTTGCATGTAAAATGGGTAAAATTGTTATGGTACTTAGACTTACAATTTTTTTTTTTTTATATCTAGTTCCCAAAGACTTGGCCTTCCCATTTTTTCATTGGTTCTTCATATTAACTGATCATAAGCCCTTGAGCTATAGGTTTGTTTAAATAGAAAAAACATGTTTTACTGCTAGATGGGGAGTAGGAGTAGGCAATGAAGGAAGCCAGCTGAAAGGGGATCTGAAGTGCTCCTTCTTGGGCACACGTAAGTATCTTTTTCAGTCTTGTAGGCATTGTAGTGCCTACTATTTCTTCTTTGTCTTCTTTTCCTCCTCCTCCCGTAAGTGCTGCAGAAATCTCAATCTGCAGACTTAATAGAAGATACTTTTTAAAAAATCATGGTGGTTTTGCATTTTCTTGCCAGGTACCTGTCTTTTAGGCTCAGACTGTCCCCCCTCTCAGTTCTGTCTGTACATGTATTGATGAATTAGGTTGACAGCTATGTTTATAGTAGTCTTATGATTAACGCTGTGAGATATGTTTAGAGAATTTAGAATCATGTATTCTTTCTCTTATTGTTTTTGTGTTCTGCTACCATTCTCCCTGTTATCTAGGATCACAGATCTTATCTTTGATTCTTTCTTCTTTCATATTCAGTCAGTGTTCTAAAACTTGGTCATTCTTTTCTAGGGTATAGCCTTCTTTATTTTCTGCACTTTTATGTTCTGGTTCAAATTTCTGTATGCTGAGATTACAGATGTTTAGCCAAACACATTGATTCTAAGCCTTTGTTTTTCTGATGTTCCAGTTTAATTCTTTAAATTTACTTTCATCAGCAATTCTTTTTCATCTGGCCTGAGGAGTCTAATTCTGCCCTACCTAAGCAACCTCATTTTCCACTATTCTCCATTGTAGAGGAAGGGAATTCCAATTTACTGTATGTGCGTCTTGTGCCAGGCAGGCACTGGGGTAGGCACTTTACATGTATTAATAGCTTTAAATCTTTAAAACTGTCCTGTATGCTGATATTTCTATTTCCTTTTTATATACAAAGAAGCTCATATTTATAGAAATCATGTAATTTGCCCAAGGTCAGTTAACGTACATGGAAGTGGAATTTAAATGATCTACCTGAGTGTTCTCCCAAAGCCTGGGTTTTGTCTACATTTCTCTCTATTGAATTCACACTTTATTAGGTATCCCCTTTCTTTGGTGTATCCCATAATGCATCTGTTTTTAGTATCATATCTTTGTTCACTTGTCTCTTCTGAAATTTTTCTATTCCTTTTTCTACCTCTCCAAATTATTTCTTCCATTTATGGACAAACAAATTAATGTCTTTTCTGTATGCCTTTCTGAATTTTATTTGTCATGTATGTTTTTTTCCTCCACTTCTGTAGCATTTTCAATATTTTATTCTATTTCCTGTGCTTTGTATGTGTTAGTGTTCTGTCCACAACTGGAGCAGAAATTCTTTGAGGGCAAAAGCTGCTTTAAAGCCCTACAAGCAAGGCACGTAGAAGGTTGTCTATTATCTTATTTGTTGATTAATCATATGGACATTTTTGGAAAATTTGTTCTAGCTTTTAAAGATTTAAATTGAAACTTAAATCATTTTTGCCTACTTGTGTTTCCTTGTGTACTAGCTTGTGTTAAAAGCTCTGAACCGCTGCATTTAGAATCAAATGCTAAGGAGACTTTTCGCTTTAAAAGTTCCATTCAGTTGTTTTCATACTGTTAGAATCAGCTACTTTAATATTTAAGTTCTTGAGTTAATAGGAAAAAGAATAGTGACATCTTCTAGTTGACTCCCAGCTCTTTAATCTGTTCTCCTGCTTATTAAATAATTTTTGGAATATCAGTCAGAATATCTAACATATTGGAAATAATATTAAACGCCCTTTCTATAAGTGTAAAATGTCATTAATATGGATTAAAAATTCAGTGGTAAATTGAACTGGCTTTGATCAGAATAAACTTAAATAGTTTTGTTATTTTATCTGTGTTGGGATGACTTGACTTTACTTACAAAGAAATATTTTATACTCTGCTTTGAGTTTAGGTGGAGAAATTAATGTAAACTTTATTTTTTTAAGATTTATTTATTTAGAGAGTGAGTGTGCAGGGGTTGGGGAGGAGCTGAGGGAGAAGGAGAGAATCCCAAGCAGACTCTGCATTGATTATGGAGTCCGATGCAGGACCCAGTGCCATGACCCTGAGATCACAACTTGAGCTGAAACCAAGAGTCTGACGCTCAGTGGATTGCACCACTCAGGCACCCCTGATGTAAACTTTTTTGTGTAATGCTAACATGAATCCAGTTCTTTTTTACTTTATAGCATACTGTTTTTGAGTATCTCTTATATTATAAATATTTGGAAGGTTACTACTTTTTCCTGATGATTACTAACTTGGATTAATTCTTCAATTTGTTTTAGTTTTATAGAAATATGTACAGTTTACTCTGGGTTTAACCGTATTTTCTAGTGCTATATAGCCTTATTTACCATTTTAATTCTAATTGCAATTTTCTCAGAGTTAGATTGATTTTTTCTGTGATAAACCTAATCTTTTCCCCTTCTTTTTGTTGTCTTAGTGTAGGTTTAGATGAGATACTTTCAAAGGGATAACTTAGTTCGGAATAAAAACTTTAGTTCAGGGGCACCTGGGTGGCTCAGTGGGTTAAAGCCTCTGCCTTTGGCTCAGATCATGATCCCGGGGTCCTGGGATCCAGCCCCGCATTGGGCTGTCTGCTCAGCAGGGAGCCTGCTTACCTCTCTTTCTGCCTGCCTCTCTGCCTACTTGTGATCTCCCTCTGTCAAATAAATCTTAAAAAAACAAAACAAAACTTTAGTTCATGGTATCCAGTGTTTACATTTTTCTAATTTTTAAGTTATTCCTTGGAAATAAGTCATTCCTTTTTGGAGTCATTTTCTGTTTTAGTTTAGATTTGTCACTAAGCAATAGAAATAATTCCGATTACTGTTGGCTGAAGTAATTTGTTGAAAGGATTCACCGATTTGAATTAAGAACTAAACAAGTGTGCCTTGGGGGAGATGGAAGCTTAAACATTCTGGAGTGCTTAGAGATCTGAACGAGTAGAACTAGTATGCTCGCTTATAGAGGCTGACACATCAGATGATCAGACACCACTTGCTTTGTATTTGTTCTCAAAATTTAATTCCTAGGACATCAAAAAAGAGTTGAATCCCTTGCCACCACCCTGTCCTTGATGATGGTAGCTTGGATGTTTGTGTGGGTTTGGTGATGGGTGGTATACATGGTTATGTGATTGGCTGTCCTACTAGAATCACAGGACATTGGGATGAAGTATAGCTATTCACAGGAAAAAAGGAAGGGATTCTGGACAAACACTAGAGTTGTCCACTAAATTTGTGCCTTTATTATCTAGTCCACATAGGTTGACACATCCATGTACACAAATCTAGGAAGTTTACTCCTGTCATGTGGCAACTCTCCTGTATTCAGCTGCAGTTATAACCTTGTCTCCAGAGGTGGAAACCAAAGTTTCATTCAGCTACCATGGCAATTCTGTCTGGTAATTTTGGAGAGTAATTTGATCAGTTGATAGTAGGAGCTAGATTGTAAGAAATTAAGATGATTTTGAGTAGTGGGAAAGAGGAGCCAAAAGATATAGATCACAAATTAAAGAACTATTTTTTATTGTATTAGATGACCTTTAAAGGTAGGACAATCATATAAAAGGATAGAGGTAGAAAGGCACACTATAAATAATTATTCTGTAACATCAGAGATCTACCAGAACATTTGGTCACCTTATTTAAAGTTTCTGTACCTCTGTGGATTACTTTATATTAAGGGAATGATATGTTTTATAATGTTTATTGATTATTTTTCAGTTACATTTTTGAGTGGAGGTCACTATTATAATTTTCTGTGTCCTAAACTGGACACCATCATTGACCTCTAATAGTGTCAATTTCTTTGTAAAATTTTTTTTACTAAAGAAAAAAATTATGTGATGTGTAATATATAATTGACAGTGAATAGGGAAATAGAAACCTCAAAATTGGAAGTTTGCTTTCATATCTTCTGAAAACTACAAGGTTCTCTACTTTGGCATGGACAGATAAATTTGGAGAACCCAGATTGTTTTTAATGTGTTTGTTTCACTTTCCTGTATATATTGTCATGGTTATTTAGCTAGTGTGGCATAATTGTGAAACTTTCTTTTTTTTCTAGCTGACATCTGAAATGTTTGAAGCAGATCTTGAGAAGGCATTGTTGCTAAGTAAATTAGAATATGAAGAACACAAAAAGGTATTTACACATTTATTGATTTAGATATTTTAAATGTTTAAATGTTTAAATATTTTAAATGTTTAAGTGTTCAGAGGTTAGGACCAACCTTTCTGAAGTTTGTATAAGAGTTCTCCATTAAAACTTGTCCTAATGATATGAGGACATGGAGAAGCAACATGGGGGGTTAGGGGGATAGGAGAAGAATAGATGAAACAAGATGGGATTGGGAGGGAGACAAACCATAAATGACTCTTAATCTCACAAAACAAACTGGGGGTTGCTGGGGGGAGGTGGGATTGGGAGAGGGGGAGGGGGCTATGGACATTGGGGAGGGTATGTGCTATCGTGAGTGCTGTGAAGTATGTAAACCTGGCGATTCACAGACCTGTACCCCGGGGGATAAAAATACATTATATGTTTATTAAAAAAAAAAAATTTGGAAGGGGAGGCGAACCATAAGAGACTATGGACTCTGAAAAACAAC
This sequence comes from Meles meles, assembly GCF_922984935.1. Taxonomy (NCBI): domain Eukaryota; kingdom Metazoa; phylum Chordata; class Mammalia; order Carnivora; family Mustelidae; genus Meles; species Meles meles. The sequence continues at coordinate 70,860,738 of NC_060076.1, forward strand.
CTGAGGGTTTTGAAGGGTCAGGGGTGGGAGGTTGGGGGAACAGGTGGTGGGTAATGGGGAGGGCACGTTTTGCATGGAGCACTGGGTATTGTGCAGAAACAATGAATACTGTTACGCTGAAAAAATAAATAAAATGGAAAAAAAAAAACTTGTCCTAAAAATTCACTACTGTAACAAAATATTATTATGAAGTTTTTTAAAAATAATTTTTTAAAAGATTTATCTATTTAGGGGTGGTAGATGACTTAGTGGTTTAAAGCCTCTGCCTTCGGCTCAGGTCATGATCCCATGATCTGAGTGGGGAGTCTGCTTCCTCCTCTCTCTCTGCCTGCCTCTTTACCTACTTGTGATATCTGTCAAATAAATAAATAAAATCTTAAAAAAAAAGAATATTAAAAAAAAAAGATGTAGCAATTTATTTGAGAGAGAGCAGGGGTGGGGAGGAGGAGACGAGGGAGAAAGAGTCCCAACCAGACTCTGTGCTGAGCATGGAGCCCAACATGGGACTTGATCCCATGACCCCAAGACCATGACCCACACGAAACCAAAAGTTGGGTGCTCAACTGACTGCACCACCCAGGTGCCCCGTTACCAGTTTTTTTCCCCCCAAGATTCATTGTTTATGTACAACACCCAGTGGATTGGAGCATTTTTATTTTTTTATTTTTTTAAACATCTTAATTTTATTTTATTCTTTTCAGTGTTCTAAGATTTTTTTGTAATAAGATTATTCCCTAGGTTTTGGGAGGCAACAAACTGAACTTCGGTGATTTAAAATGTTTCCTTAAATTTGTCCACTCAAGATGAAGAGAAGAGGGGAAATGAAATTAATAGCAGATGATTTATTTTAACTTATTTTTTAAATTAACACAGGAAATAAGTAGATTTAAAAATCTAAATAAGTGGGGTGCCTGGCTGGCTCAGTGGGTTAAAGCCTCTGCCTTCGGCTCAGGTCATGATCCCAGGGTCCTGGGATCAAGCCCAACATGGGGCTCTCTGCTCCGCGGGGAGCCTGCTTCCTCCTCTCTCTCTGCCTGCCTCTCTGCCTAGTTGTGATTTCTCTCTGTCAAATAAATAAAATATTTTAAAAAATCTAAATAAGTATGAGTACAGGGGCATCCACTAAGAGACTCTCTGCTGGAGATAACCTAATAATTAAATGGGAGGCCATTCCTGATGTTTTGACCTCGTGAACTCTGAATTTTATCTAAACTGTAATATTGGGCTGTGTGCTGAAGTGCATTGTACAGCTCGAAACTATAGGAACATTTAAGTAAAAGGTAGTATTGGCTTCCAGTTTCTATATTTAAATTGAGCATTTATTATTTTCATATAATTTGACATTTTAGTTCTTTATATGCATTGGAAATTTTTTTGGTCTGTAAAATATATTCAGTTTGTGATTGTAGTTGATCATAAGTGACTCTGGTCATGCTTAAGGGCCTTTAGACTATGTCATTGTACACGAGCTCCTTCACTTAAGATGAAGGGAAGAGGGAAATTAAAATTTATAGCAGGTGCTTTTGCTTTTTACTTGTATTTCAAGGGAAAAGGACGAAAGACTTTGTATATTATATGTGTTCGTTTCATTTTCCGTGTCCCTATTCCTGTTATCCTGAATAATCAAGAATAACTATGATCCTTGTTAGTTGCCCATTTAAACACAAAGCTGGCAATTAGAAAAATGAATACAGCTAGCTCTTATGTTATTTAATTATTAAAATGGATTTTCAGGGCGCCTGGATGGCTCAGTAGGTTAAGCCTCTACCTTCTGCTCAGGTCATGATCTTAGGGCCCTGGGATCGAGTCCTGCATCGGGCTCTCTGCTCAGCAGGGAGCCTGCTTCCCCATCTCTCCTTCTCTGCCTGCCTCTCTGCCTACTTGTGATCTCTGTCTATCAAATAAATAAATAAAATCTTTTTTAAAAATGGACTTTCAAGTTACACTGGAAAAGTATTAAAAAAAGTTCTTCTGGCGTGCTTAATTCAGAGATAAAATTTATCAAATAGAGTACTATCATATAATAATTTATTGTTATGAGATACATGTCTAGATTCTAAAGCTAAAAGAACTAACGATATCTTTAGATCTATATTGCTTTATGTAGATGGTGCTGATAAAATATGCTCCCAGCAAGTTTTCTTGGCACAGTCATAGGCCTGCTACCCAAAAGCATTGGTTCTATCAGACATTAATGACTTTCAGAAAAGGGAGGAACTCTTGTTGTATGCAATGATTAGTTTGATGTGATTGAATAGTATTCAATATTCAATAGCATTCAAAATTCAATAGTAATTGAATTTTAAGTTATTATTCCAATAAAATAACTATAATTCTTTAAGTGTATTTTTTTTAGGAACTAAAGTTTGGGGTGGCATTTTCTTTCTTTTTTTTTTTTTAAGATTTTATTTATTTATTTGACAGAGATCACAAGGAGGCAGAGAGAGAGGGGGAAGCAGGCTCCCCGCCAAGTAGAGAGCCTGATGCGGGGCTCGATCCCAGGACCCTGAGATCATGACCTGAGCCTAAGGCAGAGGCTTAACCCAGTGAGCCACCCAGGCACCCCATCTTTCTTTCTTTCTTTTTTTCTTTACTTACTTTAGGTTAGAGTGTGCACATGGAGAGGAGGGGCAGAGGGAAAGAATCTCAAGCACACTCCTCACTGAGTGTGGAGCCCAATGTGGGGCTGACCCTGAGATAATGGACCTGCGTCGGAAATTAAGAGTTGGACGCTTAACCTGCTGAGCCACCCAGGCACCCCTGGGATGGCATTTTCTTTTCTGTTCTATTACTCATTTGCCATATATATTTTTTAATAGCCAAAATGTGCAAAGCACGTCACAGAAAGATAAAGACATGGTCCCAGTGCAGTGGGAATTCAGAAATATGGAAGACTTGACTTTGCCTTGATGGGGATGGGTTTTAGAGAAGGATTCTTAAAGAGGAGTCTTAACTAGGTGTATTAAAAGGTCAAGTATAGGCCAGAGAAAGTAGGCATTGTCAGGGAGAGAGTGGCAAGTGTACAGGATACGTGCATGTGAAGAGTATAGCATCTTTGATTTGAAGTTCCTAAAGACACTTTCTGAAGGATAGGATATAAAGAATCTCATGCCCCAGGCTAAGGAGATTGGGCTTTATAAATCAGTTGGCTGAGAACTAGTGAATATTTTAACTTTTAGATTGATTTCAGGTTTTCGTTTTAGAAACTTATGCTGTAGCCGTGTAGAAGATGGATTGAGGGGCTAAAATTAGAGGGTGTTGCAGTGTCCAGCAAAAGAAGACAAGGAAATGACAGAACAGCTGAAGAGAACAGAACAGATATAAGAGATCTTTAGGAGATAAACTCCACAAGAGCTTGTGACTGATTTGTATATAAAGTCTGCAGGAAGAACAGACACAGGTGACTCAAGTTTCTAGTCTACGCAGTTGTATAGATGATGGTGGCATTAAACAAGGCACTTACTGGAGGATCCAGGAGGGCAGGCAGGGTGAACATATTTAGTTGGGCTGTGCTTACTGAACAGTGCAGCTGAGTTGTCTGTACATACAAAAATCAGTATATAGGTAGAACTTTAAACTTTGAGGAACAATGGGTATAAAGCAAAAGAATAGCTTAAGAATGGAATAATGGTGAGAAGAGTTTGGAAATGAGAGGCCAGCGAAGGAGACTAAGGAGTATTCAGAGTGTATTGAGAAAATCAAGAGGTGTTTGAAAAAATAACATCTTTGGATCTGGCATTGTGGGGGAGGTTGACCTTAATTTTAGTGGCAGAGAACAGGGGGAGCCAGATTTGGCGGAGGTGGTGAGAAAGGAAATTGACTATAAATGATTGTCTTAAGTTTGGTCTTAAATAAAGAAGAGGTGGCAACTAGGAGAAGTTATAAATCACAAAGTACAGCTTTTTGTTTTTATTTAATGTTTAAGAGGCAAGAGATTGAGTATATAAATAAAAAAGAGCTATCCTGGGGGTGGTGCCTGGGTGATTCTATCAGTTAAGTGTTTGACTCTTGATTTCAGCTCAAGTCATCATTTCAGGGTCATGAGATCCAGCCCTGTGTCGAAATCTGTGTTGAGAGTGGCGCCTGCTTAAGATCCTCTCTCTCCCTCTCCCTCTGCCCCTCCCCACCAGCATGTGTGCTTTCTCTCTAAAAAAAAAAAAGCTATCCTTTTATTCAATTTGGCTAGCTTCACATATTGATTTTTTAAATTTGCAGTTTACCTTTAAAAAGTATGTTGATTTTTTACCAGTGGTAAACCAAGCTTAATTATTGTTGGTAATTCTTTTTAGGAGTATGAAAATGCTGAAAATGCTTCAACTCAGTCAAAGGTTATGAATAAAAAAGATAAAAGAAAGACTCATCAGGGAAAAGACAAACCTCTCACAGTATCACTAAAAGATTTTCAATCTGAAGGTAATATATGTACAAAATCTATTATGCTAGAGAGACTATTTTAAGTCTTTGTATACTTAAGTTTTAAGTTCCTTGCTAATTTTTAAAATAAGTGAAAATTGTTTTGGTGATGTGTTACTGAGATTGTGAAAAATGTAGACCTGTTTAGAAAGAAACAATGTGGGGGGGTAGGTTTTTTTTGGGGGGGTAGTTTAAAAACAGTCATTAAATCCCCACAAAATTTCAGTACAAATTTATCTTTTTGTATCTGAGTTTGTCCATTTTCTATAACTCACTGAAAATAAAAACTCTAGTTTTTGAGTCATCTTGAAACATGATTATTGCCCTTCTAAAGTAAATGGATTTGCACTAGACCAGGAATAGTATTTCCCCCATTTTTGGTCAACCTCTTCAGATTATCTGGAACTACACCTTAGAAAATTAAAATGCAGATTTTGTAACTTTATAATATCATTTGTATTTTTTTATTGAACAGAGAAGACAAGGAAACTACACCATCCACCAAACTTTTGAAGACAGACCATAAAGTACATTGTTTTTGATGTGAGGAATCATGAAAACCCTGTCTGTGCTGTAAAATATGGTAGCCACAATTCATGTGTGGCAATTTAAATATAAATTAATTAAGATGAAGTAAAATAAAAAAATTCATTAGTTACATTAGCCACATTTCAAATGCTCAGCTACGTGTGGCTGGTAGCTTCTACATTAGACAGCACAGGTATGGAACGTTACTATCCTTACAGAAAATTTTTTTGGACAGCATTGTGCTTACACCAGTCAGAATAGTTGCTGACAGAATTAACAGTTGTTTGTTCATTGACAGATTGATCTATTTGACTCATGAATTTAGCCTTAATACACTGGGCATTTGTTCTGTGAGGATCAATAATACTGTAGCAAAATTCTAAAAAAAAAACCACAATGAAATACTTAACTGTTTTCAGAAGCAAGCCTATCTGTGAAATTAGGAATAAATTTAGAGCATTATGTTGCTTTGGTTTAAGGATCAGGATTGTTTTTTCTATAGTCTGCCTCTCTTACTAAGTTTCTTACTTGAGGTTAAAAGGTCGGATGTATGTTAGCAAGAAAAATTTTATATAAAATATAAATTAAATAAATATAATTAAAAACTAGGCAGAAACATGAAAAGAATGCTTTTTAAAACTTATATCTCATATGTTTGATTATAAGTGCTATGTAAATTTATTAGAATGAGAAAGACATCAGTATGGTACTGTTAAAAGGAAGGTAGATGACTATTTCAAGACATGGTTCTGGCATGACATTGTATGCTAAGTAAAACACACTAGAAGAATGGCTGTGATGTTAGGAATAAAGAAGAAATTAGGAATAAATAAGATTTTGTAGTTTGAGCTAAAACCTGTGATTTGGACATTTATTATACTTATATCAACAGATGGTTTGGAGAGCTGTTTTTTTTTTTTTTTTTTTTTTTTTATTTCTTTTCAGCGTAACAGTATTCATTGCTTTTGCACCACACCCAGTGCTCCATGCAATACGTGCCCTCCCTATTACCCACCACCTGCTTCCCCCAACCTCCCACCCCCCGCCCCTTCAAAACCCTCAGATTGCTTTTCAGAGTCCATAGTCTCTCATGGTTCATCTCCCCTTCCAATTTCCCTCAACTACCTTCTCCTCTCCATCTCCCCATGTCCTCCATGTTCTTTGTTATGCTCCACAAATAAGTGAAACCATATGATACTTGACTCTCTCTGCTTGACTTACTTCACTCAGCATAATCCCTTCCAGTCCCATCCATGTTGCTACAAAAGTTGGGTATTCATCCTTTCTGATGGAGGCATAGCACTACTGGGTATTTACCCTAAGGATACAAACATAGTGATCCGAAGGGGCACGTGTACCCGAATGTTTATAGCAGCAATGTCTACAATAGCCAGACTATGGAAAGAACCTAGATGTCCATCAACAGATGAATGGATAAAGAAGATGTGGTATATATACACAATGGAATACTATGCAGCCATCAAAAGAAATGAAATCTTGCCATTTGCAATGGAGAGCTGTTTTAAATTCTCAGTTATAAGATTCTCAGTTATAAGATTGCTGTTCTATTAAATTATTGTTAGTCCTTGAGAATATAAATTTTCTTCTATGTGCAAGAAGCAATGTTAAATATTAGATTTCCCAGTCATCCCTAATTTGAGTAAGAACACTTGCTCCCTCTGTGTACTTTAGTTTCAACCTTGAATCTGTGTGGATTCCCTCGTCTTCGTTTTCCTCATTCTGTAATCCCTTTCCAGAAATGCCGTGTTGTTACAGAATCAATGATTTGCTTAATCTGGGTATATTTCATATTACCTTCTTTCTTTTATTCATTTTCTAAATATACATCAATTTTTAAGATTTTTTACAGTATTATCAAAACACTATGATGTATATTTTTAAAATAAACTAAGGTTTAAATGACAAATACTGTTCTGCTTTTTTTTTCCCCACAAAGGCAGTGTTCTATACAATTTAGCGGTTGTAATATCTTGTGATTTCATTTTAGACATATTTGCTTCCCTTTTTGTCCCCCCAAAATTATGTGAAGCCAAAGACCTAAATTATTTGGAGTTCAAGTGTTCAAAATTTAATAATACCCTGTGGTATGGGTGGCATTTAACTGAGATACAAGATACAGTCCCTAAGCTGAGCAAATTAGTAATTATATGTTGAAATTTAACATCTTATACCTAGAGAAGGAAATATGATGTCTTAAACAACCCCCAAATGACTTCTGTAACTCTTATTATAATTTTTTAAATTCTTCTCAATTGCCTTAAATATTTCTACCTATTGGGTATTAATAATTATTAATACTAATAAAATATTAATGGTAATTTTCTTCAATGAACTTTCATCATTTCTTTTTGTTTACAGATCCCATTAGTAAAAAGACTGAGGTAAGTGTTATTGTAATCATCTTTATTCTAGAAAACATTTGATAATTTTAAGAATAATACTTCACTATTTGGCCGTAAGTCTTTTTTGAGACTTTGCCATATAAAGGATAGCCCATAGATTTGTTGTGGATGAATTCAGTCATGTTGATCTGGCCATTATAAAGTTATAAAATACATTACAGTAGAATAAAAGTATTATTCACATAAAGGAGGTATAATATTATTTGGCTTTAGAATCCTAATTTGTGTGTGTGTACACACCCACCCACACCAAAAGGTTACCACATGTAAGCTTAAAATCTTAGGGAAAAGTGGTGTAACACTCCAGTCTTTATTAAAAATATCCTGATATCCTGAAACAATGTCTCAAGATATTTTGGAATTATGGAAATTGTATGGTAAGATGTGATTCTGTAGTTTATAGCTATGGATCATTTACTACTTTCAACATTTACCATTAGATGGTAGTGCAGCCTACACATAACTTCCTAGGGTTATTGATCACTTTTATTTTTAAGACTCCAGTACCAGATTCTACAAACCTTTTAGAATTGGGAGGTACTATAATAAAATATCTTCTAATATTGAGGAAGATACTAAAAAATGTTAGCAGTTATTTTGACTACTAATCTGAAAGTTTCACTGTTCTATTACGTATGTATTCCATCAGTTGATTTTTTGAACGGTCAGAGATGTTTCTTGTTTTTACTTTATAATACATGTATGATTTTTGGCCATTTTTGATACTGTTTCAGCTATTTACTTGACAGGTCAGGGAAATGAAATCATGTCTAGAAAACCACGTCTAAATAATTCTGTCGCTATGTTAAAAGTATAATCCTTAACTATGAACAGAAGCACAAAATCAATATGTTAAAATGGATGGTGGAAATTCTTTTTATTTGAAAACCACTGGCACCATTTTTTAGATTAAAATTTAAATGACCACAAATAGAGTCTGAGAATCCATTTTATGTTTGAAAGTGAAAAACATGTACTTTGGGACTGATTCCATTTTTTTTAATCCATTGACTTATTTGGAGGATAGCTTTGTGTAAATAAGAAAGCACATACAAATGATACACCTATTTCTAAGAGACTGCCAGCACCTGTTAGTGGAGGGAAAAAGAATTTTTATAAACTGTGCCATGGTTTTCCTTCTTTCCTGATTTGAAAGAGGAAAAAAAAATCGAACTCACAGGAACTCATGTATTTAATGTATTCAGTCTGTGTTGTATTTAAACAAGCATAGATAGGTGTTAGAGCATATATTTTGTCTTTCATTGTAGTTTTAGAGCTGTGTTCTGATTGTCTTCTGTTAATAAATAATTTGATATGTAATAAAATTCACTCTGAATAATCGTAATGATTAAGACATTTTCTACTTTTGTAAATGCTGTCTAATTCTAATTTATTTCCTTTGTTAACTATTTTAAGAAATTGGTCAAAAGAACATGTAATTCACATTATCCTTGATACTGTTAAAAATATACCAAACTTATATTCCATTTCCATTAGAGTTATTACTCACTTTCTTGGGACTTGAATATTTAGGCGTTGGAGCATTTATGCCATGAATCTAGGAATCTAGAAGAATTTTTTCAGAGTTCAAAAATAAATCTGAAAAATGTCTGATTTCAAGTCTAAAATGAGATCTGCTTTCTACTCCTAAAAATATGCAAGTCTTTGTTATATGTATGCTCAATAATTGACTTATTCTTTCCATCTGTAATTTGTTTCTTATGCCAAGAGATTCCACCCCCCAATGGGAACTTTAAAAATTCCTAACCTCTGTTGAGAACAGTGTGCATTTCATCCATTTCTTCTTAAATCAGGTATTTACTGGATAAAATTCAAAAGAGAAAAGTTTTTTGTTTTTTTTTTTTACTTTATTGCTTGGTGATGGAGGAGTACTTGAACTTCTGTATATTCCTCTAACTGCCAACTAAACTTGTTCTCAGGTTGATTTCATTATTCTCCTTTTTCTTTCTCCATCCATCTTTATTATGTTATTAATCTCAGTGCTTCCTTTGTAATCTTTCTCACCTTGAAATGATTAGAAAATTGACATTTGTAGGACTAGAGGATGGGAACAATTAATCTTTCTTCCTTAAATGACCAGGAAATGCTGGTTGCCACTGCTACACCAGTCCCCATCCATTCTTCAGTATAGTCAAGAACATCCCATAAGAATTCTAGACAAGCAGAATGAATAAAAAAATAGGTGCTTGTATATACCTCTTAGAAGCCTTAACTAATCATGCTTTTTGAGGAGCATTATTTGATCCTTAAAGGTGTTTTTAATTTTCATGTGTTGCCTTTTTAAATACTGGTGCTGCAGGGCTTCTCTTTGGCTCCACTTTTATCTTGCTTTCCCAGCCCCAGTCTTTCTAGTACCATTCAGTAGCTTTAAAATTTTTAGTGACTATCATCTGTCTTAAAGTCTTAAAGGTCATGTCTTCAATATGCTCAAATAGACTATCTCTAGAAGAGTACCCAAGAAGCTGTAACAGTGCTTGTCAAAGGGTTGGGGAAGGACGGCTTATTGGGATAGGAGAAAGGCTTTTCACAATGTAAATTTTTGAAATTTTCTAGTCTGTCTATGTATTTAAAAATTACATCAAAAATAAAAAGCACTGGGTGAGAGAGGGAATGGGGAACAAACCTGGTCTTATCTGGCTCCATACCCTATTTCCTTTTTGTTGCACAATGCTTCCTGCATGTCTATCTTAGATATATGAGCTTGGATGAATAATTTATTCATTTTAGGTCCTAATTATATTAGCTAAAAAGTACAGTTGACTGTTGATTTCTAAAATTATGGTAAGTGATCAGCATGTGATTAAATATTAGATGCTAAAAATTGAACCCTACGGTTAACACTACCGAAACACTGGAGAACAGCGATAATAGCCCATTAAAATTTAAAAGCAAATAAATTCTACATAGTTTTTAAAAATCTCACCTAAAATCTGGCTTTATCTAAGCAACTCAACCTGTTTCCTACTCTTCAATGTCCTGAACTCATATTTGTTCCCATGCCTTCCCTTGTTTGTCTTGATTATACTTCCCTTATTTGTGTTGTTAAGCTTGGCTCCATAGCTCAGGGGTTAGAGCACTGGTCGTGTATACTTGTTAACCCTCTCTCTCTTGTTGTAAGTAAGAGAAGCCCGCTCAATCCAACATAAGCAAGAAAAAGATGCTTATTTGGTTGGTATAACAAACCAGGAAGGAGGATAGGACAAGAGCTTCTTTATTTGAAGTAAAGCATACAGTATGTTATTCTTTGGTCTGGCTCTTTCCCTCCCAGAATGTTGAAGGTTCATTGATGTTGTTGTGTGTATCTTTTCATTGTTAAATTGTATTTCATGATATCATAATGTGTTTATTTATTTTCCTGTTGATAGACATTTCATGGGTTTTTTTTTTTTTTTGCCATTTTGAATAAGGCTATTAGAAGATTTTTTAAAAAACAGCTTTATTTAGGGGCACCTGGCTGGCTCAGTTGGTAGAGCATGTGACTCTTGAACTTGGGGTCATGAGTTTGAGCCCCATGTTGGGTGTAAAGATGACTTAAACAAATAAAGTATTTTAAAAACACAGCTTTATTTAGGTATAGTTTATATACTTCAAAGTTATCTATTAATGTGTATAGTTCAGCTGATTTTAGTATATTTACAGTTGTACAGCCATTACTGTAATCTAGTTTTCAAATGTTTCTGTCATCCCCATAATAAACCTCATACTTCTTACCAGTTATTGATCATACCTCTTCTGTCCTAACCCCCTCCCCCAACTTAGGTAACCACTATATCATCTGTATCAATTTGCCTGTTCTGGACATTTAATTTAATGGAATCATAAGAATGTGGTTTTTGAGATTTCTTACATTCATTAAGCCTAATGTTTTTTTAAGTTCATTCATATTGTAACATCTCTCAGTACTTCTCTCCTTTTTATCACTAATAATATTCCATTGTATTTGATTTTATTTACACATTAATTGCTTGGGTATTTGGGGTGTTTCCACCTTTAGGCTCCTTGCACAGTGTGGAGCCCAATGCAGGGCTTGTATTCACAACCCTGAGATCAAGACCTGAGCTGAAATCAAGAGTCAGATGCTTAACCGACTGAGCCACCCAGGTGCCCCGGTTGTTTCCACTTTTTAAATTATGAATAATGCTGATATGAACATCCATGTACAAGTATTTACATGTTTAATTTCTCTTAGGTAGAAACCTAAGAATGAAATTGCTATGTCATGGGGTAGATGTATGTCTGCTTATTTGTTTTTCTTTCATTTTTAAAAATTTGAATATAGTCGACACTCAATGTTACATTAGTTTCAGTTATATAATATAGTGATTTGACAAGGTATATGTTATATGTTCACAAGTGTAAGCTACTATCTGTCACCATACAGTGCTATTACAGTATCATTGGCTATATTCCTAATGCTGTGTCTTTTATTCTCTTGATGTATGTTTAACTGTAAGGAACTACTGAAGAGTTTTCCAAAGTGTATGTACCGTTTTAGACTTGTTAGAGGTATAAGAGTTTGTGAAATAAGGGAAGTTATTTCTGCATTCCTGGTACAAAGACTGACAAAAGGTTTTTTATTATCCTAGCTTTAGTTCCTTTCACTATAGATGAAGAAACAGTTTCAATAATTATTCGTATTTTTGTATGCCACTAACAGTGTAATTAAAATCAAAATTACAGTAATATAATGATACCTAGGAATAAATTTCATAAAAATGTGTAAGACCTATATTGGGAAAATTACAAAATTTTATTGCAAGCAGGTAAAGACTTAAGTACAGGAATATACCTTGACTTATTATTATAAAGATATCACTTTTTCTCAAATTAATCTGTAAAATCAGTGCAATTCCAACCAGTAAAGTTCACCTGCAAGATTATATTAGTTTTATATTAGTATAAGATAATATATAATATATATTAAGATATTATATATAATAAGATATATAAGATATATCTATAGAGATATAAGATATATAAGATAATATATATTTTATATTAGTATAAGATGATTCAATATTTGTACACATTACAAAATGCTTACTACAATAAGTATAGTTACAATCTGTCACTGTACAAAGTTATTATAATATTATTGAAAATGTTCACTATGCTGTACTTTAAATCCCCATGACTTATTTATTTTATAACTGGTAGCTTGTACATCTACATCTCCTTAATGTATTTTATGCACCCACCCCCTCACAACCACCAGTTCTCTGTATTTGAGTCTGTTTCTGTTTCATTTTGACAATTTAGTTTTTAAACTAAAAACTAAAGCACTTCTAAAAAATCAATGTGGAAGTGCAAAGGACCAAAAATAATCAAAACATTCATGACGAAAAAGGAGAATTTGCCCAATCATATATCAAGATTTTCTTATAAAATTAATGATTAATACACTAAGGTATAGGCATAATGATAGATAAATAGACCATTAGAACAAAATAGCCCAGAAACAGGCCAACCACCCAACCACGAGTGTAACCTTGATCCATAACAGTGATGTGGAATAGTACTGGGTAAAGGATGAACTTTTTAAAAATACATGGTTTTGGGCAATTGAGTATTTTTATGGAAAAAAGATTAGATTGTTACTTCAAATCATACATAAAAATTCACTCACAGTGGATCAAAGTCCTAAAAGTCAAAGGCTCTGTTAACAAAGCTTATGGGTGCTAATACAGGAATATTTTTATGACTTTAGGATAGGAAAGACACAAAACCCACTAGCTTTAAATTTATACATTAAAGACTTCTTTCCATCAGAATGTATTAGATAAGTGAAAGGATGATCTTCAGAGTAGGAAAAGATTTTTTTCTAAAATAGAAGTCATTGAAGAATCTATAGAAAAGCAAGTACTCAGAAAAGAGGATATTTATATGGCTTAAAAATATATAAAAAGATGTTCAGCCTCATTAGTAATCATGGAAATGCAAATTAAAACCACAAAGAGAATATTACTTAACCTTCAGTGTAGCAAAAATCCAAGCATCTGATGACTTGTGTGTGTTATGAAGAGGTAACTTGTTACAGTTTTGTTCAACATAGTATTGGAAGTCCTAGCCAGGGCAGTTAGGTGAGAAAAAGAAATAAAAGGCATCCAAATCACGTTACTGAATTGCTGTATGAGTTCTAGTAGTTTGGGGGTGGAGTCTTTGGGGTTTTCCATATAAAGAATCATGTCATCTGCGAAGAGAGAGAGTTTGACTTCTTCCTTGCCAATTTGGATACCTTTTATTTCTCTTTGTTGTCTGATTGCCGTTGCTAGAACTTCTAATACTATGTTGAACAAGAGTGGTGAGAGTGGGCATCCTTGTCGTGTTCCTGATCTCAACGGGAAGGCTGCAAGCTTTTTCCCACTGAAGATGATATTTGCTGTGGGTCTTTCATAGATAGATTTTATGAAGTTCAGGAATGTTCCCTCTATCCCTATACTTTGAAGCATTTTCATCAGGAACGGATGCTGGATTTTGTCAAATGCTTTTTCTGCATCAATTGAGAGGACCATGTGGTTCTTCTCTCTTCTCTTATTGATGTGTTCTATCACACTGATTGATTTGCGAATGTTGAACCAACCTTGCAACCCAGGGATGAATCCCACCTGGTCATGGTGGATAATCTTTTTAATGTGCTGCTGGATCCTGTTTGCTAGGATCTTGTTGAGAATCTTTGCATCCATATTCATCAGTGATATTGGTCTGCAATTCTCCTTTTTGGTAGGGTCTTTGCCTGGTTTGGGGATCAGGGTAATGCTGGCTTCATAAAAAGAGTCTGGAAGTTTTCCTTCTGCTTCAATTTTTTGAAACAGCTTCAGGAGAATTGGTGTTATTTCTTCTTTGAAAGTTTGGTAGAATTCCCCAGGGAATCCGTCAGGTCCTGGGCTCTTGTTTTTTGGGAGGTTTTTGATCACTGCTTCAATCTCATTACTAGATATCGGTCTATTCAGGTTGTCAATTTCTTCCTGGTTCAATTTTGGGAGTTTGTAGCTTTCCAGGAATGCATCCATTTCATCTAGGTTGCTTAGCTTATTGGCATATAACTGTTGGTAATAATTTCTGATGATTGTTTCTATTTCCTTGGTGTTAGTTGTGATCTCTCCCTTTTCATTCATAATTTTATTAATTTGGGCTTTCTCTCTTTTCTTTTGGATTAGTGTGGCCAATGGTTTATCGATCTTATTGATTCTTTCAAAAAACCAGCTTCTAGTTTCATTGATACGTTCTACTGTATCTCTCGTTTCTACCTCATTGATCTCTGCTCTAATCTTGATTATTTCCCTTCTTGCATGTGGAGTTGGTTTGATTTGTTGTTGATTCTCCAGTTCTTTAAGGTGTAGAGATAGCCCAACTACTAGAACTCATACAGCAATTCAGTAACGTGGCAGGATACAAAGTCAATGTACAGAAATCAGTGGCTTTCTTATACACCAACAATGAAAATACAGAAAGGGAAATTAGAGAATCGATTCCATTTACTATAGCACCAAGAACCATAAGATACCTGGGCATAAACCTAACCAAAGAAGTAAAGGACCTGTACTCGAAGAACTACAGAACACTCATGAAAGAAATTGAAGAAGACACAAAAAGATGGAAGACTGTTCCATGCTCTTGGATTGGAAGAATAAACATTGTTAAAATGTCTATACTGCCTAGAGCAATCTATACTTTTAATGCCATTCCGATCAAAATTCCACCGATATTTTTCAAAGAGCTGGAGCAAATAATCCTAAAATTTGTATGGAATCAGAAGAGACCCCGAATTGCTAAGGAAATGTTGAAAAACAAAAACAAAACTGGCGGCATCACGTTACCCGATTTCAAGCTTTACTACAAAGCTGTGATCACCAAGACAGCGTGGTACTGGCATAAAAACAGACACATAGACCAGTGGAACAGAGTGGAGAGCCCAGATATGGACCCTCAACTCTATGGTCAAATAATCTTCGACAAAACAGGCAAAAATATTCAATGGAAAAAAGACAGTCTCTTCAATAAATGGTGCTGGGAAAACTGGACAGCTATATGTAGAAGAATGAAACTCGACCATTCTCTTACACCGTACACAAAGATAAACTCGAAATGGATAAAAGACCTCAACGTGAGACAGGAATCTATCAGAATCCTAGAGGAGAACATAGGCAGTAACCTCTTCGATATCAGCCACAGCAACTTCTTTCAAGATATGTCTCCAAAGGCCAAGGAAACAAAAGCAAAAATGAACTTTTGGGACTTCATCAAGATCAAAAGCTTCTGCACAGCAAAGGAAACAGTCAACAAAACAAAGAGGCAACCCACGGAATGGGAGAAGATATTTGCAAATGACAGTACAGACAAAAGGTTGATATCCAGGATCTATAAAGAACTTCTCAAACTCAACACACACAAAACAGATAATCATATCGAAAAATGGGCAGAAGATATGAACAGATACTTCTCCAACGAAGACATACAAATGGCTATCAGACACATGAAAAAATGTTCATCATCACTAGCCATCAGGGAGATTCAAATTAAAACAACATTGAGATACCACCTAACACCAGTTAGAATGGCCAAAATTAGCAAGACAGGAAACAACGTGTGTTGGAGAGGATGTGGAGAAAGGGGAACCCTCTTCCACTGTTGGTGGGAATGCAAGTTAGTGCAGCCACTTTCGAGAACAGTGTGGAGATTCCTGAAGAAATTAAAAATAGAGCTTCCTTATGACCCTGCAGTTGCACTGCTGGGTATTTACCCCAAAGATACAGATGTAGTGAAAAGAAGGGCCATCTGTACCCCAATGTTTATTGCAGCAATGGCTACGGTCGCCAAACTGAGGAAAGAACCAAGATGCCCTTCAACGGATGAATGGATAAGGAAGATGTGGTCCATATACACAATGGAGTATTATGCCTCCAGCAGAAAGGACGAATACCCAACTTTTGTAGCAACATGGACGGGACTGGAAGAGATTATGCTGAGCGAAATAAGTCAAGCAGAGAGAGTCAAGTATCATATGGTCTCACTTATTTGTGGAGCATAACAAATAACATGGAGGACATGGGGAGATGGAGAGGAGAGGGAGTTGAGGGAAACTGGAAGGGGAGATGAACCATGAGAGACTATGGACTCTGAAAAACAACCAGAGGGTTATGAAGGGGCGGCAGGGGGGTGGGGGGGGTGGGAGGTTGAGGAACCAGGTGGTGGGTAATAGGGAGGGCACGTACTGCATGGAGCACTGGGTGTGATGCCAAAACAATGAACACTGTTATGCTGTAAATAAACAAATAAAAAAAAAAGGCATCCAAATCAGAAAGTAAAACTGTCACTATTTGTAGATGGCGTGGTATTGTGTATAGAAAAGGCCCAATAAAGACTCTACCAAAATACCATTAGAACTAATGAATTCATTAACGTTGCAGCATATGAAAGCAATATACAAAAATCTGTTGCATTTCTATATACTAATAATAACAACCTATCAGAGAAATTGAGAGCAATTCCTTTTACAGTTGCATCAAAAAGCGTAAAATACCTAGGCATAAGTTTACCAAGGAGTTGGAACACATGTAGACTCAAAACTATAAGACATCAATGAAAGAAGTTGAGGAAAACACAAATAAATGGAAAGATATCCCATGCTTATGGAGTGGAAGAATTAATATTGTCAAAATGTCCGTACTACCCAAAGCAATCTACAGATTCAACTCAGTCCCTATCAAGATTCTAGTGGGATTTTTCACAGAACTGGAACAAACAATCCTAAAATTTGTATGGAACCACAAGACACTGAATAACCAAAGAAATCTAGAGAAGAAAAAAGACTGGAGATATCATGCTCAATAATTTCAAGCTGTACTATAAAGCTATAGTAATCAAAACAGTATGGTATTGGCATAAAAACAAGACACAGTCCAATGGAACAAAATAGAGAAGCTCAGAAATCGACACCTATGTGGTCAGTGAATTTATGACAAAGGAAGCAAGAATATACAATGGGGAAAGGACAGTCTCTTCAATAAATGGTACTGGGAAAAATGGACCACTATCTTATACAATACACAAAAATTAACTCAAAGTGGATAAATACTTGAATGTAAGACCCAAACCCCTAAAACTAGAAGAGTTAGCAAAAAACAAACAAACAAACAACCACAATGAAACCTTGCCAAGTGTGGTAACATGATGAACTTAGTAGGTGTTATGCTAAGTAAAATAAGTCAGACAGAGAAAGACAAATACCATATGATTTAACTTATATGTGAAATCTAAAAATATGAGGAAATAAAACTCATAAATTGAAGATTCATAAACAGAGAACAACTTAGCAGTTACCAGATGGGAGGATGGTAGAAAAATGGGCAAAACTGAAGTACAAACTTCCAGTTATAAAATAAGTAAGTTACAGGGATGAAAAGTACAGCACAGGGGATATAGTCAATAATATCAAAACACTGAATGGTGACTGCATTTTTGTGGTGAGCATTGTGAAACACATAGAACTGTTGAATCACTGTGTTGTACACCTGAAATAAATGTAGCATTGTATGTCAGCTACAATTAAAAAAATAAGAAAACTTAGGTGGTAAACTTTACATTGCCGTTGGCAGTGATTTTTTTGGATTTGACCCCAAAAGTAGAGGCAATAAAAGCAAAAATAAACAAGTGGGGCTCCATCAAACTAAGAACTTCTGCATGCCAAAGGAAACCATCATCAAAATGAAAAGGTAATCTACTGAATGGAAGAAAATATTTGCAAATCATACCTCTAATAAGGAGTTAATGTTCAAAAAATAGAAAGAAGTTGTACAACTCAGTAGCAAAAAAAAAAAATTCACTAAAAAAATGGGCAGAGGATATGAGTAGACATTTTTCCAAAGAAGACATACAAATGGCCAACAGGTATATGAAAAGATGCTCAACATTACTGATCATCAGGAAAATGCAAATCAAAACCACAATAAGATATCACCTCACACCTGTTAGAAGAGCTATCATCAAAAGGACAAGAGATGACAAATGTTGGTGAGGGTGTGGAGAAAAGGGAACCCTCAGGCGTCATTGATGGGAATATCAATTGGTACAGCCACTATAGAACACAGTATGGAGGTTCCTCAAAAAATTAAAAGTAGAACTACCATATGATCCAGCAATTCCATTTCTGGTTATTTATCTGAAGAAAACAAAACACGAATTGGAGAAGATATATGCACCTACATGTTCAGTGCAGCATTATTTATAAAAGCCAGGATGTAGAAACAAGTTTTACCAATGGATGAATGGATAAAGAAATTGTAGTATATGTATATACAATGAAATATTCAGTCATAGAAAAGAATGAAATCTTGCCATTTATGAGAACATGGATGGACTTTGGCATTGTGCTAAGTGAGATAAGTCAAAGACAAATAATGTATGATCTCACTTACATGCGGAATCTAAAAAAAAAACCAAAAAACCTTAACACCAAGCTCATAGTTACAGAGCCCCTAAAACCAGCTCATAGTTACAGATGAGGGAGTGGGCAAAATGGGTGGAGGGAATCAAAAGGTATAGATTTCCAGTTGCAGAATAAATCATGGAGATGTAATATAGCATAGTTACTACAGTTAATACTGTATTACATATTTGAAATGTTAAATATTCCCATCACTGAAAAAAATTTGTATAACTGTGTATGGTGACAGATGTTAGAGTTACTGTGGTGATCATTTTGCAGTATATACAATGAATTGTTAGACACCTGAAACTAATATGCTGTATGTCAATTACACCACAATAAAAAATAATTAAAAATTAAATTTAAAAAATTTAATGAATAAGTTTTCCAAACCATATAAAGTTGAAGATGCCCATAACCCATAACCCAGTATTTTTACTCCTGAGTACATGCTCTGTAGTAATATGTGCTTATGTGGACCACATATATAAGACTTTAAAGCATCATTGTTCATTAAGATCAAAACATGTAAAGAATCTAAATGCCCATCAACCATGAAATGAATAACAAACTATGGCAAATTTAGTCAATGGAATACTAATCAGCATTGAAAGTGACTGAATTACTGTTAGGAACAACATGATTCCATATAAAGTTAAAAAACAAGCAATATTAAATGCATTTAGAGATGCATGCATAGCTTGACAGGCAATAAAATCAAAGAGATTATCACAAAAAGTTCAAATAATCACATCTCTAATGAAGAAAAGCAAAGCATGGAATCTTCTGGGGTGCTAGCAGAGTTCTATTACCTTGATAGTAACTTATAAGCATGTCATTTCATAATTATTCTTCAGGCTATATATATGCTTTGTATGTTCTCAACATGGATAGATATAAGGGTATTATCTTAAGTGAAATAAGTCAGACTGGGAAAGACAAATATATGATTTCACTCATATGTGGAACTTAATAAAACAAATGAATAAAGAAACAAACAAAAAGCAGAATCAGACCTGCAAATACAGAGAGCAAACTGATGGTTGCCAGAGGAGAGTGGGGTGGAGAGATGGGCAAAATAGGTGAAGGGCAGTGGGAGATACAGGCTTCTACTTATGGAATGAATAAGTCATAGGAATAAGAGGCACAGCATAGGAAATATAGCCAATGATACACTAATAGTGATGTTGACAGATGTAGCTACACTTGTAAACATAGCATAACACGTAGAGAAGTTGAATCACTATGTTGTACATAGTTGAATCTATAGTTGAATACATAGTTGAATCTATAGTTGTGTGGCAAATATACTCAATTTAAAAATTCAAAAACCGGGCGCCTGGGTGGCTCAGTGGGTTAAAGCCTCTGCCTTCGGCTCGGGTCATGATCCCAGGGCCCTGAGATCGAGCCCCACATTGGGCTCTCTGCTCCGCAGGGACCCTGCTTCCTCCTCTCTCTCTGCCAGCCTCTCTGCCTAGTTGTGATTTCTCTCTGTCAAATAAAATATTAAAAAAATTCAAAAACCAAAAACTTAGAATTGGACTTTCTTTATGCAAGTGTGAAAGAAAAGTTATTTCTTAGAAGGATACTATATACAGAAGCAACAAAATATTATAAGGTACCTAAAGATCTAACAGAAGTTATGCAGAAACTTAATGGAACAGATTATAAAATTTTATTGAAAGACAAAGATGACCTACATAGATACAAAGACATGCTGTTTGTGTGGATAAGAAGCTTTATTATAATGAAAGTAACAGTTTTCCCCAAGAAATTTTCCCCAAATTGTTTTTGCATTTCCAATGAAAATCCTAAAAGCTTTCCCCCCCAAGAACTCAGCAAATTACTAATATAGAAGAACAAAGGCTAAAAAATAACAAAGAGCTCCTAAAGAAGAACCCATACTTAATATATTACCTGTCATTCATCAAGATTCCACATACGCAGTGGTCTATTTTTTAATCTCTCTGTATTTTTCAGTGGTTGATTTGTTCCTGTGCTAATTCCACAGTGTGCTTATTACTTAACATCATGTCTTATATGTGGAAAAGCAAGGGACAGTTGTTAGTCACATTGGGAAAAAACCAAACTGGATCTCAGTCTTTCATCACACATTCAAATCTGTTCCACTAGAGTAAATACTTCTATGTGAAAGGCAATTGTACAACCCTTAGAACTAGAAAATATGGAATATATTTGTGACGGTCTAGGTAGGAATTTTTTTTAACAAAAAATTGTTATGCAAAATCAATAAAACGTTATGCAATATCAAAAAGAATGTAAAAAGAGGCACAATTGAGAGAACATATTTTCAAAACACAACTCATAATTATTATTCAGACACAGAAAGAACGCCTATCACATGGTTAAAAAGCTGATGGTTGGGGGTGCCTGGGTGGCTCATCCCAGGGTTCTGGTATCGAGCCCCACATCAGGCTCCCTGCTCGGCGAGAAGCCTGCTTCTCCTTCTCCCACCCCCCCCGCTTGTGTTCCTCTTTCGCTGTGTCTCTATCGAATAAATAAAATCTTAAAAAAAAGATGGTTGTCTTGTTTTCTTGCTGTCTCAAAGGATAGAAATTTTAAATGTAGTTAAGAGACATCAAGCATTTTACAAAATCAAGCATTTTTCAAAAACCATAAGAAATGTCTAACTTCATAAATATTTTATAAATAAAAAAATTTTTAAATTAAAAAAAAACCCCTAAACTCATGCAAAATGACTGTTTTTCCACAAGTAATTGAAACCATATAATAATTGATATTCTCTGCTTGACTTGTTTCACTCAGCATAATCTCCCCCAGTCCTGTCCATGTTGATAGAAAAGTTAGGTATTCATCCTTCTGATGGAGGGAGCATGAGGGATAACATGGAGGACATTAGAAGGAAAGGAAGAGTGAATTGAAGGAAATCGGAGGGGGAGACGAACTATATGAGACTGTGGACTCTGAGAAACAAACAGGGTTTTGGAGGAGAAGGGGCTGGGGGTTTGGGTGAGCCTGGTGGTGGGTATTAAGGAGGGCACGTATTGCATGGAGCACTGGGTATGGTACATAAACAATGAATCTTGGAACACTGAAAAAATAAAAAAAAAAAGAATATTGTTTAGTGACATCTAATAAAACCAATAAAATATGGAAATCATAAACACTAAATTCATGTTAACAGTTACTCTTACAGTAGGGCACAAGGTCCTGGTAATGTTCTAGTTTTTAAGTAAAATGGTGCTATCATGGATGTTGAGCCGCTGCCTTCAGCTCAGGTCATGGTCTCGGGGTCCTGGGATCGAGTCCCGCATCGGTCTCTCTGCTCTCTGCTCAGTGGGGAGCCTGCTTCCCTCTCTCTTTCTCTCTGCCTGCCTCTCTGCCTACTTGTGATCTCTCTCTCTCGCTGTCAAATAAATAAATAAAATCTTTAAAAAAATTTTTTTAAAAAGTCTTATTGAGTTATAACTTACATACTATAAAATTCACCCTTTGTTAAGTGTATAATTCAGTACAGTAATTTATAATGAATTTGAAAAACTGCAACCATAACCATAGTCCATTTTTAAGACTTGTCCATGTTACATTATAGTATGTGTCAGTAGTCCATCTCACTTCATTGCTGACTAGCGTATCATCGTGTGAATGTTGTTTATTCAACAAGTGGTGGGATTTGCTGTGAATATTTCATGCATGTATTTGTGTAGATACTTGTTTCATTTCTCTTAGGTGGATACTTAGTGAAATTGCTGCATTGTATGGTCAAGCTGTTTTCCAGAGTGTACAATTTTTCATTCCCACAAGTAATGTATGAGGGTTCCAGTTTCTCCACATCCCTGCTAACACTTGATATTGTTTCTTGTCTTGATTATAGCCATAGTAGTGGGTACGTAGTGTATCTCATTTTTTTTAAAGATTTTATTTATTTATTTGACAGAGAGAGAGAGTAGGCAGAGAGGCAGGCACAGAGAGAGGAGGAAGCAGGCTCCCCGCGGAGCAGAGAGCTCGATGCGGGGCTCGATCCCAGGACCCTGAGATCATGACCTGAGCCGAAGGCAGCGGCTTAATCCACTGAGCCACCCAGGCGCTCCAGTGTATCTCATTTTAATTTGCATTTTCCTATGACTAGTGATTTTGAGCCATCTTTTCATGCCCTCATCAGCCAGTCTTTATGTCTTCTTTGGTGAAATGTCTATTCACATATTTTGTCCATTTTAAAAGTATGTCATCTTATTATTTTTTAGATTCCTTTACACATTCTGGATACAAGTTCTTTTTTTTTTTCCCATTTTATTTATTTTTTCAGCGTAACAGTATTCATTCTTTTTGCACAACACCCAGTGCTCCATGCAAAACGTGCCCTCCCCATTACCCACCACCTGTTCCCCCAACCTCCCACCCCTGACCCTTCAAAACCCTCAGGTTGCCCCAGCCTCCCACCCCTGACCCTTCAAAACCCTCAGGTTGTTTTTCAGAGTCCATAGTCTCTTATGGTTTGCCTCCCCTCCCCAATGTCCATAGCCCGCTCCCCCTCTCCCAATCCCACCTCCCCCCAGCAACCCCCAGTTTGTTTTGTGAGATTAAGAGTCATTTATGGTTTGTCTCCCTCCCAATCCCATCTTGTTTCATTTATTCTTCTCCTATCCCCCTACCCCCCCATGTTGCTTCTCCATGTCCTCATATCAGGGAGATCATATGATAGTTGTCTTTCTCCAATTGGCAAGTTCTTTTTTTTTTTTTAATTTTATTTATTTATTTTGACAGAGAGATCACAAGTAGGCAGAGAGGCAGGCAGAGAGAGAAGGGGAAGCAGGCTCCCCACTGAGCAGAGAGCCCAATGTGGGGCCCGATCCCAGGACCTTGAGACCATGACCTGAGCTGAAGGCAGAGGTTTTTAACACACTGAGCCACCCAGGTGCCCCTGGATACACGTTCTTTATCAAATTTATGAGTTGTAAATATTCTTTCACAGGATGTGATCTGCCTTTTTTTTTTTTTTAAAGATTTTATTTATTTATTTGACGGAGAGAGAGATCACAAGCAGGCAGAGAGGCAGGCAGAGAGAGAGGAGGAAGCAGGCTCCCTGTGGAGCAGAGAGCCTGATGCGGGGCTCGATCCCAGGACCCTGAGATCATGACCTGAGCCGAAGGCAGCGGCTTAATCCACTGAGCCACCCAGGCGCCCCTGCCTTTTTTTTTTTTAAGACTTTATTTATTTGAGAGTATGTGCTCACACAGGCGAGGGAGAAGGGGCAGAGGGAGACTGAGAAGCAGAATCCCCACTGAGCAGGGAGCCCAGTGTGGGGCTTGATGCTAGGACCCCAAGATCATGACCTGAGCCAAAGGCAGACACTTAACCCACTGAGCCACCCAGGTACCCTGCCTTTTTATTTTCTTAATGTTGTCTTTTGAAACATAAAAGTTTCCAATTCTGATGAAGTCTAGATTATCATCTTTTTTTCTTTTAGGGATTGTGCTTTTGGTATTCATTTAATAGCACTTGCCTAACCCAGATCCACAATGATTTATCCTAGAAGTTTTATAGTTTTAGTTATTCCTTTAAAGTCTATGATCCATTTTTTTTATTGTGGCAAATACCTCTAACATAAAGCTTACCATCTTGACCATTTTTAAGTGTATAGTTCAGTGGTATTAACTGCATTCATACTGTTGTGCAGCAGCATCACCATCCATCCCTGTAACTCTTTGCATCTTATAAATATGAAAATCTATACTTACTAAATAATAACTCCCCATTCCTCTATCTCCACAGCCCATGACAACCACCATTCTACTCTGTCTCTCTGACTAACTACTCTAAGTACCTCATATAAGTAGAATCATATACAGTATTTGTCTTTTTGTGACTGACTTATTTCACTTAGTATAACATCTTCAAGTTTCTCCCATGTTATACATTATTGCAGAATTTCCTTTTTAAAGCTGAATAATATTCCATTGTATACTTTTGCTTCTCCATTCATCTGTTAGTGGTCACTTGGGTTGCTTCCATGTTTTAGCTCGTGAATGATCTGCTGTGAACATGGCTGTACAAATATCTCTGTGGCCCTGCTTCCAATTGTTTTGGGAATGCACCCAGAAGTGGAGTTGCTGGATCATGTGGTAATTCTACTTTTAATTTTTTGAGGCATAGTCATGCTGTTTTACACAGTGGCTGTACTACCTTCCCATGAGCAGTGTGCAAAAGTTCTGATTTCTCCACATCCTTACCTGCACTTGTTTTCTGAACAGCACTATTCTAATGGATATGACATGGTAACTTACTGTAGTGGGGTTTTTGTTTTGTTGTTGTTGTTGTTTGTTTGTTTTTGAGAGAAAGTGTGCGTGCCTGTTCAGGCCAGGGATAGGGCAGAGGGAGGGAAAGAGAGAATCTTAAGTGGGCTCTATATATGAGGTTCAATTTTAGGGCCCTGAGATCATGACCTGAGCTGAATCAAGAGTTGGATGCTTAATTCATTGAGCCACCCATGTACCCCTCATTGTAGTTTTGGTTTGCGTTTCCCTAATTATTAGTAATATTAAACAGTTTTTCATGTGCTTATTGGCATTCATATATCTCCTTAGAAGAAATGTCTATTTGAGTCCTTTGCCCTTTTTAAAATTGGGTTATTTATTTATTTTTGTTACTTGTTTTTTTTTTTTAAGACTTTATTTATTTGAGAGAGAATGAGCAAGAGAGCAGGGGCATGGGGGAG
This sequence comes from Meles meles, assembly GCF_922984935.1. Lineage (NCBI taxonomy): Eukaryota > Metazoa > Chordata > Mammalia > Carnivora > Mustelidae > Meles > Meles meles. Next base: position 70,886,245 of record NC_060076.1, read on the forward strand.
GGGCAGAGGGAGAGGGAGAAGTAGACTCCCTGCTGAATAGGGAGCCTGATACAGGACTTGAGCCCAGGACCCTGAGACCACGACCTGAGCCAAAGGCGGACGCTTAACTGATGGAGCCACACAAGTGCCCCTTTGTTGTTGTTATTATTGAGTTTTAGGTGTTCTCTATATATTCTGAATATTAATCCCTTATCAGATAGATGGTTTGCAATTTTTTTTTCTTTCTGTGGGTTGACTTGGTCATGATGTGTAATTCTTTCAATTAGCTGTTGAATTCTGTTTGCTAGTATTTCATTAAGGATTTTTGCATTTATATTTTTAGGAGACATTTGTCTATAGTTTTCATGAAGTGTCATTATCTAGCTTGGGTATCAGGGTTATGCTGCCTTTAAAAATGAGTTAGGAGGGGCGCCTGGGTGGCTCAGGGGGTTAAGCCACTGCCTTCAGCTCAGGTCATGATCTCAGGGTCCTGGGATCGAGTCCCACATCGGGCTCTCTGCTCAGCGGAGAGCCTGCTTCCCTTCCTCTCTCTCTGCCTGCCTCTCTTGTGATTTCTCTCTGTCAAATAAATAAATAAAATCTTTAAAAAAAAATGAGTTAGGAAATGTTTTCTTCTCTTCATTATTTTGGGAAGAGTTTAAGAAGCATTGATACTAGCTCTTTAAATATTTGGTAGAATTCATCAGTGAAACAATCGGGTCCAGGGCTTTTCTTTGTTAGGAGAGTTTTGATTACTGATAAAATCTCTTTAGTAGTTATAGGTCTGTTCAGATTTTCTATTTTCATGATTTAGTCTTCGTAGGTTTTTGTTTCTAGGTATTTGTCTGTTTCATCTAGGCTATCCAATTTATTTGGCATGCAATTGTTTATAGTACTTTCTTGTAATCCTGTTTCTGTAGAACCAGTAGTAATGTCCCAATTTTTATTTGTGACTTTAGTAATTTGAGTCTTTTCTTCATGCTCCTAGCTCAAGATTTATCAATTTTGTTGATCTCTTTGAAGAACCAACTTTTGGTTTCATTGATTTTCTCTGATATTTTTCTATTCTCTGTTTTGTGTACCTGTTCTAATTTTTATCATTTCCTTCCTTCTGCTAGCTTTGGGTTTAGTTTTTTCTTCTTTTTCTAGTTCCTTAAGTTGTAAAGTTGAGTTGTGGCTTTGATTTCCCTTAGCACTACTCTTGCTGCATTCTGTAAGTTTTAGTGCGGTGTATTTGGGTTTTCATTTGTCCCTAAGTATTTTTCTAATTTCCCTTGTGATTTTGTTCCTGATCCATTGGTTGTTTAAAACTGTGTTGTTTAATTTCTGTAATTTTGTAAATTATCCACCTAATGTTGTTGATTTCTAACTCTATCCCATTGTCAGAGAAGATACTTTATATAATATCTTCTAAAATCTATTGAGACTTCATGTGTGACCCTATATGTGGGCTGTTCTGGAAAATATCCCATGTGCCCTTGAAAAGAATGTGTATATTATTATGGTTGAGAAGTGTTCTGTATGTATTTGATAGATCTAGTTGATTTACTGTGTCAAATTCTTTATTTCCTTACTTCTGTCCAGTTATTCTCTTCATTATTTTGAGTAGGGTATTAAAGTCTCTAATTACTACTATTGAACTGCCTATTTCTCCAGTTCTGTCAGGTTTTTCTTAATATATCTTTATGGCCTGTCATTGCATATGTAAATATTTATAATTGTTATATTTTCTTGCTGTGTTAAACCCTTTATTAAAATATAATGTCTGTCTTTGTCTCTTGTAACCAATTTTGATTTTAAAGTCTCTTTTGACTAATATTAGTATAGTCACTCCAGCTCTCTTTTGGTTAATATTTGCACAGACTATCTTTTTCCACTCCTCACTTTTGATCCCAGGTGAGTCTCTGATAGAGACCATATAGTTGGATGTTTGTTTTTATTCATTCTGCCAATGTATGTCTTTTGATTAGGGAGTTTAAACCATTTTACATTTAAAGTAATTATGGCTAATGAGGAACTTCTATCAGTGTGCTGTTTGCTTTTTAAATGCCCTATAGCTTTGTTATCCCTCATTTCCTGCATTACTGTTTTCTTTTGTGTGCAGTTGATTTTTTTGTAGTGAAACGTTTAAATTTCTTTCTTGTTTCCTTTTGTGTATATTCTTTGGTTATTTTCTTTGTGATTACCATGAGGATTAAATTTAATATCCTGAATTGTAACACTCTAATTTGAATTTACAGCAGCATAACTTCATTAACATACAAAACTCTGCTCCTTTACACTGCCATCCCTAGCCCTTTCAGTCGTTGATGTTACAAAATAACATCTTCATACATTGTATGCTCCAAAACATAAACTAATGATTATTTTAAGTGCATTAGTCTCCTAAATTATATAGGAAATAAGATTTGGAGTTACAAGCCGAAGTTACAGTAATACTACCTTTTACACTAATTGGTTTTTTTTTTTTTAAAGATTTATTCATTTGACAGAGAGACAGACCACAGGTAGGCAGAGAGGCAGGCAAAGACAGAGAGAGAGAGGGAAGCAGGCTCCCCGCTGAGCAGAGAGCCCGATGTGGGACTCGATCCCAGGACCCTGAGATCATGACCCGAGCCGAAGGCAGCGGCTCAACCCACTGAGCCAGCCAGGCGCCCCTAATTGGTTTTTTTTTCATTAAATGTATTAATCTTTTAAATCATGTTGAAAATAAAAAATATGATTAAATGTCATTATTGCAGTAATATCAACTTTTATAAATGCCCATATATTTATCTTTATATAGATGTATATTTCTCTGTATGGCTCTGAGTTACTGTCTAATGTCTGTCCTTTTCACCTTGCCAGGACTCCCTTGGGCATTTCTTTTTTTTTTTTTTTTAATTTTTTATTTATTTCTTATTTTTTATAAACATATAATGTATTTTTTTATTTTTATTTGTTTATTTACAGCATAACAGTGTTCATTGTTTTGGCATCACACCCAGTGCTCCATGCAGTACGTGCCCTCCCTATTACCCACCACCTGGTTCCTCAACCTCCCACCCCCCACCCCACCCCCCGCCGCCCCTTCATAACCCTCTGGTTGTTTTTCAGAGTCCATAGTCTCTCATGGTTCATCTCCCCTTCCAGTTTCCCTCAACTCCCTCTCCTCTCCATCTCCCCATGTCCTCCATGTTATTTGTTATGCTCCACAAATAAGTGAGACCATATGATACTTGACTCTCTCTGCTTGACTTATTTCGCTCAGCATAATCTCTTCCAGTCCCGTCCATGTTGCTACAAAAGTTGGGTATTCGTCCTTTCTGCTGGAGGCATAATACTCCATTGTGTATATGGACCACATCTTCCTTATCCATTCATCCGTTGAAGGGCATCTTGGTTCTTTCCTCAGTTTGGCGACCGTAGCCATTGCTGCAATAAACATTGGGGTACAGATGGCCCTTCTTTTCACTACATCTGTATCTTTGGGGTAAATACCCAGCAGTGCAACTGCAGGGTCATAAGGAAGCTCTATTTTTAATTTCTTCAGGAATCTCCACACTGTTCTCGAAAGTGGCTGCACTAACTTGCATTCCCACCAACAGTGGAAGAGGGTTCCCCTTTCTCCACATCCTCTCCAACACACGTTGTTTCCTGTCTTGCTAATTTTGGCCATTCTAACTGGTGTCAGGTGGTATCTCAATGTTGTTTTAATTTGAATCTCCCTGATGGCTAGTGATGATGAACATTTTTTCATGTGTCTGATAGCCATTTGTATGTCTTCGTTGGAGAAGTGTCTGTTCATATCTTCTGCCCATTTTTCGATATGATTATCTGTTTTGTGTGTGTTGAGTTTGAGAAGTTCTTTATAGATCCTGGATATCAACCTTTTGTCTGTACTGTCATTTGCAAATATCTTCTCCCATTCCATGGGTTGCCTCTTTGTTTTGTTGACTGTTTCCTTTGCTGTGCAGAAGCTTTTGATCTTGATGAAGTCCCAAAAGTTCATTTTTGCTTTTGTTTCCTTGGCCTTTGGAGACATATCTTGAAAGAAGTTGCTGTGGCTGATATCGAAGAGGTTACTGCCTATGTTCTCCTCTAGGATTCTGATAGATTCCTGTCTCACAAATTATATATTTTTATTTGAGAGAGTGAGAGCACAAGCAGGGGCGGAGCAGAGGGAAAAGAGAGAGAGAATCTCAAGCAGATTCCCCACTGAGTGTGGAGCCAGGTGCAGGGCTCCATCCCAAGACCACAAGATCATGACCTGAGGGGAAGTCAGACATATAACTGACTAAGCCACAGAGGCACCCCTCCTTCATTTTTGAAGGACAGTTTTCCCACGTATAAGATAATTCAAAGGTTTTTATCTTTTAGCATTCAAATATATTGGCCCATGTCTTCTGGGCTCCAAAGTTTCTGAAGAGAAATCTGCTAATGGTCTTAGTAAATATCCCTTGTATGTGGTATTTCTCTTCTTTTCACTGGTTTTAGGATTTTTTTTTCATTGTGTTTGTCTTTTGAAAGTTTGTCTTTTTTTTTTTTAAGATTTTATTTATTTATTTGACAGAGAGAGATCACAAGTAGGCAGAGAGGCAGGCAGAGAGAAAGGAAGGGAAGCAGGCTCCCTGCTGAGCAGAGAGCCCGATGTGGGACTCGATCCCAGGACCCTGAGATCATGACCTGAGCCGAAGGCAGTGGCTTAACCCACTGAGCCACCCAGGCGCCCGAAAGTTTGTCTTGTTTTTTAAGAGTTGCTTATTAGAGAGAGGGAGAGAGCTGGGAAGGGGCAGAGGGAGAGAATCTCAAGCAGACTCCCCGTCTAGCTCAGAGCTCAATGCAGGGCTCAATCCCATAGCCCGTGAGATCATGATCTGAGCTGAAACCAAGAGTCTGACACTCAACTGACTGAGCCACTCAGGTGGCCCTTGAAGGTTTGTTTATAATGGGTCTTGGTGTGGCTTTCTCTGAGTTCATCTTAATGTGGAAGCTTCTTTGAGATTCTTAAATGTTTATACTCATGTGTTTCATCAAATTTGGGAAGTTTTCTGCTACAATTTTTTTTCTGTTTCATTTAAATTCAAATTAGTTAACATATTGTGTAGTATTGGTTTCGGGAGCAAATTTTAGTTATTCATCACTTACATGTAACACCCAGTGGTCATCACAAGTGTCCTCCTTAATGCCCATTGCCCATTTAGCCCATGCCCCCACCTGCCTCACCTCCAGCAACCCTCAATTTGTTCTCTATAATTAAGAGTCTATTTTATTTTATTTTATTATTTTATTTGAGAGGGGAGGTACACGAGCAGGGGGTGGGGCAGAGAGAGAAGCAGGCTCCCCACTGATCAGGGAACCCAATGTAGGGCTCAATCCCAGGACCCTGAGATCATGACCTGAGCCAAAGCCAGATACTTAATCTAACTGAGCCACCCAGGTGCCCCAGTTAAGAGTCTTTTATGATTTGCCTCCCTATCTGTTTTTATCTTTTTTTTTAAAGATTTTATTTATTGACAAAAAGGGTGAGCAGGGTGAGGGACAGAGGGAGAGGAAGGGAGAAAATCTCAAGCAGACTCTACATTGAGTGCAGAGCCCAATGTGGGGCTCAATCCCTTGACCCTGAGATTATGACCTGAGCCAAAACCAGGAGTCAGATACTTAACCAACAGACCCACCCAGGTGCCCCTCTGTTTTTATCTTATTTTATTTTTCCTCCCTTCTGTGTTCATCTGTTTTGTTTCTAAAATTTCACATATGAGTGAAATCATACGGTATTTGTCTTTCTCTAACTGACTTATTTTGCTTAGCATGATATACTCTAGTTCCATCCATGTTGTTGTAAATGGCAAGATTTCATTCAGTTTTTTTAAGACAGAGAGGCAGGCAGAGAGAGGAGGAAGCAGGCTCCCTGCTGAGCAGAGAGCCTGATGTGGGGCTCAATCCCAGGACCCTGGGATCATGACCTGAGCTGAAGGCAGAGGCTTTAACCCACTGAGCCACCCAGGTGCCCCAAGATTTCATTCTTTTTGATGGCCAAGTAATATCCATACACACACACACACACACACACACACACATACATACACACACATGCACACATACACACCACATATTCTTTTCTTTATTGATTCATCAGTTGTTGGGCATTTGGGCTCTTTCCATAATTTGGCTGTTGTTGATAGTGCTGCTGTATTGGGGTGCATGTGCCCCTTCGAATTAGCATTTTTGTATTTAGATAAATACCTTGTAGTGCAATTGCTGGGTTGCAGTGCGGTTATATTTTTAACTTTTTGAGGAACCTCCATACTGTTTTCTCCAGTGGCTGCACCAGTTTGCATTTCCACCGATAGTGTAAGACTTTCTTACTAAGACTTTTCTTCTCTTTCTCCACATCCTTGCCAACATCTGTTGTTTTCCCAAGTTGTTAATTTTAGCCATTCTGACAGGTATGAGATGGTATCTTACCATGGTTTTGATTTGTATTTCCCTGATGAGTGACACTGAGCATTTTTACATGGTCTATTAGCCATTTGTATGTCTTCTTTGGAGAAATGTCTGTTCATGCCTTCCGCCCATTTTCATAACTGGATTATTTTTTTTCATTTTTTATTTTATTATTTTTTAAGATTTTATTTATTTATTTGACAGCGAGAGAGAGATCACAAGTAGGCAGAGCAGCAGGCGGAGAGAGAGGGGGAAGGAGGCTCCCTGTTGAGTAGAGAGCCTGATGCGGGGCTCAATCCAAGGACCTTGAGTCCATGACCTGAGCCGAAGGCAGAGGCTTAACCCACTGAGCCACCCAGATACCCCAGATTATTTATTTTTTGAGTGTTGAGTTTGATGAGTTCTTTATAGATTCTGGGTACTAGCCCTTTATCTGATATGTCATTTGCAAATATCTTCTCCCATTTTGTCAGTTGCCTTTTAGTTTTGTTCATTGTTTCCTTCTTGTGCAGAAGCTTCTATCTTAATAAAGTCCCAGTATTTCATTTTTGCTTTTGTTTCCCTTGACTATGGATATATGTCTAGTAAGAAGTTGCTGTGGCCGAGGTCAGAGAGGTTGCTGCTTGTGCTCTCCTTTAGGATTTTGATGGTTTCCTGTGTATATTTTGGTTTTTCATCCATTTTGAATTTATTGTTGTATATGGTGTAAAAAAGTTGAGCCACTATTTCTTTTTTTTTAAATTTATTTATTTTTATTTATTTGACAGACAGAGATCACAAGTAGGCAGAGAGGCAGGCAGAGAGAGAAGGGGAAGCAGGCTCCCTGCTGAGCAGGGAGCCCCATGCGGGGCTCGATCCCAGGACCCTCAAACCATGACCTGAGCAGAAGGCAGAGGCTCTAACCCACTGAGCCACCCAGGTGCCTGAGCCACTATTTCTTAAAATATTCTTTATGGTCTTTTCTCTCGTCTCCTTCTGAGACCCCCTCACTGTGCATGTTGGTCTCCTTGATGGTATCCTAGGCTCTGTTTGCTTTTCTTCATTTATTTTTCTTTGTATTTTTCTGCCTACATAATTTTCATTGTCCTTTCTTTAGGTTCACTGATTCTTTCTTCTGCTTACTCCACTCTGCCTTTGTCATTTTAGTAGTTGTACTTTTCAAATCCAGGATTTTTTAAAAATCTTTTTAGGTTTTCTGTCTCTTGATATTTCCATTTTATTCACACATTGTTTTCGTTTTTTTTTTCTCTACAACTTTTGTTCTTTGAGCATCTTCATGACAGTTTTTTTTTTTTAATATTTTATTTATTTATTTGACAGAGAGAGAGGTCACAAGTAGGCAGAGAGGCAGGCAGAGAGAGAGGGAGAAACAGGCTCCCCACTGAGCAGAGAGCCCGATGCGGGGCTGGATCCCAGGACCCTGAGATCATGACCTGAGCCGAAGGCAGAGACTTAAACCACTGAGCCACCCAGGCGCCCCCTTCATGACAGTTTTAAAGCCTTTGTCTCATATAACTGCAAAAGTCTTTTTCAGGGACAGTTTCTGTTGATTTATTTTACGCCTCTCAATGGGCCATACTTCCCTATTTCTTTGAATACATTGTGATTTTTTTGTCAAATGCTAGGTATTTGAATCTAATAATGTAGAAACTCTGGAGATAAAAGTCTCCTCCTTCCTCAGGGAATGGTGTTTTTTAATTATTTTTGTTTTTATGATTGTTATAGGCGGTCTGTGTTCCAGGTATGAACATGAGGTGTATACTTAATTTCTTAGGTCTTTTCTGAGACCTTTTCCATGGGCATGCACAGTCACTTTCTAATTTTCCCTTTACAGGCATTTGTTTTCAGATGACCTAGTTTTTGTTTTTTTAAAAGATTTTATTTATTTATTTGACAGAGAGAGACAGTGAGAAAGGGACACAAGCAGAGCCAGTGGGAGAGGGAGACGCAGGCTTCCCACCAAGCATAGAGCCTGACGCAGAGCTTGATCCCAGAGCCCTGGGATCGTGACCTGGGCCCAAGGCAGACACTTGATGACTGAGCTACCCAGGCACCCCAGGATGACCTAGTTTTTAATGTCTGGGTCCCTAAAGTGAAAAAGTAAAAAATGAAGGTAGGAAAAAAGGGCACTAATGCTTTAAATCCAGTAGAAGTCCCTTCAGCTGGAGGGAGAAGGGCTTGCTACAATTTGAGGAAGTAAGACTATAATGGTTGCCTACCTCTTTGTCTCTTTGCACTTCTGTGATCAGAGCGCAATCAGTAACGAGAGCAGTTTCCCTTTGTTTGGAGGACAAGGTCCTTTTTGAATACCCTAGTTCCCATAAACTGTGCAAGCTGCTCCACAAACATTCACATAGTTGCCTGCCATGTGGCTGAGTTTGCGGAATGAGTTGCTGCTACTGTGCTAAAAGTTAAAATTAACCAAAATTAACCTCCGTTTACCATTCCCATCTTGTCCTGAAAGTTGCAAGCCTTCAACAGATTCCAAAGTTCTAAAACAGTCACATCTCATAGACTCTGCCAGTGCAATTGTCTAGATGAGGAGACAGATTCCTGGTGCCTCTTTCTTAATCTTCTCAGAATCCTCTTTGATTCTTTTTTGAGTTAATTTTTGTGTATGGTGTGAAAAAAGAGGCCAGATTCACTTTTTGGAATGTGTATATCTAGTTCTTCTAGCACCACTTGTTGAAAACACTCTTGTTTCCTTAATGAGTACCTTATTCATTTGTAAAAAGTAAACTGGAGCAGGGGCACCTGGGTGGCTCAGTCAGTTAAGTGTCTGCCTTAAGCTCAGGACATGGATCAAGGGTCCTGCAATCAGGCCCCATGTTGAATGGGGAGCCTGCTTTTCCCTCTCCCTCTGCCCTTTTCCCCTGCTTATGCTCTCTCTTTCTCAAATAAGTAAGTACAATCTTTGGGGGAAAAAAACTGACCATAAATGTGAAGGCTTATGTCTAAACTCTCAATTATGTTCCAGTAATCTATAAGGCTATATTTACACAAATACCATACTGTATTTTTCGCTGTTTACTTGGCACATAATAATGTTCAGTATTTGAGTTATACTGAAATTGAATTGGCCCAACTTTTAAAAAAATATATGTTCTTACATTTGCCACTTTTTTGTCTTTTTGGATGGGTTTTGTAGGGGGAATTGTGGGTGATTTGTTTTTGCTGCATTTCTCCCTAGTTTCTCATCAAACCGTCTTTTGAAAAATTCTATTCTTACTCTATAAATAAATTTTCTGCCTTGCTGAAAAATACCCAAGGGCGGGGGCGGGGTACCTTTGGGATGGGCATGGTGGTAATGATAGTAGCAATCATGTAACAGAGGACACTGGCTGGAATTGCACTCTTTAAAGAAGTGAAATCCAGAGGCCAGTTAGTTGCATTCCTGTTATTCCTTCCATAGAAGCTTAGCACTGTTTTAAGCATTGTTGTATTTATTTATTTATTTATTTATTTTTTAAAGATTTTATTTATTTATTTGACAGAGAGAGATCACAAGCAGGCAGAGAGGCAGGCAGAGAGAGAGAGGAGGAAGCAGGCTCCCTGCGGAGCAGAGAGCCCGATGCGGGGCTCGATCCCAGGACCCTGAGATCATGACCTGAGCCGAAGGCAGTGGCTTAATCCACTGAGCCACCCAGGCGCCCCCATTGTTGTATTTATTATTCAAAGTGAAATCTTACTATAATGTACTGGACATATTTTATGAAGCAGTAGACTTTGAGTTGTATGTGTAGCACTTAGCAATGGAATAACTCATGGGCAAGTTATTTAACTTTAGTAAATCCTTAATTTGTGGCAAAATAATTCTTGCACTGTCAACCTCTTATGATGTTAGTGAGAGTCAAAGTGATGCTTTACATGAGTGCTTTGCAAAATACAATGTGCTGCACAAATATTTTTAATATCATTTGTTTATTAAGCAGTGATCTACATTTTTGTTTCTTTCAAACACTTTTTTTTTTAAAGATTTTATTTATTTATTTGACAGAGAGAGAGATCACAAGTAGGCAGAGAGGCAGGCAGGTAAAGAGAGGTGGAAGCAGGCTCCCCGCGGAGCAAAGAGCCCGATGCGGGGCTCGATCCCAGGACCCTGAGATCATGACCTGAGCCAAAGGCAGCGGCTTAATCCACTGAGCCACCCAGACGCCCCTCAAACACTTTCTAAGATAATATATAGGAGAAGGATTTGAACTTTTGGGTCATTTGCTTACAAATACAGTTAAAATGGGTAAAGTTTGAGTGTTATAGTTCAATACTGTTGGACATATATGAAACTAAAGAGAGTAAGAAGAGTATTTTCTTCAGTCTCTCTATTTTTTTTAAAAGATTTGAGAGAGAGAATGGGTATGGGGAGTGGGAGAGAGACTATCTCAAGCAGACTCTGCTAAGCCTGGAGCCCAGCACTGGGCTCAGTCTTACAACTCTGAGATCATGACCTGAGCTGAAACCAAGAGTCAGACACTTAACTGAGTGCACCCAGGCACCCCTTTCATTCTCTCTATAACAAGTTGGAGAAGAAATGCTACTTTAATTGAGAACATGTACAATATCTAATTTAATGTAATTGAGTAGATTGTGATGAAATCTTCTCTATCATGAGTATGTAGAATTTATGTAGAAAATATTTTTTAAATGTAATGTGCAGGATGGAGAAATACAGAACTACATTAGTCAAGGAAGTGTGGTATGGCATAAGAGTAGACCTGTAGGTTGACAGAACAGAATTGAATCCAGAAAGAAACTCTTAAATTTATGGTCAGTTGATCTTGTACAAGAATGCCAAGACAACTTGGTGGGAAAGAAATAATCTTCTCAACAAATAATGCTGGATATCCACATGCCGAAGAATAAGTTTGGACCCTTTGTTCACCCCAAACACACAAAAAAATTACTCAAAGTGGATTATAGACCTGAATGTAAGAGCTAAAATGATAAAGCTCTTAGAAGAAATTATAGGAGTAAATTTTCAGAACTTTGAGTAAAGTAGTAGTTTCTTGCATAAATTGGACATTGTCAACATTCAGAAATTTTGTAATACAAAGGACACTACCAAGAATGTGAAAGGATGGGGCACCTGGGTGGGTCAGTCGGTTAAGTGTCTGCCTTTGGCTCAGGTCGTGATCCCAGAGTCCTGGGATCAAGCCCCACATCAGGCTTCCTGCTCAGTGAGGCGTCTATTTCTCCCTCTCCCTCTCTCTCTCCCTCCCCCACTCATGCTGGCACTCTCTCTCTCCCTCAAATAAATAGATAAAATCTTAAAAAAAAAAAAAAAGAAAAAAAGGAACATGAAAGGACAACCCACAGAGTGGGAGAAAATTTTTCCCAACCATATATTTGATAAGAGACTTGTATCTAGAATATATAAAGCACTCTTAAAACTCAAAAGTAAAAAATCCAGTTAAAAAGTGGGCTAAGGATCTCAGTAGACATTTTTCCAAAAAGATATAAAAATATCCAGTAAGCACATGAAAAGATGCTTAGCACAATTAGCCATCAGGGAAATGCAGCTGAAAGCCACAGTGAGATACCACTTGACACTCACTTGGATGGCTATGATCAATAAAGACAAATAATGGCAAGTAAGAATGTGAAGAAATTAGAACCTCCATATGCTATTGATGGGACTGTAAAATGGTGCAGCCACTTTGGAAAACTATCTGGCAATTCCTCAAAAAATTAAACACAGAGTTACCATGTGTTCCAGCAGTTGTACTTACACATATATACCCAAGAGAACTGAAAACATAGCCACACAAAAACTTGTTCTTGAGTGTTTATAGTAGCATTGTTCATAGTAGCCCAAGAGTGGAAACCACCCAAATGTCCATCAACCAATGATTGGAGATGTTAAATATCATGTATCCATCATTGAGATATTATTTGCAGAAATGAAGTACTGATATATGCTATAATATAGGTGAACTTTGAAAACATTGTCTAAGTGAAAGAAACCAGTCACAAAAGACCACATATTATATGGTTTCATTTATATCAGGTGTCCAGAAAAGGCAGATCTATACAGACAGACTGTAGATTAGTGTTGTGCAGGGGAAACTGAGGGGGTAGGTATTAGGAAGAAATGGAGAATGACTGCTAAAAGTTCAGGGCTTGTTTTGGGGGGTGATAAAAGGGTTATGGTTGCACAACTCCGGATATATTAAAAACCATGGAAATATGCATATTAAATGGGCAAATTATACGGTATATGGATAAATTTTTTTAAATCAAGCAATACCCAACTTAAAAAAAAATGAAGAAAAGGACATTTAAGAATGTGTCTCTACTGTTTATCTTCTGGAGATAGAGAAGAATCAGATGGTTGATTGTCTCCTAGTTACCATTTTTCTTTCATTCTCCAACCTTCTGGTGGCTAAGTTTATTAAATGAATACACTTTTGTGTTGAATGATAGTAAATCATAATTCATTTTTGACAGGAATTGAGTTCTCAGACTTTATCACATGATGGAGGATTCTTCAATAGACTGGAAGATGATGTTCATAAAATTCTTATTAGAGAAAAAAGAAGAGAACAGCTTACAGAATATAATGGAACAGATAATTGCGCAGCTCATGAACACAACCAGGCATGTAAAATAGAAAATTCTCTTAAAACCATAGTGAAATTAAAGTGCAATTTTCCTTTTTTAAAAAAACTTAAAACAGTGGAATCCAATTATGATGATATGATGCTACAGTTTTAGGATATTCTCTTAGTCATTATCATGCATAGATACTTCTATTAACAAGTATGAGGTACCCCATTCATTGAATATTTATTTAGTATGTGCTGTGTACTGTTAGGCACCAGTATAGGGGAGTGGGAATACTGAGATGGGTGAGAATACCCTTCACTTAGATACTCAGAGCAGTGGGGATAAGAGGAGGCAGACCTATAGAGGTATCATTCAGCATGATGAAGGCTTGAGAGAGAGATTAACAATACAAATGAGGTTTTGAATAGAGAAGGTACTAGCTCCCTCCTTGGGTGAATTGTGAAAGGTGTCTGAAAAATTGACGTTTGGGATAGACTGAATGATGAATAAACTGTAAGCAGAGAAATGGAGGGGCCCTTTGGGAAGTGCAAGAGCAGAGGCCCAGAGCTGCACAAGCCTTAGACTGAATATTCAGGAAATAGAAGGTTCTGGACTGAGATGCACAGAGTGTGAGGCTGGGGTAACAGGGCCAGGGAAATAGCTTGGGTTTAGATTATGAAGGTCTTTTTAAGGGGAACAAAGAAGTTGGAATTTTAACCTATAGACCAGGGGTTGCAAGCTATTGTCCGCAAGCTAAAAATGGTATTCACATTTTAAATACATTACTCAAAAATGAAAAAGAAAGAAAAGATCTCATCATATAGAGACCTATAAGTCTGCTTTTATTTTTCTCACCACAACTGCTAGTCTTCTGTTTTATTTACCCCCTTTTTTGGGTCTAACTTATTCTTAAGCTTGTACCTTTTCTTTACCATGTATTAACCTCCAATCCATCAATAACTTCTCAGCCTGAAATTTGTAGTGAGCAATTTCAGTAGTGTTCAGCAGTAGTGCTTTCCCTTTACCTCCTTGGTTTTCTCTTCTTCCCTTGTAGGTGCACAACACTGGCTTTCGTAGTATTGCCCACTTTCCCTATTCTGATTTAATTCCTGGGCTGCCAGGTGTTGCTGGAAAATACATATTTTAAGACAATGCTAATGTTCCGTTCTGAAAATCAGTGCAATGTAACTTTTGCCAGATCTTCATTTCTACATAAAGTCCTTTGGTTCACCTTTCTTTCTTTTCTTTTCTTTTTTTTTTTTAAATCGAACTATAATAAACCTACAGTGTTATATTAGTTTCAGGTGTACAATATAACGATTCAGCAATTCTGTACAATTTAACTTTGACAGATTCCTACAGTGGGTGTTCCAAAATCTAAAAGCCTGTTTCTCATCCTGTTATTCTTCAGTGGACCTTATCTCTTTGTTTCATTAAGATTGATAAATTCAGTCACTCAACAAATTAAGCGCCGACTGTGTTGTGTTATATAGGACACAAAAGAAGTCAGACCCTTTTTATTCTAATGCAGCAGTAAGATGGGTTTATAAATAACACTAACATAATTCCACATGGAAATCTATTTTCAACTTAGTGGCAGGAAATCCTTGCCTGTACAAGAAGTACTTGTGAACTTTTTCCTTTCTAACATTGAATTAAATTTAATGTTTTGAAGTCTTGCCTTGACTGTCAAATTTTATGTATAGTCCATGCAACAGTGTTAGCATTTATGGTTAGGATATGTGCTGCTTCTTTTTTCATTGACTATGATTCTTCTCTTTGTGGTCCATATCTTTTTTTTTAAGCCATCTCAGATTATTTTTGGATAGAAAGATTTATATTTGTATTTCAGCAAATAGGTGTCTCAAACCCTTTGTAGAACAAATCTGGGCATATAAAAATTCAGTCAAATGATTAAGTAATGTTAATTATCTAATAAAACCAAAGCAAAACCAAAAACAAAGACGTTGAAATCAATCAAACCTAATAACACAAAATACAGCTTCGGTATCTTATCAGCTCTTTTCCATTGGGAAGAAATTACTTGCCTCTCATGTACTGTTGATAGGTGTTGCAATTAATTAGTATTTAAGATTTTACATTTTTATCGGAGTATGTTGTACATAGTACTCAATATATAATTATTTTTGTACAAGGTAGAAAATGGTGTTTCTCAAAAAAGATGTATTGGTAAAGTGCCATGGTCATTCACAGGAATGGAGATCAAAGATGGCTTTCTTAGGAGAAAATGGCTTTTGAATTGGAATGTACAGAACAGTGGAATTTGAATATGTGCAGGTGAGGGAGAAGAAACTAGAATGCTGTGAGTATGGAGGCAGTGAAGTATAAGCCAACCTCATTAAAACAGAAGGACCTTTGAGGAGAATAGTGTAAGTTTGGTAAGTTAGGTTGGAAAGATTGTGGAGGATCAAAGGCCTGATTTATGGTTTAGTCAGTAGACACTGAAGAATTTTTTAAAGTTTTTGAGCAGAGAACAAAGTTTTATGTGATGATAATTTCATTGCAGTGCCTAGGAAAAACTGAATGAAGTTGAAGGCTAGTGTTAAGAATTTGACAGTGTTCAGTATTATTAAAGGTATAGAACAACAGTAGCATACTGCTGCTGGTATAGTGTAAATTAGTATAACCATTTTGGAAAACAGTTTGGTATTAAGTTTTTATTTTGTGTGTGTGTTAAAGGTGCAACTTTTTTTTCAGCTTTATTGAGATAAAATTGAGATATAAAATTGTAAGATACTTAAAAAAACACGTCATAAAAAATAAAATGCATGTCATGATGATTTGATATACATAAACATTGTGAAATGTTTCCTCCCATCTATTTAAACACATTTACCATCTCACATATTTATCTTTTTTTTTAAGAATGTTTAAGTTCTAGCCTCTTAAAACATCAATTATGCAATGCAGTGTTATCAACCATAGTCACTATGGCATATGTTAGATTCTCCGACCTGATTCATCTTATAGCTGAAAGTTTGGACCATTTTACTGGCCTCTCCCTTGTTGTCCCCCAGACCCTAGCAACCGGTATTAACTTTACAAGTTGAAGATGATGGAAAGACCATATGTTCTAGAAATTCTACCCTAGATTAAATCCTGGACACATGTTCAAAAAGAATGTTCTAAACTCAGTTGTTTGTAATAACAAAATCTATAGGAGAAATGAATGAGCTATAGTTATACATAGCAACATAGATGAATATAAAAAATATAAATGTTTATGAATGTTTAATGAAAAAAGCAAGTCACCAAGTAATACTTTGATGCCATTTATATATATTTTAAAAAATAGTGAATTTAATGTATTATTTAGTGATACTATATATATTCAGTAAAAGACTAAAAAAAGAAGAGAATGACAATACAAAATTCATAAAAGGTGATACCTTCAGGTAGGAAGGGAAAGAGATATGAGATATGATTTGGGAAGAGGCACATGGGGAATGCCAAAATTTTGGTAATGTTCAAATTCATAATCTACCTATTGGGTTATTTTCTTTTTACCTTAGTGTGTCATTATATATTTCTATTGCATATGCAAAATCTTTCATAATTAAAAAGTTAGGATTTTCTCAGAGAGTATCATTGAGTGTAATGGGGAAAAGAAAAAGATTGAGACCATTTAGGAAAATATTTCTTTCTTTATCTCCTTCCTTTCTCCATAATACTCCTTTCTCAAAGAAAGCAAGCTCTTCTTTTTGCCATGGTTAAATCCTTTTTTTTTTTTTAAGATTTTATTTATTTATTTGAGAGAGAGCATGAGAGGAGAGAGGTCAGCTGGAGAATCTGCTGTGCAGGGAGCCCAATGTGGGACTCGATTCTGGGACTCCAGGATCATGACCTGATCCGAAGGCAGTTGCTTAACCAGCTGAGCCACCCAGACACCCGTAAATCCTCTTTTACTATACATTAATATACTCAGGAATTGTTAAAGGTGCAAAATAAATCAACTCTAATTCACCCATTCTTAACATACGGTTTCATTTTTGAATACTGATTTTAAAGGAAAATGCCACATGTGTAGGTATTTTGAAAATAATTATAATAATCAATATAGTTTTATAGCTCCTTTTATAAACCATGCATTATATTGTCAAATCAATGCAGTGTAATTCACTTGGTCATTCATTGCCCTATTATTGAATATTTAGGTTGTATGGAATTGGTCACTTGATATCCATTGAACATCTTCCTATGTTTAATTTTTTTATGAATTATTTTCTTTTTTTTAAGATTTTATTTATTTATTTGACAAAGCGAGATCACAAGTAGGTAGAGAGGCAGGCAGAGAGAGAGAGGAAGGGAAGCAGGCTCCCCGCTGAGCAGAGAGCCCGATGCGGGGCTCGATCCCAGGACCCTGAGACCATGAGCCCATGACCTGAGCTGAAGGCAGGGGCCCAACCCACTGAGCCACTCAGGCACCCCTCGAGTTTCATTCTTAACAACTCTTTCTGCCTCCTGCCTTCTAACGCTAGGAGTAATTTCTCTTCTACACTGCTACCAAATGACTTTTTAAAAAGCATGACTTCTACCATGCCACACCAAGTCCTTAAACTTCAGTGTCTGGTGAATCAAGTATAGTATCCTTGCCCTGATATGTAAAGTCTTCAGGCTATGCTTTTCAAACTGAGACTTCCCCCTCATTTAACCCATCCAGAAATCAATTTAGTAGGTTTATAGCTAGGTAGTAGAAAAATACAGTAGATAATAGGGAAAAAAAAGAAAAATACCAAGAGTATATGGTATCTATTCATATTTTACCAAAATTCATTTCCGTGTGTATACATATACATACACAGCATGCACACATAAGTACATATTCATGCACGGACCTGTGTGTATCCTGGGTCATGATCTAAAACCTTCCTTAATGTGGATCACTGTCAAATAATTATAAAATCATTGTTCTATGGTATAGTTTCAACCTAATTAAATGTCAGCCATATTCTATCCCAGATTTTCTCCTAGCTAGAGCAAAGCACACCTATTACAGAATGCTTAATCCTCCCTGGCTTTGCTCAAGATTCACGTCACTTGTCATCTCCCTGAAGCTTTCTCTCACTGCTCCACCCCACACACCAAAAACAGAAAATCTGGATGTGATCTTTCCTCCTTTTTTTTTTTTTTTAACCTCACAGCGTTTTGTTTTTCTTATGGCACATTTCACACAGTACGTTTTTATTATCATTCTTAACAGATTACAAATCCTTTGTGGACATGAACTCTATCTTGTACATCCTTATATCCTCATTTTAGTGTATAACATTTTCTACTTAGAAAATATTTCTAAAATTTATTAATTGAAATATAAGACTTAATAACAATGAATGCACATGAAAAAGGATGGGACCAGGGAGGGAGACAAACCAGAAGAGACTCAATCTCAGGAAACAAACTGGGGGCTGCTGGGGCGGGGGATAGGGTGGCTGGGTGATGGACATTGGGGAGGGTATGTGCTATGGTGAGTGCTGTGAAATGTGTAGGACTGATGATTCACAGACCTGTACCCCTGAAACAAGTAATAAATTATATGTTAATAAAAATATGAATGCGCATTTAAACAACATGTTTTTCTGTTTTTAAAAATTGATATTTATTTTTTTTAAGATTTATTTATTTTTAAGAGAGTGTGCAAGCAGTGGTGAGGGACAGAAGGAGAGGGAAAGAGAAAATCTCCAGCAGACTCTCCACTGTGCACAGAGTCTGACCCAGGGCTCAATCCCAGGACCCTGAGATCATGACCTTAGCCGAAATCAAGAATTGGATGCTTAACCAACTGAGCCACCCAGGCGCCCCTAGAAAGTCATCTCTTTTTTTCTTTTAAGATTTTATTTATTTGTCAGAGAGAGCACAAGCAGGGGGAGCAGGAGGCAGAGGGAGAAGCAGGCTCCCTACTGAGCAAGCGAAACTCGATTCCAGGACCCTGGGATCATGACCTGAGCTGAACACAGAAACTTAACCAACTGAGCCACCCAAGTATCCCAGAAAGTAATCTTTGTTAAAGAAATTTTGGTAACTATTGATAAGTAGAGAAATGATAATGGCAAAAATTAATCTTTGAGGGTTTTACTATATATTTGCCAGATACTATATTAAGTACTTAAAATGGTTATTTCATTTAATTTGCACAGTTAGCTATGAAGTTGGTAGATACTGTCCCCAGTTTGTAGATGCAGGGGGAAAAAATGACCTTAAATTTATTCACTTGGAGAAAACTATTGATAGTTTGTTTTGGTCCTACTTTTCTTTGGATATATACTTTTTTTTTCCCCTCTCATAATGTAGAAACTGTTAAATGGACCACTTTTTAGTTAAAGATGGTGAGCATTTTGAGTTAAGTAATAATTCTTATAACATGAAGTAATTGAGTTTTTTAATAACTAAATTGCTTTCCAGTACCCCACAATGAGAAAGAAATACTTTAAATGTACCAGTTTGTTGTAACATTTCTTTGTTTACTACTGAGATTGTATACTTCATGTTTATTGGTTGTATGCTTTCATATGGTTGTGACTATTTTTTCCAGTTTAAATAAAATAAGATAAAAACAGAGAAGGAGGCAAACAGTAAAGGTCTCATTTATCTTTAGATTTTGTTTTAGTACTTTTGGAGATTTTTCATCAAGTTAAATATATTGGCTTTTCTTTTAGTTTCCTCCATTTGGTATTATGTTCAGAAGGGCTTTCCTACTCAAAGATGATAGGTATTCTTATTCATGTAGATTTTATTTTAATACTTATGTGTTTCTGTTTTTTCAAAATTAGAATAGTATTTTATATTACTCAGTGATTCTATACTCAGTATAAAACAATTTTGATCAAAGGAATTTTTTAAACAATAAGGTGAAATTTCCATAATCTCACAAAAATAAATCTCCTAAGAGTTAGTAAATTTTTAATGTATGTCCTTCCAGAATTTTTTCTTTGCATATAGTGTCATAATATTGAGAACATGTGGATATAGTTTATAGTTCTATATCATTTTTAGTGATTTCAGAGTTTTCAGTTTTATAAATTTACCATATGTTTAGTATATATCCTATTGTTGGCCATTTAAATTGATGCATAGATCTTGTAATAGATCTGCAGTGAACACAAATAGATATCCGCCCCCACCTCACTTAGCTATTTAAGGTAAATTCCTAGTAGTGAAATTCTTGGGCCTAATATTATATATGTTCCTGATCTGGATCCACCCCCTCCTTATCCCTTAAACTAGAATCTTGAAGTGATCATCCTCACCTGCCACATTCAACTGCTAATAAATACTATAGATTCTGCTCCCAAATAATTTCTCACAAGATACACTTCTTTCCATCTAAACTGCTTCTGATCTCATCATAATCTTCACTGACATGGGCTTGCAGTAGCAATTAAAGGGGTTTTCCACCTCTTTTATCAACTCTGATGCATTTTCCACAGCACTCAAAGTGATCCCTTAAAAACATAAATGTAACATGAATAGAAAGCTGATAGTCTGCTCAAATTCCTTCATGGTTTCACAAGACCCTCTAAGATGAGTCCTCTGTCTTACCCTATCTACCCCTTCCCTAAACTCCAACCACATTGGCCTCTTTTTCTTCCAATTCTCTAGACTCCTTCCTGCCTTGGGGCCTTTAAACATACTGTTCTTTTTACTTAGAAGTCTCTTACCTCCACTTTTCGCTTAGCTAATTCCTTCCCATCACTCAAAGTTCATTTGAAGTGTCACTACATCAGAGAGAGCTAGCTTTTCTTCATGCTTCTTTTCTTCATAGCTTAAACCTTGTTTTCTGATTGCAGCATTTAGTCCCATGAGAGCGAGTGTCTTTTCAGTTCTCTTCACTATAGTACATGCAATACCTAGTAGTTCGGTGCTCAGAGAGTATCTTTAGAATAAGTTAATGTTGCCACATCACTCATTAGATAAATAGAACCAATTTATACTCTTACTTGACTTTGGAATGATTTTTTTGCTTTTAAATTTGTCTGGGTATGTGGTACAAGATGGCAAGGACTTATTTAACTTAATTTTTTTCCTGTTAGCCACTTATCCTATAACCTACATTTATTCTGTAATTCAGCCTTTTCTCACGTCTTTAAAATACCATAATTATATTACAATTAATTTTTTTTTAATTTATTTGACACAGAGAGAGGTCACAAGCAGGCAGAGAGGCAGGCAGAGAGAGAGGGGGAAGCAGGCTCCCTGCTGAGCAGGGAGCCCGATGTGGGGCTTGATCCCAGGACCTTGGGATCATGAACTGAGCCGAAGGCAGAGGATTAACCCACTGAGCCACCCAGGTGCCCCATATTACAATAAATTCTTATATCTTAAATCTCTTTCTGGACTTTGTTTTCTGGTACACTGCTCTGTCAACTCAAGTGCCCTGACCATACTATTGTAGCTATTTTTGCTGTTTGGTGTACAATTATTTGGTAGGCGAAGTCTCCTTCATTGCTTTAACTTTTTTGTTTCTATCCTGAGTTCTCCCAGATGAAGTTTTGACTGGAATTTCAATTGAAATTTTATTAAATTTACAAAGTAGTAATTAGTCTTCCCATCTACAAACATACTTTGTTCCGTGTCCTTTTCAATATTTTACAAATTTCCTTATAGATCCTAAACCTTTCTGAATTATATTTTTAGGGATTTTTTTTATAGCAACTTGGGGGGAATGGTTTTTTCTAGTTATATTTTCTATCTGCTAATTGCTGATTTAGAGAAAAGTTCTTAATTTTGCAGTTTGTTTTTTGTTATTTACTTTTTATAATTGTAATTATAAAAACTTACTACTATTTATTATTTCTCATAAGTTTTAAATTCTTTTGGGTTCTAAAGATAGACTAATAACAACTTGTAACAGAGTATTTTTAATGTTTATTCCAGTATAGAAATATTTTGAAGCTTTGATATTATTCTGTCATGTTTGTAGTTTAAGCTTAATCATAAATATCTTATTTGCTTTCACTGTAATAATTACAATTATATATTTGAGTAGAAGTAGAAATGTAGTCAACAGTTTAAGGTTGCTCTAGAAAATGAATTGAAATCAGGAAAATCGGAATTGTCTTCCTGTTAAACTTTCCACAGAATATTGTAAATCAGAATTGGTTTTCCAAAACTATTCTGAAAACTAATTAAAAACTATCTTAGTTTTTTCTTTTTTTTCCTTAAGATATTATTTTTTTAAGTAATCTCTATACCAAAAGTGAGGTTCAAACTGAAAACCCTGAGATCAAGAGTCACATGCTATACTGACTGAGCCAGCCAGGCACCCCAGAACTATCTTAGTTCTAAAATAGTGTTTTTCTCCCACAGGAAGTCGTTCTGAAAGATGGAAGAATTGAAAGACTAAAGTTGGAACTTGAAAGGAAGGATGCTGAAATCCAGAAGCTGAAAAATGTGATCACTCAATGGGAGGTTTGTAATTATTTACTGCTGTAAACCAATTCTATAAAATCGCACTTTTCTGTTTTTCCTGTAGGTTAATATGTATAATATTTGATTAATAGAAATACTTCTGCAGTTTAGGTTTTTAAACTCTCACTAATATAAAATCTGAATGGTAATATGATTTTTTAATCATGTGAATATGGATATAACATTAAACTTGCCATTTTAACTATTCTTTAGGTGTATAATTCATTGGCATTAATTATCCTCACAGTGTTGTGTAGTTATCACCACTGTTTATTTCCCAAACTTTTTCATCATCCCAAATTCTGTACCATTAAATAGCTCCGCATTTTCCTTTTCTTTCAGCCCCCATGACCTCTAATCCCAATGAATTTGCTTTATTCTAGATACCTCATGTAAGTGGAATCATATATTTGTCTTTGTGTGTCTGACTTATTTCACTTAGTATAATCTTTTCAAGTTTCATCCATGTTTTTGCATGTATCAGAATTCCATTCTTTTTATGGCTGAGTAATAGTCCATTGTATATATATGCTACAATTTGTTTGTTCTGTGTATGGGCATTTGCATTGTTTCCACCATTTCACTATTGTGAACAATCCTGCCATGAATATTAGTATACAAGTATCTGAGTTCCTGTTTTCAGTTCTTTGGGGTATATACCTAAAAGTGGGATTGCTGGATCATATAATACTTCTGTGTTTAACTTTTAGAAAAACTGCCAGATTGTTTTCCATAGCATCTGCACCATTTCACATTCCCATGAACAGTGCACAAAGGTTCCAGTTTCTTTACATCCTCGCCAACACTTGTTATTTATACAGTTTTTTAAAACCAAAACCTACGAATAGAGAGCCCAGAAATAGACCCTCAACTCTATGGTCAACTAACCTTCGACAAAGCAGGATAGAATGTCCAGTGGAAAAAAGACAGCCTCTTCAATAAATGGTGCTGGGAAAATTGGACAGCCACATGCAGAAAAATGAAATTGGACCACTTCCTTACACCACACACAAAAATAGACTCAAAATGGATAAAGGACCTCAAAGTGAGAAAGGAATCCATCAAAATCCTTGAGGAGAACACAGGCAGCAACCTCTTCCACCTCAGCCGCAGCAACATCTTCCTAGGAACATCGGCAAAGGCAAGGGAAGCAAGGACGAAAATGAACTGTTGGGATTTCATCAAGATCAAAAGCTTTTGCACAGCAAAGGAAACAGTTAACAAAACCAAAAGACAACTGACAGAATGGGAGAAGATATTTGCAAACGACATATCAGATAAAGGGCTAGTATCCAAAATCTATAAGGAACTTAGCAAACTCAACACCCAAAGAACAAACAATCCAATCAAGAAATGGGCAGAGGACATGAACAGACATTTCTACAAAGAAGACATCCAGATGGCCAACCGACACATGAAAAAGTGCTCCACGTCACTCGGCATCAGGGAAATACAAATTAAAACCACAATGAGATATCACCTCACACCAGTCAGAATGGCTAAAATTAACAAGTCAGGAAATGACAGATGCTGGTGAGGATGCAGAGAAAGGGGAACCCTCCTCCACTGTTGGTGGGAATGCAAGCTGGTGCAACCACTCTGGAAAACAGCATGGAGGTTCCTCAAAATGTTGAAAATAGAACTGCCCTATGACCCAGCAATTGCACTACTGGGTATTTACCCTAAATATACAAACGAAGTGATCCGAAGGGGCACGTGCACCCGAATGTTTATAGCAGCAATGTCTACAATAGCCAAACTATGGAAAGAACCTAGATGTCCATCAACAGATGAATGGATAAAGAAGATGTGGTATATATACACAATGGAATACTATGCAGCCATCAAAAGAAATGAAATCTTGCCATTTGCGACGACGTGGATGGAACTAGAGGGTATCATGCTTAGTGAAATAAGTCAATCGGAGAAAGACAACTATCATATGATCTCCCTGATATGAGGACGTGGAGATGCAACATGGGGGGTTAGGGGGATAGGAGAAGAATAAATGAAACAAGATGGGATTGGGAGGGAGACAAACCATAAGTGACTCTTAATCTCAGAAAACAAACTGGGGGTTGCTGGGGGGAGGTGGGGTTGGGAGAGGGGAAGGGGACATTCCCTTCTTGGGAATGTTATGGACATTGGGGAGGGTATGTGCTATCGTGAGTGCTGTGAAGTGTGTAAACCTGGCGATTCACAGACCTGTACCCCTGGGGATAAAAATACATTATATGTTTATAAAAAAAAAAAAACCCAAAACCTACATGTTACTCTTCTACGCACTTTTTAGGCTTTAAAAAAAATCTTACTCATCTCCATTGTCATTCTTTTTTGACTAATATTCATTGACCCAACAGTTATTTATTGAGTGCCTATAATGTGTCAAGTACTTTTCTAGGCCCCACACAATGTAATAGTGGAAAAAAATGATAAATCAAGTTCCAGCTCTGATGATATTTTCCTTTCTCTGCCACACATGCCTTTAGGAATCATCCCTGCTAAAGGTTTTTTGGACTATATCCACCCATCTCCCTTAGCTTTTTCTTCGTGATTTATATTTTCCTTTTCTTTTGTTGGGCACAACAAAGATAAAGAAGATGTGGCATGCGTGTGTGTGTGTGTGTGTGTGAGAGAGAGAGAGAGAGAGAGAGAGAGAGATGGAATATTATTCAGCCATAAAAATAATGAAATCTTGCTATTTGCAACAACGACGGATCTAGAGTATATAACGCTAAGTGAAATAAGTTAGAGAAAGACAAACACCGTGTGATCTCACTCGTATGTGGAATTTAAGAAACGAAACAAAACAAAACAGGGGAAAAAAAGAGAGACAAACCAAGACACAGACTCTTAACTATAGAGAACAAACTGATGGTTACCAGAGGGGAGGTGAGGGGAGGGATGGGGAGAAATAGGTGATGGGGATTAAAGAGTACTCTTATCATGATGAAAAAAATGTAATTAAATAAATAAACCTAAAGCTTCATAAATTGTAGGCAGGAAAAATAGAACCATAATGAGAACCATTGGATTGGTGCTAAATGAATATATACTTCAATTCTTACCCAAAAATTTGGCCGAAATATATTATAAGATGTATATAAATATATTTATGAGATGTATATAAGATATATATATACATATATGCACGAGGCCTGGAGTGAAGACACTGTAGTAAAGCAATGAACAAGTGTGGAGTGTGAGAGAAAGAGCACATTTCGAACAGGTTTGGGCAGAGGGGCCTAATACCCCATTTTGTATATGCCAAGTTTGAAAGGGCTATAGATGTAGGCATAGATGTTCAGAATGCAGCTAAAGTCACAATGTATCATTTAACTTAAGTGCTCTCTTTTTCATGAAGTTAAAAATACTATTAAGGGTCTCATATATTTCATTTATGTTCTTATAAAATGCATGACATTAGTATGTTTTGTTTTTATAGATAAACTTGCTATTCTGGTTGTATATACAAAACTATATATGCTATTTTTTAGGGACAACCTAGGATTTTTCATAGGTGATTTTTCTCATTTGCAATTTTTGCTTTATGAGCTGACTTTAGACCTGAAGTCTGGCATGAGAGGTGTCTCTGGGGACACTGATGTGCACCTTGGACAAAAGGCTTGAGCTGGACATAGAGTTTGGCAAGATACTAACATTGATTGAGACCCTGATAGAGAATTTCTTAGAAAGTTTCATATTCACAGTGGATAAATATTCATAGTGAATATACTTGTAGTTAACTATGTATGTTTTTCCCCTTCATGTTTTTATGTGTCCGTCTGACTTACCTCCCTCATTCATTCCTAAGCTTCTCAGAAGTTCTGCTCCCTTTGTATTTACTGTGGTGTTTACTTCTGTTCAGGGTATTGTCTGCAACATTATGAATGTCATTACTGATTTATTATTAGAAATTTACTGGATAGTGTTTAGTAAAAGCCATCATTACTGGCCTTTAATGTAAAATACATAAAATATGTTTTACAAGAAAGATTTTGGAATCAGTAACTTCTGACTTATGTACATATGTGTTAAGAGAAGAAATGACAAGTTTCTTATACTAATCTGCTTTCTTTCTCTGATCTTTTGTTTTTCCACAATGTAGGTAATGTATTGTTTTCTCCAATGTATTAATATATTAAATATTTATAAATAAATCTGTTTAAGATACATTGAATAAGGGTATTGTAGGGGGAAAATTCCTTGGAAAAAAGATGTTAATGTGAGAAGGTATTTCCTCTTGTTTGTAAGTGTATAATTATGTCATCTATGTATGATATGAGAAGAAGCTAAATCATTTGGCTAAAGAAATTGAAAGATATTCCAGGAAATTATTAATTCATATCAGCAAAAAGTTACTTTAACAACATATAGTTAATGAAATAATGAGAGATAGATAACGCAAATGAGGAGACATAGTATTGTGCTGTACAGTTCTATAAGTATTGTGTGTGTGCCCCTAGGCACTCTCAGTAGTTAGTAGCCACATATTGGGAAATGGCAGATATAGAACAGATGCAGAAAGTTCTAATACAGGACTGGACAGTCTTGATCTAGAGCTACAAATCATCTTTCTTTGTTTTCATCCAATTATTTTATATTGTATGGGATTTTGTTTAAGGGGGAAAAAAGAACTTCAAGAAAATTTAGTATTATCCTGAATTTTCTCCAGTTTTATCCTTTCTTCTTTATTTTTCAACCACTTACAGTATTAATTTCTATTATTAGACCATGGAATTAATTTAGAAGGAGATAGTACTGAATACATTTTCCTCCATCCTATTTCTTTCAAAAGGAGTTTCTGTCTTTCAGCAAGCCTAGATTCATAGCTCCATAAATTCAGTGTAAGTCATTAACTACATCATTTACTTTAAAAAAATTTAATCTTTTTTCTTTGACTATTAGGCAAAGTATAAAGAAGTAAAAGCAAGAAATGCACAGTTATTGAAAATGCTTCAGGAAGGTGAAAGTAAGTGATTTGTCTGTTTTTGGAATTAAAAGTAACCTTAAAAAAATCTGAAAATGACTTTTCAAGATATATGATTAACTCAATAAAATAAAAAAATTTCCTAGAGGGATTCAGATTGAATTTTTGCTAATAATTTTACTATTACAACTTGGTCTTACAGCACCTTAGTGTTACAGCACCTTAGTATAACACAAGTTTCCAACTATTCAGGTAAAAGAAATCTTGAAATTTCAATTCTTATAAAGTATTGGACTACATTCAGCAGGAAAACAAGAATAGACCTTGCTTAGGATTCTCTTCTTACTTATTAGAGGAAGAATGCCTATCATCATTTAAAATTTTCCTTTTTCCCTTCCCCCCAGTCTTTTTTTAAAAAATTCATTTATTTATTTTAGAGTGGGAGAGAGAGTGTGTATGTGTGTGTGCACATGAGCAGGGGGAAGAGCAGAGGGAGAGGGACAAGCAGATTCTGTGCTGAGCACAGGGCCTAATAGAGGGCTTGATCTCACAACCCTGAGATCATGACCTGAGCCAAAACCAAGAGTTGAACACTTAACCAAGCTGAGCCACCCAGGTGCCCCTTCCCAACTCTTTATACTTTTACAGCCACTCTAAACTTTGGCAATATTTCACCAGCCGGAAGCCAAGGAAATCAATCAAAAATGATTAGCGATAATCACATTTAGTAAAGTAGATGTTGTATGAAGCCCCTGTTAATAAGTGTCAGTGATATCCCAAATAGATCTCTTGTGAGTACTGTATAGTGTTCAAGAAATTGTGAAACTCATCTTGAATCAGAATAAACAAGATAGGGGCGCCTGGGTGGCTCAGTGGTTTAAGCTGCTGCCTTCAGCTCAGGTCATGATCTCAGAGTCCTGGGATCGAGTCCCACATCGGGCTCTCTGCTCAGCAGGGAGCCTGCTTCCCTCTCACTCTCTCTGTCTGCCTCTCTGCCTACTTATGATCTCTCTCTGTCAAATGGATAAATCTTTAAAAAAAAAAAAAAAGAATAAAAAGATACCAAAAATTGAAAATACTGGGAATGAAATTGTTCAATAAAAATTTTAACTATATTAAAAAACAGTTATTAAAACATATGAGTAAAAACCAGGAATCGTGTTCAGCTGAAAAGAATATATGGTGTTGAAATAGATTCAAACTTACTGTTTAATAGCTTTACTATTTTTTTTTATAATCTAACTTATATAGCTTAACTATGATAAAATAGAAGTTAAAGAGTAATGGGGAAGGCATTATTTGGACAATTAGATATCAACATTCTGAGATTTAGATCTGTGCATGTTTCAGATTTCCATGTGGATCATTTAATGAACAAAATTATGAAAAAAAATTGTTTATAAGCTGTATTTCTAATTGAAATTAGGGGTTCATTGGACATTGGATGCATGATTTTTTAAATATGTAAAAACAAAGTAATATTCCTATTTAGGGAAACATTTGTGAAAAGTTAGAAAGTTAACTGATAAAAGCTTTCTATCAAAAATACATTAAAATGGCTACCAGTAAATAACATCAGTGTCCATACTGTATACTATTTAAAAAAATCCAAGTAGGGATGCCAGGCTGGCTCAGTTGGTAAAGCATGCAACTCTTGATTTCAGGGTCATGAGTTCCCATGTTGGGTGTAGAGATTACTTTAAAAAAAACGCAAATAGATCAGTGATGGGCGTTAAGGAGGGCATGTGTATGATGATCACTGGGTGTTATACACAACAAATGAGTCATTGAACGCTACATCAAAACTAATGATTTACTACATGTTGGCTAATTGAATTTAAATTTTTAAAAAATCCAAGTGGAAGAATTTTATATAGAACCATTACATGAAAAATACAGTATGTTAGAGCACACATAAGCTAGGATTGATAACGTGAGTGTGAATACAGTCAGCTCCCTTATAATGCAACACATACATCACCCATCTCTGTAAAAGCACACACTTAAAGCCACACAGTTTATGGGGAAAGTGGTTAGGAGGGTGCAACACTCAAAGGAAAAAAAAAAATTCATCAGAGATACATTAAAAAAAAAGTTGGGAACCTAATAAAAACAGTAACACAGTTTTATACATGTTAAAGTGATTAAACACAAATACTATAATAAATATGGCACTTTACCTGAAAGACTGCCTTTAGTTTGCTTGTGGAAATAGGCCTCAGAGGGTCCGCAGGTTGTGTGTTACTGTGAAGCAATGGAAGAGTGGAAAGTTGGTGTGGTTGGGAACAGTGGACAGAGATAGCTGGTCGATATTTGAGGTGTGTACATGGGTACTCTTTTCTGTATTTGTGAAATTATGCTCAAGCAAATGCAAAATTCATGTTCTGTTCAGGTTTTTCTGTTATACAACAATCTCAATGAAACAAATTCGTGTTTTCAAAATAAGCATGTTATTAGAAAACTGACTATAATTGAAATGTTACATAATTATTAAAAATCACTTGTTCTCAGTGAGTATGCCTAATTCTGGGGAGGGGGGATGTAAAAGGTACCAAGTTAAATCTTGAGAGACTGTGATTTGATTCTTGATGCACTGTCTCACCTTACTGCATTAAACCATGACAGATAAACTTGAATTACAGTGTTATGTTGGTAGAGCTGTGGTGATAGCAGTACTCATAGATTTGATCTTTTCCTCCTTCACTAATTACTTCACTAATTATAGTTTTACCTCTTCAGTCTCTCCTCGTTTTTTTTCAAAATTGAGGAGTTAGTTTTTCATGCATTATAACCATTACCATGGATTAAAGAAGTTGTTAGCCATGTAGAGATTTTTGAAGCCTAGGAAACCTAGGGGTTGAAATGTAGATAGATCTCTTGCTTCCCCAAAGAGGGAAAACCTCTAGACAAAGGACCACAGGTGTATGTAATCAGTTATGATCATATGAGCTATGTTTACTTGACAGTGCTTTACTGGTATGAACAGTCAGTTAAAAATCATTTTTTTGTGGGCCTTACAGTACTGCTCACCCTGACAATTTAACAAAACGAAACAAAAACATTCTACCTTGTTTTTAAAATCTTGTTTTAAGATTAGTCAAGATATTTGCTTCATCCCTATGGGAAATTGGTTATGTCCTTGTCCTCTTTAGAATAGCTGGAAAAAATTTATCTTTCAAGGTATCTATACAATTAATATATATATTTTTTTAGATTTTATTTTTATTTATTTGACAGAGAGAGATCACAAGTAGGCAGAGAGGTAGGCAGAGAGAGAGGAGGAAGCAGGCTCCCTGGCCTGACACGGGGCTCGATCCCAGGACCCTGACATCATGACCTGAGCCGAAGGCAGCGGCTTAATCCACTGAGCCACCCAGGCGCCCCTATACAATTAATATTTTAACACCACAGAAAATGTAAAATTTTCAAGAAAAACTGCTGTAGTAATAATGATGATCAGAATTTGCCAGTGGAAATAAATAAGAGTTATATAGAATGAAGAAATACATCCATTCTGTATAAGGACAGTTAGTCTTCACCCAACTGCACTGCTGTCTTGGTTCACTAAAGTATTGTTCAAATATTTGAGTGGTTGAAAATACTGCTGTTTTTCCTTTCTTGTCAGTGAAAGATAAAGCAGAAATACTTCTGCAAGTTGATGAATCACAAAGTATCAAGAACGAGCTAACTATACAGGTAAGAAAAGCTGTGAAATATACAGGACTGGTTTTCTTTTTTTTTTTCTTTTTTTAAAGATTTTATTTATTTATTTGACAGATCACAAGTAGGCAGAGAGGCAGGCAGAGAGAGAGAGAAGGGAGGAAACAGGCTCCCCGCTGAGCAGAGAGCCCGATGCGGGGCTCGATCCCAGGACCCTGGGATCATGACCTGAGCCGAAGGCAGAGGCTTTAACCACTGAGCCACCCAGGCGCCCCCAGGACTGGTTTTCTTAAGCTATTTCTCTTTAGTCCTAAATTATGAAACTCGATTAAACAAAAATATAGCCCATCAGCACTGTGATAAAGTGAAACAAATTATACTTCCTTATTATCATGTAATAGCAAATGAATTAAGGTTCTTTTTACTGTGCTGAGGGAGGTAGGTATGTCCTAAAGCCTAAGGGAAGATAAGGTTGTATATTAGTTGATGCAGACTAAGATAGAGATAAAAAGGAGAGATAGAACTTAACCCTATTCATGGATTTGACGTTCTTCCCTTCCCATCCTTACTCTGCATTTTCTCTTAGAATAGTGAGTTCTCTTATCTGTCTTTGATATATAAATGAGTAAAATGCCTAACTGAAATTGTGTGTGTGCTTGGTGGGTGGGAGGTGGTTCTCTGAGTCAAATTCACCATTGTGAGTAAATGTTAAGAATTAAGAGTATTTGCCTAAAGAGACAAAGTCTTTTAAATGGATTATTTGGTTTTAGGTGACTTCACTTCATGCTGCATTAGAACAAGAAAGATCTAAAGTGAAAGTATTACAAGCAGAACTAGCCAAATACCAGGTATGCTTTTATAATTTTGAAAGTGTTCTCATCACAAGTAATACCTTTAGAATAGATACTGTGTGAGAATAAAGCACTATTTTATTCAGTCCAAAATCTGTTTGCCAAACATATTAATAATTTTGTTATTATTGGTCATACAATTTACAATTTTAGAAAATGTTAGAGTTTTTCTAAATATTGGTATATACAGCAATAACTTAAGTAAAATCCTTGGTATGATGTGGCATAAGTGTCAGTGAATCGTATGGAGGGAAGGTACATAAATGATATTTGTCCTACTATATAAATTTGATCACTTGGGTACAGCAGTTGATATCTCCATTGTAAAGATATCTCCATTGTAAAGATATCTTTTCTCCTTTATAATTAATAAATATATGAAGTGATACTTTGAGATTGTGTGAATATCCTTTTCTTTTTACCCAGTGGTTTTAGCATCCATTGATTATATTTGTATCAGTCATTATTTTGGTGGTTGCAAAATAGAAACTTTTTCTAATTCTATTATTTCTTCTGCATTTACAAGCTGGCATTCAGCATTTTTTTCTGGACAAGGCAGTAAAAAAAAATCAGTTATTTGTTTCAGTATATGTATGTATGTATGTGTGTGTATACAAACACACACACATATATATTTGTATGTATGTCTAAGTCATGATATAAAAATGTGTTAATTATTGTGAGGAGTCGTAATCACAAAGGTTTAAAAGCCACGACTCTTGGCCTGGAGAACATAGAAGTTTTAACAGTCTGAGGTTTGACCTCTCATCAGTCTAGGAAGGAGAATTCTCTTTGCCTGGGAGACTTCAAAAAGGATCCTTGAGTTTTGTGCAGGGTTTTTGTTCTGTTTTGTTTTTGTTTTTAATCCTTTTTTTTAAGGTAAGAGTTTTAAGCTGTGTAACACTAGTCCTTCGCATAGTGGATATCTACTTTGTAGGAGAGTTTTTAGTAAATGTATTTGTGTTTTCCTGCTACAGAAAATAAATTTTGTTTTTAATACATTGCATTACACATCTCAAATCCCATATACTCTCTTCTGCTTTTTTTTTTTTCCCTCTGAATGAACCTGCACAAAACTTTAATGTGGTCAGGAATGAAAAAGGGCATTCTTATACTTGATTTTTTTAATAAAAAATGTTGGTGTAGAAATGTTTGTGACCACCAAGAGGGAAGTTATAAGCAGAACAAGGATGAAAGCAACAAAGAGTAGCTGCCAACACTAGAAAATGGGTCTGGATTCCATGTGCCCCTGACAGAACCACCACCACTTTAAGAAATGCACTTCCACAGACAAGTACTAGTTCCCAAACTTCGCTGACCACAAAAGTGACCAAGAATCACTTGGGAACTTTTTGAATTACAGATTGTTCAGCTCACTTCTGGTAATTATAAATAAATAGATCTGGCACAAAATCTAGACATCAGAATTTGAAAAATATTACCATTAAGGTGAGTCTGTTGATCAACTAAGTTTGGGTATTGTTGCCATAATTTATAAAAATAGAGGAGAAAACTATAAAGTTATTGTAAAGAAAAATACATCAAACCATTACTT
Source organism: Meles meles (assembly GCF_922984935.1). Lineage (NCBI taxonomy): Eukaryota > Metazoa > Chordata > Mammalia > Carnivora > Mustelidae > Meles > Meles meles. The sequence continues at coordinate 70,919,615 of NC_060076.1, forward strand.
ATGGTTAAAATGGGGGTAGAGTGGGTAAGGTTGATTTTAATTTTCTTTTTTGTACCTTGGTGCTTTCTGTATTTCTACAATGAGTATTTGCTTTTAAATCAGTCAGAAAATGTTATGTTAAAAGTAATAAATGTAAAATACTTCTTATCTTTTAAGCTCCTACCTCATAGGTTGGAGTTTCATTTGGAGCAAATTAAATACAGATTCATAAATGTCACTGAGCAATATGAAAAGTATAATCTACTTTTCAACCCACTGATGAGCAAAATCAGATTTCTAATCCTATCTAATACGACCAAGACTACCTTGGATTAGAAATTGAGTTATTCTAAAAGGTAATGGACTGAATTAGCAAATTTGCTGATTATATGAAGCAAATTATTTATTTTAGTATTGATCAAAAATTACATATTTTTAAAAACCTGAGACAGTCCAAATGAGCTCTAAAAAATAAAATATCAGTGATCTTAGTAAGTCTAAACTAATTCAAGTAGAAGTAACTGCTTCATACAACATGCTTTAACCATTTGTAGAAAGGAGGGCATGTGTTGTGGTGAGCACTGGGTGTTATACACAACTAATGAATTGTTGAACACTATATCAAAAACTAATGATGTACTATACAGTGGCTAACTGAACATAATAAAAAACTTGTAAAAATAGTTCAGTGGTATGCACATTCAAATTTGCAACAAACTCAAAAAATTGCTTCTTTCTCATACTCAAAATGCCTTTGGTCTCATTTATTCTTAAAATGAAAATGCCCCCAAAATGATACTTCCTAAATAATTTGCCCTATTTTTCTTTACAGGGTGGCAGAAAAGGGAAAAGAAACTCTGAATCCGACCAGTGTAGGTGATTCCATTAGCCTTTGAGGTCAACACAAAAATTAAAACTTTCAGGGTTTTGCAAAATGTATATATTTAATGCTGTGCAACTGCTTAACTATGCAGTTTTTGTTGAAGAAACTTTAAAATGATTAGCTCACTAATAGACAGTCTATAATTTTATGTCCTTTGGCTTAAAGTGAAAAGAAGAAAAATAGAATTCCAGCAGAACTCAAATGATTATTGTTTACTATCCATACTTCTTATCACTTTAGTTTTTCATCAGTCAATAAAATTAATTTACTCTTCCATTAATATGTTTGGTTTTTTAAATTTCAGAAACAATGTGAAAGTATTATTAATTAATTGGATGGATTGTTTAGCTTATGCTCAGGAGATGTAGAAGTGGGGGAGGTGTAAAGACAACAGCAAAAGTAATTACCATACATATTAGAGTATGACAGCATATTGTTTGGAAATTGAGAAAACTTGCATGAGGTAGTTTTAGGGGGGTACATAACTTTACTATAAATTTGTTGAGAGGCATTCCAGGCAGAAGGAGCAAAATCTGTACTGAAATACTTGTTTAAAGAACAGTCTGTCTTCTGGACAGAAACATGACACATTGAGAAAAGAAAGAATGTTAAAGTGGGGGAGGAATGAATGAGAGATTTTTCATGGGTTTCATCAATAACTAAAATAAATAGTAGTATATGGGATTGACTTTGTCTTTAGTATAGTCAGTGAAATACAAATATGATTCATTAAAATACAGAGGGTTTTTTGGTTTTACAACAAAAATGAATATATAAATACTGATCTTGGCCTCCAAAACCAGCATTATATGAAAAATTCCACTTCATATAAGTGTTTGAAAGAAAAAAATACTTAATGTCATCATTGCTTTTATGTCTGGGTTCTTCCATGAGGTTACATGAACCTTGCAAAGATTTGTGGCTTCTTATTTTTCCCTATATACCCAGCACTTAATCCTTTGTGTGGCACAGAATAGATGCTGAATAATTGTTCAATAAAGTGGTAAAGCTTTTTTAGTTTTTTTTCCTGATATTACCTTTAAGAATAAGTGCCATTAGAACCTAATTAATTCATTAAATATATATGTTCATATTCCATGGTGCCATAGTTTTCAACTCTGGTGAACAAAATCAAATTTCTAATGTTGTCCTATGTGAACAAGCTAGACAGAACTTGAATGGTTTCATTTATAACTGATTTACCCAAGTAGTTTATGAACTGAATTACCAAAGCACACTGTATCATCTGCTTTCGATGCCTGCAAATCATCCATTTAGTACATTATCTAGCATCTAGCACAGTGCCTGGCACATAGTAAACACTGAACAGGTATGCCATTTTCTACCGGGATATCTTGATTTAAAATCACCTGGGCACATATGCTGAGCGAAATAAGTCAAGCAGAGAGAGTCAAATATCATATGGTTTCACTTATTTGTGGAGCATAACAAAAAACATGGAGGGCATGGGGAGATGGAGAGGAGAAGGGAGTTGAGAGAAATTGGAAGGGGAGATGAACCATGAGAGACTATGGACTCTGAAAAACAACCTGAGGGTGGGGCGCCTGGGTGGCTCAGTGGATTAAGCCGCTGCCTTCGGCTCAGGTCGTGATCTCAGGGTCCTGGGATCTCTGCCCCGCAGGGAGCCTGCTTCCTCCTCTCTCTCTGCCTGCCTCTCTGCCTACTTGTGCTCTCTCTCTCTGTCAAATAAATAAAATCTTAAAAAACAAAACAAAACAAAACAACCTGAGGGTTTTGAAGGGGCGGGGAAGTGCGGGGAGGTTGGGGAAGCAGATGGTGGGTAATAGAAAGGGCATGTATTGCATGGAGCACTGGGTGTGGTGCAAAAACAGTGAATACTGTTACGCTGAAAATAAACAAATTAAAAAAAAAGAAATTCTAAATGAAAAGAAAAAAAATCACCTGGGCACATAGAAAACATCATTGATCATGCTCTTTTGAGTTGGATAGCCTCTGGGATGCTGTAAGCATTGCTCTGCTTTTCTCCCTGAATTCTTTTTCCTTGACTGATACATCGACTTCTATGGCTTAATCTATTACCTCTAGGCTGATACTTTAGTTTCATCAGGGAAAGCTTTATCGTAAGGGAGAGAAAACACAATCAGTGATCATTGGGGTTTCTTTTCCATTAAATTGATTTCTTGGGCATTCTCTTTTAATAAATATTATTTAGATTCTTTTCCATTTCCTGAATGTTCATTGAAATTATTGATAGCTTATCATGTGCTAGATGTTGTGCTAAGTACTAGAGATGCAAATATATCCATGGTCAATTGGAAGAAAACAGAAATGTAAAGAAATACACATAAAATATTCCAATAAATAATAGTCATATATTCACATTGCTATTGGAGCACAGAAAAAAATGCATCTTACCATTTTAAAGGGATATCTTAGGCAATTTATTTTAATTATTTCAAACTCCATTAATAAGTTCTTACTTAAAATATGATTATGGCAATATAGCTGGTTAATTAAATACAGCAAATATTTTTGGCCTCTGTGGGATTTTTTAATTTTCCGTAGTATGTTAGTAAAGCCAGAGGAACTAGAACTATGTTGAAGTCCCACTTCTATTATTAGTTGTATGACCTTGACTCATAGTGAATATTCCGTAAATGACTGAACAGAGTGAAATTGGGTGTCAAATGAGAACAGCTAGTGAAAGTATTGGGTTAAAAAAAACTAAGATGCAATCTCTTCCTTCAAATTATTTTCAGTCTAATAGGAATAAAAAAAAAACAGCATATAAGTAACTAAAATTCAAGATAGAATACAGTGGATTCCATAAGGAGAGTGTATTTGATAGGAAAGTCAGATGTTATTTGTAGAAAAAAATAATGTTTTTAAACTGCTTCCTGAAGGACAGGCAGCTTTTAAGTGTATAGGTCATGTAACGAAAAAGGAAGAGGAAAAAGATTGAAAAAAGAGAAACAATGGAGTGTTCAGGGAACAGAAAGTTAAAGAATGTGTTGAGGAAAGAAATTGCCTTCATTTTGCTTGGAGTATAGGACAGTAATGGGACAGCCAGAGAGGTGTTTTGGGGATAGCTATCATTCATCTTAAATTTCAGATTAGGAAATCTATATAATCTGTAGGCATGGGAAGGTTTATGGACAAAGGAGTGATGTAATCCAAGTTGCCCTTTAAGAAGATTGAAATGGCAATGATGTAATAGCAAATTATAGAAGAACTTTAATTTGGAAGAGTGTCAAGAAGCTCCAATAATAGAAATAGGGGGTAAAGAGGATCTGAACTAGAGAGGTGGCAGTAGGAGTCAGAAAATAGAGTAAAAATATTCCCAAGGTGGAATCTAGCAAACTTGTGTAGAGAAAATGAACAAGCGCGTCAGAGATGTAAACAGGATCTCAGGCCTAAATGAGAGTGAGAATGATAGTGCCATTAGCAGGGTGGACTGGTGGTGGAATGAATGTAGCATAATGGACAGAATGGGCTTTGACTTGTTAAATTGAACTTGGCCACGGAGCATCTAACAGTAGAGTCCATCAAGTTTAGAATTCAGTTCTGGTCCTTTGAGAAAAGACTGGAGTTAACAATATGAATTGTAATTCATACCAGTTGAGGTCTATGAATAGTTGACACACTCAAAGGCAAAAGTTTTTGAAGAGAGGTATTGCTGAGGACAGACTTTGGGAATGGTAGTAGTCAGAAAGGTGGGTAGCATGGTCATGAATATTTTTGTAGAGAGGTCTGTTTATAAGCCCAAGGAAAAACTATAGGACAGCTGAAGGACACATTAATGACCTTCAAAGTAGTTCTTCAGTGGCACAGAGCAAGGCATTGAGAAACAAGTTAAACTCTTTAACACTTTTAGCAATTAAAGGGGCCCCAAGGTGCCTTGAAGGGGCCACAGGGTTGATTGAGGATTGGTTTGAGGATTGAGACTGAGGAGAACTTTGCAGAGTTCATGAACACAAAGGAGCCAGTCGAGATAACAAAGAGATTGGAGGTGGGGGTGAGGGATGGTCTTGTGAGCCCACCAATTAGGTATTTTCTTGCCATCACACAATTTCATTGCCTTATCAACCCTCTGTAATTTGTAGTTTAATTCTAAGCTAAGCTGCTCTCTGTTAGTGGAATTATATAACCTTTTCCATATAACAATTTAAGAATTTGAGAAGAATTGAAGGATTTAAAAAAGAAACAATTTAATGATACATTAGTAAACTTTGATGACTTAGTTTTTGTACAGTATGGGAATGAAAAATTACTGAAGCAACAAGAAAGATGGTAAGTGAAAGATAGTTTAAGACTCTCTAAAGTCTGACACTGAGGAGTTTTCCTGGGGTAAATTTTTAATTGAATTCAAAATGTTACCTAACATGAGTATCCACTGCAAGTGGGGTTGCTAAGAAGGGGATACCATTATATGTACTATTAGCAGCATTATACTTTGTTTTTTGCCTTTATGAAAAGCACTATGGTAATGTTTTAAGAGCCAGAAAAATATTTATACCCACAAATGACTGGTATTGGATAACTTACCCTTAGAAAATAATTTGAGAGAAGAATAAGTTTTAAAAGATTCAGACAGGGGCACCTGGGTAGCTCAGTGGGTTAAGCCTCTGCTTTTGGCCCAGGTCATGATCTCAGGGTCCTGGGATTGAGCCCCATATCGGGCTCTCTGCTCAACAGGGAGCCTGCTTCCTCCTCTCCCTCTGCCTGCTGCTCTGCCTACTTGTGATCTCTCTCCCTCTGCCTACTGCTCTGCCTACTTGGGATCTCTCTCCCTCTGTCAAATAAATAAATAAAATATTAAAAAAAAATAAAAGATCCAGACAGGTATAACAGTATGTATAGTAGGGAACCATAAAGTAACCCAAATGTCCAACTTCAATGTCTCACCCAAGATCCAACTTGAATGACCAAATAATATAACACATTAGTGGGAATTGTTATTTTTCAGCCTTAAAAAAATTATAACTAGGATGACTGTGTAAAAACATGGACTGTGTTAAACAACGTTTAAATATAAAAACAAAAACTTGTGCACTGGTTATAGCTACATGAAAATATATGTGCACATGGACGAACTGGAAAGTAATAATTCTGAAATAAAAAACTTCTTGTTTTGGGATAGGGGGTTATGGGGTATTATGAGTTAATTGTTTATTCTCCCCCAAATTTCATCTAATGTGCTGTTTTTTGTAATTAAGAAAAAGGAAAAACACTTACTTGTTAAGTAATTTGCTGTTATGGGAGTAGGTTGTATTAACTTACCCCTTATATTGACATGTTCAGTTGATTTAGGTTGATTTTTAAGAGACATCTGGATGCGGAAGTTTTGTTTTATCTTTCAATCCAGAACCCTTCATTACAATAGAACTGGTGCAGAGAAGGTACTGTTGTGAATCATATGAATGTATATATGGCTACAAGAAAACTTGTAAAATTTAACCAACCAGCTTGATGTTTCCCTGTTTTACTTCCTATTTAAAAAATTTTAGAAGTTTTACTGCCATTAACCATGTTATACTGTTCTGGTGACATTTTCAATATTAACTTTTTTGATATTCATATTACAAATTAAGATGTGAATTATTTTATAAATATTAAATATAGTATACTTCTCATTGTGAATTCGTTAAGGAAGCGATAATTTTCTTCTCCATACCTCAGGATATATAGTGAGTACTGATTGTACCATGTTGTATAAAATTAGTTTTTTAAAACATAACCTTATTGAGATATAATTGACATACAACTGCACACGATAAATGAGGTTAAGTGAACATGCTTTGATATTTGTTGAGATTTGCCTTAAGCACCGATATGTGACCTACCTAGTAAGTGTTATGTGTGGGCTTAAAAAGAATGTGTGTTCTGTAGTTATTTTCTATGTGTGCCCAATTAGATCAAGTTTCTTGATATCTAGTGTATCCTTAATGATTCTACCCTCTGTCCTATCAGTTAATGAGAGATATGTTAAATCTGAAAGTGATTATGGGTTTGTCTTCTTTTCTTTATGTTTGTCAGTCCTGCCAGCCAGGTTGAAAACCACTGGACTAAAATGAAAAAGAGAAAAACAAACAGAATCAGGGAAAGTGTGTGTGTGTGTGTATGTGTGCGCACGCGTGCGCCCACACACACGCATGCGCGTGAGTGTGAAATTCATCGTACACAAATATTCTGGACTGCCCCTTCCTCTAATTTGGCCGGGAATTATTCGACCTATCTTCTATCAAGAAGGGGCATTTATGATTCCTTCTCTTGAATTTGGGTGGATTCTGTGACTGTTTTAGCCAATAGAATATGGCAAAAAATAACACTATACCTGTTTTAAGCCTGGGCCTTAAGACACTAGCAACTTCTACTTCTACCCAATTGGAGTGCTCCCTGTATGGAAAGTCAGATACCATGTGTAACTATTTTGAGATCTCCATGCTTTAACAAAATTCATGTTACATGGAAGACCACCTATAGGTACTCTGGTTGATGACCACAGCCTAGCCAATGGCCAGCAGCAATGGTACGCCATGTGAGCTAGCCATTTGGGACATCTCTTCCAGTCGAAGCTTCATTATGACCCTAGCCTGAACTGCATTCTGACTGCAACTGCATGAGATGTCAAGTGAGAACTGCCCAGACAGCCCATAGCACAGTGAGAGATAACAAATTGTTTTTCTAATGTACTAAGTTTGAGAATAGTTTGTTATGCACCAATAAATGACCAAGGCAAAATTTGTTACTTAGAAAAATGGTAATGTTGTAATAAAACTCAGTGCATATGATATTGGTGTATCAATATCAATTCTGCCAAAGGTGGAAAGACCCTAAGGGTCTTGTTCATGGGTGTGGAAGGGACTTGAGACTTTCGGTGAGACCTTAAAAGCTGAGGAAAAAAAGGGGGGGGCTTCTTGTTTTGAAATGACAACAGATTGGCAACATTATTGCCTGTAGTAGCATGGAAAATAGAAAATCTCATGAAGGTAAGTCTGGCTGGGAGGGTTTTTCATACAATATAGAGAGTTACAACTGGTGTTTTGTAACTGCTTGTGCTACAATACAGGAAGAAAATGAACTAAAGGAACAAATTCTTGAGCAGAATTTAAAGAAAATATAAAGGAGTCAGGAATTGTTGGGTTCAAAAATAAACTTAAACTCAGGCTTTCCCTGCCAAAGATTTTCAAAATAATAAAGGGCTTCAGGGCAAAGATCAAATTAGAGGGATAACTAAAGATTCCAGGATAAATATTTCAAAGGTGTACTTGTTTAAGACCCTTGGTTAAGACTTCAGAGACTTAGGGAACAAAGAATCCTAAGGGCATTGGGCTACAGCCAAATGGACAGCAGAGTAGAGAAGTTTTTGTCTCCGAAACAAGTATGGATATGTTTTTTTCTCTAGTGAAGCTGATTACAAGAAATGCACAAAAAATTTTAAGCTTGAACTGAAGGGGATAAGAACAGTACAAAATAAAAGATCTTTGGATCATCAAACTTCTACTGGCAGGAAGCAGTCTGAGGAAACTACCCAGACATAAATAAGGGCTACTTTTTTTTTTTTTTTTAAGAAAAAAATCATGATTCAGAGATGAGCCAAAAACAGAGCTGAATTGGGCTCTACTCAAGGGATTGGCAACATATGCCTCACTAGAGTTCAGATTTGCTAAGTAGATCAGTAACTGTTGAGTGTCTCGTAATTTCCTCCTTTCTGAGTAGAAGTGTCTATTGTGATTATCCTGTTTGTGGGCAGGGGGCAGATAATTTGTCTCTCGATTATCCAGAGAACTGGAATTGAGAGGAGCTACACCTGGGCCTGATTTGGAGCTGAGGTTGCAATGACATGAAACCTTGGGAGTCATGGTAGTGAATGAGTATATTTGGTTTATGGTCAGAGGGCAGGTTGTAGTAGAGCAATAGCTACCAATTCTTTCATATTTTTCTCACAGAAAAGTGGGGGGTTTGTGTCCCTGTCCCTTGAATCTGGGAAGTTCAAGAGTATTATTTGACCAACATAATATGGCAGAATGATCCCTATCCTTAAGAGAGTGACAGTTTCTACCTTTTTCTTTTGAAGAAAGTGAGAACAGTTGCTGATCACAAATTGACAATATTCAACTATAATGGGTTGAATTGTGCACCTCCCCCTCAAAAGACCTTTTCAAGTCCTAACCCCCAAGACCTGTGAACATGACCTTACACGGACTTAGGGTCTTTGCAGATGAAATCAAGATGAGGTCATACTGTATTAGAGTGAGATTAGAGAGATTAGGTCCTAATCCAGAGACTGTTATCTTTGTAAGAGAAAAGGGAGGGGGGTTAGACACATACACATAGGGCCATGTTTCAACAAAGGCAGATATTGGAGTGGTGCAGTTATCAGCCAAGGAAAGGGAAAGATTGCCAGGAGCAGCCAGAAACTAAAAGAGGCCAAGAAGGATTCTTCCCAAAAGCATTCAGTGGGGGCATGGCCCTGCCAACACTTGATTTCAGACTTCTAGCCTCCAGAACTATAAGAGAATAAATTTGTTATTTTAAGCCACCAAGTTTGTGGTAATTTGTTATGGCAGTCCTAGGAAGAGTACATCAGCAAAGCACCTATATCATCAAATTCTCATTTCCTTCCTATCTTGCCGTATGGTCTCCTCTGCAAGATCTTCCTTGTCTGACTTCTTAATGCTATGGCACTCCATGACTTCATTCTGAATTGTCTGCCTTCCTCATGCTGCTTAGTGAGTTCATCCATTACTGTGCTTTAAATACTAGTCGTACATTCATGACTCTCAAAACTTACATTTCCATATCTGGCTTCTCAAAGATTGGTTGGCTACAGATAACATATTCAATTACAGTTGACCCTTGAACAACTCCTGGGTTAGGGGCAATGACCTCATGCACAGTCAAACAATTGCATATGATTTTGACTCCCCAGAAACTTAACTACTGATAACCTGCTGTTGACTGGAAACCTTACTGTTAACATAAATAGTCAATTAACACATATTTTGTATGTTCTATGTATTATGTAGTGTATTCTTAAAATAAGCTAGATAAAATGCTATTAAAATCATGAAGAAAAATACATTTACACTACTGTACTATACTGAAAAAAATCACATGTGTGGACCCACGCAGTTCAAACCCATGTTGTTTAAGGGTCAACTGTACTTATCCTTACTTGGATATTTTAAGGCACATCTCAAAACTATTTTTATCACCCCACCAATTTTTTCCTCTCTCGGTAAGTGATTCGAATATCCATCCACATACTTCTATTGTCATTGATGTTTGCCTCTCATCATGCCATCTCTTAGTGCTGTCAAATTCTCTTCCAAATCTATCCCAAATGTACCCATATCTCTCTAGCCTCATTGCCAGTACCATGTCCCCAGTCATTATCTCTATGTCAGATAGTGCAGAAGCCTCCTAATTGGTCTTCCTGCATCTGTTCATATGCCCACACTATTCATTCATATACAACCAGCTCACCTTTTCAAAACTGTAGATCAGATTATGCCATTCCTTTGTCTAAAACCCCTCATTGCCTTTACAATACACAGAAAATAAAATTCAAACTGACCTCTGGCATATAAGACCCTGTATGCACAAGAAGGCTATATGCCTCAGTAATAAACAAGGTGATACAAATTGGTTACATTGCAGTGGTTTGAATTCAGTAAAACATGCTATCTTAGAAATATAAAAGTTGAATGGCTTAAATGCACAGAAGAGAGTCAAGCCACAAACGTAGTTCACACTAAGAGCCAATAGGGCATCCAGTGAGCCTAAAATAGAGGGTCTATACTCCTAGGCAGCTTGAATTAAGAAGGCCACATAACTTAGTATGTGTTAAATATGCTATGACTCAGTAAATAAACTGTTCCTCCCTGACTTCCCTAGAGGCACCTCTCCTACCCCAAGATGATGGAACAGTTACTCTTCTTCAGCTCTTCCCACCCACCTTCAAGGTACTGTGTCTGCCTGGAATGGCAAGAAGGTCTCTCTCTCTCTTTTTTTTAAAGAAGGTCTCTTTTTATCTTTGGCTGGAGACCTTTATCTAGACTGCCCACTGAAGAGACAGAAGGCAACATTATTTCCTGTGGATAATTTATATTCTATGAACTGGATCACTAGAAGAATAAAAGGGAAGCTGCTTTCATGTGGAAGCAGGATATCAGTAGTTTTTAATTAGATTAAACAGTGATTTACACAAAGTCGCCCAGTGACCAAATCATGGGGCCAGGAACTAGAATTCTGAATGCAGTTTCATTCCACTGTAACTATTTCTCAAAGTGGTCTGCAAATCATCTGCATTAAACTTACCTGATGGTATTTGTTAAAAACATGTAATTTTGGCCTTCACTCCAGCTGTGGTGAATCAGTATTTCTGGAGGCAGGCCTCGGTATCTAAAATTCTAATAAACTCCCCCAGGAAAAGCTTACACATGTTAAAGTTTGATAATCACCACATTACCTTTGCTTTTTCTGGTATATATATACTAGTCATTTCTATTGGCAATTTTCAAAATACTTCCCAATTATTTTAAGTTCACAAAACTTCAATTTCACCTTGATTTCTTTATCTGTAAAATGAAATTTTTCTTAGGTAATATCCAAAATGCTTTTAATATCTAAAGGTAAATGTGCAATTGCTAGATTGTAGCAATCTAGATTGTAGATTGTATTTTTAACTTTTTGAAGAAATTGCATACTGTTTTCCAGAGTGGCTGCGCCAGTTTGCATTCCCATCGACAGTGTAAGAGGGTTCCCCTTTCTCCACATCTTCACCAACATCTGTTCTTTCCTGTATTGTTAATTTTAGCCATTCTGACAGATGTGTGGTGATACCTGGTTTTGACTTGTATTTCCCTGATGCAGAGTGATGTTGAGCATCATTTCATGTATCTGCAGAACATCTGTCTGTCCTCTTTGGAAAAAATGTCTATTTGGGTCCTCTGCCCATTTTTTAATAAGGTGGTTTGCTCTTTTGGTGTTGAGTTAGTTGTATGAGCATATATATATATTTTTCTACTAACTCCTTATTGGATATATAATTTGCAGTTATCTTCTCCCACTCAGTAGGTTATCTTTTCTGTTTTGTTGATGGTTTCTTCCTCTGTACAGAAGCTTTTACATTTTGGTGTAGTCCCAGTAGTTTATTTTTGCTTTTGTTTCCCTTGCCTTGGAAGACATAGCTAGAAAAATGTTGCTATAGCTAATGTCAGAGAAGTTACTGTCTTGATTCACTTCTAGGATTTTTATGGGTTTAAGTTTCACATTTAGGTCATTAATACATCTTGAGTTTATTTTTGTGTATGGTGTTAGAAAGTGGTCCAGTTTCATTCTTTTACATAGAGTTATCCAGTTTTCCCAGCACCATCTGTCAAAAAGACTGTCTTTACCTATTGTATGTTTTTGCTTCCTTTGTCGTGTATTAATTGGCTGTAAACATGTGAGTTTATTTCTGTGGTCTCTATCCTGTTCCACTGATCTGTATTTTTGTGCCAGCACCATACTGTTTTGATTATTACAGCTTTGTAGTACATCTTGAAATCTGGAATTGTGATACCCCCAGCTTTGTTCTTGTTTCTCAGGATTGCTTCGGTTATTCAAAGTCTTCTGTGGTTCTGTACAAATTTTAGCATTATTCCAGTTTTGCAAAAAATGCTGTTGGTGTTTGATAGGAATTGCATTGAATCTGTAGATTGCTTTGGGTAATGGACATTTTGACAATATTAATTCTTCCAATCCATGAACATGGAATATATTTCCATTTTTCTGTGTGTCATCTTCAATTTTGTTCCTAAGAGTCTTATAATTTTCAGAGAACAGGTCTTTTACCTCTTTGGTTAAGTTTAATCCTAGGTATTTCATAGTTTTTGGTGCAATTGTAAATGGTGTTTTTTTTTTTAAATTTCTCTTTCTGCTACTTCCTTGTTAGTGTGTAGAAACACTACTAATTTCTTTTTGTATCCTGCTACTTTACTGAATTAGTTACTCCTAGTAGTTTTTTGGTGTAGTCTTTAGGATTTTCTATGTGTAGTATCATGTCATCTGTCAGTAGTAACAGTTTAACTTCTTACCAATATGCTTTTATCTCTTTTTCTTATCTGACTGCTCTGGCTGGAACTTCTAGTACTATGTTGAATAAAAGTGGTAAGAGTGGACATCCTTGTTTTTTTCCTGACTTTAGGAGGAAAGTCCTTAGTTTTTCATCATTGAGGACGATGTTAGCTGTGGGTTTTCATATATGGCTTTTATTATGTTGAGAGTTTTTATCATAAATGGTTGTTGAATCCTATCCTGTTTTTGTGGCATCTACTGAGATGATCATGATTTTTATCCTTTACTTTGTTGATGTATGTGACATTGATTGGTGTCTATGGAACTATACTTGCATCCCAAGAATAAATCCCATCTGATTGGGGTGAATGATTTCTTTAATGTTTTGTTGTACGTAATTTGCTAAAGTAATTTTCCTGAATAAAGCAAACCAGACATGAAAGATTACATACTGATTTAATTTATATGTAACTCTAAAAAAGATGATCTATAATGAGAGTCAACAGATGAATAGTTTCCTGGACCCATGGTGTGGGGGGTGAGTGGGAGAAAGGGATTAATTGGAAAAACGCTCAAGGAATTTTCCAGGATGATAGAAATGTTCTGTGTCTTGGTTGTGGTTGTGGTTATACAGGTGTACACATAATAAGATTCACAGAACCATGCACTTAAAATTGAGTGTGTTTTATAGTGTGTAAATGATATCTCAAAAAAGTAGATTTAAAAATTCCTGCTGTACGAAATAAGTCAATCGGAGAAAGACAACTATCATATGATCTCCCTGATATGAGGACGTGGAGATGCAAAGTGGGGGGTTTGGGGGTAGGAAAAGAATAAATGAAACAAGATGGGATGGGGAGGGAGACAAACCATAAGAGACTCTTAATGTCACAAAACAAACTGAGGAAGGCCAGGGGGAAGGAGGTAGGGAGAGGGTGGTGGGGTTATGGACATTGGGGAGGGTATGTGCTATGGTGAGTGCTGTGAAGTGTGTAAACCTGGTGGTTCACAGACCTGTACCCCTGGGGCTAATAATACATTATATGTTTATAAAAAATGAAAGAACTTTTTTAATTTTTTAAAAAATAAAATAAATAATTCCTGCTGTATATGTTCCATGTTAAAAAAAATCTAGGCAAGCAAAGAGAGCAACTAAAATTCATCTTAGTCAAACACACATACACACACACACAATTGTATTTCATTTCTTTATATCCCATTAAATAATAATATAATAATATATTATTTATATATTTATATTCATTTTTATAATATATATTTTTTATTTATAATATATTTATATATTATGTATTTATATATAATATAAAAGAAAATTTTAAGGGATATAATTTAAGATAACATTAGTATATAATGCTAATCTGAAAAGTGTTCAAGACTGCTAAAAAAAGTATAAAAGTTTACTGAGAGACAATAAAGATCTAAATACATGTATCTATGTTCTATATTTTAAAGATTTTAATGATCTCCAAATGGATTTATAGACTTGAAATAATCTGCTTGAGATTCTACCCCTCTCCCTCTATCCCTCTCTGGCCTCTAAAATAATAAATAAATCTTTAAAAAACCCCTCTTACTTCATACCATTCATAGGAATACATTAATTATGGACAGATTGAAGAACTATATGTGAATGGCAAAACCCTAAACTTTTAGGATATATCTGTAGTGGCTTGAATAAAATGTTCATCTGGAACCTCAGAATGTGACCTTTTTTGGTATAAAGAGTCTTTTTTTGGAAAGATTTTTATTTATTTATTTGAGAGAGAGAATGAGAGTGAGAGAACATGAGAGGTGAGAGGTCAGCAGGAGAAGCAGACTCCCTGCCGAGCAGGGAGCCCGATGTGGGACTCGACTCCTCTCCATGATCATGAACTGAGCTGAAGGGAGTTATTCAACCAACTGAGCCATCCAGGGCCCCCATGAGAGTCTTTGCAGATGTAATTAGGATAAGGATCACGAGATGAGATTATCCTGGATTAAGATGGACCCTAAACCCAACTGTGAGTGTCTTTATGTGAGAAAGAAAAGATGCACAGGAGAAGCACAAGGCAGAAAGCCATGTGAGCAGGAGGCAGAGACTGGAGTTCTGGAACTAAAAGCCAAAGAACACCAAGAGCTGCTGACAGCAAGCCGAGAGCTGGCTGGCATAGAAGCATGGGACAGATTCCCTTTTCAGAGCCTCCGGAAGAAACCAACACTACCAACACCTTAATTTCAGTCTTCTCACCTCTGGAACTGTGGGAAAATGAATTTCTGTTGTTTAAAGCCACCCAGCTTGTGGCAATTTGTTATGGCAGCTCTAGGAACTAATATCATAACATAGGAGAACACTTTCATGACCTCAGGGTCTGAAAAAAGTGCAAAAACACTAGTCATAAAGGAAAAGATCAACTATCTTAAGTTAAAAGTACCTCTTTTCTGCTGAAAAAAATAAATAAAATGGGGGAAAAAAAGTACCTCTTTTCATGAACGCATAGTATGAAGACTAAAAAAGCAAACAACTGAGTGTGGAAAGCTATTTGCAATATATATAACTGACAAAAGACCGAAATTTCAAAATAGGCAAAAGTCTTGAACAGGTGCTTCACAGAAGAGGAATTCCAAATGGCCAGTAAACATATAAAAAAGTGATTAGCTTTATTAATAATAAGGGAAATAAAAATTGAAATCACAGTTATGTACCTAACAGATTGTTAAATCCAAACAGAAAAATATGGGCAAAAGAATATCAGGCTCTTTACATAAAGAGAAATCTAAATGGCCAGTAAGAATGTGAAAATTTGGGGCGCCTAGGTGGCTCAGTGGGTTAAAGTCTCTGCCTTCGGCTCAGGTCATGATCCCAGGGTCCTGGGAACGAGCCCCGCATCGGGCTCTCTGCTCCGCAGGGAGCCTGCTTCCTCCTCTCTCTCTGCCTGCCTCTCTGCCTAGTTGTGATTTCTCTCTGTCAAATAAAATATTTTTTAAAAAAAGAATATGAAAATTTACATTCCAACCACAACTTCAACCACAAAGAGAAGCCATTCCACTACCAAAATGGCAGAAGTGTAAAGGTCTGATAATACCAGTAGTTGGTGAAATTTGGGGTCAATTGAAGTTCTCATACAAAACTGGTAGGAGTGTAAATTGTCGTGACCACTTTGGAAAATCTTTTGGCGTTATTTGGCAAAACTGAAGACTCACAGACCCCATAACCCAACAGTTCCTCTCATAAGTATATATACCTTGGAGAACCTTATGTTTTATATGTATAAGGATATTGACAAGAGCATTGTTTGTAATAGGAAAAAAACGGTGGAGTCCATCTAAGATGGATTAACAAGCCCCATCCATGTATAGAGAACAATACGACGGGTGGATCTTAACAAATGTCATACTAAGTGAGAGAAGGAAGACAGAAAAGAATACAAATAGTATGCATTTATGCAAAGGAAATTTGAAAGTGGGCAAAATTAACTTCATTGCATATCATTTTAGGAGATAAAAACATAAAATCAAATGATTATCCTGAAAGTCACTTTATTATCTCTAGCAGATGGGAGAAGATTATGATAGGAAGACACACAGTTAATGGAACCTTCTGGGTGCTGAGAATATTCTGTTTACTGATCGTGGATATGATTATATCTCTATGTAAATATGGTTAATGTGTGTGTGTGTGTGTGTATACACACATATACATGTACACATACATGTATATATAATGCATTTTCTATATGTACTATTATATATCACAAAAATAATTAGTAAAAAATGGATGTTGTTTGCAAGTATCTCTTGTTTAAATACTCTGCACAAGGAAGTTCATGGTATGCTAGAAAATGAAAAGCGTCCTAGATCCCAGCCCCTGAAATAAAAATAACATTTAAATCCTTCTAAGAAGAAACTAGGCTTCTCTCTCTCTCTCTCCCTGGTTTATGAATATGACTGGGGCTCTTGAAGATTCAAAATGTCCATTGCTCATTTTTTGTGATTTAAAACATATTACCAGGGAATTTTTGACCACCATTTAAGTTTTAGAAGTGCCCTTTAAAAAGCATACATGACTAGAATGGGAATCCTGTATATTAAGGAGTAATGTGCTGGCGCTGACTTTCACCGGCTCCTGAGAACTGTTTGTGGGCATCTCTTCCCAAGTCTGAAATCAGTGATATTCCAATCACACTGATAGTTTAAAATTGGCCAAGGTGGGAATATTTACAGCATGGATATTGACAATGATAAATGCTACAAATCAGCACCCACACCTCCAGCCCAATTTATCAGCAGGCCTCTGCTTAAGGACGAGAGTTCTGAATATAAACTTTCTTCATTAACTTTTTCTTTAGGGAAGCCTAATGCATTTGACAAACAACTCTGTCAAGACAGTCTAGTGCCTCCTGAGCCTCAGACAAGAAAGCAGCTCAAACAAGAGAACTTAAGTGAAGTAAAACTCAGAAAACAAGCAATTGAAGGATGGAAAACAGGAAAAACAACATGGCATGCGTTGAACCAAGCCCCCGCCCCCTTCTGATAGCTTTGCTAATCGGAAAAAGAAAAATCATTGAAGTAATAACCCCCTCTTCAGTTGTGTTTGCTCAGCAGTTGATTTCTACCTCCAACTGCTCACCCAGGAGAGAATAAAACCGTCCTCTGATCTTTGGAGGTGAAATCACAGAGGCAGTTTCCCTATTTCAAATTATCAGACTATTTGGGGCTAATGTCATCAGTATTTAATAGAAATTTTTTTTCTCTTTGTCCTGGCTCCCTCGAACTATTTAATAAAGGTTCCTATGGCTTTATTGCTCTTATATTAATCAGAGACTCAAAAGTATTACTTATCCAGTCTTTCGACTAAATGGAAAACTCTAACTTTTCTGAAGTGAGGCAGGTGACTGTGGGATGCAGCACCCTTCAATGAGCTAGCGATTGTCTGTCTACTAAGAATTCAGAAAATCCAGATTGTGTGTTTTGGGCTGTGTTGACAGTGTACCTAATGGTCGTCATTTAGCTGAACATTGCCTTCATCTCTGCAAAGTCAGGTTTTAAATGCTGATGGTATGACTCAGAAGGGTGATTCAGAAAGCAGTGACAGAGACATGTAGCACAGTGAACATGAAAGGGAAACTCACAACTGCTATGGGCAGAAACCCGGAAAATTTTTAGAATTTTTAGAACTTCACCTGATTGGCTTGGGAGATGAGGGAGTGGGCCTACAATGCTTCTTAAGAATGGCGCCAACTGGGGGGCCCAGCTGGCTCAGTCGGAAGAGCATATGACTCTTGATCTTGGGGTCATGAGTTGGAAGCCCATGTTGGGCATAGAGATTATTAAATAAATAAATAAACTTAAAAAAAAAAAAAGGCAACTGCTAAGCTGTCTTTCCCTTAAGTCTATCATGCTATTCTTAGATCTATCCAGAGATGGCAGTAGGGTCAGAGTTCTTGTTGTTTTGTGTGTGTGTGTGTGTGTGTGTGTGTGTGTTTATAATCCAAACTTTTAGAAGGAGGTTTGGCCCTCTCAGCTTTTTCTGAGGCCAACTAATTCTTGTGGGAAAGAATTTAACTATTTTCTCCGCCCCACATTGAGTTTATGATGCTGATAAGGTAACCCCCTGAAGGTTGAGAACAGACCCAAAGAAACATACACTCTTACATTCTGCCCTTCCATCATGGAAAAATTTCCCCTAGTATTGACATTGAATTTGACATTGAATTTGAGAGATATTTCAGTAACTGGCAGGAGATGCCTCAGACTAAGGAGGACTTCTCAAAAAAGGCTATCTGCCACAGGACGCAAACCCCAGCCACAGCTGGGAAACGTGGCAGTGGCCTGACACAGTTCCTGAAGCTGGAATCATGTGAGCGAATGCTGGCTCTGCGGCTTAACACAGGGCTTGGACAACCTGGATAACACTGAAAGTCTGGTTACGCTGCAGTCAACCACTGCACCACTTCCCACAGTCAAGGCACCTCGCTTCCAGCACGCAATCGCCCTCCTTACATGCCGCTCACATCCCTTCTTCTTCCTGTGTGCCAGCCTCTGCTGCTTTAAGGGAAAGATGATTAGGAGAGCCCCAAGGTTGCCCTGTCACCAAGGGGAACCAAAAGTCTACGTAGCCAACAAGTATGCGGGGCAACTTTGGGGAGGAGAGGAACTCACCCCTGTGTGGCTGTGCTGGAGACACATGCCCAAGCCACCATTCTAACAGTTCCACGGAGACCTGGCATGTGGACTCAGCCAATAGGATTTGGGCAGGCTTCCTCTGGGGAGAGAGACTACCAGGACCCTGCAGCTGGGGCCCTCCAGGCAGTTCAAAGTGTTACTGTTGTTAGTTTTACATCTGAATGTCTATGAGGAATTGATGTGTTAGGTTCTTGTGTTCCTCTCCTGTAAGTGCCAGGCAAGATTCTCCTGACTGGGGAGAGCTATTGCTTAGGGAAATGCTAGTACCTTTGAGGCTCCACAGTTTGAGCTAAAAGTCCATGGGTCTGATGATCTTGCCAATCAGAGCTTCCTCTTGCCAGAGGTGCCAGCGAGGGCTTTGGGACCCAGCGTCTCTAATCCGGCTACTGCCTACACCCCTTTTGAAGAACCGCTACTGAGCTCTTGTTGCAACTGAGAGCCTGACCGGTAAAGGTCTTGCAACTGGCAGCTTGATACTCCTATTTTGGGGTGGGTCAACTTGGACTGAATAAGTCTTGCTTGTCAGATGGAAACAGCATATCCAAGACTGCGCCTGCTCTGGCCCTTGTGTCACCTTGGCTTTATACGAACAACTGGGAGCTACCCCCTGGGAGAAGCTCTATCCTTGTCTTCTCCTCCCTTTGACTTTTCTGCTAGAGGCAAAACCACTGGTTCAGTGGAGCTCTCGATCCACAGTTCCCCCTACATGCCTGGGTTTGATTCACTGATGGTTTGGCTATAGTTTCAGAACTGTAACAGCCGTTCAAGTCAGTGTCAACGTGTAGAACCAAAAGTGGGTCCCTCAGTGGGCGGAATTCAAGGCCCCTCTATTTCTGCCCTATTGACTCTTGGGCTGTTGCCAATGGTCTGGCTCTTTGGTTTGGACTTGGAAAGCCACAGACTGGCAGATGGAATGGATCCCTCCTCTCTGGGGACATGAACTATGGAAACAAATGACAGCTGTGGAGCCAATCACATGCGTCTCTCATGGAGATGTCCCTGGAAGGGCCCATTCTGAGGAGACTGCCTAGAGTCCAGCTTCTGGCAGAGCTTTGTGCTGCCCTGACCACCACGGTCATCTGTATCTGTCACCGTGCTGGGCACAATCCGCACCAGTCATAGACTGGGTGCGGAGTATAGGAATTAATGTTTCTCACACGAAGAGAAATGACCCTACCACTGCCTGCCATACCAGAACCCCTGACAAAAGGTGACACATTTGTTTCACAGCAAAGGAGCCCACCCTGCGAGAGTGTAGCCCCACCTACTCCTGGATTCCTTTACACTTGTGATCCTCTCCCCAGGCGACCCGGGGCGCCTCCCTGCCTTTGATGCTGTTTGAGCTTCGGTGTTACGGCTCCAGTCCAATTGACTGACTCTACTCACATCATGTGGCCTTTGAAGCTAATCTGTGTCACGTATTAGACTTTCTGGACTGTTTGCAGCCCGAAAATGGTGTACTTCTTATTGCAAAAGCCACTCAATGATGGGCTAATGGCCAAGGTACTTAATGGACTTCCCATACTTTCTGTTACCCACAGGCATCTGATAGTGTTGAGTATTGGAACAGTTCACTTCAGAAATCAACTCAAAAAGATTTCTTACTCGCTATCCCTCGCCTTCTCCTAGTTCATAGACATTAGCTGGGATATTTTGGTCACTTGATGTGGCTGTCCGCAGAAAGAAAGCATCTCCTCTTGGCCACTCCCTAGATTATGAAAAGGACAAATGGGTGGGGTGAGGAGTTCACACAACTACTTTGAAAATCCAGCAGTCTCCCCAGGGCATTCCTGGGCCTGCCGCTTCTCTTTCCCCTAATGGCAACTGCAGACTGGCCTGGTTGGTACGCACTCTTGGTGGCACCAAGTTGGTGGTACCTCTTGGTACCCCCCCCTTCTGGATGGGGGCCTAAGGGACTTAAACTTAATTCTATGTCCACTACCTGGATTCTCCTGTTGGACTGATATGGGCCTAGTACATAGAGATAATAACTACATAGCTGAGCGAAGTCTCTCCGTGTTCCCTTATAGTGGCCTGTGAGGGCCCATATGGAACATAATGGGTCTCCATAAGTTTTAGAAAAATGTCCTCATCCCTTTTGCATCTTACCATCTGGACACTAGGTCTGGGTGTAAGTGGGAGATGGTTGGGGGAAAAATGAAAGAGGAAACACTGGTATTTTGGTGGTGGAAGTAAGCAATCCCAACACCAGGGAAAAGAACATCTTGGACCTTGGGAAGCACAGGAGAGGGAGAGACATTAATAATCCTCCATATTTCCAAGCTACCCCTGGACCTTTCTTCATAAAGGAAAGCACTCAGATAAGGTTCCCCTGAGCCAATACCAAATTTAATTGACTGTTGGGTCTGCTGTACCCCACCAGATAACTCTGACCACAACTGATCACCATTCTCCGTGGATTTAATAAGAGGCTGATTGAAAATGGCAGGAAACGGCCCAGCCCCTGAACCTTTCATGCAAATTATTGTCAGTATCTCTGGATATCTTTCCCACTCGCATTCCTGGAGCCTTCACTAGTCCTGTGGACTGAATGAATGCCACCTGGACAAACAGTTTTGACTAGACTCCATAAATAAGGACTAGGCTCAATTCAAGCAAATTGAGGAACCCGAAGTCTTACCAACTGGCTGAGAGGCCACCATGAAGACACTGTCAACCGGTGCCCTCCAACTGATGTAGATCACAACTGGGAGGGGGGCAGGTGCAGCTTGTGAGCTCCCAGGACTGAGCTTTTTATGTGGAAGTCAGGAGTTAACTTGCTTCCTCTTGAAAACAACAGTGGCTTGCACCTTGGGAGTGGTCCTAAGAGAACTTCAAGTGTTTAAGAAAATACCATTAGTAGATCCCAGAGCCCTAGAGAGATAACAGGGAGAACACTCCCAAATGATGCTGCCCTTGATAACTTGGATGAGTTTCTCCGAGGGATAACTTGCTGTTTGTATGCAACCTGCGTGCAGTTATTTGTATGATGAGAACCAACCACCCAATTAGAAGCAATGGGATAAAATTCGTCCTGACTTTAGCTGAAGAGATAAATGTTTCCCATTGCCCCTGGAAGGCATTCAAGTAAGCTTTATCATTCATATAAATGCCCTAGATTTCCTCCTTGCAGGCCCCAGCAAAGGACATACAATTGCTAATGCACCTGCTTTACCTAGATTAATGACCTTGGGCCAAGGGGAAAAGTCAATACAGAAAAGTGTCTAGGAGGCAGCCAAAGTAAACCTTGTTGGTTTATGGGATTAGTTCAGCTGATTTGGTCTGGACCCCTGAGGAGTGCAATTACTATGGCTGGCCTCATCCTGCTACTTAGAATCCTGTTATTAAGGGCTGTATGAAGCAAATTGAATGGGTTTTATCCCCAGCCTCTGGTGGGCAGTTTAATCAGAATGATGAACAGAGTGGCATACTCATGGGAAAGTTTGCCAGAAGCCAAGAAAGTGTAGAAATAAGGGCTAGATATTCCTGGGAGATAGTTCTTCGTAGGTCTTTCCTAATTCTGTACATCTTGGGAATACAGGCGCTCACTGCATGGGGTGGGCAGAATAATGGCTCTCCCAGGATGTCCACATGCTAAACCCTGGAACCTATGAATCTGTCATTTGAAACACAAAAGGCATTCTACAGCTGTGGTTAGTGTCCTGAGATAGGGAGATTATCCTGGATTATCGGGGGGGGGGGGCAATGTCATCACAAAGGTCCTTATAAGTGAGAGGGGGGCAGGAAAGTCAGAGATTGACGATGGAAGCAGGGATTGGAATAACTTGGTCCCAAGCCAAAGAATGTGAACGGCTCTCTGCAAGCTGAAAACAGCAAGGAACAGATTCTCTAGAGCCTCCAGAAGGAACACAGCCTCTGATTTTTGCCCTTTAGATTCATTTTGGAGGGAAGGGTGCTTGGGAGGGTGGGGAGCTGGGGTAATTGGGTGAAGGGCATTAAGGAGGGCACTTGGTTTACGTAATAATGAGCACTGAGTATTATATACAACTGATGAATCACTAAATTCTACCCTGAAATTAATAATACACAATACGTTAACTAACTTGAATTTAGATAAGACAATGACAAAAAATGAAAACAAAACGGTACACACTTTCAGGTGTAAGATAAGCTCTGGGGATGTCAGGTACAGCATCATGACTATAGTTAACAATACTGTATTGAATATGTGAAGGTTACTAAGAGTATATCTCAAAACTTCTAATTACAAAGAACAAATGTAACTATGTGAGACGATGGGTATTAATTAATCTTATGGTAATCATTTTGCAATGTGTGCATACATCAAACCATGTCTTACACCTTAAATTTATACAATATGTCAGTTCTATCTCAATAAAACTGGGGAGAAAAAGAAAAAGAAAGATCTGCTTTGGATTTCTGACCTCCAGAATTGTAAAATAACAAATCTCTCTTGTTTCAAGCCACTGAATTTGTGGTTATTTGTCACAGCTACAATAGAAAACTGCCTTTGTTCTGGACTTGTTTTTCAAAGATATTTGTATAGTGAACATCTTTGAGGCTATCAGATCTCCCCGCAGAGCAAAGGTCTGCAGGTTTACTGCCCACTTAGCAGATCCAAGTTCCCCAAGTTTGGGGTTCCTCTCTTAGAGTGCAACCCACTGTGTGCACAGGTGTCATTGGTCCCCTCTGTATCCTTCTGCAGAAGTTAGGGCTTGGGGAACTGGTGCAAGAAAATGCTGATACACTGGCTACTGTTACCGCTGTTAGTAACAAAGTATTTTGTTTCTGATCTAGGAGTCTTGTATCTTCTGCCAGCATTCCTGAAACCGTTAGCTTGTAATAGGGAAAAATACCAGACTGTTCACAGTACTTGATAGATGATAGAACAACTCAGATAACCCAGGGCGTTGTTCTGTCTTCACTTTTAATCCATTTGGAAACTAAATTTGTAAGAACTATTTGGATGAAATAGAAAGATTATACTCTTTTTAAAAAACACCTCTCAGCTTCCTGTATAAAATATCTCAACAGGTTAACTTCTTTTTTTTTTTAAAGATTTTATTTATTTACTTGAGAGAGAGAGCATGGGGGGGGGAGGGCATAAGACAGGGGGATAAGTAGGTTCCCCACTGAGCAGGGAGGCCAATGTGGGACTTGATCCCAGAACCCCAGGATCATGATTTGAGCTGAAGGCAGACAAGCAACTGAGCCACCCAGGTGCCCGTCAACAGGTTAACTTCTTGAGTGTTACAAAACTCTCCAACACCCAGAAGAATTTTTGTTCCCCAGAAGCATTTTATCCTCTGGAATTCCTAAATGATTTGCTTCATGCAGTAGGTTTTGCACACTTTAACCTACAATTTCCCCATGGTTCCTTTACTTCGTTTATGCAACACAAGGGCAGACTCTTCATGTAATGTGACCTCCTAAGGTCAGGAAACACATTCAAAATACATATATGTGTTGAATAAAGTGGTCTTCTGAAGAGAAATCACTGGGCTTGGAATTTTATACACAATAAAGCTCAGCTTGAGTCTGTCTAATTATAAAAATACTTATTGTTGTATTAGTATGTTTCCAGGAGAACCAGTCTTACCACTTTTGTAAGATAGTCAACGCTTGCGCTAGGGACGGGGAGTCAGGATATCAGTAGTACCTGTTCATAAGAGAGGTCAAAGGAGAATAGTCCTATAATATTTTTAGACATTTTCATAAAGCCCTGGGAAATTCCAGACTACTGATAAGAACTGAGTAGGTGGGGCGCCTGGGTGGCTCAGTGAGTTGGACACTGCTTTCGGCTCAGGTCATGAGCTCAGGATCCTGGGATCGAGCCCCGCATCGGGCTCTCTGCTCCGCAGGGAGCCTGCTTCCTCCTCTCTCTCTGCCTGCCTCTCTGCCTACTTGTGATCTCTCTCTCTGTCAAATAAATAAATAAAATCTTAAAAAAAAAAAAGAACTGAGTAGGTGAAAAGAAACAACTGTGGTTAAATTCAAGTTCATAATGGAATCCTGGAAATACTTACCCATATTGGGGGAAAATCCATAAGGGTTTATCATGACTATTAAAGTGACTGAGAATTAAAGAGACTTTGTAGTGAAATATGGTTCTTTGTACAGCAGTGGTTCTCAACCAGGGGCAGTTTTTCTCCTGCAGACATTAGGCAGAATTTAGAGTCATTTGATTCTCATGCTAGGGGTGGGATGGGCTAGGGGCACTATTGGCATTTAGTGAGTAGAGGTCAGAGATGCTGCTAAATGCATGGAAAGCCCCCACAACAAAGCATTATCTGACCCTAAATGTCAGTGGTGTCAAGGTTGAGAAACCCTGCTGTTTCTCAGGGATAAACAAAAAAAAAAGGATAAGAAACAGTGCCTGGCTGGTTCAGTCAGTAGAGCATGCAACTCTTGACCTCAGGGCTGTGAGTTTGAGCCCCATATTGGGGACAGAGATTACTGTAAAAAAAAAAAAAAGTTAAAATTTAAAAAAATTAAAGTTAAAATTTTAAAAAGTTCTACTGGTTGGTAGAATCATTCTGTGTCTTGACTGTGGTTATGGTTACCCAAATCTATACAGTGGAGTAAACTGGAGAGAACCACACAAACACACACCTGTACACAAATGAATACAGGTTAAAATCACGGTGCAAACTGAATAAGGTGTGCAGTCTAGTTGATGTCAATTTCCTATTTTGATCATAAGCAACAGGTTAAGATGTCACCACTGGGGAAAGCTGGGTGAAGGGTATCTGGGTCTCTGTACTATTTGTGCAACTTCCTGTGAGGCTATCATTATTTCAAAATAAAAAGTAGAAATGTAGTGAGACTAGAACAAAATAAGGACCACAGGTGGATTCTTCAGAGGCTTGCCATATCTCCTTCTCTTGTGTGCTGCTGGCCCTTTCTTTGCTCCTGTACATTCTGAGTGCCACGCAGAGCTGGGGGATCCTACTCTGCAACCTTCATTCAGAGCTTGTGGTGGCAGCATTCCATCCAGTGGTCTACAGTTTCAGGTGGTGAATTAATAAGGTACGCCCCTCTCCACTTCCACCTCTTCCTCAGCCCTAAGGCTCAGAAACTTATTGAATGTTTTAGTCTATTCTCTTTGATTTTGAAATACCCCTAAAGATAGTTGTGGACTGTTCCTCGGCTGTGGACCACACTTTAGATCAGTGCTCTAGCAGAGTTTCTTTTTCTTTCCTTTTTTAAGATTTTATTTGTTTGTTTGTTTCTTTGACAGAGAGAGAGAGAGAGAGAGAGAGAGAGAGAGAGAGAGAATGCACAAGCAGGGGGAGTGGGAGAAGCAGGCTCCCCCTGAGCAGGGATTCTGATGCGGGGCTTGATCCCAGGACCCTGGGATCATAACCTGAGCCAAAGCCAGAGCCTTGATGACTGACACCCAGGCTCCTCTCTAGCAGAATTTCTATTTCTCACCATTGCATCACGATGTTGCCTGTTCACAAGCTTAACAAAATCATACCTATTCCTTAAGGCCTGGCTCCAATCATTTCCTTCAGAATTCTTCTCTGACTCACCCACCTTCCCCTCCCTCACCCCAAGCAGGAATAAGTAATGTTTCCTTCCTCTGAACTTATTGCAAAGCAAATAAGTTTCAAGGGGTTGTAGGTACAAACCTATTATCTTTCTATCTGTCACTATGCCATAAACCTTGGGTATAAAATGATCTATTGATTCAAATGAATTTCCTCTCTAGTAGAAATATGACAATTCAACACTTCAGTTCAAAAGTAAATGGTCTCATGCCAAGTTAATTTGGGCACTGGGGGGTACATATAATGATTAAGACTTAATCCCTGTTTTCAAGGACCTTGTCTAATAAAGTAGATATGCACACAATTAAGTGTAATACAAGGCATGGCACCAGAAAGGTAATAAAGCTATATGAAAATATGGAGTGTTTTGAGACAATTTCTGATCAAAAAGGTTATCAGGGAAAAGTTGTTAGGGAAAGTCACGTTTCAGGTGAAGCTTGACAGCTGGGTAAAACAATGGAGTCACCATGAGAGGAAAGAATCTACTTGCAGTGAAAATGTTGCATTGAAGACTTGAGGCAGGAAAGTGCAGGATAGGCTTGGAGAGCTTAGGGGACCTATTTGGTTGGGGGTAAGAGATGAAGGAGAAGCAATGTCTTTTGGTCAGAGAGGGCCTGGAGACCATACCCCGAAGTTTAGATATTGTTCTAAAACTTTGGTGAGAGCTCATGAAAAATTTCTAAGCGTCATAACCAAAGCTTAGTTACAGAAGGATAAGTTGGCAGCAAGAGGAGACAGTTTTGAGGAGGGAGGCTTTACCCCGAGCAGAAGAACTTCTGTAGGATGTTATGGTTGTAATCTAGGCCAGAGTTAATAAGGGTGTGCGCTATACTGGTGGCAGAAGGATAGTTTTAGATAACAGAAACTATGTGACAGGTGATGAATTGCTAGGTAAATTGTTCTAATAATTATGATGGGGGATCAAAGAAAAAAATTGATTCCATAGGTGTGGGTGTTCAAGGTGTGTAAAAGAGGGGGCAGCAATAATGGGCACAATGTGTGTGTGTGCGTGTGTGTGCATGCGTGTGTGTGTGTGTGTGTGTGTAATGACTTGAAGGAATGACCAGAGGTGAGGAAAGTATAATGTATGAGGGCTTCTAAATATGTATGACCGCAGTGGAGTGTATCTATAGGGTAATGGGAATGAAACTTGCAAGTCCGACTAGGAATGAACTTGAATTTCTAGTTAAGAAAGTTGGTCTTTATCTTCCAGGCAGCACAGAACTTCCGATGGATTTTGAGTAGGGGAGTGACATGATGAATGCATGTTATTTATACCACTTGTTTGACACGACATGTATCTACCTTGTGTTGTAGTACTTTGTGTACATGTAGTACATGTGTACATACCTTGTGTTGAAGCTTCATAAATTCTTGGACACAGCATTAAAATGTGCTCAATAAATTCATGTTGGTTGAATTAATTGCCTCACTTTGTCAAGGAAGAATTCTTCTACCTTGTGAACAATGACCTTTTACCATTGTACTTGAAATTTGGATATCTGGCTCATATTGACTTGTGAGAACTGACTGGTAAAATTTCAGGACACTGGTGAGCAAGATGGTAGCTTGAGATGGGCTATTTTGCAAATGTTTACCTCAAGGAAATTGGCAAATGCTATGAATCAAAACTTGTTTTCTGGAGAACTGGTTATTAAACGTTTACCAGCATGTCACTGCTCTCTCCCTTCCTTCTGCTTCTCCTCATCCAAAGAGCTTCTAGATTTTCTGAAGACAGGGACTTAGCCTTATTTGTCTTGTATTCTCAACTAGTATTTGGACTTTGGTCATGTTGTTTGTAGAAAGAATGAAATATGCTTCTGTAATTTTTCTCCAACTGACCATTTAATGGAAAAAAAAGATTTAGAAGAAAATGCCTCAAGTAGACATGTAGACCCTGGGATTCCATTCAGATCCTATGCCTGTTTTTTAAGTGGTTTTGGAACACCACCACTTATTCATGTATGTGTAGTCTATGGTTGGTTTGTGGTAGAGCTGATTATTTGAGATAGAGAATGTAGGCCCTGCAAAGCCTAACATATTTATCATCTAGACTTCTCCGGTAATTTGTTGATCCCCATCCAGCCCCCACTACCAACGGTTCCTTAAAAGGTAGGATTATTTCTTAAAAGTGGCATCTCGGTCATTAAGCGTCTGCCTAAGGCTCAGGTCATGCATGATCCCAGGATCCTGGGTTAGAGCCCCATATCCAGTTCACCGCTCAGTGAGGAGCCTGCTTTTCCCTCTCCAGCTCTCCTGTGCTTGTGTTCCTCTCTTGTGTCTCTGTCATAAATAAAATCTTTAAAAAATAAAAATAAAAAGGGGTATATATACCATATATTCTTAGAGATAAATTGTATTGTCATAAATAATGTTCATGTATATTATTAATTTTTTTTAGAAATTAAAAAAGACAGATAATTACAGAGCAATTTCATAAGAACGGAGTTAGAGATAATGCTTGGTTGTCCAACGGTGGAACTTTCTACCTGAAGAAGTAGTGATTACCTCACATCTAGACACATGCAAGTAGTCACCCTTCAGCCACGTGTATCCTTCAGCAGAGAGCCTTGTGTAATCTGGTCACCTTATTGAGCAATGCTGCCAGAAATCTCGTTGATGTCAAATGATGTCTATCTTGCAATTTATTCTTTCATAACTCTCACACCCAGATTTCAAAGAGGTTCTGCTAAAAAGTCGTCTTCACGGGACGATATTTTTTTTGCCAGAACAGGGCTGGATTGTTTAAAAACAGAAATACAGACTGTGTCTTTGCATATTTGGGTCACAGTGGGCTGTCACAGTTCCCATTTGCGCAATACTGATTAATAAAGTTAATGTCCTAGGTTCTCTATTCCTTGCAAGTCATCTTTAAAGGCAAATGATGACGTCATTTCAAATTCAGGACTGTCAGGGGAAAAATAATCAACTTATTTGTGCCCATACTTTACTGAAAACGACTTTTGAACAGCTAACTGCCTTTAATGACACGTGAAGTCTGAACTGCGGCAGTAACTTGATTTGATAGAGTATAAAATGAACACCTCGGCTACATTAAACGGCCCAGGTGGGCGCGCAGTCCTTGGTCACCCTGTTTCTGTCCCACATGTTCGGAGGGATAGTGTTCAGAGAATTCGGGACGCTTGCGCAGGGCTTCAGAGCGGGAGGAGCGGCCACTGTCAACAGAGGTGGCCTGATCGCCAGACCAGACCGGGCTGACCCGAGGGCGGGACGCTGTGGCCGTGGAGCAATGACTCCGCGGGATTGCGCAGGATGTCTGCGGCCCATTTTTCCTTCGTTACGATGAAGATCGTTCCTCCATTAACTTAGCTTCCAACTCCCGCGCACCGGGCCATAGGATCAACCATTTAAAATCCTACAAGTAGGCAAACGGAAGGATGTTAAAGCCACAGCACAGCTCGCCAGCATTTCCACTCCCCTCCCGTCGGGGTACGGAGTGCTCGCAAAGGCTACGCGAGCGTGAGGGCGCGGAGGGGCAGGGCAAGGCCACCGCGGGGTCTGCAGGGGGCGGGGGACACGACCTGGACCACCAGCGCGCAGGCGCACGGGTGGCTGCACCGCGCAGTGGTCGAGCCCCCTTTCTAGTAATTTCGCTAGTCGTGAGGTCATCACAGCGCGCCGTCACAGCGCCTCCCAGAACACCCTGATTAATTTTTTGGCGAAGGGGATGAAATGAAATGAACTGATCTCTCCCGCCCCATTTTGCTTTTAGTCCTCCACCCTGGCTGCGCCCACCCTCTGAACAATGGAGCGGGAGAAGGAAAGAAAAGCAGCGGGAGGTGGCCGCAGGGTCGGCCGGGCATGACTCGGCGACGCCGCCAGCCGTGTTACCCGGCGTGCCCTGCGCGGCGCCGGCCGAGGGACGTGGGGGGAGGGGCGGGGAGGAGGAAGAGCGGCAGCGGCTGCGGATGTCGCTGCGACCGAGCGGCGTCTGAACACACGGTGGCTGCCGAGCGCCCGAGCCGGGCCTGCGCCGGAGCCCACACCGAGCTCCGCGGCCCCTCGCCTGCCAGGGCGGCCTTGCACCCGTTGTCGCTGAGGCGGCGTGCCGCGCATTCTCCGCTGCCCGGGCCGGCCGGCTCTGCCGTCTGCTGGCTCCCCCTCGCTCGCCCGCTCCCTCCTGCGCGCCTGAGTCACCGCCGCCGCCGCCATGGCCGAGAGTGGTGAAAGCGGGGGCCCTCCGAGCTCCCAGGACAGCGCCGCCGCGGCCGAAGGTGCCGGCGCCCCCGCGGCCGCTGCCTCTGCGGAGCCCAAGATCATGAAAGTCACCGTGAAGACCCCGAAGGAGAAGGAGGAGTTCGCTGTGCCCGAGAATAGCTCCGTCCAGCAGGTGAGGGCCGCCCTGGCCTCGGGCCCGGGGTGGGGGTGGCGGCAGGACCTCCGCCGGCGGCAGGACCTCCACCCGCGGCAGGAGGAGACGGTTTTGGAAGGGCCTGGGAGGGGATCGTCCCCCGAGGTGCCCTCGGCCCCTCTCGCGGGTTGCTTCTCGAATTTGATCACACCCAAGTTCCTGGGTGTGCTCCTTGGGACACCGCAGAGGCTTGTGGCGGGGCCCCGCGGCCTGTTTGTGGGACGCGCCGACGCCGCTTCCCTCCGCGCGCTCCTCCTGCTCCCGCGTCCGCCGACCACCAGCCTCCTCCCCCAGCTCCCCGCCCCCCCGCCGCCTCTCTCCGGCTGCTCACAAAGGAAAGGGACCACCGCCGCTCTCCGGGCGGGGTGGAGGCTGGGCTGGGGCGAGGGTTCGCTTTAGCCTCATCTGAGGTTTTTGTCTCAGGAATTAAAAAAAAAAACAACCAAAAAACAAAAAAACAAGGAAGGGGTGCTCATTGTTTCTACCTGCTTGCGGGTTAAGGTAGATTTGGGGGCGAGGAGCACGTGTACATTTAGTTTTGCGTTTTGATGGCTGAAATTAACCTACCTTACAGTCTTCAAGAAAAAACCAACCCTGACGTAGAAATTGTTTTCAGGCGCATCTTAATAGTACTAGGTTTAAGGAGGAAAGGTGGATGACGACTTTCATTGATGACTTGCTGTTTTCTTTTTCATATATATATCTCTCATCTCTTAGGTGTCAGTCATTGGGAAGGTTTTTGTTTAATTTTAGAGGGATGGTAGCCACGTTTTGCAGATACTAGCGATTGCAGTCGAATAAAAGAACAAAATTAGAGTTGATGGAGGATATTACCACATAATGTACACTTAAAAACTGTTGAGGTATACAGACTTGGCTGTTAAATTAAGAATCTTGAAGAATTCAACAAATTTGCTTTAGCTTATTGTTGAATGTACATCCCAGGATATTTTTCATAATTGTTGAATTGATCTCTGACGATTTAAAATAATGGCGAAGTCTGTGAGGAAACAATTCCTGAGAGGTATATCTAAGTTTGAACAGGAATAGTAAATGGAGTATTGGTTTATATAGTTCAGTTCTGAAGGGTGGTGTGTTTTGTGAAGCAGTAGAGTGTACCATCACGGGAGAAACTTTTTTAACACCTACTGAATCACATTTTCGGGGATGTTCTCAATTGTATAAAAATTTCCTTTAACATCTTTGTTTTCCAACATACAGGAAGGTTGAAAGCATGGTACAGTGAATATTCACATGTGCATCACCTACAATTGACATTTTGCTGTATTTGCTCTATCACGCAACTAATCACATATTAGTTCCCTTTTTTGGGAGGCATTTCAGAGTGAGTTGAAAATACCACCATTAAATGTTTTTCACAAATACATGCACCTGTATGACCCAAAGCTTTATCAAGTTGCAGAACTTTATGGTTGACTGGAAAGTTCTCTCCTGACCTTTTCCAGTTGATTTAGTCCCACTCCCCTCCATCCACCACTGACTTCTTGTTTTGCACTGTTTAGTCTGTTCTAGAACTTCGTATAAGTGAGATGAGATGGTATGTATGCTTTTGGGTAAGGTTTTTTCACTCGTAGTAATGTTTTTGAGGTTCTTTCTTGTGTATATCAGTAATTTCTTCTTGCTGTGTTTCCCACTGTATGAATATGCTAGAGTTAATGTACTCCTGTTGAGGACCACCTGGGCTTGGTTGCTATGAACACTGTTGTACACATTTTTGTTGGACAGATGTGTTTCTCCTATTAAATACTTGGAAGTGGAATGACTGGGTGATAGGATAGCTATAGGCTTAGTTTTATCAGAAACTATGTTTTTAAAAAGAATTCTAACGTCTTAAAGTTCCACCTAGTGCATGGGAGTTCCTGTTGCTCCACATCCTTGCTAGCATTTGATAGTGTCAGTCTTTTTCATTTTAGTTCTTCTAGTGTATGTGTAGCAATACTAACTTTTAATTTTAAGCCTGTGGGTCTTCTTTCTAGGATTCCTAGTTCAGGTCTCTACTTTCCTACCTGCTTTTCAGCACTCTATTGTAAAAAATTAGGAAGAAAGAGTAAATATTTTATAAGTAGAAAAATTCACTTAAGTCATTTTAAGATGTCTGTGAGGGTTTGTTTGTTTTTGCTTTTTGTGATGGTAGCCTTAGAGATTTAAAGTCTGTGGAAGTTTTAAT
Organism: Meles meles; assembly: GCF_922984935.1. Classification (NCBI taxonomy): domain Eukaryota; kingdom Metazoa; phylum Chordata; class Mammalia; order Carnivora; family Mustelidae; genus Meles; species Meles meles. The sequence continues at coordinate 70,952,800 of NC_060076.1, forward strand.
CTCACTCTTCTGTAGCCAAAGTAAATTTGTTAAATTAAAGCTTTTCCAAAGCAACTTACTCTAATGGCAGTTGAATTTTTATTCTGAAAAATGCTTTCTGTTGAAGCAGAAAACATGATTAAAAAAAAAAAGAAAACATGTAACACAGCACCAAGAACCTGAAGACAAGTTGAACTATCTGTGGGGTCTGTTAAGGGAAACACATACAGGAAAATATGAGTGTAAGAAAAGCAGTTTGCAGATGATTTGTAAATTTGACTTGAAGTACAAGAAAGTATATCATTTTGTAACTTAACTTTTAATTACATGGTTTGGTTTAAACTATTTGTTACAGAGTAAAATTCATCATTGAAATATACTTAATGACATTAAGATTCCATGTTCATTAAAAATGCTCAGTAAAAAATTGGGAAATATTTGGTCCTGAAAATTTTTATCTAATTTTAAGATGAAGAGGGTATGGTAGGCAAAAGACTTAGAAAAGGAAAATATTGAAGGCTTAGACATTTTATAAGCAAATTCCATATTCTACAGTTAAGAATCTCTTTCAATATGGATTTCTGTGTAATGTAAATTCTGTTAGTACATTATACTGAAATAGTATTTATATTAATGTTCTAATAATTGATTGGATGAAATTATATTAAGCTTTCTGGGTCAGTTATAAAATACATTGTAAGGTGTTAACTAATTTTCTTATTTTATCCTTGAGTTCTGTTTGAGTGTATATAACTAATAGGCAGAAACAGGATACCTTAATACAATGACTATCCCTGATTGTCTAGACTAGATTGGAATTTATTGTTGCTTATTCGAAGTTGATAATAACAGCACTTTGAAGTTAAAGTGAGATTTATTTTGATTGAGCGGTCAGTTGAGTAATGTTTAAATTTCTAGTTAAGGATGGTTAGAATATAAACTTAACTATTTGTGTTTCAAGGTGATTTTGTAAATAGGGTTTTTCATAATATAAGTAAGTAGATTTAAAAAAAAACAACCAACCAGATAAGTTGTGTGTATTGGCACAGAGTCCTTGTGTAGGAGACTTTTCCCCCCTATTAATTATTCATTATCTACTATGGGAAACAGTTTGAGGACTTCCAGGTGTCAACAAGAGAGTCCAAAATGGGATCGGGGTGGGGGTGTAGTGTGTGTTGGCTGTTCATTAAAATTAGTGCAGAGAATAGTTTTCCAGGTAACATCTAACTAGCTTGTTTATAGCTCTCTAGGTTAGAGTGTAAGATTTGAAATACAGTTACCTGAAATATTCAGGCAACATATATTCTAATTTCAGAAAATGTTTTCATTGCTTGAAACTTTTAGAAAAGTGTTAATAGACTTACACATAACAAATACTGTATTGCATAGATTTGAGCCTTTTCTTGCTAAGGGAAATTGCTATGTGTCATGATCATTACCACAAACACCATTTAACTTTCTACTTTATGATGGATCTAAAATGCACTGTCCACTTTGGTACTACCAGCCACATCTGATTATTGAATACTTAAAATGTGGTTGGATTGATTTGAAATGTGCTGAAAGTATAAAATACAGATTTTTGAAAACCTGTGATTATGTTCTTTCACTTAGTGTAATGTTTTCAGGGTTCATTTGTGTTGTTGTAGCATGGATCAGTTCTTTTTATTGCTGAATAATATCCCATTGAATGGATATATTTCTCATTTTATTTCTCCATTCATCAGCCAGTGGGTTGTTAATCATTTGGGTTGTTTCATTTTGACCAGTCTGAATAATGTCTCTGTGAATAACTCAGAAATTTTTGTGTGGACATATGCTTTTGTATTTCTTTGTACCTATGAGTGGAAATGCTGGGTCATGTGGTAACTCTATGTTTAACTTTTTGAGGAACTGCCAAACTATTTTCTAAAGTGACGGCACCATTTTAAATTCCCACCAGCAGTGCATGAGGATTCCAATTACTCTACATTCCCCGGAACACTTGTTATTGTCTGTCTTCGATTATTGCCATCCTAGTTACTGCGAAGTGCGTCTCATTGTGATTACATGACTCAGTGTGGCTTTTTTGGGGGGGTTCCCCAGACCCCTTCCAGGAGGACCATGAGATCAAAACTGTTTTCACAATTATTCCATTGTGTTTTTCTAGTTCTCTCAAAAATCAACAGCATGTGAAAATGTGAGATACTATGACAGATGTGAAAGTCCAGTTCTCTTCCATTAGACTAAAGTGATGTGCAAAAATTTAAAACAGTGCTACTCCTCACACTGGGGAAATATAGTTACTTTTCATAAGAATGTTATTTATATTAACATGTAATGAGTTTATTGTTATTTTTAAATGCATGTTTTTAAAGGTGCCTCAGTTTTAATTTTTAATATAGCAAAAACATCAGTAGATAACACATTCATAAACAAAAAAGTTGGGTTTCAAATTTGTAAGAGTGGTGTCCTGAGACTAAAAATTGCTCCAACTATTTAATAGAATAAGTAGGTACTTTTAAGATTTAGGATTGACTCCACTAAGTTGCCATTATCTCTTGCTTGGAAACTGTAGGAGCTTGCTGGTGAGTCTCCCCACCTCACTGCCCCCCCCCCCCCAACATTCATTCCTACAGCAATCTCTAAAGAATGTTAATCAGATAATATTATCCTTTACTTAAAACTAATAGCTCCCCACTGATCTTAGACTTACATACTTTGCTTTGAGGCCCTGTGTGCTTACAGTGCCTGCCTACCTCTCCATTCTCATGTGTTCTTTCCTTCTTGGTCACTTAACTATTGCCATATTGACTTTTTAGTTCCCTGACCTGTTGTTACATTTCTTTTCCTGCCTCAGGACTTCTTTGCCATTTGTTCTTGCTACCTGGAATGTGTCCTACTCTGCATGTTCCTACCTGTACCTTAAATCTCGGGGCAAAGGTCCCTTTCTCAGAGAAGTATCCCTGATTGTCTAGACTAGATTGGGATTCCCTGTTGTATTTTCTTACAGCACTCTGTTTTTCGGTTATAATTCATCACAATTTAAATTCATTATTTATATGATTATTTGATTGATGCTTATTTCTTCTACTAGAGATGATCTTTGTTCATCATTGTGTTACCAAAACATAGCACTTAGTTTGGGTTCAGTAAATATTTGTTTACAGGTGAATCTAGACCATTATGCAAAATAATGTGTATTTAATAAAAACTGCCAGTTATTCAGATGACTGTTAAATGACTATCCATTTTTTTCAAAGATGGTTCACAACTAGTATAATCTTATTTTTTTTTTTTAAAGATTTATTTATTTGACAGATAGAGATTACAAGTAGGCAAGTAGGCAGAGAGGCAGGCAGAGAGAGAGAGAGGAGGAAGCAGGCTCCCAGCCAAGCAGAGAGCCCGATACGGGGCTCGATCCCAGAACCCTGGGATCATGACCTGAGCCGAAGGCAGAGGCTTTAACCCGCTGAGCCACCCAGGCGCCCCTAATCTTATTTTTTTATTTATTTTTTAAAGATTTTATTTATTTAAGAGAGAAAGCACGTGTGTGAGTGAGGACACACTCACAGGAAGTGTGGGGGACAATCTGAAGCAGACTCCATGCCGAGCACAGAGCCTGTCGTAGGGCTGGATCTCAGGACCCTGAGATCATCATCTGACGTGTAATCAGCAGTGGGGTACTTAACAGACTGAGCCCACCCAGGCACCCAGACAGCTAATTAAATGCATAGGAAAGAAGTAAGTACAGTCAGTGGTGTGTTGGTAAATGTTTATCAACCACTTGTTCAGAAAAAACAGCACTGATTTGTAGTGTTTGGTGATTTTCATGGTGTACTCTTACCATGGCAGATATTAAGCTACCCATATTAAACTGGCTTACAAAATTCCTGAAAATCTAGCAGTCTCAGCTGACAGGAGTCGTTGATTACAGTGCCTTAGCGCAGGGGTCAGCCAGTGATAGTGGGCCAAATTCACCATGTCCATTCACTTACATTATTATCTATGACTGCTTTCAGAATGACCATATGGCCCACAGAACTGAAAATATTTATTCTTTAGCCCTTTTCAGAAAGTTTTCTGACTTCTGCCTTAGGCATTAGAGCTAACTGTTCTATGTCACATGAGTGCTCAAAACCCTTCTCCCTGGAAAATTTTAGCATGGCTTAAATATAGTGCTACATAATAGAAATTTAACGTAAGCCATATGTAATTTAAATTTTTCATATTCACTTAAAAGTGAAAATTTTAAATTTTAAAATGCACATAAAATTTACCATCTTAACCATTCTTAAATGTACAATTCAGTGGCATTGGATACATTTTGCATTGTTGTGCAGCCATTACCACCAGCCATCTCTAGAATTCTTTCCATCTTGCAAAACTGAGATACTGTAACTATTAAACAATAACCCCATTCCCCTCCCACCAGCCCCTCCAAGCATTCTACTTTCCTTCTCTGAATTTAACTACCCTAGGTATCGCATAAAAGTGGAATAAGTATTTGTTCCCCTTACGACTGATTTCAGTTAACGTCCTCAGGTTTCATCCATGTTATAGCAGATGTCAAAATTTCCTTCTTTTTTAAGGGTGAATACTATTCTGTTGTATGTATTTGCTGTTTTGTTTATCCATTCATCAGGTGATGGACACTGCATTGTTTACCTTTTGGGTATTGTAATTTTAATAATATGTTTTATTTAACCCAGTATGTCCTAAATGTCGTTTCAACATGTAAGTAGACATAAAAAGGTGAAATACATTTCCTTTTTTTTTTAATACTAAGTCTTCAAGATCTGAAGTATATTTTATGCTTATAACACATCTCAATTTGGACTAACCACTTGTGACTACAGACTTCTGAATTAACATAGAGCAGCTAATAGAATCTTCATGTCTTGCTCCTTACTTACCTCTCCTCTATTATTCACTGCATTTCAGCCATTTGTATGTCTTGTTTCCCCCAGATACACTCACTAGTTGTCCTCTCTGGGCCTTTGCCAGTGCTGCTAATGACAGTAATAGAATAGCTATTATTTATTCTAGACTTATCAAGGTGTAATACATTATTTTTTTTTAAGTTTCACAACTTTATAAGGAAAGTATGATTAACCCTTCTTTAAAATGAAGAAACAAGGGTACCAGGGTGGCTCAGTCAGTTAAGTGACTGACTCTTGGTTTCAGCTCAGGTCCTGATCTCAGGGTCATGAGATCAGGCCCTACATTGGGGTCTGTGCTTAGTGTGGAATCTGCTTAGGATACTCTCTCCCTCTCGTTCTGTCCCTCCACCCTGCTCTCTCTCTCTCTCAAAGAAATAAATCTTTAAAAATAAGAAAATAAATAAAAATAAGAAACGGACTCAGGTTAATAACATGATCAAATTCAGATACCCATTAAATAGTAGAGCCTAGGTTCAGATCCAGTGACTAGCTTTGGACCCCACACCTAACCACTACTCCAGGCTGCCTTGACTTTTCTCTGGCTGAGTTTTTCTGTCTTAAAGCTCATTTGTTTGTTTTTTATTTAAATTCCAGTTAAGCTATAGTGTAATATTAATTTCAGGTATACAGTTTAGTGATTCAAGTTTATTTCAATGTTAGTTAATTAAAAAAAATGTTAACAGAGTGTGATTGGACTCACCAGTCTAAGTGAGTTCAACAATTCTAATTTGTGATACCATTTTGTGATTATATGTACTTTATCTTTCCCATCCCATACTGAATTTGCAAGGATAGGGGCTGTTTTGCTTACCTCTCAGTCCCATGGTGCTTGGCACCTATTGTGTAATGCAAGTATTATTAAGTGAGCAGATAGTGTTTTAAAGATTTATTTGCAATATTTTCTCTTATTTGGGGGATAGTTTTAACTGTGATTTACTTAGAAAAATGTGCTGTTTGTTTTTAGTTTAATTGTCTAATGGTGTTATTTCTGTTGTTTTTCTGTGCAGCTTCCACTATTTAAAAAAAGAAAATCTCATTAAATTAGGATTGGAATTTATTTAGAGACTAAAGTTGTTATCTTCTGTAAATCTGCTGTTTGATGCAAAAAGTTTTGAGTTAGTATACAAAACATTCCACTCATTACAGGTATGATAAAAATTATATATGTGTGCCTGTACTTAATGCAAAATATTTTTATTACCTCAGAAGATACGAACTCTGGTCTTTACAGGTAAACTTATGCCATCATGAGCTAGTTTGATTTCTTACTGATGTAAATAGACTGCTTGGTTTATTTATTACTGGTTAAACAGCTGCTGTTACAGATTTCTAGGGTTAGACTTGGGTATAATGATTTTTGGTAAAAATTTTTTTTAGCCTTTAAGACTCTTCTGGCGATTCTGTTCAGAAAAGTATTTATATACCCATATGTAACTTTCTGTTTGTTCATGTTAAGCAGATGGATCATTACTCTACACTTTGTTTACTGTCTTTTCACCTGTTTGTGGTCTTTCATATTGGCATATTTGGAACTAACTTATTCCACTATTATTTATTTATTTATTTATTTTTCAATTTTATTTATTTATTTGACAGACAGAGATCACAAGTAGGCAGAGAGGCAGGCAGAGAGAGAGGGGTAAGCAGGCTCCCCGCTGAGCAGAGAGCCCAACATGGGGCTCTATCCCAGGACCCTGGGATCACAACCTGAGCTGAAGGCAGAGGCTTTAACCCACTGAGCCACCCAGGTGTCCCCACTATTATTTATTTATTATTTGTAAAAGTCTTGGTAGGATTTTGAGAAAGGTGAAGTTTGTGTTGGCATATTAATTTAAGTATACTGAAATGTGGTCTGCATTTTGGAGAGAACATGAACATTGGAATTGGAAAGATCTTTGAGCAAGGTGCTTTACTCCTTTGAGCCTCACTGGCAGCATTTTTAACTTGTGATATAATACTTGATTCACATGATACTTGATTAACTAGATTGTATGGAGGATTTCATGAGATAATGTGTATAAAGTGCGTGACTCAGCATTTATTTGCTGTACTTGTATTGGTTTCTTTCCTCCTGCATCCTTTTATTTGCCAGTGAATTGAATCTTAATTTTTTGCAGCAGAAGGAAGCTTGAATAGTATCCTAGCATGTGAATAGTTGAACATTTAGTTTGCTGTTCTTTGTCAGGTTTAGATCATAGAAACTCTTTTTAAAATAGTACATTTTATGGCTAATGCACTATAATGTTTATGGCTGAGTGTTCAGTTTTATATTTATAAGAAGGTGCCCTTTTCCCATATAGCTGCTCATGTCTCTTGTTAAGTCTCGTACTAAACATCTTTGTGTTAGATTTATGCAGTGTTTTTTTTTAAATGAGAATAATTATTAAGGTCACTCAGACATCAGCTATTTGGAGAGTGATAACTGGATGAACCAAAACATAGGATGATTTATTGAGTATGGATTTGTTCGAAGAGATTAGCAATATTGAGTGAGAAACTGATTAAGACTTGTGACTTAAAATACTAAAATAAAATAGCAAATGTTTGAATGTAGTATATTATTCAGACACCTACTTAGAAAATTCTTGCTAAATGCTATTAATATGTGGTTCTGCAAGGAATACAATTAGTATGTGTCTTTTAACATTCAGAGCTTTTGTTTTTAAAGGTTGCAGGGGTACCTGGGTGGCTCAGTGGGTTAAACCTCTGCGTTTGGCTCAGGTCATGATCTCAGAGTCCTGGGACTGAGCGCTGCATGAGACTCTGCTCAGCAGGGAGCCTGCTTCCCTGTCCCCCTCTGCCTGCCTCTCCGCCTACTTGTGATCCCTCTCACGCTGTCAAATAAATAAATAAAATCTTAAAAGATTGCAAAATTTATTTTTTTCTGAAGATACTTAGTAGGAGCAGAGACAGCTAAAGGCAAGTTTGGATTGTGGGATAGTTGTAAAGGATGACAGTATTTCTTTTAGCTAAGTTAAAAGTCAGGTTAACTTAATTGTATTTATTTATTTTATTTTTTTAGGTTAACTTTATTTTATAAAAGTGGTTATAATTCAAAGTTTATCTTCACATAATTGGGGTAGAATATTTGAGTGTTTGCATGAGTGTGAGGATTCTGCCTCCAGGTACTTTACATACCTCTTTTAATTCTTGCATCAACTCTGCAGATTAAATATTACCTCCATTTTACTGATGAGGGAACCTAGGGTCAGAGATCCTTAGATAACAACCTCAGGGTTTGAAAGTGGCAAAACCAAGATTTGAACTCAGGTCTAAATGTTTCAAGAACATTCTTTTTTTTTTTTTTTTTTTTTTTTCTTACCACTTTGTTCCCTCCTCACTCCACCTGCATGTGTGTCTCTTTCTTCCCCCAGTCAGTCAAGAACAGGAAATAAGTGAAGTGGACCCTGAACAGCAGAGATTGGTATCATAAAATTTGATACACTACATCACACGTTTTCATGTCGGGAGAGCATTTCAGATTATCTCAGCATTCTATTTTATATGGTTTTCTAATTCTTGATTACTTATTTGCCTCTTCCTCTTGATTAAAAACAGCAAATTTAGGGGGAAGGGGAGATACGTTGTCAAAGTAAGAACTCAGTCTGGCAAAAAAGCAGATACAGAACACCTTGAGAGTCTGGAACAGTATCATTGTGTTGCAGGACAACAGTTGATATGTATGTAACAGTAACTCAGCCTTTTCAAAAAGTTACATTATATTCAGTAGAATGGAAAATAATTTTGGTGATCACACAGGGTAAACGTAAATTAGCTGGAGAATCCGTTGATGTGAAATACCTAACTTTGGATGATGTTGAGAGAAATGGGTAGTGACTGTTGTTTTGTACATGCTGGTTTGATTTCAAATTATTTGAAGTACTTTAGAATTTTGACTCTTCTGGTTATTGGGAAAATGTCTAGTACTTCTGAGTTTTCAACTGTTTGTCTTGTTGGTTATTACTGTAGCTTGTCCGTGCAAGAGCAGAGTAGGAAGCATACATTTATAGGAAACATGGATCCTTAGAGGCCCATTCTAGCATATATTTTTCATTTTGAGTTAGTGGTGGCAACATGGGCCTTGGTCCAAAAATCAGAGTATCTAGATGGTCTAGATACAAGTAAATTATAAAAATCTTTCCTTTGTGGTTAAGATTCTTCCCTAGGTATATGGAAACACTTTATATAACTTGTTGCATAAGTTTTACGTTTCTTTAGAGAAATAGTATCTGTGGGCTGTAAAACCCTTGTGTAAAACTGCTTTGTAAAACCTCTTTGGTAGTTTTCAAGGTTGCTAATTTCTTTTTTTTTCTTTCTTTGTCAATACTACTTAGTCTCTGATTTTCTCTTTTGTGTTCAGTAAAAGTGTAGTAAATAAAACAGACATGGAAATAAAGTTCAGATGTTAGAAAATTTTGATATTTTTGAAGCCACTAGAAGCTGAAACTCCTTCCATCTACCTGAAGAGTGTAGAATAGGAGTTTAAGGAAATCTGAAGTATGTAGAGTTTTGGTCCTTCTGTAAAAACATAACATTGTTGGGTACTAAACAAGAAAAATATGCTGCCAAGAATATTTTATCCAGCTAGGCTGTCATTGAAAATAGAAGGAGGGGCGCCCGGGGTAGCTCAGTTGTTCGGCTTAGGTCATGATCAAGCCCTGCATCAGGCTTCCTGCTCGGCGTGAAGCCTGCTTCTCCCTCTCTGCTTCTGCTTCTGTTTCCTCTCTCATTGTGTCTCCCTCTGTCAAATAAATAAATGAAATCTTAAAAGAAGATAGAAGGAGTGATAAAAAGCTTCCAGGACAAACAGAAACTAAAAAAAATTTGCAAGAAACAAACCAGCCCTACAAAATATTGAAAGGGGTCCTCTAAGCAAAAAGAGCCCAAAAGTAACATAGACCAGAAAGGAACAGAGACAATATACAGTAATATCACCTTACAGGCAATACAATGGCACTAAATTTGTAACTTCCAGTAGTTACCCTGAACGTAAATGGACTGAATGCCCCAATCAAAAGACACAGGGTATCAGATTGGATGAAAAAACAAGACCCATCAATATGCTGTCTGCAAGAGACTCATTTTAGACCCAAGACACCTCCAGATTTAAAGTGAGGGGGTGGAAAACCATTTATCATGCTAATGGACATCAGAAGAAAGCTGGGGGTGGCAATCCTTATATCAGACAAATTCGGTTTTAAACCAAAAGACTGTAATAAGAGATAAGGAAGGATACTATATCATAAAAGATCTATCCAACAAGAAAATCTAACAATAGTAAATATTTATGTCCCTAACATTGGAGCAGCCAATTATATAAGCCAGTTAATAACAAAAATCAAAGAAACACATCAACAATAATACAGTGCCAGTAGGGGACTTAAACACCCCTTCACTGAAATGGACAGATCACCTAAGCAAAAGATCAGCAGGGAAATAGCTTTAAATGACACATGGGACCAGATGGTAATCACAGATATATTCAGAACATTCTATCCCAAAGCAACATTCTTCTCTAGAGCACATGGAACATTCTCCAGAATAGATCACATCCTGGGTCACAGATTAGGTCTTAACCAGTACCAAAAGATTAGGATCGTTCCCTGCATATTTTTGGACCACGACACTTTGGAACTCAAACTCAATGAGAAGAGGAAAGTTGGAAGGAACTCAAATACATGGAGGCTAAAGAGCATCCTACTAAAGGATGACTGGGTCAACCAGGAATATAATAATTGAAAAAATTCATGGAAACAAATGAAAATGAAAATAAAACTGCTCAAAACTTTTGGGATGCAGCAAGGCGGTCCTAAGAGGGAGGTATATAGCAATAAAAGCCTTTCTCAAGAAGCAAGAAAGGTAGAAAGGTCTCAAGTACACAGCCTAACCACTACACCTAAAGGAGCTGGAGAAAGAACAGCAAATAAAGCCTAAACCCTGCAGGAGAAGAGAAATAACTAAGATCAGAGCAGAAATCAATGAAATAGAAACCAAAAGAACAGTAGAACAAATCAATGAAACTAGGAGCTGGTTCCTTGAAAGAACTCTTCATATTGATAAACCCCTGGCCAGACTTACCAAAAAAGAAAAGAGAAAGGACCCAAATTAATAAAATCATGAAAGAAAGAGAAGAATCACAACCAACACCAAAGAAATACAAACATATTATGAACATATTATGAGCAGTACTATATGCCAGCAGATTAGACAATCTGGAAGAAATGGATGCATTCCTAGAGACATATAAACTACCAAAACCTGAACCAGGAAAAAAAACCAGAAAACATGAACAGACCCATTACCAGTAAGGAAATTGAAATAGTAATCAAAAATCTCCTAACAAAAAAGAGCCCAGGGCCAGATGGCTTCCTAGGGGAATTCTTCCAAACATTTAAAGAATTAATACCTATTCTTCTAAAGCTGTTCAAAAAAAAAAAAAAAAAGAAAGAAATGGAAGGAAAACTTGAAACTCATTTTATAAGTTTCATCAGTTATGAGTTTCAGCAATGAGGCCAACATTACCTTGGTCCCCAAACCAGATAAAGACCCTACCAAAAAGCAGAATTACAGATCAATATCCCTGATGAACATGGATGTAAAATTTCTCACCAAAATACTAGCCAATAGGGTCCAACAGTATATTAAAAGGATTATTCACCATGACGAAGTGGGATTTATTCCTGGGCTGCAAGGTTGGTTCAATATCTGCAAATCAATCAGTGTGATACAATACATTAATAAAAGAAAGGACAGGAACCATATGATCCTCTCAATAGATGGAGAGAAAACATTTGACAAAGTACAGCATCCTTTCTTGATTAAAACTCTTCACAGTGTAGGATAGAGATATTAAGGAGTCAGTCCCACTTACAACTGTACCAAAACCATAAGATACCTAGGAATAAACCTAACCAAAGAAGCAACAGAAAACTATAAAGTACTCATGAAAGAAACTGAGGAAGACACGAAGAAATGGGAAAACATTCTATGCTCGTGGATTGGAAGACCAAATATTGTGAAAATGTCTATGCTACCTAGAGCAATCTACACATTTAATACAGTCTCTATCAAAATACTGTCAACTTTTTTTTCACAGAAATGAAAAAATAATCATAAAATTTTTATGGAACCAGAAAAGATTCCAAGTAGCCAGAGGAATGTTGAAAATGAAAACTGAAGGTGATGGCATCACAATTCTGCACTGTAAGCTCCATTACAAAGGTGTCACCATCAAGACAGTTTGGTACTTACTGGTACAAAAACAGACACACGGATCAGTGGAACAGAACAGAAAACCCAGAAACGGACCCTCAACTCTATCGTCTATCTTTGATAAAGCAGGAAAGAATATCCAATGGAAAAAAGACAGTCTCGGGGTGCCTGGGTGGCTCAGTGGGTTAAAGCCTCTGCCTTCAGCTCAGGTCATGATCCCAGGGTCCTGGGATCGAGCCCTGCATCGGGCTCTCTCTCTGCCCAGGAGGGAGCCTTCTTCCCTTCCTCTCTGTCTGCCTGCCTCTCTGCCTACTTGTGATCTGTCTGTCTGTCAAATAAATAAACAAAATCTTAAAAAAAAAAAAAAGACTCTTCAACAAATAGTGTTGGGAAAATTGGACAACCACGTGCAGAAGAAGGAAACTGGAGCATTCCTTACACCACACACAAAAATAGACTCAAAATGGATGAAAGACCTAAATAGGAGTCAGGAATCCATCAAAATCCTTGAGGAGAATACAGGCAGCAACCTCTTCGATCTCAGTCTGAGCAACTTCTTCCTAGATACATCACCAAAGGCAAGGGAAGCAAGAGCAAAAATGAACTCTTTTTTTTTTTTTTTTTTTTAAATCAAGATAGAAACCTTTCGCGCAGCAAAAGAAACAGTCAACAAAACCAAAAGACAACTGACAGGATGGGAGAAGATATTTGCAAATGACATGTCAGATAAAAGGCTAGTATCCAGGGGCACCTGGGTGGCTCAGTGGGTTAAAGCTTCTGCCTTCGGCTCGGGTCATGATCCCAGGGTCCTGGGATCGAGCCCCATGTCAGGCTCTCTGCTTAGTGGGGAGCCTGCTCCCTCCCCCCACCTGCCTGCCTCTCTGCCTACTTGTGATCTTTGTCTGTCAAATAAATAAATCTTAAAAAAAAGCTAATATCCAGAATCTGTAAAGAACTTAATCAAACGCAATACCCAAATAATCCAGTCTGAACAGACATTTCTGCAGAGAAGACATCTAGATGACCAACCGACACATGAAAAAGTGCTCAACATCTCTCGGCATCAGGGAAATACAAATCAAAACCACAATGAGCTACCTCCTCACACCAGTCAGAATGGCTAAAATTAACAAATCAGGCAATGACAGATGTCGGTGAGGGTGCAGAGAATGGGGAACCCTCCTACACTGTTGGTGGGAATGCAGGCTGGTGCAGCCACTCTGGAAAACAATATGGAGGTTCCTCAAAAATAGAGCTACCCTACGACCCAGCAATTGAACTCCTGGGTATTTACCCCAAAGATACAAATGGAATCTGAAGGGGCACCTGCACCCCAGTGTTTATAGCAGCAATGTCCACAATAGCCAAAAGCCCAGATGTCCATCAACAGATGAATGGATAACGAAGATGTGGTGTGTATGTATATAGAATGGAATATTATGCAGCCATCAAAAACATGAGCTCATAACCATTTGCAGTAACATGGTTGGAACTGGAGGGTATTAATGCTAAGTGAAATAAATCAGTTAGAGAAAGACAATTACCATATGATCTCACTGATGTGGAATTTGAGAAACAAGACAAAGGATTATGAGGGATGAGAGGAAAAAAATGAAACAAGACAAAACCAGAGAGAGAGACAAAACATAAGAGACTTTTAATCTCAGGAAACAAACTGAAGGTTGCTGGAGTTGGAGGGGTGTGGGAGGGTTGGGGTGGCTGGGTGATGGACATTGGGGAGGGTATGTGTTTGGTGAGCTCTGTGTATTGCGTAAGACTGATGAATCACAGACCTCTACCCGTGAAACAAACAATACATTATATGTTAATTTAAAAAACCATAACATTGTTTATGTTGATCATATTTGGAGTATAGTTTTCTGAAGTACAGCATATTTGGAAAAGCATATCATATCTGATATCATATGATTAAAAGTATAGTGTATGGAGTATCAGGCAGCTGAATTGAGTAATTAATCCTTTGTTTTTTGCTAGTTTGTTCCAAGCTTTGGATAATTTACTCAGAATAACCACATTAGTCTTCTACAGCATTACATTAGTCTTCTGTTTGGGAGTGGTTCTAATATCTAAATATTTTGAGATTGGCTTGAAATTTAAAATTTATTTTTATAAGAACTGAATTATAATTGGCGGTCAGATGATAAAATTTTCCTCTGTATAGTACTAGAGCTATAGCTGAACTCTACCACTGTCTCTAACATAATGCTTTCCAACTTGCTCTATGAAGCGCTATGCACTCATACTTGAATTGCTCTAAAGCCCCTGAGAACCAAGAGTACCGTCCTTGTAATCACCACCTCCTCCCCTCCCTTTTTTCTTAAACTTTATATAAGTGAAGTCACAGTTTATCTTCATTTGTGATTGGCTTTTGCTCTGCATTGAGGGATCCATGGTGACATGCGGCTATAGTTCATTTGTTGTCATCATGTGTAGTATCATATTAAGTAAATATACCACAGTTTCTTCTGCAGTTAAAGAACAGTTGAGTTGTTTAAAGTTTTTGGCTAATAAAGAATACTGGTTTGAACTTTCCTGAACATACCTTTTGGTATACCTGTGGACCTGTTGTTTGTTAGATATAATCCCGTAAGTGGAATTGGGTCAATAGAGTAAGCATTGTTTCACCTTCTGCCTCAAAATGTTTTTCCAGAATATACCAGCCTGTACTTATGTCTGTAATGTTTGTGGATTCTGGTGGCTCTACATTATTTACAACACTCTGCTAGTCTTTTAAGTTGAACCATTCTGTAAGTGTATCACTGGTTTTAATTTGAAGTTATCTGATTGATGACTAAATAGGGAAAGCAGCTTTTTTGTTGTGTGTGGTTTTTTTTGTTTTTTTTTTTGAAAAGCAGCTTTTCCTTTGTGCTAGCCATTTAACTTTAAATTTTGTGAAGTTCTTGTTTTAGTCTTTTGGCCATTTTTTAATTGGGTTGTCTTTTTTTTTTTTTTTTTTGTATACATCCTGTGTAAAATCGGGTTCAGGCTCTCTTGGTTGTTGGTATTTAAGATGTTTTCTCTCTCTTATCTCTGTTAATGATAGTTTAATTTACTGTGCATTTTTTGTTAAAGATTTTATTTATTTGAGAGAGCACGGGCTAGCGTGCCTGGGAATACAAGGGGGAGGAAGGGGCAGACAGAAAGGGACAAACAGACTCTCCTGAGCAGGAAGCCCTATGTGGGGTGTGTTCCCAGGACCCTGAGATCATGACCTGATGAAGGCAGATGCTTAACCAACTGTGCCACCCAGGCATCCCTATTGTCCCCCTCCCCTTTTTTTAAATGATTACATCTTTTTGTGTCCTGCTTAGGACACAGAATTTTCCAGTTGTATAGAATTTTATTGATATCTCTTTTTGGTGCTGTTTAATTGCATGGTAGTGTTTAATTTGCATGTGGTCGTAGTACATGTATGGTAAGATTTTCATTTGAAATATGTTGTCCTGCTTTATGGCACAGCATATGGTCTGATTTTATAAATGTGCTTAAAAAGAACGTTTATTCTGCAATTGTTGGGTGCAGTTTTCTACACATTCCAGTTAGGACATTTGTTAATTATGTTCAAGTCGTTGTGTGTGCGCGCGCGCGCGCGCGTGTGTGTGTGTGTGTGTGTGTGTGTGTTTTGGCCTGTTTTATTCTATCAGGTACTGAGGTAAATGTGTGTGTGTGTGTGTGTGTGTGTGTGTGTGTGTGTGTGTGTGTGTTTTGGCCTGTTTTATTCTATCAGGTACTGAGGTAAATGTGCTAAAATCTTACTGTACTTTCAGATTTGTCCACCTTTTCTTTGTGGTTATGTTTAGTTTCTATTTTATGTATTTTGAAGCTGTTCTATTATGTATGTGTACTTTTAAAGTTTTATCTTGTGAATTTAACACTTCAGAACATTGAAATGTTCTAGTTGCTTTTATGTTAAAGTCTGTTTGTTGATTAGAATAGCCTCACTTTGTTTGGTCATACGCCTTTTTTTTTTTTCCCAACTTTTCTTTTTCTATTATTAGGCCAGTTTTTCTTCCCTCTTTTAAGTTTTTTCTTAAATTTTTTATTATGGTTGATTTAAAGTATACAAGGAGTAGATATAGTAAGTTAAACTCTCAGGAATCCTATACTCAGTTTTGACAGCTAATCTTAAAGTCAGTCTTGTTTCAGGTATATTTTTCCTTGCGGTACCTCCCTCTTCCTCATCATTTTTGTTTTAAAGATTTTATGTATTTATTGAGGGGAGGGGAGCACGGAGCAGAGGGGGAGGGGCAGAGGGAGAGGGAAAGCAGGCTCCATGTGGGACTTGATCCCAGGACACTGGGATTATGACCTGAACTAAAGGCAGAGGCCTAACCAGCAGAACTGCCTAGGCGCCCAGCCCTTCCTCATCGTTTTGATGCATCTCTCATGCATTATATCCATTCATCCCTTAGTACTTCAGCATGTATCTCTAAAAAATAAGGACCTTTTAAAAAAACAATATATTATCCTGCTTTTCAGTGAGTAATTCCTTAATTTCATCGGTTCAAAATTTCTGTTATCTCAGTGATTTTTTTAGCATAGTAATAGTATGAATTTATTTTATATTTTTGTTTTCAAAAAAAGACTTGTATGTTTTGAGAGCAGCAAATTGAGTGGCGGGTAGAGTTTCCATATCCCCTGCTCCACATCCTCCCCCCTCTCATACCATCACCATCCCACCCCATAGTAGTGCAATTGATGGACATCATCACCTAAAGTCCATAGTTTAAGATTCACTTCTTCTTCACTTTAAATTTTAAAAATTTTTAAAAATTTATTTGAGAGAAAGCATGAGTGGGGGAGGGGCAGAGGCAGAGGGACAAGCAGACTCTATGCTGACCCTGGGATCATGACCTGAGACGAAGTCAGATATCCCACCGAACAAGCCACCAAGGTTTAAGATACACTCTTGATGTTTTTACATGCTTTGGGTTTTGACAAAGGTTTAATGACATGTTGCCTATTCATCATCCTTTCTGAACCCCTAGCAACCACTGATCTCATAGTTTTGCTTTTTCCAGAATGTCATGTATATCATGTAGTTGTAATTACACAATATGTGGACTCTGCAGATTGGCTCCTCTGACTTAGTAATATGTATTTACGATTACTTGATGTGTTTTCATGGTTTTATGTATGTATGTATAGCACTGAGTAATATTCCATTGTCTGGATGTACGACAGTTTATTCATTCACCTACTGAAGAATATCTTGGTTTGCTTCTGAGTCTTGACAATAATGAATAAAACTGCTGTAAATATCTGTGTGCAGGTTTTTGTGTGAACATGAGTTTGCAGCTTTTATCATTTGTTAATACTGCTTAGCTTCTGATTTTCTCCTTTTGTATGGACATAAGTTTTTAATTCTTTGGGTAAATAGCAGGGAGTGTGATTGCTGGATCAAGTGGTAAGAGCTTTATCAAAAACTGCCAGACTGTCTCCTCCAAAGTATACCAAATGGTGCCTCATCAGCAGTGAATAAGAGTTCCTGTTCCACATCCGTGCTGGCATCTAGTGTTGTATTTTGGATATGGACATTCTGTCTTATAAGAGTGTAGTATGATCCTGTTTTTTGTTTTTTGTTTTTTTCAGTTCCCTAATGACATATGATGTGGAGCATCTTTTCATGTGCTTGTTTGCATTTTGTATATCATTTTTGGTGAGCTATCTGTTAAAGTCTTTTGCCCATTTTAAAAATCAGGTTGTTTAATTTGTTATTGTTGGGTTTTAGTTCTTTGTATATATTTTTTTAAAGATTTAATTATTTGAGAGCGAGAGAGGAGAGAGCTCAGGAGCATGGGTTGGGGGGAAGGGTAGAGAGTGCGGGAGAAGCAGACTCCCCTCTGAGCAGGAAGCCTGAGGTAGGGGCTGGATCCCAGGACCCAGAGATGATGACCTGAGCTGAAGGCAGTTGCTTAACCAATGAGCCACCCAGGTGCCCCACTTGTTCCTATATTTTGGATAGTAGTCCTTATCAGATGTGTCTTTTGCAAATATTTTCACTGCATCTGGCTTCTCTTTTGCTTAAAAAGATTAATTTTTGAAGTGGAATGCAGATAAGACATTGCAAGTGACTGATAAGTTTCTTGTTTCTTTGTTTTCTTTTCTTGTTATCTATCTCTTTTCCTGCCTTGTTGCATTGACTTGGACTTTGAATACTGTGTTGAGTAGAGTGGTGGTGGTGGCGTGTTGGGGGTGGATATCATTGCTTTGTTCCCGATCTTAGTGGGAAAGCATTCACCATTAAATATGTTGTTAACTGCACATATTTCCTTGATGCACTTTATCAGGTGTAAGTAGTGCCCTTTTATTCTTAATTTGCTGAGACTTTCATCGTGAATGAATGTTGTCACATGCTTTTTGACTCACAAGATTGTGTGGTTTTTCTTCTTTTGTCTGTTGATATAAATTAATTTTCAAATGTTGGCTTAGCCTCTTGTTTCTCCGTATAGTGCTAGATGATTGCGGAGAACTGCTACATTTGTGTTCCTGAGGGATATTGGTCTGTAGTTGTCTTCTATTTTGTTTTCTTGCTTTGGTTATCAGGGTATTGGCCTCATGAAATGAGTTGAGAACTTTTCCCCCTTGTATTTTCGGAAGAGATTGAATGAGTTCCGGTAGCTTGACACTGAAGAAATTGACTTGTTTCAGTCACATACATATGTGTGTGGAGTGTCCCTTATCCTTTTACTGTTCATGAAATCTGTAGTCTTTCACCTCTGTTGTTCTAATATTGTTAATTTGTGTCTTGCTGTTTTTTCTTGGTTAATGTAGCTAGATTTTTTAAAAATGAATTCTACTTATATTTAAAAGATTTTTCTCTTATTCTGTTTTTATTTTGTTGATTTCTGCTTTTATTTTTTTAAGATTTTATTTATTTGACAGAGAGATCACAAGTAGGCAGAGAGGCAGGCAGAAAGAGAGAGAGGAGGAAGCAGGCTCCCCACTGAACAGAGAGCCAGATGTGGGGCTCAATCCCAGGACCCTGCAATCGTGACCTGAGCCAAAAGCAGAGGCTTATTAACCCACTGAGTCACCCAGGCACCCCTGATTGCTGCTTTTTTAATATTAATTCCTTGCTTGAGTTTCATTTGCTCTTTGACTTTTTTGTTTTTAATTATTTATTTATTTATTTGACAGACAGAGATCACAAGCAGGCAGAGAGGCAGGCAGAGAGAGAGAGAGGGGAAAGCAGGCTCCCTGCCGCGCAGAGAGCCGGATGTGGGGCTCGATTCCAGGACACCGGGATCATGACCTGAGCTGAAGGCAGAGGCTTCAACCCACTGAGCCACCCAGGCGCCCCTGCTCTTTGACTTTTTAAAGGTTAAAACTTAGATTACAAATTGTGATCTTTCTTCTTAAATATAAGCCTTTTAATATTATAAATTTCCCTAGGAATTGGTTTAGCTGAATCTCACAAATTTTGACATACCATAGCTTCATTTTCGTTTAGTTGGAAGTGCTTTCTAAGCGCTTTCTATTCAAGACTTCCTTTTTATCCATGAATTATTTAGAAGTATTTTGTTAACTTGCAGATTTTCTTGATATCTTCTGTTACTGATTTTTAGTATAATTCCGATATTGTCAGGGAATATATTTACATTATTTTAAATTTCCAAGGTTTTTCTGTTATCCAGTTTATGGTTTCTTGGTGAGGGTTCCATGTGTACTTAAAAAGTTTCATTTTCAGGGTGCCTGTGTGGCTCAGTTGGTTAAGCATCAGACTCTTGATGTCAGCTCAGGTCTTGATCTCAAGGCATGAGTTGAAGGCCTGCCTTGGGCTCCATGCTGGACTTGGAGCTACTTAAAAAAATTTAATTTTCATCTATAGGTTCTTCTCTGCTCTTTCCTCCTTAGCAACTTGTTTGTTGAGAATTTTGTGTGTGTGAGTTCATATTCTTTTGATGACATTTAATATGTTTCTTTATCATCTTCATTTCTGGGAAACATTTGTTGTTATACCTAGAGCAGGCAGTGGTCCTTAAATTTTAGTGTGTGGCAAAATTATCTGTGAGACTTGTTAAAAAACCATAGATTGTGGAGCTCCATCCCTGGGGTTTCTGATTTGGTTGGTCTGGGTTGGGGGCTGAGAATTTGCATTTCTACCAAGTTAACCTAGTAATGGTGAATGCTGCTCATCTGGGGGTGGTACTTTGAAAAGTACAGCTCTAGGGCAGTTTTGCAACCTTGTCAGTATTGCCACTTTGAATTGGGTAGTTCTTTGTTGTTGGGACTATCCTGTGCATTGTAGGAGGTATAGCAGCATGTCTGGTCTCTACCCACCAGATGACAGTGGTTGTGACGAGCAGAAAAATCTTCAGACTCTGCCAGATGCTTCCCAAGGGGGATAGAAACACCCATCCCAATTCGGTATCACTATTCTAGGGTGCCTGGGAAAAACTCTTACATCCATATCTTTAAATATTTTTCTTTTAGGATAGTTAGATTCTCCTTGGAGACACTATAATATTAATGGTCTTCCTGCCCAATGGTGAAGGCCTCCTGTCCGTGTTCTTTTTGATAGATACGGGGTGAAGGAGGAAAAGGCTCAGCATCTGGTAGGTCTGTGTTTACTTAATTTTCTTCATCTAGTATTACACTCTTGTTTTCATTTTGTCTTGTGTGTTCTTTAGTCCAGACTCTCTGTTCCCTTTCCAGAGAAGAAAAATCCTCTGACCTTTGGTCGGGTTTGAGGAGGGGCAAGTATTTGCTTAGTGTGAAGTGAGGAGATGTCTGCTTCTGAGACTTGCAAGTAGTCTACTTTGTTTTAGCCCTTAGGCATCTCTCAACTCCTGACCCCCTTCCCTCAGCCTCAGCCTTCTGGGAATTCTACAGATTCCGGGGATTGAATTAGTGATTACTTTCTGCATTGCTAGTTTAGAATTCAGTTCTCTTGGGTCTGCTAAATTAATCGGTCAGGTGTCCACCTGATGTCCAGCTTTAAAATTCTGTTCCAGTTGAGACTAAAAGGTCTCAGTTTGTTCTGTCATCTCTTTTTGCTAATCCTATCTCCGGAATAGATTTGTGTCTGGAATATATAAAGAATTTTTGAGGGGTGTCTGGCTGGCTCAGTCAGAAGAGCACATGACTCTTGATCTTGGGGTTGTGAGTTCAAGCCCCACGTTGGTATAGAGATTACGTAAATAAATAAAATTTAAAAAAAAAAAGAATTTTTGTAACTCAGTAGTAAAAAGACAAACCAATATAAAAAAGGGCAAGGAATCTGAATAAAAAATTCTCCAAAGAAGATATATAAATAAGGACAGGAACAGATATTAGCTATCAGGGGAATGAATGCAAATCAGAACTACTAGGATGGCTATAATTAAAAAGTCGGATAATAAATATTGGTGAGGATGTGGATTATATACTGCTGGTGGGAGTGTATAACCACTTGTTGTGGTTGGGAATGTATAACCACTAAGTAGTCCAGCCACTTAGAATAACACTTTGGTGATTCCTCAAATGGTAAATGAAGAGATACATATGACCCAGTAATTCTACATCTAGATATATACCAAAGAGAAATGAAAACCTATGTCCACACCAAAACTTGTATATGAATGTTTATAGCAGCATTATTTCTAAGAGCCCAAAGGTGGAAACAAACCAGATATCCATCAGTTGATGAATGGCTAAACAAAATTTATGTCCATGCATGGAATAGTATTTGGCCATAACAAGTAAGGAAGTTCTAATACATGCTACAACATGGGTGAACCTTGAAAACATTATGCCAACCAAGTAAAAGAAGCTAGCTACAAAGACGACATATTATATAGTTGCATTTATGTGAAATGTTAAGCTTGAGGGAAATTTGTAGAGGTAGAAAGTAGATTAGTGGTTCCCTTTTTTCTTTTTCAAGATTTTATTTATTTATTTGACAGAGACAGAGCGAGGACAGGGAGATACAAGCAGGGGGAGTGGGAGAGGGAGAAGCAGGTTTCCTGCTGAGCAGGGAGCCCAATGCAAGGTTTGATCCCAGGACCCCAAGATTGTGACTTGAGCCGAAGGCAGATGCTTAGCAACTGAGCTACCCAGGTGCCCCACATTAGTGGTTTCTTAAGGGTTACAGTGATGGGGGAATAGGGAAGTAATAGCTAAAGGGTATCGGTTTCTTTTTCTTTTTTTTAAAGATTTTATTTATTTGACAGGCAGAGATCACAAGTAGGCAGAGAGGCAGGCAGAGAGAGAGGAGGGAGCAGAGAGCCCGATGCGGGACTCCATCCCAGGACCCTGGGATCATGACCAGAGCCGAAGGCAGAAGCCTTAACCCACTGAGCCACCCAGGCACCCAGGGTATTGGTTTCTTTTAGAGAAGATGAAAATGTTCTAAAATTCTGGTGATGATTGCCTGTATCTCTGAATATACTGAAAACCATTGAACTGTATACTTTAAATGGGCAAATTGTGTGGTACATGAGTTATACCTCTATAAAACATTAAAAAATCCATTACTATTTTATTGGGGATTTAACAGGATATAAGAGTAGATGTGTTTCTTTTACCTTCAGAAAGGCATTTTACCTTCAAATCTTAAAATATGCTAAAATACTATATAATAACAAGTTAAACAATTAAATCATTTGTTTCAGAATGACATATAAGGGATATTAAAGATCCTGAAAATGTTTTCTTTAAGGCTAGGAAAATACATTTGATTTAAATTAATCTCGTTTACATACGAAACAGATTATAGTTTATCTGGGTGGATTGATCCTTGAAGTCCTAACCTGGGAGTTTATTAGCCTGTCATGGAGAGGGACATACTGAACCTGTCTTTGTTTCTATATCTGAAATAGGATTAAAACCCATCTACCTCAGAGTTATTGAGGAGTAAAAGAGCTGGCATTGTAGTAGCTACAATTTATTGACCACCTTCAATGTGTTTGGTGCTTGCATTTTACATACATCTCATTCAGTCCTGGGAAACCTTAGTATTCTCTGGCATCTGGGTGGCTCAGATGGCTAAATGTCTGATTTTGGCTCAGGTCTTGATCTCAGTGTTGTGGGATGGAGTCTCCAGTCTTTTGAGTTGGGCTCCCTGCTCAACAGGGAGTCTGCTTCCTGCTCTGTCTCTCCCCTCTATCATCCTCCCTCTCTCGCTCTCTCAAAGAAATAAAATCTTAAAAAAAAAAAAAATACAAAACCATGTATTCTGCTGCTCATTACATTGTTGCTATTTCTAGTAGCTACCAAAGGAAAAAATGACATGTCAGTAAAAGGAAATGGTTAAATTATTGATTGGCCTCTATAGGATATTATCAAATGGTATTTTACAAAGATTTCTTTAGTTGTTTGGAAATTGTTATCTTCGGTAAAAAGGTCATATATTTTCAGGTAAAGGAAGGAGAGCTCAGATGGAAAAGCTCCAAAATATTTACTGTAACATAATTTTGCATTATCTTTTTGATTAAAAAACAAACGGTTACACTGAGTGTTCATATGCAAAGGTAGAGTGTGATGAACTTTAATGCACTTCTCATTTTCAGCAATGATTGACATACATAGTCTGTCTTGTTTTATTTAAATCCCTCTACACTTCCCCTTCCCTGCCTTCTGCAAGATTTTATAAAATCTCGGGTATTATTTGGGGCTCCTGGGTGGCTCAGTGGGTTAAAGCCTCTGCCTTCGGCTCAGGTCATGATCCCAGGGTCCTGGGATCGAGCCCCACATCGGGTTCTCTGCTCAGCGGGGAGCCTGCTTCCTCCTCTCTCTCTCTGCCTGCCTCTCTGCCTACTTGAAATCTGTCAAATAAATAAATAAAATCTTAAAAAAAAAATCTCAGGTGTTATTTAAGGTGTCTTTCTACTTCCTACCAAACATACCCCCTTTTATTTCCAGAACATTCCCTTGGTGATAGTGCCTTCATCTGTTGAGACCCATTTCTGTAGGGCATAGGGTAGAGTAGTTTAGGATGTGATTCTTCTCTGAATTTGGACTGATTTTCTGAGGTAGTCTGTTAACATAGATTCCTTGGCCTACTCTGAGATTTCCTTATTTGGGAGGTGGAATAAAGCCTAAGCATACAGGTAATCGTAATACAGATACGAAAAAAACACTGATCTAAATAAGTAAGTTTTGTTTTGTTTTTAAATAATATGAAGATCTTTTCTCTGTTTTTGCATGTTATTGTCCCTGGAAACACTTTCCTCAGGTGTTTTGGCTGCTTCCTAATCTTTCTTTAGGTTTCATTGCAAATCTTTCTTTAATTGCCCTTGTGCTTCCTCTGTACTTTGTGGTTTACTTGACAACTCTTCCATTGCTGTCCTTCAAGGAAAGATTTTTGCTCTGTATTTTTGCATGTCAATAATACTGTATATGTATTTGTGTAGATAATACTTCTTGTTAATGTTGAAGAAAAAGGTGGGGAGGAATTAGGTATAATATGCTGAGAATATGAGGTTGGCTGTATATGTATTCAGCTAGAATGGAGCAGGACTGGAGATGGAAAGCTGAGGCATAGATAATTGTAAATGTGGTAGCAGCTATGTGCGGCTTGAACTATAGTTAACACCATGGACACAAAAAGAACAAGATATTGGGAAGAAATGAGTTGTCAGGCCTTAACAGAAAGTTGAATATAGGACATGTGTACTTACATTAACACCTTAGTGTTGGAGATAAGTGAAATGTTAATACTCATTTCCCACCATGATTAAGATACTGACGCAGAAAAAACGGATCTTTGTATTGTTTGAATTGTTGCAATATCTGTCAAAAGGGGCCTTTTTGAAGTACTAGTAAAAACTAGACTAGGTGGTGGTATGCAAACACCTGTAATAATTATTTTTATCTTCTTTAGTTCAAGGAAGAAATTTCTAAACGTTTCAAATCGCATACTGACCAACTTGTGTTGATATTTGCTGGAAAAATTTTAAAAGATCAAGATACTTTGAGTCAGCATGGAATTCACGATGGGCTTACTGTTCACCTTGTCATCAAAACACAAAACAGGTATGTTTTTGGAAGACCTAGAGCTTTAGATGTGATGTATATATAGTTTATACTGTTTATACAGTTAACCCTTGAATAATGGAGGAGTTAGGGGCACCAATCGCCATGTAGTCAAAAATCTGAGTATACCTTTTGACTCCCTCAAAACTTACTCTAGCCTGCTGTTGAGTGGAAGCCTTGCTGGTAATGTAAACAGTTGATTAACAAGTATTTTGCATGTTATACGTATTATATACTGTTTTCATACTATAAGCTAGAGAAAAATGTTATTAAGAAAATCATAAGGAGAGGGACGCCTGGGTTGCTCAGTTGGTTAAGCCACTGCCTTCGGCTCTCAGGTCATGATCCCAGGATCCTGGGATCAAGTTCTGCATCAGGCTCCTTGCTGGGCAGGGAGCCTGCTTCTCTCTTCACCTCGGCCTGCTCGTGCATGCACGTGCACTCGCTCGCTCTCTGACAAATGATAAATAAAATCTTAAAAAAAAAAAAATCACAAGGAGAATACATTTATAGTTCTGTCCTGTGTTTATTGAAAAAAATTGAAGTATAAATGGACATCTGTAGTTCAAACCTGTGTTGTTCAAGAGTCAGCTGTATTTCTTAA
Organism: Meles meles; assembly: GCF_922984935.1. Taxonomy (NCBI): domain Eukaryota; kingdom Metazoa; phylum Chordata; class Mammalia; order Carnivora; family Mustelidae; genus Meles; species Meles meles. Next base: position 70,978,495 of record NC_060076.1, read on the forward strand.
AAAAAAAAAAAAAAAGTAATAACCAGTCCTGGGCGCCTGGGTGACTCAGTTGCTTAAGCATCTGCCTTCTGCTCAGGTCATGAGCTCAGAGGTGTGGGACTGAGCCTCACGTTGGGCTTCCTCGTTCCCTCTCTCTCAGATAAATAAATAAGATCTTTAAAAAGAATAAACAAAAAATAAGCAGTCTTGGATTTAATGACTTTCTCTGCCATTAATGTTTAGATAGATTAAAATTCATTTATTTGTTGTTGATAACAAGTTAAAAATCAAATGATTCAGTAGTACTGATGCTTTCACATTGATATTTTCGGGAGTTCATCAGTATTAAGTCATATTTCTAAATTAGGTCATAATTCTGAATTGTTTGAATTACAGAATAAGCAAATTAATGTGTTTTTAGTGATGCTTTTTATTTTAGGGAGATTTTAGGATAAGCTCATAGGTGTCTCCTCCTTGGCAAACCACAAATGAATAGCCATTTTATCAGGTTTTTAAAAAAGATTTTATTTATTTGAGAGAGAGAGAGTGCGAGAATGAGCAAGCACAAATGGGGTGGGCGGAGGGAGAGGGAAAAGCAGACTCCCTGCTGAGTGGGGAGTCTAATGCGGGACTCAATCTCAGGACCCTGGATCATGACCTGAGTTGAAGGCTGATGCTTAACTGACTCAGCCACCCAGATGCCCCTCCTGAAGACATGTTAAGTATTATTAAATAACACAGCATGTCTGGTATAATCATTTAATTGAAGTCCTACAGAATACATAGGCATGACAGTTGGTGACTGGTTCTCAGCAGTTGTAAGACAGATCTTGACTTTAGAAATGTTCTGATGAAAAAAATATACGTCTTAGAATCAATGAAAGAAGCAGTGAGTGAGATTCAGAACTCTTAACTGGTATCAGATAGAAGGGGTTTCCAAAAAGTGTCTCTATTTTTTTACCTAGAGATAATATTAAGGATTAAATTAACACAAGTTATTACTAGTATTGATTTCTCAGTCTGCTTTTGGTGACATCTTTTTATTTTTTACTTTTAACAATTTCAGGAGGGCTGAGTAGAACTGCTCCCCAATCCTTAAGAACTTGGAAGGGAGTAGATAAAAAATTGCTCATATAGTCAAGCTTTATGGGTGTGATTACTCACTGATTTCTCCTCTATGGGGTGACCTATCTCCATATCTTACATTATCATTATGATTGTAGTGAAATATTTATATACCTATACTGGGGGGGAGCAGTTGAAGTATAACTTGTATAGGGTTTTTCTATGTTTCTTTATGTTCTTAATACTTAGTTATCTCAAGTGTTTACCTTATGACAATTTGAATTGGTCTGAAAACTTGCAGTTTTGTTTCTGAGAATTCTGGAAATTTCCGAGGTTCTTTAAAAATAATTAGTTCCACTGTTTACACCATGATTTGGTAATTTTTCCTAGGGCTCAGGATCATTCAGCTCAGCAAACAAATACCAGTGGAAGCAATGTTACCACATCATCAGCTCCTAGTACTAACTCCACATCTGGTTCTGCCGCTAGCAACCCTTTTGGTTTAGGTAAGTGTCTTTAGTTATTTTACAGGGATAGGGAAAAAAACCTATTTTTCACCCAGGGTAGTTTTGGATAAAATGATAGAATTAAACACTAAATCACTTCTACAACAACAACAGTTACACCTAAAGCTATTTCTTTAATTGTAGGTATTAAGGAAGTAGTTGGGAATACAGATGTGCTTTGTTAGTTCACATTTACATTTAATAAGTGATAACTTGGTGGCACTTTTTTTTTTAAATAAAGAGATGTAAGCATATGTGTACCTGATCTGATTTACTACATCATTGAATCTAAGGAAGATTAGCTAATTGTTGATCATAAGCTAAGCTAACCCCCTGAGAAGTTTTCTTGATTTGAAAACAAGGGACTCAGACTTCCATTAGTGTCTTAAACTCAGTGGAGGGCTGGGGCCTAGGAGCAAGTCCATTGGCTAAGGAGCTCCTGCATCAGCCAAAACCACTTTTCTTATTATCAGTTTTATACTGAGATTCTGTGGCAGGTCTTGTTAGGGAAAAAGAGTATTCCAAAATTAAAAGACACTGAGCTAAATGGTTTGATGCCTCTTTCAGTTAAGTTGTATAATAGTACTTTGCAAAGACATTTAAAAAAGTATATACATTTTTCACATATCAAGGATCATACCGTTCCTTACTTTCAGAAAAAGTTTTTTAGTAATATAGTCCTACCGTGCCAACTATGTTGGATACCTTTTAGGGTATGACAGGGTTCCACATTTTCTTTCCCTTTTTTTTTTTGTTAAACTTTTACATTTTTGCTGCTCTTGTTTTCTAGGATGATCTTAGGGTAAATGTATCTCTTCTGGCAAGTTTTAGATGGCAGAATCATTGGCATGAATAGAGAGATAAGTATGAAATGTTCAGAGTCATGAAAGGTATTGTTGAAGTAAACGGTCTTCCCTCTTCCCTCATTTTATAAGCAAAGAAATTGAAGCCCAGACAACCTTTTAGTTAATTTGTCTGAGGCCATACATCTCCCCATTTCCTTCATTTCTAGTCTCATTCCTATCCTTTCCTATCTCCGTTGCTTTTCTTCATCATTTATTCCATTTATCCCATATAGTTACTCTTTTTTGGTGCTTCTTCTCATGAAGGCCTCTCCCATGTATAAAAGCTACGGACTCCCACCACCACCCTTTCCTTTGCTTCTCTTTTTAGCTATTTTTGGAAGAGGCATTTTAACTTTTTCTGTCTCTATTTCCCTTTCACTAAGTTTGTTGTGGTTTCCCTCTCCCCCCAAATCACTTCATTGAAAATTCACTTGATAAGGTCACCATTGACCTCTTGACTTGCCGAATTTAGTGCACACATTTTTGTTTTAATTAAGTTTCTTAGTCTTGACCAGTCTATCCTTCTTCCTTTAACTCCTATTACTGTTTTTCCCTGGTTAGTTTTCTGGCTTTTCTTTTTTTTTGGTCTCATTTATGGGTTTCTTTTCTTCTGATTGGTATTCCTCAGAGTATTGCCTTTTCTTTCTTCTTATTAAGATATTATTTTCTGGGACGCCTGGGTGGCTCAGCCGGTTAAGTGGCTGCCTTGGGCTCAAGTCATGATCCCAGCGTCCTGGAATCGAGTCCTGCATCGGGCTCCTTGCTCTGCAGGGAGCCTGCTTCTCCTTCTGCCTCTGCCTGCCACTCTGCCTGCCTGTACTCTCTCTGTCTCTCTGACAAAATAAATAAAATCTAAAAAAAAAAAGAAAAGAGACATTATCTTCCTCCTGTATCTCAGTGACTCTCAAGTCTTTACCTCAACCATAGCAGTTACAAACTCCATGTCCTGTGTTCAGCTCTCCTCTTTGATATGTCTTGATGTTCTCTAGTACTTTGGCCTGTGTGTCTCCTCAGAAAGCAAAGGAAAACAAATGCAGAAACTTACCTTGCCTCTCAAACTACTACCTTTTCCCCAATAAATCTCTCCATACCTCTCCTCTGTCCCATCCCATGCAGATATTCCCTGTTGTTACTGACTTGATGCAGTTCCTTGACCTTTAAAAATCTGTAATGTTTACTCTAGTCATTTCCACACAGTTATTAGAATAAAAACATCTGAAGTGACTGTTCCGCTTAAAATCTATCAAGACTTTATGATTTAGCTTTTGCCTGCCTGTCCATTCTCATTTCTTAACAAAGCTCAATAGTTTTATTAGGTTATCTATCTTTTGGTAATAGATAACCTCAAACTCTGTAGTGTCTTACCACAAATCTTAATTTCTTGGTCCAAAGCTTTTTCTTCAGTCTGCAGTGAGCCCCCACCTATGTGGTCAGTCCTCAGGGACTCAGGCTAATGGAATCCTGCTGTCGTGTAGCTCCACTACTTGGGACATGGCTGAAGAGATAGCTAAGAGTCTCAAGCTGGACATTCTTACTTTTGCCAGAAGTGACACATTTCTTGCAGTCCTTTGGCCATAACTAGTCACATGAGCCTGTCCAGCTGCAATAGAAATAAAAGGCCACACGTGGAATTTTTGGTGAGCCCTGCTATCTGCCATTCTAGTCAAACATAAATTTTTTGTGATTGCAGGAACACATCCGTAGTCCTATTTATCTTTTTGCTTTTCTGTATAATGTTTGTTGTGTTTATTATTAAATCGTTCTTCCAATTCTTCCCATTCCTTGCCAGCCTGTTCATTTTCTATATTCATTGTCATCTTATGGAAAGCAGCCATTCCACTTAGGTACTATATCACGATAGTATCTTGTGGCTATTTCTGTTAAAAGAGTACTGATTCTGTATTTGTTTTCCTTGTCTGCCTTCCCACTACATTGAGTTCTGTGTGTAGTACTTGTTTCTTAGGTTATTCCCCGCGTGGGTAGCACAGTCCCTGGCCTATTAGAAAGTGCTCAGTAAATAAGGAAAACAAATACAAAAGCTCTTCTCTTTAACTACTGCCTCTTACCCACTAAATCTCTTTCCATACCTCTTCTCTGTGCAGTTATTCCCTGTTACTTCCTTGAATGAATGCATTTGGTTGCTTCTGTAATTTTTATAGTTAACATTTTATGATAACCCCTCAGTCATCTTTGATCTGTTAGGTTTTTCCATGACTTAATTCCTCCAAAGAGACATCTGTTTCCATTTTAAGTCCTGACCTTTTCTCTCCTTTATCAGCAGCAGCTCTGTTCTAACCAGATTTTATAGGTTAATTCTACTTGCTGAACTTAAACTAGTCTTCTGGGTAAAGATTATTTCAAAGTATAATCCAGTACATATTTTTCATCTCTTCTTTGAGTGGGCCTGTTCTAGGGTATCTCTGTGACACCAACCAATCCTCCAACACTATCTCGGTGTCTCATAGATCAGTTCTGACAGTACTTACCTGGAGTTAGTGTCCGATCACATAGTTTTAAAAGTGTGTCATTCAGTCCCCCAAGACTGCTTCTCCTTCAGATACCAGTCCAGGTATTGGACCATGTGTTTGACCTGCAGTCTATACATTGGAGGGTCCCACAGTTTCCCTCCACGTTTAATAATTCGCTAGAACAGCTTACAAAATTCAGGAAAATGTTTATGTTTACCAGTTTATTGCAAAGGTTACACTTTAGAAATAAACAAATGGAAGAGGAGCATAGAGCAAGAAATGGAGGTGTGGGAGAGTGCAGGGTTCCCATGATCTACAAGTGTTCACCAGCGTGGAAGTTTCCTGAATCTCATTCCTCAAGAATTTTTATAGAGCTCAGTCTCTAGCTCTTTTTCCTCCTCTTTCTGGAGGTTGGTGGGTGGCTAGAAGTACAACTGTTTTTGTCACTTGTCTTTTTGGTGATCACCCATCCTGATGCTATCTAGGTGCCCCACACTAAGTAATTAATTGGCATAAATGAAGTGTGATCCAAAGGGGCTTGTATTGTAGAACAAAAGACACTCCCTTCACTCTGGAAATTCTAAGGCTTTTAGGAGTTCTGCAGAATCTGGAGTCCCAGAATCTGGGACAGAGACCAAAAATATATTGTATTGTACTGCACATAGGAAATACATATTTAAAATATATATCTTTAAAGATTTTATTTATGTATTTGTCAGAGTGAGAGAGCACAAGCAAGGGGGGAGCAGTAGACAGAGGGAGAAGCAGGCTCCATCCTGAGCAAGAAGCCCCAGGCAGAACTCTGTCCCAGGACCCTGGGATCATGACCTGAACCAAAGGCAGTCACTTAACTGACTGAGCCACCCAGGAAATATTTAGTTGGTTTTATTATTTAAACTTAAATATCAAAGTGAGTGGATTTTTGACTGATAATAGTTACAGAAATGGAAGAGTTTTACTTTTTTTAGTTTTTACTATTGTTTAGTTGTACTAGTTTTTTAGTTATACAGTATAGTTTTACTATTACTTTTTAAAAGTAATAGGAATTCTGTGTGCTTGAAAATGGTTTTTCAGGGCGCCTGGGTGGCTCAGCCAGTCATGATCCCTGGGCCCTGGGATCGAGTCCCACATCAGGCTCTCTCCTCAGTGGGGAGTCTCCTTTTCCCTCTCCTCTACCCCTCCCCCTTACTTGTGCCCTCTCTCTCCCATGCTCTCTTCTCTCAGGCAAATCTTTAAAAATAGGTTGTTTTCCATAATGGGACTATTGAGTCACTATTTTTGCATTTTCATATTTTAGCACAGTAATATTAATGATAAAATTTCTGACTTTGATTTATCCCTTATCTTTTTCACTTTTCCCTTTTCTTCTTATCTTTTACCTTATCATCTTAGGTGGCCTTGGAGGGCTTGCAGGTCTGAGTAGCTTGGGTTTGAATACTACTAACTTCTCGGAACTACAAAGCCAGATGCAGCGGCAACTTATGTCCAATCCTGAAATGATGGTCCAGATTATGGAGAATCCCTTTGTCCAGAGCATGCTGTCAAATCCTGACCTGATGAGGCAGTTAATTATGGCCAATCCGCAAATGCAGCAGTTGATTCAGAGAAATCCAGAAATTAGTCATATGCTGAATAATCCAGATATTATGAGACAAGTATGTGGAAAGTTCTTTAAGTTCATTTAGCTAAAAGATTATATACTTAGTTTTTACTTAATTTCCTGTGCTTAAGGAGCTTGCCTTTTATAGATGACTAAGCTACAAAAAGAAATCCTGTTACTTGTCCAGGAAAACTCAGCAACACACTACTTTGGATTGTTTGAGATTTGAGCTTTCTGCTATATTTTAAAGATCACTGTAAATGGTTATTTTGCAGATTTAAGAAGCGAAAAGAATCTGATTCAGGAGATGGGCATTCATTCATAACAGTGTTTCTTGGTGTTACTTGAATGTTAGATTGAGGTGACAGCAGGAATTATTGAAAATAAGTTTCTGATTTAATTATTAAAGACTGTTAATTCATCATTAGAAAACTTGTAAACAGATCAGCTGTGTTGGTTAATAGTTAAAGTAATTTCAGTTGTATCTTGGTGCCTTTTTATATGAGTATCTTTTTCTTAGACATTGGAACTTGCCAGAAATCCAGCAATGATGCAGGAAATGATGAGAAACCAGGACCGAGCCTTGAGCAACCTAGAAAGCATCCCAGGGGGATACAATGCTTTACGGCGCATGTACACAGATATTCAGGAACCAATGCTGAGTGCTGCACAAGAACAGGTGATAACACAGACCCCTGCGGCTTAGGCCAAAGGACAACTCCTGATTTAACAAATACATGTGTGATTGAAGGGTACCTTTATATGGGGAATACAGTTTTCATTAAAAGAAAGTTCCATATCTGTTATTTAAAACAAAAGCTTATTCTTTATGATTTTGTGTCTTTTATTACAGTTTGGTGGTAATCCATTTGCTTCCCTCGTGAGCAATACATCCTCAGGTGAAGGTAGTCAGCCTTCCCGTACGGAAAATAGAGATCCGTTACCCAATCCATGGGCTCCACAGGCTTCCCAGAGTTCATCAGCTTCCAGTGGGACCACCAGCGCTGTGGGGGGCACTGGTGCTAATGCTGCCAGTGGCACTTCCGGGCAGAGTTCATCTGCACCAAATCTGGGGCCTGGAGTAGGAGGTAGGTTCCTAACAGCTCACACCACTTTTCTTTATTATCCTCACTTTTTTGAATAATGAAAACATTTTTTATACTGTTATTCTTTGTGCTGTGTGTGTGTGTGTGTGTGTGTGTGTGAAGTAACTTTTATGAATTATCTTTTCATGTTCCAAGTTTTTTAGTGGGAGTTTTAAACATGTAGTGATTGATATTAATCACTTGTGTGCATTATAGTGGAAAGGGTTACTAATGAGATGAGAAGTGGGTGGTCGTCTCATTTCAACAGTAGGAAAACTGAAGTCCAGAGAGAATACGATTACTAGTGGACTTCTGACTGGAGCATGTGTTTCTTGGCTTTGGTCTAGTTTCTACTGTAGATCAGTGGATTCCCAAACTCTGGTCCTGAGTGAGAGTAGGACTAAATGAGCTGCATCAGAGCACCTGCCAGGTTTGTTAAAAAATCAGATTCTCGGTGCACCTGGGTGGTTCAGTTGGTTAAGCTTCTGCCTTCGGCTCAGGTCGTGGTCCCAGGGTTATAGGATCAAGCCCTGTGTCAGGCTCTCTGCTCAGTGGAGAGCCTGCTTCTCCCTCTCCCACTCCCCTGTTTGTGTTCCCTCTCTAGCTGTCTCTCTCTCTAGCAAATAAATAAATAAAATCTTAAAAAAAGAAATCAGATTCTCAGGTCCTAACCTCAGACCTTATGGATCAGAATCTTCTACAGTGGCCTTAAGATCTGTGTATAAAGCTGCTGGAGAGTCTGATATCCGAACAGGTTAGGAATTTACTTTTGATCATTTCTCTGTAGTCTAGACTCAGTAAATGGAAGTCTTTTTGTCAGCTATTCAGATGCTAAGAACTAGGTCTAAAATCTGTAGCTAGAGTTAGGATTTTAGTCCTAGTGCTTGGCATGGAAATGAGAAGTGAAAGTATGGGGCCACTTCCCTAAGGTGAGAAGGACTCGGATATGTTTTAAAAGATGGTGGGTAGGGGGCACCTGGGTGGCTTAGTGGGTTGAGCCTCTGCCTTTGGGTCAGGTCATGGTCTCAGGGTCCTGGAATCAAGTCCCGCATCGGGCTCTCTGCTCCACGGGGAGCCTGCTTCTCTCTCTGCCTGCCTCTCTGCCTACTTGTGATCTCTCTCTGTCAAATAAATAAATAAAATCTTAAAAAAAATAAATAAAAGATGGTGGGTGTTTGGCAGAGGAAGTGGAAAGGTGAGGTGCTGGATGAGGAATTTTTTTAAAGGTCATTGCTGAGGGAAGTCATAATGGGAGTCATTGGTAGTCACTATAGCATATATCCTTCATAGACTGTAGCGGGTATCATGAAGTTTTTGAATATAGTAAGGAGTTGATAAAAATTGAAGTATTGCCTTTTTTTAAAAAAAAAAAGATTTTATTTATTTATTTGACAGAGATCACAAATAGGTGATGGGGTGTGGGGGGAGCGGGCTCCATGCGGAGCAAAGAGCCCGATGTGAGGCTCAATCCCAGGACCCTAGGATCATGACCTGAGCTGAAGGCAGAGGCTTTAACCCACTGAGCCACCCAGGCACCCTTGAAGTATTGCCTTTTTAAAAATTGAACCATATTTGACATAGGGTTAGTTTCAGGTGTACAATGTAATGATTCAGTGTTTGTATATGTTCCCAAATGATCACCACAGGAAGTCTAGTTTACATCGAAATAATATCATTTAATCAGGGAAAAAAATGATCCCTTCTGTATTTTACTTACTGCTTATTTGATTTTTAAACTATCTTTGAGAGAGCTACTTTATTCACATTTGAAAGATCTTAGAGCAGACAGAACAAAGACTTAATCTCCTGTTAGGTGAATTGCTTTTTTTTTTTTTTTTATTAACTATAGCATTGTTATCTACAGTAACAACTTATGTCAAGAAATCAGTTTTGTGACTTCTTATTCAGATTTTTTACTTAATGGCTTGATACTTTAAGATTTCATGTTATTGTTTCCATCAAAGGAGAACCAAAAACAGAAAAAGGAAATGGATTCTGCTGGCCTAACAGTTTGTTAGCATAGTATATACACTGTTGAGATTTTTACTCAACTCTTTGCAGTTACACACACACACATACATACACACAAACCTGTAAAGACGAAACTCTTGACTCTCTTTTGCCCAGTAAGCACTTACTCTAGAAGATGAGGAAATCTTAGAGCAGGAGTCTACAAATTTTTCTTGCAAGGAGCCAGGTAATACTTTGGGCCTTGCATGTCAAGAGCAAAGCGAGGGGCGCCTGGGTGGCTCAGTGGGTTAAAGCCTCTGCCTTTGGCTCAGGTCATGATCTCAGGGTCCTGGGATCAATCCCCAAATTGGGCTCTCTGCTCAGCAGGGTGCCTGCTTCCTCCTCTCTGTCTGCCTCTCTGCCTACTTGTGATCTCTGTCTGTCAAATAAATAAAATCTTAAGGAAAAAAAAAAAGGAAAGCAAGAATATTATAAGAGAAAATACATTGCGATAAGTAAAAATATAATAATAATTGAGTGTAATACTTTTTCATATATACATACTAATGATAAGAATAGAATTCTTTATAGGGATAACATTTGCTTAATTGATGTTCACAGTGTTTCCTGTTGTCAAGGTGTGTAAGGAGATTTTACTTAAATATGTACTCATTTCAAAAGCATATAATTTTAATAGCATAGTCATCAGTTGGAAGCATTTGTAGGATTCTGTTAGATTCTTCTTTGCTTTAAATATGTCATTGAAATTAATCACTTCCAATTAAAGGTTGGGTGGTAGGACCTCAATTACAAAGTTAAATGACTTTTGAAATATGGAAATTTTCTTTGTACTTGTATTGAGGTCCAAAGAGTGCTGCTGGAACAGTAGTATGAACTTTAAAAAAATCTGTAAATTCGTGGGAATGGAGATCTCATTTTAACTTTTGACAGCAAGAGAATGTATAAAGCACCTTGACATTGTCATTTAAACAATTTTCTGTTATTGTCAAAATTACTTTACCACAGTATGAGTTCCACAAGTTTGCATGCTGTTTGTCTTATAATTATGGGTAGAATTAATTGGGAAACATTACCAAGTCTCTAGCAAAAGATAATTTCGAGAGTCATCTGGTGTTTGGTAATGCTGGTTAGGTGGTTCAGAATTTCAGTCTTAGCCTTTAGCTAAAAAGATTTTGAAGTAAAACTTTACATCTTACAAAATGAAAACTTTACTTCTGCTAAGCCATCAAACTGCTGCTATGTGGTTGGACAGGTCAGGATATTTCAGACAAAAATCTATGGAATTGACTGTGGCGAAGTTCCCAAGAGTGAAATGGTGTTCACTGTTGATACTCCAGCTGGTTGAATAACATGACAGTTCAAAATATTCTCTGGAGTACCTGCTGGTGAATATGACAGTGAATAACCATAGTTTTAAAATACCTTATTCTTTTTATAAGCTTTTTGTATTCAACTAATCCTCCACATATGTTTTCATCATCATCATATTTTGGCTGATTTTATTTCAGGTTGCATTGAATTATTTTCTGGACTTTGAAAGTAGTTTTGCCTGTAATTCTATGCAGACTGTTATAAAGGCTAATTTTTCAGACACTTTAAACTTGGCATTGACTTCTCAAACGAGCTGAGCAGTAACATCTGTCAACTCATTAAAAACAAAGGAATACCACTCAGAATAACTTGCATTGTTTTTAAATTGAATATTGATGCTGTGAGTCTAATGTCCTTAATTCTTGAGAAACTGTTCTCCTTGAAAGGGTAATGGACTTAAACGAGTTTATTTCTCTGGACACATTTATATTTGGCTGCTGCAATCAAGATTTCATTAAACATGTCAATTAATCACTAATATACTACTTTCCTTTTTGGCTAACAAATAAGCCACTTGGAAACTTAACTGGTTGTAGGCTTATTTTCATTTTTTATTTTTGTAAAGAAATCTGGCTATGATGAGGTGGCTGCACTTTAAATTTCGTATTTTCCTGACTGTTGCTTGCCTCTGAGTTGGGCATACTGCAATGAGTGCTTAGTCTAGCAGTGTTGAAGTATATTGTATTCTTTCATTGTCATTGCATAAAAATACAGTGCTTTGCCATCTCATTGATAAAATAATCCATGCTCCATTGTGCCTTAAAAGCACAATATTTGTAATCCAACTTTCTCTTTTTCTTCTTGTTCTTAGGTGATAAGTATGTTACTGGTAGTTAAAAAAAAGAAAATAACAACATGCTATAGGAATAGTGTGGTGCACTGAGCAGTGTTCTGGGTCTGCAGCAGTCATTGAGGGCTGTGCACAGCCTCTGTTGGACTACTCGGCCATGGTGGTACACAAGCAGCCATTGACAGTGAACACCTGCGCATGACTGTATTCCAAGAAAAAAAATTTTTTTAAGATTTTATTTATTTATTTGACAGAAAGAGATCACAAGCAGGCAGAGAGACAGGCAGAGAGCAAGCGGAAGAAGCAGGCTTCCTGCTGAGCAGAGAGCCCAGTGTGGGGCTTGATCCCAGGACCCTGAGATTATGACCTCAGCAGAAGGCAGAGGCTTAACCCACTGAACCACCCAAGCATCCCTCCAAGAAGATGTTATTTATGGACACTGAAGTTTGATTGCATATAGTTTTCACATTTCACAGAATAATTTTGTTTCTTTAACCATTCAAAAATGTAAAACCATTTTCACCTTGTGGGTTGTACAGAAGCAGGTCATGGGCCATATTTGCTCTGCAGGTTGTATTTATTTATTTATTTATTTATTTATTTTTTAAAGATTTTATTTATTTATTTGACAGCTAGAGATCAAGTAGGGAGAGAGGCAGGCAGAGAGAGAGAGAGGAGGAAGCAGGCTCCCTGTCAAGCAGAGAGCCCGATGTGGGGCTCGATCCCAGGACCCTGGGATCATGACCTGAGCGAAAGGCAGAGGCTTTAACCCACTGAGCCACCCAGGTGCCCCTGCAGGTTGTATTTATCAACACTTGCGTTAGATTATTCTTAGAGTCCAGGATGTAGAAAATAACCTAATTAAAACAACTTGAGAAAATAGGAAAAAAAGACTGATTACCAAAAAACCCCCAGCAGAATTATAATAAGTCAGAAAAATAAATAGAAAGTGTCAGTGTTTTAAGCCTGATAAAATTAACGCTGGATGGAATGAGAGCAGAAGGGAAATGAAAAAACTAATGAGTTAAGTTTGCATATAATGAGTTTGAGAATATATTTGAGGTTGAGTATATGTAGTCAGCAAGTGAAAATCTGGTTATGTGTTGAGCAAATTAGTTTTCAGAGAAAGTTGAATTTGCATAAATTAACTATAGCTCTTAGCAAAAAAAAAAAAGAGAGAGAGAAAGAAAAGAAAAAAGTAACAAGCACTTTTGCACCTTAAGTAATTTAATTGTCACAATCTGCCCTTTGCAGTAGATAGTACTTAACTCCATTTGACTGGGGAAACTGGAAGTATGAAGAGGCCAAAAAACTAGCCCAAGTTTACATAGTTAGATTAGGTTTGAACCAAGGTAATCCAACTCTAGTCACTGTTCTTAGTCTCTGCTCTGAAATGTTAAATGTGCCTGCTATTTTGCTGAGTGAGTGTCAGTAATGAGTGAAAGTGGGATGGAGGCTACATCTGGTTTCCTGGGTATGAGAGGGCTTACGTTCTTTAGGAGCATATCAAATGCTGGACTTGATTCTTCTGCAGTCCTCGGAGATGTTGGCCCAGACTTACTCTCTGTATGGGATTTTTCTTTTTCTTTCTTTTCTTTTTTTTAAAGATTTTGTTTTTGACAGAGAGAGACATAGCGAGAGAGGGAACACAAGCTGGGGAGTGGGAGAGGGAGAAACAGGCCTCCCACTGAGCAGGGAGCCCCAAGCAGGGCTTGATCCCAGGACCCTGGGATCCTGACCTGAGTTGAAGGCACACGCTTAACTGAGCCACCCAGGCGCCCCTGGGATTTTTCATAGTTATTTCAACCGTATCTAATTTTTGCTTCTTAAATTGACTTTAGAACCTAGCGTAACTGTTAGATGTGATTTTATTGTAAATGTACCCAGAATGCTTAACATCATAAACCCTTCTTTACTGTTAGATGTTGAGTGTGTAGTTGTGGAGATCTTAGTTTTAAAATTCTTTCTTGGTTCAGTTGATTAGTAAAATGTTTGCTCATCTACAGTTCCTAAAATTACATATGGTATATATTGTATTTTAAAGCTTTCACTTTTGTTTATGGGTCTTTTCCTTGATACAGTGTCTTTTTCCTTTTTTTTTTTTTTTTTTTTTAACAAACTTTCAGCTAGTATGTTCAACACACCAGGAATGCAGAGCTTGTTGCAACAAATAACTGAAAACCCACAACTTATGCAAAACATGTTGTCTGCCCCTTACATGAGAAGCATGATGCAGTCACTAAGTCAGAACCCTGACCTTGCTGCACAGGTGAGTTTGTAATTACATTAAAAAGGACTGTGCAGTGTGAATTGAAATAGCCTAATCAAATAATTGTGATTTTAGCACATTGGGGTTGTGTTGTGTTACCTACGACAAAAGTAGGTAAACTGCATCTCCAATATTTTGGACATTTTGTTTCTTTGCAGTAAACTAATTCTTCATATATAATTAAAACATTTTTTTCTCTGCTATTTATTGGCTAGAAAGAAGTGTAGGTTTACTCTGTATCTACATATGTTGATTTAGGAGATGAATATAAAGTTTTGGATTACTTTCCTTTGAAAGATATGTTCTTTAGTGAAACGTAAATCTTGAAAGTGATTAAGTGGAGTGGTAATACACTTGGAATACTTGTGTTTATTAGATCACATAGATTTTGCATTAATAGTCATGTTCAAGATAGCAGTTATAAAATATCCTGAAATCTTTTTTTTTTTAATTTATTTATTTGACAGACACAAGTAGGCAGAGAGGCAGGCAGAGAGAGAGGAGGAAGCAGGCTCCCTGCTGAGCAGAGAGCCTGATGCAGGGCTTGATCCCAGGACTCTGGGATCATGACCTGAGCCGAAGGCAGAGGCTTTAACCCACTGAGCCACCTAGGCACCACTGAAATTATTTATTTATTTATTTATTTATTTATTTGACACACAGAGAGAGATCACAAGTAGGCAGAGAGGCAGGCAGAGAGAGAGAGAGGAGGAAGCAGGCTTCCCGCTGAGCAGAGAGCCCGATGCGGGGCTGGATCCCAGGACCCTGAGATTATGACTTGAGCCAAAGGCAGCGGCTTAACCCACTGAGCCATCCAGGCGCCCCACCTGAAATCATTTTTTAAAGGCAGAGGGAGATTTGTTCGAACAGTGTTCTCATTCTTTCCATTATAGATCACCCCTAAAGTTAGTATAATGGTATTTTATTAATTTATTCATTTTCTAAATTGTTTTGAAAGAGACTGTGACTAAGGGAATTAGTGGATCTCAACCCTGGCTGAACCTTTAGGATCTCTTTGGGAGTTTTAAAGTTAAAAAAAAAAAAAAAATCTCTCTGTCCTGAGAGATTTTGGTGTAATTACATCTCATTTCCCCTATCCCTGAAGTTCCCTGGGCAATTCAGATGTTCCCCTAGGTCAAGAACAGCTGGGCTTGAAAAACCTTGGAGAATATTAAATAACCTTGATCATCTGTAGTTTATATTTGCTGGATATTAAAAATGGCTTCTATAAAGTATAAGGGATTATAAATATTTTCCTTTACAGTGTATTCTTATTTCCAACATTCTAAAAGCTTTTAAAGTTAATTACTTTTCTTTATGTCAAACAAAATGTTTTTATTTTCTGAAGTCTGGAACCATTCAAAAAATATATCAGATATCTTTGTGTTATAATCCTCAGCAGTAACTTCTGCCCATTTAATACTTGTGGAATTGGAAACAACAAGTTCTTAGGTGAATTTTTGTTTATTTTTGTTTTATTCCTATAAAAGTTATCTGAGTTATTAATATTAAATGCTCAACTTACTGTGATCATAGCACTTTTGTTTTAAATAAATGGAAAATATGTTGAGTGATGGTATTTTTGTGTTTTTAAATGTTTAATTAGCACTGAATGTGCATCTTGTTTAAAAATTTTGACTTGACACTGAAAAATAAAATTTAAAAAAAATAAAAATTTTCTCTGCTCTGCAGGGAGCCTGCTTCCTCCTCTCTCTCTGCCTGCCTCTCTGCCTACTTGTGACCTCTCTCTCTGTCAAATAAATAAATAAAATCTTAAAAAAAAAAATAAAAATAAAAATAATAAAAATAAAAATTTTGACTTTAATAAATACATTCCCAGCCATTTAATTAAATTAACAACATTATAAAGTGATGAATTGAGCACTTTGACATATTTTTTTTTCCACTCTAAAGGAAAATGTTAACAAAGAAGGCTGTATGTGGATGTCTTTTATTGTAGGCAATTTAGAAATGTTTACAACATACTCTGGTTATCAGCAAAGTAAAGTTTTTAGTTTTTCTGTTCTGATTTTGATTTTTAGATACTCAAAAAAGTCTGAATATATAAACCATATGTTGTATAGTCAGGTAAGTTAGGAGAAATATCTGAAATGAGATAATACTTTCCTGAGAAAGAATGAATCAGTTTAAGATGCCCTGCTGTCTCAAATGACATGAATCCTGAAAGATAAATGTGGTAACTTTATTAATCTGTTCATAATAAAGAAATACTTTACTGGAGCCAATAAAGAAGCAGGTTTGTTCATCTCAAGTTGGTATTATTTATGTACTGCGAATTTATTGGTCACTTGGAAACAAATATGGTATGTTCACAAAACACTGACTTCCTCCTACTTTCATTATTTTGTTGGAATTAACTAAATAATCCACTTTGTAACAATAGACAAAGGAGGGAAAGTGGAATTCTGTTTACTTCTAGTGTGTACATGTAATTAATTGCTCTCAAATATGGTTAACTTCTTGAGGGCAAAGTTTATTTTCCTTTACCCTCCAGACTTTGGACTGGTAAATAGGTGATAAGTAAATCATTGTCAGTTGACTTTTCGCTCCTTCTAGGGAAAGTGATAAAATTTTCATCTTTTTCAAAGCTTTGAGAATTAGTTTCTGGTTATGCTAATCGTGTATCATAATCTTATTTTCAGATATTAACATTAATATTGACCCTGACTTTAATTCTTAACACCTGTGTGAACGTTCGGAGGCATGCCAGTTTTCTTATCTCTGGTGGTAGTGAGGTGAAATCCAGAGGCTAATCTTGGTGTTCTCAAACAGATTTACATCTTTCAGGTCTTAACACATTTTAATACTTGCCCCAGAGATCCTTTGTTGCTAGTCCTGGGCGGATTTTCACCTAGCAGCTCCATGTCTCTGTCAGGGTGGTTGCTGTTCTGGTTATTTTTCTGGACCGAATACTAGCTGTTTTGCAGTAGGCAGGCAGATAGATAGAGTGGTTCCAGATCTGGATTTTTCTCTGTGCTTGCCACTTGTGTGTTGAGGTGTCTGAGCAAGCCATGTATCGTTTCATGTATTGATGCTTATGTTTATTCTGTCAGTGTAGCAGCAGATGTATCCTCTTGAATGCCAGTTACCCCCATTTTTCTTTTAAGAGCAAATACTCACTGTTGCTCAGGGAAAATCCTAAGAAAATGATTGTTTTTATTTTTTAGGATATTGCATGTCATTATCATAATCATCATTCTCATTGAGAGAGAAGATGCCTTATTTTGTTTTTGTTTTTTTTTCCCTGGAGATCCCTCTTGTGGACAGTATCTTCCCTTCTCCTTTTTATTCATGTTCTACCTTCCTCCCTTTAAGTGCCAGGTTAGGCACTTGGGGAAGATAGACTGTTAAACAAGGTACATTACTTGTTTCAGATATTTCCAGTTAAAATTGTTTGAACACTTGCCCCATAGATGATGCTGAATAATCCCCTATTTGCTGGAAATCCACAGCTTCAAGAACAAATGAGACAACAGCTCCCAACTTTCCTCCAACAAGTGAGTAAGAAAAGATGCTAGCTATCTTCGGTAATGATTTGCTTGAAAAAGTTTGATAATAAACATTTTCCTTGCTCTTCTCTGGCTGATAGCAAACCATAGTAGTTAGTTTGATAGTGCTGTCAATTTGCAGAGAATTCAGCTTGATCTTAACTAAGCCCCATTTCACTACTGACCTTTTGCTTATATTTCTTAAATTCTGAGGAAAGGACCATTTTGTTTTTGCTTTTGAGGATTTAGGATTTTGAATGCTTCGTTAATACCATAAACCATTTCCTTTCACTTAACTAACTTTGAAGTGCTTCATTATGTCATGTTATGCTTTATGGTTTAACTAATCTCGAGTAATAGGAAGGAGCTACCCTGTTCTGCTTTACAGGTTTGGTTTCATTGTAATGCTTTAATTCCTACAAATTGATGGAAATGTCTCTTTTTTGAGGGGTATATCTCATTTCCTCAGACTCGGAATTAGCACGATTAAAATTGTCAGTGTTGTCCTACACGGAAGGTTTTATTATAAAACAACAACAACAACAACTTGAGATTGGAATAGTATTTTATTACTTAAAAAGACAAAAGTCAGTCTTGGTGTTTTGAAACTGGTAGTTCTAGGGCTTTTAAATATTATACAAATGATTTTTGAGCTTGTAAACCATTATCTGAGGTTAGTTATTGTCCTTGACATATTATAATGATGTTAATGTTAGCCAATCTTTTTTGGTCAGTCACGTGGTGTATATTTGGAAGTAGTAAGGCTGAACTCAGGATACACGTATTAACTTCAGATTTGGAACTATTGTTTTAGAGTGTATCTTACTGGTAAAATTGTTTAATCGGCAACAGATAACGTTTGGTCGGGAGGAATATGTGGCTTTTACTGTATGTAACCACGTTACATAAATTGTGCAGTTGGAGGTTGTCTCTTAGAAATAACACTTCTGTCTTCTTTTGGAGAATGGGAGCAGTTGTGGCTTTCACAGTAGCACCTGATTGTCTTTCACTATGAAAAATGGCTTTCATGATGGACTTGGGAGGAGGTCAGTTAATGATCTGCACACGAGGTTTGCTGTCAAGGAGGAAGTACTTGTGTTTATCTGGGGAAAGAAATTCTGGATTACCAGTGTCTAGGAGTAAGGTTTTAGGTTTTCTCCAGAAACATAGCAAAGAAACGTTTAAATTGTACTTTTCACTGATTTTAATTCCCTTGTTAACCACCTGTTCTCTTTCTTCCTTAGATGCAGAATCCTGATACATTATCGGCAATGTCAAATCCTAGAGCGATGCAGGCCTTGTTACAGATTCAGCAGGGTTTACAGACATTAGCAACGGAAGCTCCCGGCCTTATCCCAGGGTAGGCTTATTTGGGGATGACTATGAAAAATGCAACTTCTTCTCTTTTAAATGTCATTCTGCCTATTTTTGTTGAGATTGTTTTCAAAATTAAAAATGTTCATTTTAAGAAGATAACAGCTAATGCTATGTTAAAATGTTAACTGATTTATCATCAGGGGCCTGGTCTGGCCTCCTGTTGCAGGAACTTGGGTTTATTAACCAATTCATGCTTCCTTAGGTTTACTCCTGGCCTGGGGGCGTTAGGAAGCACTGGAGGCTCTTCAGGAAGCAATGGTTCTAACTCTGCACCTAGTGAAACCCCAAGTCCCACGACAACGGGAACCACTGAGCCAGGACACCAGCAGTTTATCCAACAAATGCTGCAGGCTCTTGCTGGAGTAAATCCTCAGGTGAAGACTCTCTTCTGCTCACATTTTGTATTTCTTGTTGGAAATTTAGAAATTTCCACAAACAGCCAAAAAAAGAAAGAAGGAAAGAAAGAGGCAGTCCTTCAGGGTTTAGAGTATAATGAAAAGCACAATCTTACACAACAGGCATTACAAAAATTACAGACTTCGGTGTACTACTAGACACTGAAGGAAACAGTTGTAAGGGAAGAAATGTTACAACTTTGCCTTTTGGAAGTTGCCTTTTAAAATGCGGTTTTTTAGAGTCCCTCTTTGGAAATTATTTGAAATGCGTTGTATTTTATAAAAGTTTGTCAAGGAGGAATAGAAACTTGATTATCCCAAATACCTCCTGAACAGCTATAACTACAGTTCTCTCTAGTCCTTGTATTTTATTTATTTGTTTACTTATTTACTTTTTAAAGATTTTATTTATTTACTTGAGACACAGAGAATGAGAGAGAGAGAGCATGAGAAGAGGGAGGGTCAGAGAGAGAAGCAGACTCCCTGCTTGGCAGGGAGCCTGATGTGGGACTTGGTCCCGGGACTCCAGGATCATGATCTGAGCCAAAGGCAGTCGTGTAACAATTGAGGCACCCAGGTGCCCCAGACCTTGTGTTTTGGCTTAAAGAAAAAGTCCTATCTTTCTCTGCCCACTAGTACTTCCTGTGGTAGCCCGTGGTACATATATAAACCTCACAAAAATGTGGACCTTTAATAATGTTCTTACATCTGGAAACATTTATTAGCTTTACTAAGAGTCTGCCATTGTATGAGGATGATAGCCCGTCAAACCTGTTACGGTAGATGGCCCCTGTAATTCTGCATGGCAAAAAATAGAGCATGCTTTCTGATTTTAAACCTTATTAAATATAAAAAACAGGGCAGGGTTTTATCCTGTACAAGTACTTGTAGTCCCAGTACTAATATGGCTTCTGAATCAATACAATATTCATGGAAGTAATAAGAAAAAAAGATTCTAGATATTGGACAGAATTGTTATGTAATTTGAACAATCTACAGGCCTCCTTATTATCAGATTGGCCAGGATTGATTGGTCATTTATGTATTTTTGTCTTATCTTCATTTCTGAAGAAAGATTTGAGGTGGCTGAATTGTCAGGAGTATATTCTGTGGGCCTGGAACTCTCTTGAAGACATGACTGGCCAGTGCAGAAATTGAATGCACATTAGAATTTTGTACATGAGAACTCTGCTTTTATATTTACCCAATTGGTCAATAACTACAAAATAAATCATTAGTTCTGAACTATTTGCATATATACTTTTAGGTTTCCTGCAATTATCACCAGCTTCATAATTATATCTGAGGTAACGGATGGGGTTTATTACGTGATTTTCCCAAAAATTTTATTTCTTTATTTTTGAGAGAAAGAGTGCTTGTGTAAGCACTCTTACACAAGGAGGAGGGGCAGAGGTGAATGGGGAGAAAGAATCTCAAGCAGACTCCCTGGTGTGACACTGGACTTGATCTTGTGACCCTGAGATCGTGACCAGAGCAGAAATCAAGAGTCAGATGCTGAACTGACTGAGCCACCCAGTGATCACCCCAAAAGAGATTTTTTTTTAAAAGCAGAGTTTTGTGTTCTGTGTGATAGGACTAAGCATAAATTAGACTATTTAAAATAACAAAATTAAGTGCTAATAGGCTTTTAAATATGTTGACTGTGTTTCAAGAGAGGCCAGTGTTCTTACAGCTTAGTAGACCAGCAGATTTGTCAAAGAGCATTTACGACCTTTTAGAGGTTATCTAGGTGTGACACAGACTGATTTTTCTTAGAGTTTTGGTTAGTGGTTTTTTTTTCTTCCTTTAACAGCTACAGAATCCAGAAGTCAGATTTCAGCAGCAACTGGAACAGCTCAGTGCAATGGGATTTTTGAACCGTGAAGCAAACTTGCAGGCGCTAATAGCAACAGGAGGTGATATCAATGCTGCTATTGAAAGGTTACTGGGCTCGCAGCCATCATAGCAGCATTTATGTATCTTGAAAAAATGTAATTTATTTTTGATAACGGCTCTTAAAATCTTTAAAATACCCGCTTTATTTCATTTTGACTCTTGGAATTCTGTGCTGTTATAAACAAACCCAATATGATGCATTTTAAGGTGGAGTGCAGTAAGATGTGTGGGTTTCTCTGTGTTTCATTTTTTTTTTTTTTAACAGTGGGAATCAATGCTTTTTCATTTAAGGCTACTGCATGCATCAAACACTTCTGCATTTATTGTAATTTTTTTTTTAAAAAATCACCTTTTATAGTTGGGTGAACAGATTTTTGTCCTGCATCTGTCCAATTTATTTGCTTTTTAAACATTAGCCTATGGTAGTAATTTATGTAGAATAAAAAGCATTAAAAAGAAGCAAATCATTTGCGCTCTATAATTTGTGGTACAATACTGCTTTTTGTGACTTTGGCATGTATTTTTGCAGACAAAACGCTGTAAGATTTATACTACTGACAGTTTTTGCTTTATTTGTATACAATGTAGTATGCACAGTTGGGATTGCATTTCTAGAAACAAACTGCAATAGATTATCTGAGCAAAGTACCTGTAACCAAAAAAGTGAAGATAAGGAAATATTTTAAAGCTGAGAATCTCCTGATTGTGTAGAATCTTACAGCATCTTTGACAAACATCTCTCAGCAAAAGTGCCGGTAGTCAGGTTTGTTGACAATAGAATAGAAAAGCTGATTCTGGTTATCTCTCTAAGGACATTTAATTGTACAGACAACATAATGTAACACTGTCTCAACATTCACAGATGGACTGTAAATTACCTTCATCCGTGTGCAGACTGAAGGAGCACTGTAGTATAACCCAAAAGTGCATTTGCTTAGGACTTCTCAGCTTCTCCCATAGGTAGTTCAACAGGCATTACAATTTGTAATTGAAATGTTGCTTTCACTGAAAGTGTTTTGATGTTTCAGTTATTTTTAATTGCCATATAAAAATAGAACTATCTTTTGGGTTTATCAGTTTTCTCATGCACAGGCAATACATGAATTTAAGATGATTTGTGAGCCACTTGTTTCTGAAGTGTTTGGTAGTTCTATTAAGAAATAGTTAAATATTGTGCTTTTCAGAGCCTCAGAGAAGGGGAACTGGGGGCGGGGGGTGGGGATCTCTCCTGGATTGGGCCAGCCTAAATAATACTGGCAACCAAGATTCTTTTAGGATTTCTGTGCATATAGTGTAGTAAAGAGGTATCATTCAGGGGTGAAAAACAAAGAGCCGTTTTAACAATGTTGAGTACATTTGGCTGTTCTGCAGCCTTTTTCTTCCCTCCCCAAAGAAGTTCTGTTTGCTTAACTCTCAAACTGTTGGGGTGTGGTACATTCCTTTAGGACCAATTAAAACACAACTTTGGGGTCAGTGATATACTTGGCTGACTCTGGTTCAGTATTCTCTTAGGTCATTATATTCTCTCATGTACAGTTACAGGAAATTAAAATGTTAAAGTAACCTAAAATGAGTTCAGACCAATAAAATCAAGGGAAATACAAGTTGAATTCCATTACTTCTGTAAGTTGCTTGCTATTAAAAAAGGTCAAGAGGCCAGGTTGCCCACCAGCCCGTGCACTGTTTTGACACTTTCCCCAGCAGGAAAACATGAGTGATGGTCAAGGTGGAGGCATGACTAGTGGAGGTTGTTAAGGATGATATTCATGTGTCTTTGCTCTCTCTGCCTTATGCCTCAGTCTGGTTCAAAACTTTTGTACTGGCAAATGGTGGTATACAGTGTGGGATAGTGTCATAACCAATTTGACAATTTATTAATCACAAAATAACAATAAATCTCTAGCTTTTACACTTGGTTTGTCTTGCCTTTTTTGTAGAAAAAAAAGGATGTCTTCAGTTTACTTTCTCTTTTTTTTTTTTTTTTTTACTTTCTCTTTTCATGTCTTTTGAAGACCACTGGAGTTGATTTACCCCAGATTTTATCACATCAGATAATTCTTTATCAGTTTTTAAGTTTCCCCAATTAAGATCTGTATATACACTATATCTCATGTATTAAAAAGATAACCAACTGGGATGTCAGCTGACCTGAGCTCTGTTTGCTGTTTTTGGTACCTAACTTGTTATTTGACTTTGAGTAAAGACATCACGATTTCTCATAACATGGCTGGCAAGACCTTTCAGCGCACTGGATTGAGTGGTCTCTTGAGTACCTTCCAGCTGCTGTAGTGGTACTATTTTGTTGTTGTTGTTGTTTGGTTCTAGTATGTTTATCTTAGATCTAAATATCTTCTTAGGAGTTCAAAATACTTAAAATTCTCAAAAGCGTTAGAAAGACACTTAAACTATTATAGGCTTAAATTGGTCTCATATTGCATTATTACAAATTGAATCAAGAATGAAAATAAAATTTCAGGATTTTATTTCCCAAGTGGAAGATCTGTGATAACCAAGCAATGTGTAGTGACTATTGAGCACAATCTTATTAAATGACAGCTGGCCTCTGGGCGTGTTCAGATTTGGAGTTGCAGACTTGGTTTAAATATACTAATGAAAGGAGTCTTTTGTTTGGGACACATTATTTCTGTGTTAATTTAGTAGGCAAATTACAACAAAATGAGGTGGGTAAAAATGTCACTAACAGTAGGAGATGTTAAGCTTGGCTCCATGTCTGTGCCTGTGCAAAACAAAAGATTGTGTGGTTAAGGCGGGGAAACGCTATATATTCTACTTTCTCTTTTAGAGATTGACATTAAACATGTTAACCAAGAAGCCCTGCATTAAAGAAATCTAGAGTTGTCTAATCCAGACTTCCCCTGTGTTCAACCGTCCTTTTTACCAAACTGCTCCTTAGGGTGGTGCTATACGAACACATCTTGGGCAGACTGCCCTCAGCAAGCCTCCACTTCTCTAGTAGTGCACACAGGCCTCTTGTCCTTGTAATTTCATCTGTCGTCCTTGGTGATAGAAGGCTGATCGTGCCTTCTGGGCTCAGATCTGAAGGCTTCCTAAACTTTGCGAACCAGTAATTAATTTACTCTGAAATCCCTTAGCCTTTACTGTCAGCTGCTGCATCTGTCCCTGTCAGTCACCTTACAGCTCTGGGTTTGGGGTGTGTGTTTGTTATAATATTTTGGGGTTGGGTTTTTTTTTTTTCCCTCCCCTGACCTGAAATTTTCTTGGTAGTTATTTAAGTAACATTAAATATTCTTCCTTGACTTCTTTGTATCATTCCTCTAATGGACCACAGGCAGCCATTGCCTCAGAAAGGCTTAATGGACATCTGTTAGCTTTAAGGATCTTTTGTAGTTCAAAGTGTAACAGTAGATAAGACATGTCCATATGGGGTTTACATAGTAGAATGTAGGGAGACAGTAATAAACAAAGCAGACCCATAGCCTGGATAGGTAGTTACAGAGGGCTTTGGTGAAAAATTAAGCAGAGCAAGGAGGCGAGTTCAGGAAGAAGGGGTTTTTATTTTATGTAGGCTAGTACAAGAAGGACTTGTTGACACGGGGACATTTAAATAGAGACTTGAGGATTATCTGTGAGGGTGAGTAACTTTTCAGGAAGAGAGACAACTATTGAAAAGGCCCAGTAGTGGGAGCAGTCTGACTGCTTATAGAACACAGGGAGTTCAGTGTGACTGAGCAAGGTGAGCTAGGGAGAAAGTTTTAGTTAGGGAATATGATGGGAGAGATGGGGGCAGGGGAGCGGCCTCAGATATGGAGGACTTAATTACCTCAGTTTTTGTGTCCTACCCCCAGAGTTTCTAATTTACTAGATTTGGAGGACAATTTGCATTTGTAACAAGTTCCTAAGTGAGAACCACTGGACTAGGGTTCGAAACCAGGGTGGAAGCAGGGAAATATGGGCTTGGTAGCAGTGGAGGTATTAAGTAGTAGTGAGATTTGGGATATATTTTGAGAGCAGAGCCGGTAGGATTTACTGATGGATAAAACTGTGAGGTTAAGAGCAAGAGAGGTGTATCAAGCAGGCTGACAAGGTACAGATATACGTGGGACAGAGTATAAATCAGGATTTTAGTTTTTTTTTTTCTTTTAAAGATTTTATTTATTTATTTGACAGACAGAGATCACAAGTAGGCAGAGGCAGGCAGAGAGAGAGAGGAGGAAGCAGGCTCCCCGCGGAGCAGAGAGCCTGATGTGGGGCTCGATCCCAGGACCCTGGGATCATGACCTGAGCCGAAGGCAGAGGCTTTAACCCACTGAGCCACCCAGGTACCCCAGGATTTTAGTTTTGACATGTTACTTGGGATATACCTGATAGGACAAATAAGTGGACATAACGAGAAGGCAGCTGGAGAGCAGTGCAAGGTAGAGCCAGTGCATACAGTGTAGATCCAGCTGCCAGCCTATATATCTGCTTGTGGAAAACCAAAGAACTAGGCCAGTGGTTCTCACCCAGAAGCGATTTTGCCCCCCAGGGGCTGTTGGCAATGTCCAGAGACACATTCTTTTTTAAGATATTACTTATTCATTTGATAGAGAAAAGAGTACAAGCAGGGGGAGAAGCAGAGGGAGAGGGTGAAGCGGACTACCTACTGAGCTGAGAGCCCAAGGCGGGCTGCATCGCAGAACCTGAGCTGAAGGTAGACTTCCAGCCACCTGAGCCACCCAAGCGCCCCTGGTGACACATTCTTGACATGATTGGGGCTGCTGCAGGCATCTAGTGAGTAGAGATCAAGGATGCCGCTAAACATTCTGAGATGCACAGTGCAGCTCCCACAGCAAAGACTTATCTGGTCCAGAATGTTAACAGTGCTACAGTGGATGAATCTTGACCAGATGAATTGTAGAGAGTGTTGATAAACACGTTTTGGGAGGATTGAGACCTGGTTTGCCCTTACTTCCCATTCAGGGGGAGGAGAGGAGACCAGCGAGGTAGACTGGAGGTCCTGGGAGCAATCAAGGCACTTTTTCACGAGGAGAAAGATGGTAAATGAACTGTTAAGTGCTCTTACTTTATATACCTATCATAGTTGGAATATTAATCTTTGCATCCATAACGGGACCTACCACGCTCATGACTGTGATAGGGGTTTTATAGAGTGATGAGGGTAAAACTCTGGCGAGAGTGGACTGCAGAGATGGCAGGAGACACAGTTTTGAAGAAAAGAGAATCCGAGAAAGGGGCAATAACTGGTAAGGACAGTGAGTGCTGGTGTAGAGGAAGTTTACCTTTTGTATTCTTGTTAGGTGGGAAGTGCTGCAGCATTTGTCTTCTAATATGAGAGGTCGCAGGGGCAGGGCAGGGCTTGATTTAGGAAGAGTATATGGGATAATTGTTTTCTATCAAAAAGTAAAAAGAGAAAAGAGTTACTAGCTTTTGATTCCCGGAATGGGGTTTGTAAATTAGTGAGCACACACCCCTTTGTTACGTAGGCTGCAGTGTGAGGGAAAGGCTTCTTACTCTCTCCAGCCATTTTCCCTAGAGCTGCGTTTCCGTGCTGCAGAAGTATTACCTTCCCAGCCTGTCTGAAGTATTTTTTTTAAAATATTTTATTTATGTGACAGAGAGAAATCACAACTAGGCAGAGAGGCAGGCAGAGAGAGAGGAGGAAGCAGGCTCCCCGTGGAGCAGAGATCCCGATGTGGGGCTCGATCCCAGGACCCTGAGATCATGACCCGAGCCGAAGGCAGAGGCTTTAACCCACTGAGCCACCCAGGCGCCCCCCCGTCTGAAGTATTTTTTATGGGCAGCCTGTTCAGAAGTAGAGCAGAAGCACCCCCAGCCCCACACACACTCTGCTTTGGTGAGATTGAAGAGGACGAGGTTGAGATTTCTTCCAGAATTGGACAACTATGAAGCACATGCTCAGACTGCAATTCCAGTTGAAACCTGTTAACACTTGTTGTGTTTCAGGCTCCGCGATTATAACTAACCTGGCCAGACCACAGCACCAGGGCGTCTTGCTTGGCCTGCTCTGTGCCTGAATCAGCCAGGCACATACTAGAGCTCCCCGTATAGTTTTCCTCAAAAGACTAGATCCTAAAGTACTTGGTGTGTATTCGAGCTAGATTTTTAAATATTTTATGTAATTTTTTAAAGTTTTTTTTAAAAAGCTGTTTAGACATATTATCTGCTCCAAGAGAGGGAAGGGAATTTCCACTGTGCTATGTTACCCAATGCTTAGTTACAAACTATCCCATGGTATTGGCAGGGCTGGGTGAATATTGCTGGACAACTTGCCTGGGTCTGGAGTGTTGACTTTTAAGAGAACACATGGCTCTTGAATTGCTATATGCTTTCATCTGGGAGTGTGGTTGGAGTGTCCACAGCAGCTGACTCCAACCACACTCCCAGATGGGCCTTTCCACAGGGCTGTGGGTGCTTCTTTACAACGTGGTTGGTAGGTTTCAAGATCATGTATTTCAGAAAACATGAACGCTCTTCAGTTTTTAAACGTCTGAGCCCCGCATTGGTCCAGTTTCTTTTCTCCCATATTTTAATGGTCATTCTTAGCTTGGTCAGAATTAGAGGTTATAGGCCCTACTTCTTGATGTGTAGAATGTCAGAGGATTTGTAACTGTCTTAATCTACCATACACTATGGTCTCAGGAGGGGAACAGTGTTAGAGGACCAGATTTTTCTTCTCAAATGTTTATTCTTCCCTAGGAAGAAGTAGTAACGTACCTACTTGTAGAATACTGTAGAAGGAACTGTGTACACTTGCCTGAGTCTCTTTTCTAGTCTGACGTCCTAGAATATGGTAATAAGGTTAGTGAGATACGCTCTGTTTTGTGGAAAGGGCCTGTGGTTTTGTTTTTCTTTTTGTTTTTTTGCTAAAAATTGTGGTAATGTAATAAAATACTATAATCATTTTAAAGTGTATAGTTCTCTGGCGTTAAGTACATTCAGTGTTGTGCAAACATCACAATCATCTAGAACTTCATCATCCCAAAACAAAACTTTTTAGCCACTAAGCAGTCACTTCCCATTTCCCCCATAACCCTGGAAACTACTAGTCTGCTTTCTGCATGGATTTGCCTATTCTGGATATTTCATTTAAATGGAATTATATAGTATATGGGCTTTTGTGTCTGGCTTCCTTTTTTTTTTTTTTTTTTAAAGATTTTATTTATTTATTTGACAGAGATCACAAGTAGGAAGAGAGGCAGGCTGGGGGTGGTGGTGGCAGGAAGCAGGCTCCCTGCTGAGCAGAGAGCCTGATGTGGGGCTCGATCCCAGGACCCTGAGATCATGACCTGACCTGAGGGCAGAGGCTTACCCACTGAGCCACCCAGGTGCCCCATGTCTGGCTTCTTTCACTTAGTATGTGTTCCAGGTTTATTCAGGTTGTAGCATGTATCAGTACTTGATTCCATCATGGCTGGATAATGCTCCATTGGATGGAGAGACCACATTTTATGCATCTGTTGATGTACACTTTCCCCATTTGGGTGTTGGCAAATAATGCTTCTAACATTGGCATATTTGTTTGTGTCTCAGTTCTTTCAGATATGTACCTAGAGCGCAGTTGCTGGGTCGTATATAGTAGTTTTAATTTTTAACTTTTTGAGGAATTGCTTGTTTTCCACAGCAGCTGCACCATCTTTGATTCCCACAAGCAGTGCACGGGCTCCAGTTTTCTTTCTGTCCTCGCCAACACGAGTTCTTTTGTTTGTTTTTAAGTTACAACCATTTTGCTGGTGTGAAATGGTAACTCATTGTGGTTTTGACTTCCATAGTTCCAGTGCCCTAAGGACTAATGAAGATGAGTTTTTTTGTTTTTTTTTTTAAGATTTTTATTTGTTTAGGAGAGAGAGCACGCATGCAAGTGGGGGAATGGCAGGCAGAGGGAGAAGCAGGCCATCCTAGGACCCTGGGATCATGACCCGAGTCGAAGGTAGACACTTAACTGACTGAGCCATCCAGGTGCCCCTTTCTTGTGCTTTTTAAATTGGCCATTTGTGTGTTGTCTTTGGAGAAATGTTTAAGTCCTTTGTCTGTCTGTATTTATTTATTTTTTTATTTATTTGAGAGAGCAAGCAGGGGGAGGGGTAGAGGGGGAGAGAGGGAGTTTTTTAATTGAGAGAAAGTGTGGGGGGGCGGTGAGAGGTAGAGGGAGAGAGAGAATCTCAAGCAGACTCCCTGCTGAGTGCAGAGCCAGAGGGGCTTAATCTCAGATAAGTGGTTTACAAATATTTTCCCCTTTCTATAGGTTGTCTTTTCACTTTCTTGATGATGCCTTTTGCACAAAAGTGTTTAATTTTTGATGAAGTCCAATTTATCTGTTTTATTTTGTCTTTTGTGGTTCTTGCTTTTGGTGGTATATTTAAGAATCCACTGCCAAATCCAAGAGCATGTGGGTTTTTCTTCTCTGTTTTTCTTCCAAGAATTTTATCAGTTTAGCTGTTATGTATACGTCATTGACCTGTTTGAATTGGTTCTGTGGTTCTGCGGTTCTGCATCTGGGTTCTACATTTGCAAAGGAAAGGCGAGTTCAACCCATTTCCACCCCTCTCTTTCAAGAAAAAAGAAACAAGAAAAAGAAAAAAGAACAAGGCTCAAACACAGCATGGTAAGTAGAGGTTGAAGTACAGCTAGCTGTAGACCATGCTTCTGGTCAACCTGAGATCTGTGGTTTTCCCAGAACAGTCTTAGAAGTTCTTTATTTCTTCTTATACTTGTGTCCACTCTGCCTACATACACTACCATTCAATGTGACCTCTATCTTCTAGTGATCAAAGTGTGATTTGTATCCTATCCAGACGTGAAGCTTACAATTTCATGTATTGTACTCACCGTGAATACCAACCCGTCTTGCTGTGGTTTTGTTAGAATCCAGTACCTGAAAACCAGCCTGGCAAAGGCATGTGGGTGAAATCCATGCAGAATCCTTGAAGAGGTGATAGTTCTCAACCCTGGCTTTACATCAGAATCAATTGAAGAGATTAAAAACTAAGCCCACCAGAGACTAAGTGAAATTGTTCTACATGAGTAAAGTCAGGCATGATTTTGTAAATCTCAAGTGACTGTAATGTGCTGCCAAGGTTAGAACCACTGATGTAAAGGGAAATGGAAATTTATTGTTCATTGAAGGCCGTGCATATGCATAACCTGGGATCTTGTTAAAATGCATATTATAACTCAAAAAGTAACTCAGAATGGATCCAAGACCTAAATGTAAGAGTTAAAACTATAAAACTCAGAAGAAACAAGGTATAAATTTTCATAACTTTGGACTGGGCAGTAGTTTTTCAGAGATGACACCAAAAAGGCAACCAGTGAAAAATAAGTTGGATTTCAGCAAACTTTAACTTCTGCTTTAAAGTTGATCAAGTAAACAAACCCCACAGAATTGGCAGATGATGTGTCTGTTAAGAATCTAGTATCCAGGATATGTAAAGAACTCTTAAAATGTAACACTAAAAAGAGGGGGAAAAAACCAATTTAAAAAGTCAACAAAGGGGGCGCCTGGGTGGCTCAGTGGGTTAAAGCCTCTGCCTTTCGCTCAGGTCATGATCCCAGGGTCCTGGGATCGAGCCCCGCATAGGGCTCTCTGCTTGGCAGGGAGCCTGCTTCCTCCTCTCTCTCTCTCTGCCTGCCTCTCTCCCTACTTGTGATCTCTATCTGTCAAATAAATAAATAAAATCTTTAAAAAAAAAAAAAAGTCAACAAAGGATTTGAATAGACATTTCTCCAAAGATGATAAACAAATGGCCAAATAAGCACCTGAAAAGATGTTCAACATCATTAGGGAAATGCACATGGAAACCTTAGTGAGATGTCACTTCACACTTGCTAGGGTGGCTGTAGTCACAGAGAAGTGACAAGTGTTGGGTAGATTGCTGGTGGGAATGTAAAATGGTACATCTACTTGGAAACCAGTTCAGCAGTCTTTTTTCAAAGGTTAGCCACAGGAGCCCCAACTGCAAAAGGAAGTGGTACAGATTTCCAGAGGTTAATCCACTAGCTGTTACTCAACCCTCTGACCTCAGAGTGTACCAACTACTGCAACCTGACCCTTCACTTGAGATGGAAGAAAGCCTACCAAATTCTCACTTGAGAATGGAAATTCAAGTTAAACTCTCTGAGCTCTGCTCGTGTCTTAAAGATAAATGTGTCCTCAACTACTTCAAATCTAGGCCTGAAAGACCCTGTTGACAGTGATTTCTTCCAATTAGAGAGAAGAAAAGCAGTGCCTGTCATGTAGGCCAGGAACTGGCCTACTACTAGAAGCAAGGTTTCTTTGTCCTGCTGAATAATTTTGCAGAATATCTACATGGCTACCAAGACTGTGACCAAAGTCAAAAGATGAATTTTGTAATTGTGCCTGGACACAGAAAAAAACAAACATCCGTTCCACAAAAATGACCCCATACCTCCCTGTTCTGGACACTTCTTGATGAATGATAGCCTTTAGCCTCAGTTCATTTCTCTCACCTTACCAAGATACTCAGTCATCCCCTACTTCCTCCACAGCTTCCTTGAATACCCCCTTAACTCACCTAGTGTGTCCAAAACACAAGTCCTTTTGTGACATCTTAACTGAAATCCCCGCCTTGGTTCTGGAAGTCTGTGTTCTGTTATGCAACGAGCAATAAACCCCAACTTGTATGATGAGATGTGTTTCTGCATCATTGGGGGGTGAGTAGTGGCTGCCCTTTTTAGATAATGCATACATTTTCTATTGTGCCATAGTCCTCGTCATTCCCCAATGTCTGCTGTATCCTACCATTATTGTTTTTGCTTAGGCCCTCTGGGCATTCAAATGTGCAGGTCCTACCACTGACTGTCATGGTTTTGGGACATTTTCCCCTAACTGGATCCTTAGTTGAGCTATGTGTTAAGACATATTCAGTATTAGGTCTTGGGTCCTCCCGAGTGATGGCCCATGACTTTACATCTTTAACCTAGAAAGTGAAATTCAGTTTCTGTAGGATCTAAGGCCACTGGGGAAAACTCCACTGGAGGGATTGAAGATTGTCTGGACATCAGCAACAGGCTGTACTTTACACCAAGATTCTGTAAGTGTTGAGAAACACCTCCCTACATTAAGGCCCAACACAACTTGTAGGCTAGATATCTAGTTGTCTACTCCTTGGTAATTGCTGGCATTCATAGTGCCCATAACAAGAGTTAATACTTCAGTTTCAATTATTTTTGAACATAGAGATTTGCTGTTCAATGATGGGAGAATAAACTTGTATGGTAAGTTTCAGAAATCAAAATCTGGTTGATGGTATCTTTGATTAGGGCCAGCCTGTTTTAATTTCTCCGTTCTTGAACTCCCATCCACTGAAAGATAGTTTGATCATCAGAGCAGTCTCTAGAGAGGCCTGGCCTGACAATTCTGGACCTTTGGAGCACCTGGTGGGGACATCCTGTAGTGGTGCCCTGCCCATGGTTACCCCATGAATGTGTGGCAGTGTTGTACCTGGAGCTCAGCCTCTTCCGGCTTCTGATTCAGAGCTGGTGGACAGCAGATGTCTGAGTCAGGTCAGGCCCCCAGGCTGGGCAGGCATGGAAGCACATTGGCAGTAGTTAAGAAGGAAGACCTGTTAGAGCCCAAAGACTTAAGATTTACATACTTGGCCAGGGTTCATAATCTCCTCCACAGTCGGGAAGGCAGAGGAGTGGGAGTTGGTCCTGTGACCACATCACCTCAGACACCCCAGGGTGACAATTTTAACAAGAGCTTGCATTTGTTGTATCGGTTGGTCTCACCATGCGTGTACTCTCTCAGTTGCCACAACTCTTCGAGGCGGACGGTGTTTTATGGGAAAGAAAAGTGTTGAACCTCCTCCTGTAGTGGGGACTGGAGTGGGGGGCCAGATGGAGAATTCCTGCCAGAGTGGGTCATTAAGTGATACATGCAAGGTGGAGAAAATCATTGGCATCTATTTTGAGTCACAGCAAACAGGTCTCACTCTCCACTTCTTCGCAGGTCATAGAGGCTGAGCAAGGGTATGGTCAGGGCTGAGTGCGGAGCCGCATTCCACTGCCAGGGGACCCAGGCACAGAACCCATGGCTGGCTGCCTGCATGATGGTGTTCTCCAGGGCTGGGAGAGCCGTTTGTGCTTGCGGTGTTCCCGAGGGCCACCAGAGGGCAGTATGGTCGCACACCCTGGCCTCCCTGGGTCCATCTTGGGAAGATTTGAGCAGTGGTTCCCAACCCCAGGAGATTCGATGCTTCTATTTTTTTTTTTTTTTGAAGATTTTATTTATTTGACAGACAGATCACAAGTAGGCAGAGAGGCAGGCAGAGAGAGAGAGGAGGAAGCAGGCTCCCTGCTGAGCAGAGAGCCCGATGTGGGGCTCGATCCCAGGACCCTGGAATCATGACCCGAGCCGAAGGCAGAGGCTTTAACCCACTGAGCCACCCAGGCGCCCCGATGCTTCTACTTTTAACAACTATTTTCTGATGTCCTGCTTCCACCTGAAGTGAAACCGATGGCTAATAAAATTTACCCCAGCAAATAGTAAATAGGATAACTTTGCTGTAAAGGAGAAAAGGGAAAAGTAACTTGTGATAAACTAATGAGTTTCAGTATGTAACACTCAAGACATAGTTGCTCCAGACCAACACCGTGGAGCAGCTGGGTGCTTGTGCCTATGGGCTGATCACTGTGAATGAAGACTTTCAATCGCAGGTTGATGTAGGGGTGTTACATTCCTGACGGAGAAGCACACCATGATTCTCTGAAATGGTAAACAACTCTGGTAAAATTAAAAAAGAATACAGTTGTTCCTTTTTGGTACTCTCGGAAATTTCATGTATCTTGCAACTGCAAAAACATTTTTATTTATGCATAAAATAGCTTGTGCTCTTATAATTATAAGCAAGCTTGTTCACCAGGTCCTACGGGACAGTCCAGGGGGGTGAAACTCAGTTCTTTTTTGTGAGCAACAGCCTTTGCTGAGAACTCTAGCCCATGCCAGAGGATGTTAGATGCCCTGTCTTTCCACCCTGACCTAAGCCACCTGAGAGCTGGAGCTCTGTGTCCCATTACAGGTCCACAGACGCTGCAGAGTGCCCAAGATGGTATTCAGTCCAGACTCACTGAGTACTGTGGCCTGAGTCCCTCCTGTGTGTCTGGGGTGACTATCGGCCAGCCTGAGTCTGTGGGACTGGTCAACTTGAGGGCTTGGACCCCGAGTAGTGAGGGCTGATGTAGACTGCAGCCAGACAGGAGATGCCTCTCAAATCTCCTGGCAGAGAGGAAAATCTGAGGTTTCATGTTTCCTTAAGCAAGGTCTGTCTATCCACAAGGGCCCTCTCACTCCCCTGGCACCCCTGGCACGTATTCTCTTTGTAGTTCCCAAGACAGGCTGCCTGTCCTGGTGGGAAGAAATGGGTAATTGGTTCCAAAACTCACTCTCTGGGCGAATCAGTGGCCCCGCAGAGTAGCTGCATTCCAGGACCTTGGTTAGGATAGAAGGATAAGGAAGTCCCTTTCTGGAGCCTCTGGGGGAAGGGCTGAAACCCAGGCCTCCGACCTCCTGCACAGCCTCACCCAGCCCAGCTGCCCCTGGCACCCTGCTGCCTGGTGGGAAGGTTCATTTCACATCTGGGCCAGAGCAGCTCTGGTGTTCTTTCCTTATCCTAGAGTCCACTGCTGACGGCTTTTGCAGCAGAGAGGTTGGTGGCTGACCCCAGCCTGGTCTCGGGGGTCTCCGTAAAATGAGTGGGGACAGTTGGGTCAGTGAGTCCCAGGCCTCATCCACTAAAGTTCCACCTTTGCCATTCTTTATATCCATGTACTATATGTACTTGTTATTTATCTTGAGATGATCCAAGGAGAGAGGTTTAGTACTTGCTGGTGAGTGGTCAGTTTTACACACGTTTACACGTTATACACGTTTCTACTCCTTTGACCAATTTCCAGGGGATGCCAAGGATAGCCAAGTTCCATTTATTTGTTCATATATAAGCATGATCGAGGATGTTGTAAATGAGGTGATTTATAGCATTGATTATAGAATTCCCTCTGATCATCTGATTAGGTCATAGGAATTTGAATTTCTACTGAAGCTTTACTTTTTTTTTTTAGTCTTTTTTTTTCTTTTTAAAGATTTTATTTATTTATTTGACAGAGAGAGATCACAAGTAGGCAGAGGCAGGCAGAGAGAGTGAGAGGGAAGCAGGCTCCCCGCCGAGCAGAGAGCCCGATGCGGGACTCGATCCCAGGACCCCGAGACCATGACCCAAGCCGAAGGCAGTGGCCCAAACCACCAGGACCCTGAGACCATGACCTGAGCTGAAGGCAGAGGCTTACCCACTGAGCCACCCAGGTACCTCGAAGCTTTACTTTCAAAGTGCCCTCCTGTCTCCTCCCGATGTGCCAGAGCACAAATGCCTAAAAATATACCCAGACAAGTAGAGTTCAGTACACTAGGATTTGTTCACCCCAAGAATTTAGAATACTGGCAAAAACAGTAGAAACATAGTTTGGGATGGGATAGAAATGTCTGCTTGATTGTTCTGGACCCCCGATCTGAAGCGATTTTCATTTTAGAGTTTCCATGATTATAGCAATTATCTCTGAAAGATCTTTGTCCACACTGATTTGGATGAAATTCTCTGGAGCCGATGGGGGCTCCAGAGTTTCGAACTGGGACTCCAGTAACTCAGGGGGCATAAAGTGTCCTTTTCTCTTGAGTAAACGCCCAGAGATGACCTCATACGACCCACTCAAATGGACCACGAGGAGCTTCACTTCAGCTGGGTGTTTGTCCTTCCCCGTCTCATCACACTTTGCGGATGCACCATCTTTTCCTCGTATTAAGATGTCTCTGTACGCTTTCTTCAGAGCCGAACAGGCTAGAACCACATGCTGCCCAGAGGCTACATCTCTGTTAAAAAAAAGGGGGGGGGGGGAGTGGGACTAAGGAATGCGGACATTTGGAATAACTGGTGCTGGATTCTAGGATGAAGACCGGTCCTACTCCTCTACCAGTGAAGGCATTACAAAATGGTGGTCTGGTATCAGGCAGTCCTGGCTTTAAGGCAAAGATCTTCCTTCCACTAGTGAACTGAGCTGTCTTGGGCAAGGTATTTACCTCCCTGAGCATCACTTCATCTCTTAAATGGCGCCCCTTAGAGCGTCTGTTGGTAGACTTGTGAGGAAGAGTTGGGCAACATGCCCAGTACACAGGAAGTTCTTGGTAGGTGTCAGCTCTGCTCCTGCAAATGTAGATGTGGCCACCGCAGGTGGACATGGGTGGCTGCTGGTAGATGCCTGTGCCCCACACACCTTGGCTCAGGTTTTCCACAGGTGTTCCGTGATTTGAAACTCAACTGGCTTCTCCCCCTTCCTACTCTACAATATGCTGGGAGGCTGGTGAATTTACCAGTGCAGAGCTGGAGAAAGCAGGTGAAAAGGGGAATATCAGACTGTCTGTGGTCAAGGGGAACAAGATATAAGAAGCGTCCAGGGATATGCTAAGAAAAAACCTGAGCCAGAAATAGAGGCAGCGTGACTGGGCAGCACAAAGGGAAACCAGTGTGCCCCGAGACTGCCCAAGTAAGTGAGCCCCCTCTCCCACCCAGCTGCTGTGTGCCCCTGTTCATGGTCAGGAGAGGCAGCCATCTTCTGGCTGGGAAGGGACTCAAGTAAAGAGGTGAAGGATAAAACTCTGGCTTGGGTACTTTGGTAGAATGTTTGTTTTAGAACTGAGAATTCTGCAGGTGTCTGCCTTTGCTCTACGGACAATGTACACTTGAGATCCAGTGGATGGAGTGCATCAGCAGCAGCGAACTTACGTACCTGGGCCGTCTGGCTCTTCCCAGAGGCCATGGTTGAGAGCTCGTTTATTCTGGGTCTGGATGTCTGATCGCTGCTTTCCGGAGGATCTTAACTTCTGCTTCTATCACAGGTCAGTGTATTTGATCTAGTCTACTTATGTTAAGACCCACTTGGGTAGGAGTTCTCAAACCTTGAAACCCTAAACTCAAAGCCTATGCAAAGACAAGGTTGCCAGCTATGTCAGTGCGTGTGACAAAGTAAACTGAATTTTAAATCTTAAGTATATTTTAATTGCATATGGTGCAAATGGCTTTAGATTTATAACATAAGAAATGTCATCTTCATTTAGAAACAAGATTTATAAGCCATTCCCTGCCTTTTCTCTATCCTCCTCCACATCCCAACCAGGATTCCCAGGGGTCAGTTCCTCAGATGGGTGGAGGGGACCTCATTTGCTCAGAGGCATGATACAGAGCAGGACAGTTTGGGACTCCCAATTCTGGTGACTGATTATCTGTTCACTTACAAATGACCCCAGGTCTTCCCTGGTTGCCACAGCTTGGAGCTGGGGTAAGAGGTAGAGACAAAGATGTGACTAGAACAGTCAGTGGTGTCATTGGTTACCACCTTTCCAGCACTTATGATATTTTCAATACCGTTCTGAGTGCCTCCCATACCCTGTCTCACTAATTCTCACAATATTCTGTGAATAGGAACTACACCCCCATTTTCAAAGAAGAAACAGACTTATGGAAGCCAAATGGCTGACCAAGATTCCCAGATGATAATTGCGGAGCTGTCTAGGCAGTTCATTTCCAGAACCCAACTAAATTAAACGTGGGTTCTGGCTGATTTAAATCATTGTTGGTTACTTGATAGAAGTGCACTCCATTTCTGTGATCCTTTACCATCAGCCAGTTGTGATTTCAAGAATGTATTTTTTGCCTTTTTTTTTTTTAGATTTTATTTATTTACTTGACACACAGAGAGATCACAGGCAGGCAGAGAGGCAGACAGACAGAGAAGGGGAAGCAAACTCCCTGCTGAGTAGAGAGCCCGATGTGGGGCTCAATCCCAGGACCCTAGGATCATGACATGAGCCGAAGGCAGAGGCTTAACCCACTGAGCCACCCAGGCGCCCCTTGCCTCTACTTTTTTTTTTTTTTAAGATTTTATTTATTTATTTGACAGACAGAGATCACAAGTAGGCAGAGAGGCAGGCAGAGAGAGAGGGGGAAGCAGACTCCCTGCTGAGCAGAGACCCTGATGCAGGGCTCGATCCCAGGACCCCGGGACCATGACCCAAGCCGAAGGCAGAGGCTTCAACCCACTGAGCCACCCAGGAGCCCCTTGCCTCTACTTTCTGATGAGTTTTCTTTACTCATAGGCTTAGGTGAAGGCCTGATGCTCTCTTACCTTAGTAAAATGTCATGTAAGTCGCAGAGCCATGGTATCCTGTCCTGAAATTAAAGCAGACACAAAGTGACTTTCCCAGGTATTTTTTATTTGTACAGAAACACAGTTAATCGTGTTCATCAGTGTTACAGTCCAGAGAAATCTTTGTGGTTTTGAGAAGTAGGCCGTGACAAGGCTGTGGGGTCAAGTCTCTGGGCAGTTAAGCACAGGAACATTAGGATGGGAATAGCGCCCTTGAAGAAGAGACGGGAAGCTAACGTGTGCTCGCCCTCCTGTGCTGTAACTGCTCCTCTCCCCCACCTGCAAGCCAGGGAGCGGACCCTCACAAGACCCTGACCATGCTGGCGTCCTCATCTTGTACTTCCAGCCTCTAGAACTGTGAGAACTGAATGTCTCTTGGTTAAGCCCCCAGCCTGTGATATTTTTGTTACAGCAGTCCAAGCTGACCAGAACTCATCTGAAAAACCATCTGGGCCTGGGGCCTTTTCTGCAGGGAGATCTTGGATTATGGATTCAGCTTTTTTAAAAAAGCATTATGTCATGTTCAGATTTTCTATTCTTGATTCAGTTTTGGTATCTGAGAGAGCAGGACGAGATCACACATACAGTTAGATCTCAGGACCCTCCTGATTCTTAAGCCAGATGCAGCATCGGCAAGGTCGTATTCCCATTTGGGGGGAAAAGCAGAGTAGTCTCTGCCATCAGTCACTGCCATCCAAGCCCATTTCCCCCACAGTAATTTACATTTTTCTAAGAAATTGTTTTTTAAGTCTTTAAGTCTTCAAATTTACAATTTAAGTCTTTAAATTTACAAACATCACCAGTTTGTTCAGAGCCCTCTTTTCATTCCTACTCTCAATTGTGCTTTCTTTCCACTCTTGATCAGTCTTATTAGATACTTGTCTATTTTTATTTTTCAAACAGCTATTATTCCATTAATTTCAGCATCCATTTCTTTTTTCTTTTTTTTAGATTTATTTATTTATTTATTTGACAGACAGATCACAAGTAGGCAGAGAGGCCGGCAGAGAGGAGGAAGCAGGCTCCCCGCCCAGCAGAGAGCCCGATGTGGGGCTTGGTCCCAGGACCCTGAGATCATGACCCGAGCCGAAGGCAGAGGCTTTATCCCACTGAGCCACCCAGGCACCCCCTATTTTTTTCCTACATATTCCTTTTTGTTTATTGTTTTTCCCTACTTGAACATTTAGCTCATTACTTTCCATTCTTGTTATTTTTCTAGAAATGCTTCCAGAGGCCATAGATTTCCTTCTAAGTAATGTTTCAAAGGCATCCCATAAGTTTTGGTTGACAGCACTTTTGTTGTACATTTCTAAATAGAGGGGAGGGCACAATCCAAGACTGGGAGTGTTAAAGATGTGTACAGGGACTCTTGAGTAAATGTGTGAAGCAGATGCTTCTTAGCCCTGGTGAACAGTGTGCAGTTGGCAGTGAGGAAGGTCAGGAGAAACTGCCTCGACTAGGTGGTCAAGAACTTGAGTGACCTGCTAAGAAAGGTTGGGCTTTACTCTAAGCGTATTAAGACTTGGAGGCAAGAACTTCAATTTTGTGTTCACATTTGTGACAAAAGGGAGTGACTGAGATTTCTTCTTCACAAAAGCAGAAATTGGAACTAGGAGATACTAAAGCATATTCACTCAACTCTGTGAGTGGTTACTACAGATGATAGGATAAATTACGAAAGTCAGACACACAGAAAGAAACTTAGGGGAAAGAGAAGAGGAAACAGCATAACCCAAATGAGCATCTCTGCCTGCTGGGTCTGACATTCAAGGTCATCTCCTTCCTGATGGGTGTCCCCTGCCCTGAGCCCAGTGCTGGAGGTAGTGGGCACAACAAATGTTCTAGCAGGAGTTCAATCAGAACATCAAAAGGGCAGAGAAAGATTCCTGGGCCTCTGGTTTTAGTGATGTGAAAGAAACATCTATAGACATGAAGTGTCTTCTGGAAGGGGATGGTTAAAGGGAGAGGGAGTTGGAGCTCAGAGGGACAACTTGGGAGCCCAAGTAGGCCCAGCACTGCTGGGGGAGGCGGACGGAGCAGAAGGAAGGAGCGGGTGGGGAAGAGCAGTGGCCAGGGCCCAGTGTTTACCTGGTGCAAAAATGAACTTGAGACTACAGAGGAAAGAACACATGTCAAGAGAATATAGACCCCAAAAAAGAGAGGAAAAAAACCTCTATAATTCAAACTGTAAAATTTGTAGGTATTTAAAAAAATAAAGCCAAGAGTGATATATTCTGTAAAAAGAGTTTCCAGTACTTCCCAAGTTTTCTATACAGGGCAAGTGTTACATTGATAATCAGGAAAATTTCTGACCAAAACCCCCTCATCCAGCAGACTGAAGTCTGCGTCAGTGTCACTGCGGGCTGCTGGGACAGCATGGACCTGGCGCGGGGTGGGGGAACGCTGGCAGCTTGCAGATCCTTTATCATCATCATCACCACACAAATACCCCCTCACAGCCTGAGTGCCATATCCACTAGAGGGTCCTGTCATGATGGGCGTGTTCTCTGTACCTTCTGGGTGGTAGCCACGGGCCCCGTGTAGCAACTGAACACTTGGGCCGTGTAACCCCAGAACTGGGGTTTACAGTTTAGTTTATGTTCATTTACATTTAAATAGCCTGAAGGAGCCCCTGGAATATTCAGCACAGGTTCTCTGTCTTCAAACTTCAGCCCTCTGAGCACGAAACCCTCCCCAAGCCTTCCCCAGAGGAGGCAGTACCCCTGCCTCAGACTTTCCACTGGGGCCTCCTCACAGGATCCTGGCGGGGGCGTGGGGAGACACGCAGAACTGTTGCTAGAGGGGCCCCCGGTGCCAGTGCAGCTGTGATCCACACCTTCACTCTGAGTTCTCCTCACGAACGTCAACCGTCTGCCATTCTAGCTCTTTCTCTCCCCGGAAGGGAGAAAGTCTGAAGTCTGGCTAACCTGTACAGTTTCTCCTCAATATATTTAGTGACTCATTATGTTTCCTCCAGTAACCGATAACCTTTTCTTCCGTACAATAAATTCCTTTTCTGAACTCTACCCTTCCCCCCATCCAGACTGCCCACTTAACAAGCCTCGCGTGTGAACAGGAGGGTGTTTAAAGGTCATTTGAAAACTCCATCCATTTGGGTTGCTTTACCTCGTTCTTTAACTTTTATTTGCACTTGTGCTCGCTTCGGCAGCACATAAACTAACTTTTATTTGCACTCACCAAGGAGAAAACCCTGGCACGGTCACATTTACAAACTCAGTAGAAACGGTTTATGTGATGCATACATGTACGCATAGATACATTAACGACAACGGTAAGTTATATTTACTGAATGCTTTGGGTACTTCACTGTGCATATTTTTTTTAGTAGTATCTCATTTAATCTTCCAAAGCACCCAATGAAATGGGTCCTCTTAATATCCCTGCTTCACAGGAGGAAAAGGAGGCACAGAGAGACTAAGCCATTGGCCAAAGGGCACACAGGCTTCGTGGTGGAGCCAGGCTATCTGCACTATGTCTTTATCTCTACCATAATGTCATTATTATGCTCCAGTTACTATTCTGTATCTCTTTTATGGTTCCCTCCTTCTGTCCCCTAAAGTCAAATGTCGCAAACTTAATTTTGATGGTTCAAAGTCTGAATCTTGGCCAGCTCAAGCCATCCTCCCTGAAACAGAGACAGGTGTATGCTCAGAGTCCCTAGAACTAGACCTAGTGATGGTGGGGGACTCCAGTCCCTGGAGGCCGGATAAGAGGACAAGAGTGAGCCCGCTCAGTACAGCTGGGACCGAGGTCACTTAGAGTGGCAACCACAGCATTGGTCTTCGGCCAGTTCCACTCTGTTCCTGCCCTTTGGACGCCCCAGCCCTTACCCCTCCCCTGAGCTACGGCGAGTTACGCCAGCGAGTCCAGTTTGCACCTGTGTTTTGGGAGGGACCCTTAGGAAGTGGTCCCATGACAGTGCATAAGGAGTGAGGTGCTCTTCATTCCTGCACTTACGACTGAGTCACAGGTATCTTCTGATGTTGAATGTGCGGCCAGCCCTGGGGATATATAATGGTCATCAGAAAGGCCACAGTTCTTGCTCTTTCATAAGTAGAATCGGGTTGCAGAGATAAATACTAATCAAATTCTCACACCATCAAATGCCAGCTTGCAGCTGGGACCCGGGCTGTGTGGGCTGCGGTGCTGTGAGAATTTATTACAGGAGGTTTTACTTCAGTAGGCCCAGGGGGGCTTCCCTAAGTGGCACAGGAGCTGAGCTGTGGATAGGAGCAGGGTGCATTTCAGAAGTGAGGGGACAGAAGTGCCCTTCAGACAGTGGGACCAGCAGATGCAAAGGCCTGTGGGGAGCAGCGGGGCAGCAGGAGTGACTGACGGGGCCAGGGTGGCTCTGGTGGAGAGAGGGAGGGAGGGTACCCGAAGAGAGTGGAGTGGGGCATGTTGAGGCCTTGGGCTGTTTGGTCTTGACCCTGAGATGGATGGGACACTTCCAGAGGGCTAGATTTGAATCTGTAACGATCCTTCTGGCTTTGGGGTGGTGGTGAGGTGCTGGCGGCAGCTGAAAGGTGTGGGGAGGAGGAGGAAGGCAGAATCTCTAGAATTACGTCCTGCAGATTAAAAGCCTGCAGCGAAGTGTCCTGGCAGGCCCTGCCCAAGCGGGGATGGGGTGGGGTGACTCTTAGCTCTGTGTTCAGAGAGCAGTTCAGGGCCAAAGCTGACCACGTGCAGGACCGCGGGTGCCTGGCTTTGGAGTGCTGTGTACGAGTCCTCTCGGGCAGGAAGTCTCCTACACCACGTGCTGGGAGAGCCCCACCTGCGGCTCCCAGCCGGAGCGTCTGGGTTGGAAACAGTCAGCAAATGTTACCTGGTCATTCAGGGGGATCCCTTTTCCCATCTTCGTTCGGTTTTCCTCTGGGTGATAGTCATCCGCATCATAGAATTTCCATCCCAGCTTTAAGAACAAAGTGAAAGGGTGTAGATGACAACCACCATTACTGACACTACGGGGCAGGTGTGGAAATGGGCAGCCTGGGACCACCCCTCCCCCATCTCCCCTCCCCTTGTGGTCCCCCTCCCTCCATCAGCCACCCTCGACGCGGGAGCAGGGAGGCTGTCATGCCACATCCCTGTCCCTGCTCACTGGGCTGCTGCTCCTTCATTCATCACTCTTGGTCATCACCAAGATGTAAACCAAGACTGCTCCACTGGGGTTCACAAGCCACACCCATGGCGAGTTTTACAAACCACTATGGGCCAGAACGAAAGTGCACCAAGGGAGAGAAGCAAAGAGACAGTGCCGTGGGACTCGTCATTGGGAGGCATCAGAACAGGTTACCTCGGAGGCCAGCAGGGCGCCCACGGTTGATCTGTGGAGAGGACACAGAGGTTCAAGTGACGGCCCTTCCCAACCCCTGCATGCCCCCTACCATGCAGGGTGCCCTGGGAGACAGCAGCCACTGCGCCATGTTGAAACCCAGTAATTTCATGATACTCAAGCAGGGACAGTAATGCTGTCAGGCCTAGAGTCAAGAACATGTCCGTGTTCTCCACGAATTTAAATAGTTACTGAATTACCACTAATTTTCCTTCCCAAAAAGC
The DNA here is from genome assembly GCF_922984935.1 of Meles meles. NCBI lineage: Eukaryota > Metazoa > Chordata > Mammalia > Carnivora > Mustelidae > Meles > Meles meles. The sequence continues at coordinate 71,022,415 of NC_060076.1, forward strand.
AATATATGAGATCTCACTAAACTTCTGAAGTTCTTTCTGAAGTTTTTTGGTCCCTGTTCTAGAGATCATTATGTTTTGGGGGGAAAAAGAGCTGACGAGAGATGAGATTTTACTGAGGGTACTGATGGAGGTCTGACAGGTTTAACCTCCCAGCACAAGGTTCAAGGAACTCATACAAGCATTACCACCTTGCCTGGGGCTTCTTAAAAACTAAAATGAAGTTCGGAATGAGAAGTCAGCCTGGGAGGGAAATGGTGTCTGTGCGATGTGTGTGGTGAGGACGTGGTGTTCCCCCAGTGCGCAGCACTCGGTGCAAAGGGCTTGGGTCCCAGTACCTAACAGCTGGCTACAGTCTCCATGTGGCCACTGCCTGGCCACGTGCCTCCATGCCAGTCACCTTTCCCTCTACACCTGTTTTCTCACCTCCAAAATGGGGGAACCGAGCTACACGTACCCACTCACTTCTCGTTTCACTCAGCCAGTACTTACTGAGCACCAGCTAGTCCCCAGGATATGAAGATAACGAAAACAAAAACAATAAAAACAAAACCCTGCTTACATTCTAGCTGGATTCAAGGGTCCTGTCTCTTTTGTGAAGAAGGCCTCGAGGAGACCTCATGTTAAAGACACACGTGTACTCCCAACTGAGACCTGCTCCCCAATGTGACCAGAGGACTGCAAAGGGCTGTAACTTCTCCCATGAGGTTCACCGTGCTGATGCTCACACAGGGGGACACACTGCAGCCTACCAGTGACCAACTCCAGGGCCGGGGAAGCCAGAGCTGGGCATGACCGAAATGACACTGAAGCCCAAGTTAGATGAGCCAGGGATGAACACGTCAGCAACCACTCACAAGCTGAAAGAGGAGCTAACTAGACTAGGGTGTAGACGGGCAGAGACAGCAGGAAAAGGAAAAGCCACTGTCCACTGCTCTATCCAAACCTCCTAAGCCAGAGAACGCAGGACCTGACATGGACTCGGACAAGGACGCCTGGCACAGTGCTCGGCTCGGAGGAGACTGGTTGGAGCAAGGATTACAAACCGGTCTGGGACCCAGGGATCTCCAAGCAGGTTAGTCTAAATCAGGATCAAGGAGATTGAAAAGGACTGTAGGACAGTGGTGGTAGGCTGAAGCACAGATTAAAAGCAAAAGATATTCAAAAGGTCTGAACCTGAGGGTGGCTTCACGAAGGCTGTTAAAACATAAAGGAAACTAACATTGCCACCTATTCACATAGCTCTGTTCATTCATTTGTTCATTCATCCATTCAGTCAGCAAATATTTCTTGAGCACCTACTACATGCCAGACATTGTTCTAGACAGAGAGGGCAGTAAACAAAAAGCAAAAAGATCCCTTGCATTTAGGTAGGAGAGGGGGAGGCAATAAACATAGTGAAAAAGTAAAATTCATGCTTGACATTGTTTTAATAGTGGTTTAACTATCATCTTTCTGGTGTGAGACTTGTTCTCTTGAGCCATTTTTCCCCCCTCTCATATCTAATGGCGTATAATTTAAAATCCTGCAGGGCCCTAACAAGGGCTCACAGAAGTCATCAAAGAACTCAGTGTTCTACATCTGTTGATCTATATAATCATTCTCATTTTATTACTCAGTCCCTCAGCAACAGTTGACTCAGAACTTTAACCGTCAGAGTGCCCAGGGCTCAGTTCCTGGCCAACTTCTTGATCTTTACTCACTCCCCTGGTTATCTCAACATCTTATGTCTTTAAATATATCTGTGCACCAAGAATTCCTACATTTATATCCAAAGTTCCTCTCCTGAAACTCTGGACTTGGATAGCCAATCATCCACTTGACAAACCCACTCAGGTGACTGATAGGCAATTCACCACATCCACACTGAACTATGCTGTTTTTTCCCCCAAAACCTGCTCTGTCTACTGCTTCTCCATCAGTTAATAATAACTCCCTTCTTCTGGATACCCAAGTCAAAAATTGCGAAGTCATCCTTGACACCTTTCTCCCTCGCTCATACCCATCGACACATCTTTCTGGTTCTTCCTTCAGAATATCTCCAGCATACAGCCACTTCTCCTCACCTTCATTGTTTCTCTGACCTCATCTCCCATCACTCAGCCACAACCGATCCCCTGGTAATCCACTATGAAACAAAGCCTCCGGGCCTTTGCCCATGCTATATTCCCTTTGCCTACATTGCCCTTTCCCTAGCTGGCCACCAGGCTTAGTCCCTCACTTCTTGTGAGTCTTGCCCACATACCACTGCCTCAGAGGAGCCTTCCCTCACCAACCTGCCTGCTGTTCTTTGTTCTACTTACCCTCCTTTATTTGCCCCTACCACTGCCTACCACACTGTGTACATGTATTTATCCACTTCCCTCTCTGTTTCCCTCCCACACTAAGATGTAAACTCATTGAGGGCAGGGATTTTATCTGTCCTGTTCATTATATATCAGTGACATGGAGTCAGGATCAAGCTCTATAAATAGTTACTGAATGCATGAATATCATAACCATATAAATTATATGGTTTCACACACTCCCCCATCTGCTTCAATGCAGATGAATTACCCAAGCTCACACAACCAGGCAGCAGCAGCACAATCAAGACCCCGGGCTCTCGACTTCCACTACATCACAGCACAGAAGCAGTCTTACATTCAACTTCTTCAAAGCATACAACAACTAGGGATTTTCGGGCTTCATGTTTTATTTTAATTTTATTCAAAGGCTCCCAAATCATTTTACTTTCTCAAGCGATGAGGCTAAAAATGCCACAGTAGGGGCGCCTGGGTGGCTCAGTGGCTTAAAGCCTCTGCCTTCAGCTCAGGTCATGATCCCAGGGTCCTGGGATCGAGCCCGGCATCAGGCTCTCTGCTCTGCGGGGAGCCTGTTTCCTCCTCTCTCTCTGCCTGCCTCTCTGCCGACTTGTGATCTCTGTCTGTCAAATAAATAAAATCTTTAAAAAAAAATAAAAATAAAAAAATAAAATAAATAAAAATGCCACAGTAATCTTAAAAACCTAAACTTTCCCACCTGGAGCAAGAGTCTTTGATATGTACTTGACCACACAAGCTAGTCGTGGTGCAGAAAATTCTAGAAGGGTACTACAGGTCTTTGAACTTAATGATATCCCACTTGATTAAGATTTGTCTTTTGCCTCCTGTGCCGAACGCTGCAGTAGCTGCCTTTTCGGGTAAAGGGCACGGTTAGATTTTGTTTGGTCTAATCAGGAAGCCAAAGTCTAGCTCCCAGCCCCCAAGATGGCCAGACTGGGCTGAGCAGAGGCTCTGGCGCACAGGGTGGTCCTCCTTGCAAACCCTTAGGGGGTTTTGGAACTCAATTTATTAACACTGACTTCCAGGTAAAGCTGATAAACGCTGATCACAGCACAGAGAAAACAGACCAGAAGGTGAAATGCCCTTTCTGAAATCTCATCGCACAAGTCCAGCAGCTCGCAAGAGGGAGCTGCCCCTCTGCCCAGCCTCACAAAGGTTTGTGGGAGTGGGACGAGGTTCGCCTCTGTGCTTTGGGCCTCGCACCCTTCCACCTCTTTCTGACAAGAGGCTCCCAGACATTGGCCCTGAGGACCAACCGAGCCAGGGCGGGCGGCGCCGCGGCAGGCGCTTCTTCACAGAGGGCTGCCTCTAGAGCCTCTCTGGGTAACGGGTCTCGGCGCCCCGGGGCGAGCAGGTTGGAGGGTGGGGAGAGAGAGCAGGTGCCCCGAGCCTCAGCTTCCTCATCTGCAAAGGGAGGCTGGAGGTTCCCCAGAACCCTGCGTACCCCACGGGCCCGGAACGGTGACGCCTCCGGCCTCTGCCGCGCGCGCCGCCTCCTCCAGGGCGCCCCCCGCAACCCCCCGTGACCCCCGCCCTCCCAGACCTACTTCCCCGAGCCGCTCACGCCCATCACCAGCAGCGCACCGGGCGCCGCCATGGCCGGGAGTCAGAATCCTTCCCGCGATCTTCCCCGGCCGGTACGCCCCGCCTTCTCCTCACTGAGAACCTAGCGGGGGGGAGTCACCCCGCCCCGTCCCCACCGCGTTGCTCCACCTCAGCCCGCGCCCCGCCCCGCCCCGCCCCGCCCCGCCCCGCCCCACAGCGTTGCTCCGCCTCAGCCCGCGCCCCGCCCCGCCCCGCGCACGCGCTCCCCGCCGCTCCCTGGCAGTGGCGGGGAAGTGGAGCCAGTCGGCGGCAGGAGCGGACAGGTTTCCGCCGCGCCGCTCCACCTGCTCCTCGCCGCCTACTGTCCTCCTACCCCAGACCCCAGCAGGGGAGCCTCGCCCTCGTCCTCCTCCACCAATGGAGATAGCTTTTTTTTTTTTTTTTAACTGTAGAAAGAATAAGCAGAAAATAAATTCACACTTTCCCACACCGTGCAGCATAAACATCCATCCTTTTTTTTTTTTTTTAAATCATTTTATTTATTTGGTTTTCGTCATAATAAGTGTAAACATCCGTTCTTAAAATGATCCCTCCTCCGGTAAGGACAGGTGGGTATGAATACTTTATGAAATTGGGATCATGCTGTAGACAGCCTATGGTAACCTGGCATTTTGTTTCAAGAGTAGGAGGCGGACATCTTTTGGTGTCGTATATAGATTGGGCCAAAGTGGCACAGGTCGTGGCTGTATGGCTCTGCTTTTTAATCTGGCTTCTGTCCTCTGGTAAGTTACTTAAAGGGAAGGACTATCCCCTTGAAGGGCTCATTTGCTTTAGAACAGTGTGTTATGTGTCATTTAAAGTATTTGATTAAAAGCACCTTTAACGACATTCTACCCAACCTCCCTTGTTACCCAAGTTCATATTACTGTGTCCTGGAAAACAATGAAGCTGACATAAATCGCTTACCTGATGAGTATTTCAATTAGCCCTGCACTAACTTTGTTTTATTCCTACTTAACTGGAGTGGAAGTTCCTGGATACGCATTTACAGATGAAGAAGTTGAGGGGGGGAGAGGAGGTGACCTTCCTTAGGCTCAGTTATGGCTGATAAAACTATCTTAAACATCTACCCTCCCCAGGACTCGGAATATGAATATTACCCTCCAGATGCTCTCAGGTATGTAGGGAACAGAGCGAGCAAATGCTGTAACTTGTGCTCTGCTTTTTGGCTTGGGCAAAAAAAAAAAAAAAAAAGTTCACATTGCTTTCAAAGTTCAAGCAGAACAAATAGTAGAAAGTCTGCCCCCCCCCCCCACCATGATTTCCATCCCAAGACATGTTCTAGAACCTCAGATTTGCTTTCCTAGTCAGGGTGGTGGCAGGAAGCAGCCCACTCAAGTTGGGTTGTTTGAAAAGCATTTAACAAAGGGACTGCTTACAGAGATGCAGCTAAGGTCAGTTAAAGCATCAAGGGGAAGTATCCTGTTTCCAGTAACTGACAGGAAAAATAGCCTTGGGAAGAGTGACACAGATAGCCCTTGTTGGCCCAAAGGAGGAAACCAAGAGATAAATGACCTCCCCTCCCTTCCTCTTGCCTTCTGATCTTCTGCTAGTGACCAAACCCCACTGTCCACATCTAAGTGGAAGGCAGAATTAGGGAGTCTGTTGAGCTGGCTCACGCATACCCATCTCCCAGGCATAGAGCAGGGAAGAGAAAGGACGAGAGTTATCTGATGGGGCAAAGGAAAGATACCCCAGCACTTCTGCTCTCAAGTCCTTAAAATAATCCTCCCGTGATTGCTTCCAGGGCAGAACTCAGAGATGCCCCTGAGAGCTGAATTTCACCTCATTGTTGTTGTTTTGGCTTCTGGAGAATGGTCCAGAGCTTCTCACGTGTTACTAATGGGCAACCCTGAGGCTGAACACCGATCAGGTATTAGGTCCTACCTGTCTACTGCAGGAACTGCTTTATTAACTAAGGCACATGGTGCCCTGGGAACTGGAAGAGACCGTTGGTGAATGGCTTCCTGCATGTGTTATCTAGGGACCCAAGCCCAGATCACCCCCATACTGAGGACAACTCATACTGTCTAGTAAACGGTGGCTGTGGAAAAGCTCCTATATGCAGCGGCCCATGACACAGGAGAAAGACAGGTGGAGTAGGGAAAACTTTCTCTTAATGCACACAGGCACTTCCCAGGGAAGCAAATCAGCTAATAGGATGAAGGGTTGGGCAGATATTCCCATAAAAGGTGCCTTACAAATCTGACCTGTCTCATTAAGAAGAGGTGAAATATGTACCTCTTCTCTTCCAGAAGAGTCCGTGATACTGATGCAAATTTGGGAATTCAGATAGATGCATGGCAGAGGTGTTTGGGTGGCTCAGTTGGTTAAGTGTCTGCCTTCAGCTCAGGTCATGACCCCAGGGTCCTGGGGTAGAGCCCCTTGTTGGGCTCCCTGCTCAGTGGGGAGTCTGCTTCTCCCTTTCCCTCTGCCCCTTACCCCCCCATGTTCTCTCTCTTTCTCCCTCAAATAAATAAATATAATATTTAAAACAAAAAACACTTAGATACATCAGAGAGCTCCACAGACCAAATCATAGCTAATCCCCTAAGTAGCCTTTTACATGCTCTCCTGGAGATAATGGCTGTGTATTTGCTTCACATCTTCATAAATTAAATAGGGTCACCTGACAGGCCCAAAACAAAGTTTACACAATGACAAAATGATTTCTGTTATCTCAGTTGATGCAGTAAAAAGCATATGACAAAATTCAGCATCTCTTCATTATCAAAATACTCCCCAGACTAGGAATACAAAATTCTCAACCCGACAAAGAGCATTTATGGAGCCCCACAGCTAACATCCCACTTAGCTTTAGACTGAATGTCTCCCCTGCGATGAGGAACAAGCAAAGATGGGTGCTTTCCCCACTTCCATTCAACGCTCTACCAGAGGTTCTAGTCCGCGTAGTTAGACAGGAAAAACAGAGGCATTCAGATTGGAAAGGAATGCAAAAAACTATAATTCCAGATGATATTATTTTGTAACATAGAGAACTCTAAAGAATGCACAGGGAACTATTAAAGTTAACAAATGGGTTCAACAAGGTCAAAGTCTGTAAGATCAACATACAAAAATCAATTGTATTTCTATATACTAGCAATAAACAATCTGAAAATGAGAGTAAAATTTACAATAACATTGAAAAGAGCAAAATAATTAGGGGAAATTTTAATAAAATAAGCATAGAACTTGTACTCTGAAAACTATAAAACATTATTTAAAAATGAAGGACCTAAATAAATAGACAGGCATCTCCTTTTCATGGTATGGAAGATGTAATATTTTTAAGATGGCAATACTCCCCAAATTGATTTACAAATTCAGTGCACTCTCCATCAAAATGGCTTCTTTACAGCTGGCTTCTTTACAGAAATTGACAAATGGATCCTAAAATTCTTTTTTTTTTTAAAGACTCTATTTATTTATTTGACAGACAGAGATTGACAGAGATCACAAGTAGGCAGAGAGGCAGGCAGATAGGAGGGTGGGGGACGCAGGCTCCCTGCGGAGCAGAGAGCCCGATGTGGGGCTCGGTCCCAGGACCCTGAGATCATGACCTGAGCTGAAGGCAGAGGCTTAACCCACTGAGCCACCCAGGCGCCCCATGGATCTGAAAATTCTTATGGAAATTTAAAGGATATAGAAACATTTTTTGTTTTTTTTTTTGAAACAATCTTGAAAAAGAACAAAGTTGGAGGACTCACAGTTTTCAATTACAATACATGCTATACCTGTATGTTTATAAAGAACAATGTGGTATCGGCATAAGGATACACATCCAGACAAATGGGCTAGATCTGATGGTCTAGGAATAAATCCATACATTCACGGGAAACTGATTTTCAACAAGGTTGCCAGGAAAATGCAATGTGGGAAGAATCATCTTTTCAACAGATGATGTCAAGACAACCAGAAATCAGCATGAATAAGAATGAAGTTGAACCCCTACCTAAACCATAGACAAAATTTAATCAAAATGGATCAAAGACTTAAATGTTAGAGCTAAAACTCCAAAGCTATTAGAAGGAAACATAAGCATAAATCTTTGTGAACTTGGAATAGGCAATGATTTCTTAGATCTGACACCAAAAACACAAGACATAAAAGAAAAAAAAGTGACAAGTTAGGTTTCATCACGATTAAAAACTTTATGCTGGAAAAGGTACCATTAGGGAAGTGAAAAGACAACCCACAGAACGATGGAAAATTTTTGCAAGTCACCTGATAGGGACTTGTATTTAGAATATATAAAGGAAACTACAACTCAATAATAAGACAAGTAATCCAGTGAAAAAATGAACAGGGGCATCTGGGTGGCTCAGTCAGTTAAACGTCTGCCTTTGGCTCAAATCATGATCTCAGGGTCTTGGTATCAAGTCCTGTGTTGGGCTCCCCACTCAGCAGGCAGCCTGGGTTTCCTTCTCCCTCTGTGGCTCCTGCTGCTTTTGCTCTCTTGCTTGCTCTCTCTCAAATAAATAAATAAGTAAATAAAGAATTTTTAAAAAGTGGACAAAACTCTTAACAGACCTTTCTGAAGAAGATACATGAATGGGAGATAAATACATGAAAATATGTTCAACATCATTAGCCATGAAGGAAATGCAAATTAAAATGACTGTAGATACCACTTCATGCCCACTAGGATGACTAGACTCAACAAGACCAGATGCCCTGCCCACCTCTGCTTGAATCTCAGTGTGGCTTTGGGTTTGTCACAACAGTGAGGGCCAGCAGCCTCGGGTCATCTGGAAGCAGCTCTTCAGGCAAGAAAGCCCTGGCACACATGCCACTGGCCTCAGAAAGAGTGTCCAATAGGAGGCACCTAAGAGAAGCCTGAGGGCACCGTCACACTGTATTTCCAGCACCCTCCTGGTTTTCCACAGCAACCATCTCAAACTTCCTGGCCTCTTCTCAGATCTCAGGTTGCCCTGCACCCACAGCCTCCTTTGCAGTCCACGGAAGACTGAATTCCATTGCCCATCTGCGGAGACAGAAGAATCCTCTGCTTCCTCCATTCCTTCCATTAAGATGTAGTGCTGAAAGGTTTTGGTCTCAGGACACTTCCACTCGTAGAAATTAGGGAGGACTCCAAAGAACTTCTGTGAATAGGCATGATATCTATTGGTATTAACTGTATTAAAGATTACCGTTGAGAAATGTAAAAAATATTTATTAATTTGTTTAAAAATAAAAATAATAAACCCATTACACACTAATATAAATAAACTATTTTTAAAAAATTATCTATATTTTCTAAAACTATAATTACTAATGAGAAGAGTGGCATTATTTTACATTTTTGCAAACATCTTTCAAGTCTGGCTTAACAGACATAAGTATTTAATAGGATACCTATTTCTGCGGTTGATCAATGTTGTTCTTGTTTGGCATAAATGAAGAAAATATGGCCTCTCATGGACACGCATTAGAAATGAGTGTGGGGCTCCTGGGTGGCTCAGTCGGTTAAGCATCTGCCTTCGGCTCATGTCATGATCCCAGGGTCCTGGAATCAAACCCTGCACTGGGCTCCCTGCTCAGCTGGAAGCCTGCTGCTCCCTCTCCCACTCTCTCTGCTTGTGTTCCTTCTCTCACTGTGTCTCTCTCTGCTAAATAAATAAAATCTTAAAAAAAAGAAAGAAAGAAAGAAAGAAAGAAAGAAAGAAAGAAAGAAAGAAATGGTGAGTGAGGGGCTCCTGGTTGGCTCAGTTGGTTAAATAACCAACTTTTGATTTCAGTTCAGGTTGTGATCTTGGGCCCTGGGATTGGGTCCCGTGTTGGGCTCATCCCAGAGTCTGCTTGGGGACTCTCTCCCTCTGAAAACTATAAAACATTAAAACCCTGTGCCCCTCCCCATGCTTTCTCTCTCTCTCTTAAATGGATAAATACATGTTAAAAAAAAAAATAAAAAGATGGTGGGTGGGGTGGAAGTGGGACTATTTTACAAGTCTTTTAAGAGAGTTGCCCATTGGGGCACCTGGGTGGCTCAGTGGGTTAAGCCTTTTGCCTTCAGCTCAGGTCATGATCTCAGGGGCCTGGGATCAAGCCCTGCATTGGGCTCTCTGCTCAGCAGGGAGCCTGCTTCCCTCTCTCTCTCTGCCTGCCTCTCTGCCTGTTTGTGATCTCTGCCTGTCAAATAAATAAAATCTTTTAAAAAAAAGAGAGTTGCCCATATTCTTTAGTATATCAAAACTTGATATATAGGGGTTTCTTAAAGTCTAGTTGCAATGTGGAATCTGAAACCATACAAATGAACTTTTTGTACTCTGTTACATTAAAATCCCTTCACCTGCCTTATACTTTGAATGGATCTTTTACCCATGCCATGATTTTGTAATATTGTGCATTGATCATTTGGAAAATGTTGATTCACTGATGGAAATGATCCAGATATTAACATACTTCACTATACAACAAATTTAAGCATCACCTTTGTATCACAATCGATCTCATTAGAAAGTTGTGTCTGTTGGGACGCCTGGGTGGCTCAGTGGGTTAAAGCCTCTGCCTTCGGCTCAGGTCGTGATCCCAGAGTCCTGGGATGGAGCCCCACATCGGGCTTTCTGCTCAGCAGGGAGCACTGCTTCTGTTCCTCTCTCTCTGCCTGCCTCTCTGCCTACTTGTGATCTCTGTCAAATAAATAAATAAAATCTTTAAGAAAAAAAAAAAAAGAAAGTTGTGTCTGTTAATGTCTTTGTTTGTTTATTCAGAAAAGTCATTAAATCTTGGGAAGCTGTCAAGTTCCCAAAGGATCACAGGGTTTGGGGGACCTCACTTTGAGAACTGTTTTAAGAGTTGATTATTAACTACTGATGAGGGGATTAGCTTCTGTTCTAATTACCTTTTTTTTTTTAAGATTTTATTTATTTATTTGACAGGCAGAGATCACAAGTAGGCAGAGAGGTAGGTGGGGGGTGGGGGGAGCAGGCTCCCTGCTGAGCAGAGACCCCCCCACTCAGGACTCCTTCCCAGAACCCTGGGATCATGACGATTTACCAACTGAGCCACCCAGGCATCCCTGTAAAATTGATTTCTATCAGGCTCCAGAGTTGATTAGGCCCAGAGAAGTGATTTTGATACAAACACAATCCACAACAAATGTGAAGGTATTTTATTAGCTATAAATCTGTTACAAAGTGTTAGTTTCTTTTTTAAAATTGAGATGTAATTGACATATAACATTGTGCAAGTTTAAGTTATACATTTCCATATTACAATGTGATCATCACCATAGCCTTAGCTGACACCTCTGTCATGTCACGTAATTGCCATCTCTTCTGTGTGGTGGGAACAATTAAGATCTTATCTCTTAGCGACTTCGAAGTTTGTAATACGGTATTGTCTGTAATCACTGCACTGTGCATGAGATCCCCAGGAATTATTTATCTGCTAGTTGCAAGTATGTACACTTACACATCTCCCTAGTTCCCTTGCTGGTTAGTTTCTTTTACTATAAGACTAATGTATCGGTCCCGGAGCTAACTTATGCATTTGTGATTTATGATTTAGCTCATCCTATTCCGGTTCCAAACACCTGATAAAACAAATTATTAATCAGAAGCTTCTTGGTGGGCATGGATTTGGAGTGAAAAACGCATTGAGTGGGCTCAGCAGATACTTACCGCAAGCTGTGAAGAGTCTAATGAGCCCTAGTTCATTACTCTATATTGTGCGCTCTTTCCTGTGCCAGGAACGACAGACTGTGTATTTGTAGTTCTTCCTCAGAGTAACGCACCCGTTCGTGTCCTTCCTCCGTCTTCCATTGGCTGTGTCTTTTCCTTACTGTGTTGGAAAAGCCTCTAATGTTTGTAACATAGTTTCCAATTTGTCTTTTATTACTTTATTCATAGTATTTTCTTTTTGCCTGTGAGGTCCAAGATTTTTATCTAATGTATATGCTGAAATTTTTTTTTTTAAGATTTTATTTATTTGACAGACAGAGACCACAAGTAGGCAGAGAGGCAGGCAGAGAGAGAGAGAGAGGAGGAAGTAGGCTCCCCGCCAAGCAGAGAGCCCCACGCAGGGCTGGATCCCAGCACCCTGGGATCACCACCCCAGCCGAAGGCAGAGGCTTTAACCCACTGATCCAGCCAGGCGCACCTGAAATTTTTTTTTTTTTTGAGTGAAGCTAGAAATCATGGCACTTTTATATAATACGCTGCAGTATTTTGATATTTACTTCTGTCATATCAACTAGGAATCACTTTACCAGCAGAAAAATGTTTGATGCCTATCAGAAAACTTATGCAATTAAGAGATTAGTAAATATTTTGTTATTAGTTGATAATTTTTTAAAAGATTTTATTTATTTATTTGATAGAAAGAGATCACAAGTAGGCAGAGAGGCAGGCAGAGAGAGAGAGAGGGGGAAGCAGGCTCCCTGCCAAGCAGAGAGCCCGATGCGGGACTTGATCCCAGGACCCTGAGATCATGACCTGAGCCGAAGGCAGTGGCTTAACCCACTGAGCCACCCAGGCGCCCATTAGTTGATAATTTTAATCATTTACTGGCGATGCTTATTTATAGACAAGATTAGCATGTGTCTAAAAGTGAAAGAAAATGTATGGAAGAAAAAATACAGTCGAGAAAATTCTATTCATAAATTTACTTTAATTCTGTGGATTGATAAAATATGAATTGTCATTGTATGATTTTAGTTGGTCCATCTCATGGGAAAATGAGTGTTTCTTGGGAACATACAGTACAAAACTCTATGTCATAATTCTGAATTTTTACTCTGTGGGACCTCTGATGGATATTCAGGAGACATATGGACCCAAAATTTTCAGTTAATTAAAAAGTATATTGATCACAAGTTTTAAAATAATAAACATAAAACTGAACCCTTAAAAATGAATGATAATTGGAGCACCTGGATGGCTCAGTCAGTTAAGGGTCTGACCCTTGATTTCAGCTCAGGTCTTGATCTTGGAGTCATAAGTTCAGGCCCCACCCTGGAACTCAGAGTAGAGCCCAGTGTGGAGCCTCCTTAAAAAAATTAATGGTAATGGTTTCATACCGATGGGAAGGATTACACTGGTATCTGTCACGAGGTATCTATATACACCTTGATGAAAAGCTGAAGTATTACGTTAAGTTCAACACCTTCATTGGTTTATTTCTTTAGACTTGACCTCTATGGATTTAGTGATTCACGGTGATGAGTCAGGCTGACAGCAGGTGCTGGACGCCTGTCAGATGGTGTTGGAGCACACGGAAATGACGGACAGAGCTCGCTGGTGGCTGTATTCAGAGAGTAATCCAAGCGCATGTCACACATATGTTGCCATGGAGAAGGGTTCCTACTCCAGTCTGGCTTCATTCAGTCCTGGAAAGTCATTCTTTATGTTCTACAAGCATCTGCATATGGTGTGAAAATATGCCCAGCAACATGCCCTTGATTTTATTCTTGAACAAATGAAGAGCCAGCAAATGTGGGGAAAAAGCCAAACTTCACAATTAGTTGCTTGCATAATTGTCCCTTACTCTGCTGATCTCCTGATAGCCTTTCCCCTCTTCACCCCCGCCGCATTAAAACTTGAGCCATTTTGCACCTGAAGGAATGGGTAAGACAGTTCACTGGAGTCAATTGAAATGATAAAAACAATCCTTACTTTGCATTATTGGCATCGTAAAATAATGTCTGTCTTTGAAAAATATGATGCCTTGCTTAATTCAAAAACAGTAAAATGAAACAAAAAATCATTTTTTGAGGCAATTCGAGTGAAAATCATTCCTCATCCTCAGTACAAAGTAATCTGAAAGGAAAAGAAACCCAAATTCTCTACATCATCCATCTCTGTAAAAGGAATGTTAGGTTTGGGGTGCCTGGGTGGCTCAGTTGGTTAAGCAGTTGACTCTTGATTTTGGCTCAGGTCAGGATCTCAGGGTTGTGAGATCGAGGCCCGCCTCACTCTGCTGGTGAAGGAGTCTGTTAAAAATTCTCTCTTTCCCTCTCCTCCCCACCCCCAACTTGCTCTCTCTCCAAAAAAAAAAAAAAAAAAAAAAAAAAGAAAAAAGAAAAAAGAAAAAGAAAAGACAAGGAAAAGAAAAGGTTAAGTTCTCTATTCTCTGACGGAGTATTTCAAATTTTGATTGTGCTTGGGCACACCACTTAAATTGGGGGAGCTGAGTCCCTTCACATCATTGAAGTGAAGCTGAAAGCATTTGTAACCTGTAAGATGTTATAGACACGCTGACAGCTTCTATTAGTTGATACCAACTTAGAAGAAAGTTGTTCAAATGTAAGTCTGTTCCTCTCTTAGCTACCGTATTAGGTGTTACTATATCACAGTAATAGATACTATTTTTGTTACTATGCTACATTGATATATATTTTGATAGTATCTCTCACTATATTACTTATCGAGAGTAAGAGGCTAGTGAGGCGACAAACCACAAAACCTTTGAAGTGTATGAACAACTTTCTTTTCTTCTTTTAAAGATTTATTGGTTTGTTTGTTTATTGGGTGTGGGGGGAGAAAGAGAGTAAGGAGCAGAGGCAGAGGGAGAAGCAGGCTCTCCGCTGAGCAAGGATTCTGCTGTAGGACTCATCCCAGGACCCCGGGATTGTGACCTGAGCTGAAGACAGACGCTTAACCCACTGAGCCACTGGGGCATCCCAAGCAACTTTCTAAAAAATATAATTATTATGGGACGCCTGGGTGGCTCAGTCCGTTAAGCATCTGCCTTTGGCTCAGGTCAGGATCCCAGGGTCCTGGGATGGAGCCCTGCTTCGGGCTCCCTTCTCAGCAAGGAGTCTGCTGCTGCCTCTCCCTCTGCACCTCCCCCTGCTTGTGCTCGCTCTCTCTCTCAAATAAATAAATAAAATCTTTTAAAAATAGCTATGTAACTGTTGAGAGTGTGGTAGGGTGAGCATTCGGTGGCCACTACACAGACCAGACTCCACTGACTTGGGCGCCTCGTTCTGCTTCCTCTGCAAGCTTCTCTAAAAAACCTGATATGGCTGAGATCGAGCAATCTGCCAGATGGCAGTGGAAGGGAACAGAAACCCAAGAGAAGAACCCACTATCCACAAAAGAAACCACTAGACAGGAGAAGTGAGCAGGTGAGTCGGAATGAGGCAGGCGCCGCCAACATGCGCTGCACCTTCCACAGGCAGTGCCTTCATGTTTTACTGCTTTTCGTGGTTTTTAACTTTGTAATTTTGTGCAAAGAGGTTGGATCAAGTTTAAATGACTGTATCACCCCTTTTCACATCAAAGAGTGGGGAACTACTGACAAGGAGCCGTGTCGGTCTTTCCCACCTGCTGGCTGGCTGGCAGGGAAGGAAAAGAGCCTTCGTGTTGGTGAAGGAAGTCTCCGGTGGGATGACAGTGAAATCTAGAGTAAAAACCGAGCTGGTCCTAGGTGCCCTGCAGGCTGTAAGCTGCGGTTTAATCAGTGCCGTTTTGTTGTTGTTGTTGCTCCAGTGGTCTTAATTATTGGAACACATGACTTTCACTCTGCTGATAAAAGGTTTTAAAACCTGAAAAAAAAAAAAAAAAGGAATACGATGCCTGCAAAACCTGTGATTTAATATTACATTCCAAGTCTCTGCAATCTATGTAAACCAAATGGTTTGATCTCGCTTCCTTCCGAGATGACCACACTATCAAAGAGCACTTGACAGGCCTCTGGAGACCACTTACGTATGTGGATGGGATTTGCGGTCCCATGTTAGCGCCACGGAAGCCGTCTCCACCATGGGCACAAAATGGGAAGATCTTGACCGCCATGATTGTCAACCTGGGTAAACAAGACTTTTTACCTGCCTGCCTGTCCAGCAATTTCAACATTTCTGGTAACCTCGGTGCATCCTCTCTCTTTTAAACAGAGTTGGATGTCTTGAGTCAGAAGTATATATCATTGTGGCGCCTGGGTGGCTCAGTCAGTTAAGTGTTTGACTCTTAATCCAGGCTCAGGTCTTGATCTCACAGTCACAGGTTTAAGCCCCAAGTTAGAGCCTACTTAAAAAAAAAATCTGTAAAAAGGAAAAAAAGAAGTCTATATTATTACTGATCACCATATGGGTGGAAGAAATTAGAGAATGTCAAAGACGCTCCCAAGGTCACAGAGCAAGTGTGATTTCCATCTGAATTGAACTTGATTTCTACTTGTGATGTGTGTCAGATGGAGCAAACAGTTTTTCGCTTTTCTAATTTACAGAAAACTCAGTGTATTTTATATGTTCTTTCCTGGTTGTGTCTGTTGATTTCTGGCTTTTATCATATGATATTCAGACCAGACATCTGAACCACACTTACCAAGTTTTAACCTTACATAAAGCTGCAAAAAGCCAGGGCATGGGCACCAGGCACTAGCGGGGCCTGCAGGTTGGGAGGAAGCGTAAAGCGCCCGTGAATTAATCAAAGTGAATGGAACATGAATCATCCAGAAGCACTGCCCGGCCTCAGATGAACTCGAATGGTATTGACTCACTAACCTATATTCTCCTCTGCTCGCTCCATTAGCTCGCTTTGATTCCGTGTTAAAGAACAGGGATCCTGATAGAAAACGCTTCCTTTAAACTTTGTGCTTCTTTAGTTGTGTGTGGGAGGTACATTGTCATGAGCGCAGTAAGAACAAGGGGGTAGATGTTGAGAGAGAAGTAGAAAGGGGAAAAAAAATCCTGTCTGGTAAACGTGATTCTGATTATGTATTCCAGGAGAGCAGTTACACTTGTTTGGCAATTTTACTTAGGAAGAAAGGAAACCTAAGAAGAATTATCATGCAAATCCTGAAGATTTATTGACACGGAAGCCCAGGGATTGAATTTCCTCTCCCTGTCCCAGGCTCCATGCAAATTCCTCCTCTCTCTCCCCGAGTGGTTGGG